>NC_056737.1:206503026-207198026 GCF_019279795.1 Protopterus annectens | reverse complement strand
CCCTCGAAGCCCTCCTCAGTATGGAGAACATCGATGTCTGTGCAGTGACAGAAACCTGGTTCAAGGCTCCTGAGAGCACCCCAGCACTTTCAGGTTTTACCTCATATCATGCTTTCCGGCCCCAAAACTTGGACCGAACCACAAAAGGGGGGGGAGTATCCATTTTCATCAAAGATACCCACACCTCCAGGTTAGTGGCAATGCACGAAGCATCGGAGACTATCCAGGTGCAACTAACCATAGGCAAAACTGCCTTACAGTTTGTAGCATGCTATAGACCACCCTCTCAAACTCAGGAACCCCACACAGCCTTCTTGAAGACACTGGAGAGTATGAATGTCTCTCCAAATACCATCATTTTGGGAGACTTCAACTACCCAAACATAGACTGGGAACATTACTCAAGCCCCAACACCCTAGCCCAAAGGTTCCTAGAATTCATAAACTCAAATGCAATGGAACAACTAGTCACCATTCCCACAAGAGGAAACAATATACTAGACCTGATCATTACAAACATGGGGACAAAATGCTCCACACCGGAAGTATATCCCTCTTTGGTAAGATCAGACCATAAATTAATCTCACTGGAAATCCACATCCCGCCCCCACCCCCTGCACAAAAGACCACAGTGAAGAACTTCTCAAAAGCAAACTTCACACTGCTTAAGACTGAAGTGGTATCCTTCAAGGCCCCTGGGTCAGTGGAAACCACAACCCACACTGCTGAATCCTTTGCAAATCCCTTCTATGGGCACTTTCAAGAATGCATGGATCATGCAATCCCAAATAAAACCAAGACCTATTCCCCCAAAGGCAGGCGCCCGGTCTGGTGGACCCCAGCCATAAACAAACTTTACAACAGGAGGAGGAAGCTACTACATGACAGAGCAAAATCCCTAAAAGGGAAGGCATCTCTGATCAGTACTAGCAAAAAACTACGATGACTCATAAAATCATCCAAGGCCAACTTTGAGAGAAAAATCGCAAAAGACACAAAAGACAATCACAAGGCCTGGTTTAGCTATGTTAGAAACCTGGGTGGAAGCTCCCAGATATGCTCAGAGTTAGTCTAAAATGACACAAAATACACTGAACCCACTGACATTGCCAACATTCTGGCAGACAGGTTCAGTTCAAATTCCCCCCCCCAAAAGGAGAATTAACTGTCCCAGCAGAGTGTAGCCTCCCTAACATCTCAGATGCCCAGGTGAGAGCCGCCCTCACTAAAGCTAAAAACACAGCATCAATGGGACCGGATGTGTCCCGGGCTGTGTGCTACATGAAATCCAAGAGGAACTAAACCCACACATAAGGCTGCTGTTTAATCTTAGCCTTACTACAGGATACATACCCAAAGAGTGGCGTACGGCAACAGTGGTCCCACTTCACAAAGGCGGTGCTTCTATGGACCCTGGAAATTACCGCCCCATAAACTTGACGAGCCTGGTCTGCAAAGCTATGGAGAGGATCATTATGGAACTCATAAACAAAGACATTGCGGACCTACAGACATTGGATCCTACCCAATTTGGCTTTGTCAAGGGCAGATCCTGCCTTTTGAAATTGGTCGACTTTTTTGAAACAGTCACTAAGGCCATTGATGAGGGTAAGGCAGTTCACACAGCCTACCTTGACCTTGCAAAAGCCTTTGACACAATACCCCACTCGGGCATCATAGACAAACTCACCAGCTTAAATGTAAACCCATATGTCACAAGATGGGTTGCAAACTGGCTCAAGGACAGAACCCACAGGGTCAGAGTTGCTGGAGCTATGTCAGACTCTAAGCCAGTCACAAGCAGTGTCCCACAGGGCTCAGTCCTGGGACCTCTCTTGTTCGGCATTTATTTTTCCGAGGTACAGGCAAACATAGGAGGATTGTGGCTGACAAAGTTCGCAGATGACTGCAAACTGGCCATAATTGATACTCCAGTGGACACAAACATCCTTCAGAGAGGCCTCATAGAAATGGATAATTGGTGCCAGAGCCATGGCCTTAAGCTGAACGCCAAAAAATGTATAGTCATACCCTTTGGAAAAAACAAGGTGCCGACAAATTACCACATAGGTGGTAATCCATTAAAATCTGGAAGAGGTAATCAGGGACCTAGGGACCCAGGTTGACAGTAACCTCTCATTTGACACTCACATTGCCAAAATGGTTAGGAAGACCTTCTATATTGCCCACCTTATCATGAAGGGTTTCACATCTAGATCAAGAGAGGTCATTGTGCCCCTGTACTCTTCTCTTATCAGGCCAGTGATTGAGTACAATGCCCCATTTGGGATGTATCTCACTCGACACCTGCAGCAGTTGGAAAGACCCCAAAAGTTCCTCACCAAGAGGATAAAGGGTCTTAAACATATGTCATATGTTGCCCGACTGAAAAAACTCCAGCTCTATTCAGTCGCATACCGCCTACTCAGAGGTGATCTGTGCCTGACGTACAAGGCCATGTCCAATCCGGAATTAATGGACATGATCCACCTCAGAAAATCCAAATCCATCAGAGCCACGAGAACAAGAGACTTAAACCTCAACACAGAAATAAATAGGACATGCTGGAGGGACAGATTCATAACCCAGAGGCTCCCTACACTCTGGAACAGAATCCCAGTCCATGTTAGGCAGAGCCCCTCACTGATTCTATTCAAGAGAAATCTCGACGAGTGGATGGGAGATCGTAGGTGTACCCCGGGGGTCATCTCTGTGTCACTACTAGATAGAGGCACAGTAAACTAAACCCTAAAAGGGCATAGTATTCTCATCCTAAGGGGTGGTGAAAGCCACACACACTCTGGCTAGGCTTATAAATGCCCTAGGGCAGATAGCCTAGTACGAACCTATGAACCTATGAACCTAATCACTGTATTGTGTAAGGTGGTTAGCCTTAGGGCCTTAGGTTGGGGGCACACTGTGTAGGTTAAATATGTGTCCCTTGGCATGTGCCATGTCGCGGTGTCTGACTGGGTCTCTGCCTTGCTGGTCTGTGCTGTTTGGGTAGATGTCCAGTGAGTGCCTCTGGGAAGGTGGGTTTGTGGCTTTTCACTGTAAGTTATGGTTGTCATAGTGGGTGTCATGGTGAGCTACATGTTCCACATGGCGTGGTGCATATGTTGATCTTATCCTCTTGACCTGCTTGTCCAGTCTTTGCTGGAGAGTGCATACATCCACATTGGGTGATATATAGGTAACCCTCACAGGTCTGAGTGTTTGGAGTATAGAAGGGAGGGTTGTCTGTGTACATGGGACAGTTGCAACAGTGCCCCAGAATTGACAAGTGCACCAGGTTAATGGGTGAAAGCACAGATAACCACCCCTCAAACATGCCAGGGGGGTGGACATAACTAGTAAGTACTGGGGCGACATCTGTGATGAACGACTACTGCTGATGGCTCACAGGTGTGCCACACTTCTTGATACAATAACTTGGTGAAGTGCCAAGCCATAATGCTAGTTGAAGTGCATGACAAAAAGAACTAGCATGATGTACGGGTGGAACAGAAGGCAGACTCTGCCACCTGTAATACTTTACCACACCTGTGCAGTTATCAGCAGCTTTGGCCATGTGAAAGTTCAGTAAGCTCTGTAGCATGTGCGGTAACTGTGTAACACTATAGTAGACATGCCTAGATATGCAGGAATTCTAGTCCCAATACTGGCAAGTGTGTGTGTGTGTGTGTGTGTGTGTGTGTGTGTGTGTGTGTGTGTGTGTGTGTGTGTGTGTGTGTGTGTGTGTGTATGTGTGTGTGTGTGTGTGTATGTGTGTGTGTGTGTGTGTGTGAATCATGTACTGTCTGGCTCATTCCACTTTGACCTGCATACCACCCTTTACATTTCCCTTCATTTCAGTTTAGTAGTCCTATTGATGTCATCCACCTTAGAGGGACCTTTGGAAGAGATGGAAATGTATAAGCTCTGTGGTGCATTTCCTACATGTGTAGCACTATAGAAGGAATACCTAGATAGGCAGTAGTTCTAATTCTAATGCTGGCAACTGTTTGTGTGTGTGTGAACATCATATCATGTGTGGCTTATACCATTTTGATGTGTATATCATACACAGCTGGTGACCACCTCCCTCTGCCATTACTTTATATAGTGTGGTAACAGCATCTCTTTCACATGCAGCAGGTTAAACCATTGTACAGTCCTCTGTACAGATGTGTCTGGAATATCAATATGTTTGAAACCTATACGTGGTTGGAAGTGGTCTGTGTGGCTTAGCAATGCCCATGTATGCGATATTATAGCCAAATAGGCCACAGTGAGTGTACTGTCACATATGGCAGCATGAGGTATCATACCTGACTGAAACATCATGCTGATAGGATGTCTGCCACCCTCACAGGTGGCCTGCCTTGTAGGTGCAATACATGAGTACAGATGCTTGGTTTTATAAGTGAACTGTACCTGTTATGGGTCACATTAAAGACTGGAAGAGGTGTGGACTGTCATATTGTGGTCCTCATTAGTATGTAACAGGAGCACCTTGCATCTTAAGAGGGGTGTGCACACAATTTGTATCCACTATATACCAGTATTGTGTCACACATGACCTTACCTTAGGCCATTAGTCAAGCACAATTTCCTGGCCTCTGTCCAGACATTTTGTCACTCTCAAGTTCTGAAGTATGCTACAGGAATGTTGAATTCATGTCAGATAGGCCCCAGTGGTGACCACTGTGATGCAATACAGTTAACTCCAGCACAAGTGAATATGCCCAACAAGCAATATAACTATTACATAAAGCAATATATCTATTATTGATGGTTGTATGCATGGCACATTGCATGCACTTCATATGCCTGAGGTATTGCCAGGCAACAACAGAACAATGTAATACTCACCAGCTTCAGGCTGTTGTCCCATATGCAGACCAGAGGGTCCTGAGTAGTTGTGAGATGGAGTTATTGTCAGTGGATGCACATGTGGCCTTGGTATAGCATGGATGCAGCATGTCTGCACATCTACAGTACTAACCGCAATAATACACAATGTCTTGTCCTCACCATAGACGTGTACCTCTGTGCATTAGAAAACCCCATCCACAACTGAAATTGGACCCAACACATGCATGTAGATACAATACATATACATGCATGTCTGATACATTAGTTTACTAATCCCCACTGGGCCCTTACCTGCATGCTCCTCATCCAGCGTGTGTGTGCAACCCACCACCACAATGCTTCCCTCCACATCATGGCTTATGCGTTTGGCGTGTGGCCCAAGTATGGTGAGGAGCTCCTCAGTGAGTGTCAGTGGGGGCTGGATGGCTGGGCCCCCACCTGTGGCTAGCCTGTCCCTCATTACAGCAGCAGCCCATTGATGGGCATGGCATTTGAGGTCAGTTGCCCAATGCTGCACATGCTCATAAGTTCTGCTGTGCAGGCTGGCATCATTTACCCTGTGGACCACACTGTTCCACAGGGCGGTCCTCTCCTGCACATCTTCTGCTCTCCATCCAAATAGCAGGGCATAACCTCTACATATTGGGTGATGATGTCTGTTTCCCCAACAGAGAATGCTGGTAGGTGAGCACTTTGCATGTTACCTGGAAGACATAAACAGGTAAAGGTTTCAGGACCTCATACAGTTGTCAAAATGCACATCAACAGTGGATATTACTTGCAAATAATCCAGACTACACCAAAACCCTCCAAGCTTTAATGGCTATAGCAGCTTGCATTACACACCTGTCCCTGAGCTATCTTATTTCCCCCCAATATTGGACACTTGATTGCATAATCCTCTAGCTTCCATACATTTCTGTGTAGAGGGTTGACAGTGGTAATCTTCCATGTGGATGGTGTGTGTATGGTGGCAGATCTGTGTTTGACTTTGGTATGTGATGGAGCTCTGAGCAGATGTCTGAGTTCATGTAGGAGGCAGACAGTGATGTTATTATGCCCCATGGAGATATGCTGTTGTTGCCATCAGTAGGCAATATGTACATGCTCACCATTGCTGAGGGGAGGAGTGTGGTTGACCTGCATATCTCCATTTACAAATGGGATGGACAGGGTGGCGATGTTCCCACCTAACCTGGGTGATACAGGTTGCCTATATCCATGGTATGTGTGTATGAGGTGTTCTTTTCCCCCAGTACAGGGTGAAATGTGTTGTTTCATCTGAGGCTTAGAATATATGTGGAGACACGGTTGCAATTGTCCTTGGTGGTGCAGATATGTCCAATTCATAGTCATAGTCAGCCTTACAGGATGTCACCTGTAAACCTACATGCTTGCTCAGATATAGGTGGACTTGCTTCAAAGTTGTTGCCTGCACCTATGTGTCCCTGTACAGCCAATTTAGCAACCTATTATGTGGTTTGTGCATTGCTGCTGTCCACCAAAGGGGATTACTCTACCTTGGTTGAGGCTGGATATACAGGTCAGGTACTGCTGTGTCCATATAGCTACAGTGGATATAAAGGGTACACACCCCTGATACACTGCCTGGTATTTGTGAAATTAGAACATGACACCACAATAACTAATTTCTTAACAATTCCCACCTGTAGTATGACCTGTAGCCTGTACAATTCAATTGAAAACATAACAATCGGGTCTATGAAAACATATGGAAATAATACTCAGTACAATAAGCCAGTTGAATGAGTGCAGTTGAATGAGTGTGCACACCCTTAAACTGCTCTGTTGTGTATGCACCTCTTGAGATGGTTACAGCATTCATCCATCTTTGTCTGGACTACAACATCATGGCACATTTCACTTGGCAATAGTTGGTCACCTTCCTCAAAACACCTTTGATTGTATTTCAATGGAATTGTACAGGTTAGGGGTCACATAAAGATGAGAAACATTATGAAATGATCTTCTGTCATACAGCACAAACCTGGCATTCCAACAGGGATGTGTATACTTGTGATATCCACTGTATATAGGTGTGGATATAGCTGGTAGTGGTAGGCATGGACAGAGGCTCATAACACAGGTGGACACATCTTTGATTAATAACTGAATATCATGCCTACTCTAGTACCCATATCAGTGTCAGGGCACTGCAACAACCAGTAGCTGTACACATTTCTGTCTGTTGTATGTACTGACACTGATATTACACACATGTGCAACATGCATAACCTATGTACCTGAATGCTTGAAACCCATGTGATTTGGTTTTGTGCTTCCAGACGAACATAACTATACATACATGTGCTCAGGGGATACCTGGTATACATTTCTGTTGTATGTTGGAATGGCACACTGTAGTTACAGTCTTGCTGCTCAATCATACTTCTCAACCTGTTACAGCAGTAGGTCTGGACAATGGCACACATAAATGGGTATCAAAGGGAACATCAGTGTTGATACTGTATTAATATAGCTGCACCATACATTAGTACGTTGATTGCACAGTAGGGTTTGCATCACTGTGATAATCTGGAAGATGTCCAACAGTCATGTGTAGGCTATTATGTTGCAATACCATTGCTCACAGACCTGCCAATTGTTTGGTTGACATAACACAGGTACATGCGTATATGACTACAGATATCAGTCACAAATGTACTTATTGTCCAGCAGAACAATGTACGGTTAAATGTTATTAATTCAATATATCACATGCAGTTCAACACACATGTCTGCAACAGTACTCTACAATGCACATGCCCTCTATAGGTGTCTTAGCTTTATAAGGCAAACGTGTTATACTCATAATCACAGGTAACATGGATATGGAAAACATCCCATTAACTGGCCTAGCAGTGGCACAGTCACAACTGTTTGACAGACAACCCTGTGGTTGTCATATATGAGCTGTCCTTTCCCAGGTGAGTCAGGCTCCTGAACTGTGATTCCACCTCACAACCTCTCAGAGCATCACATCTGGACAATGCCAAAAATTATTGGGGGATAAATAGGGACAGACTTTAAATATACCTGTTGCAAACTTAGGAAGTTCATAGAATGATACATTTAGCATTATGGTGAATATTCTTAAGGATGTGGAGTCTTAAACTCAAGTGTTTGTCATTACCTGATGACTTCAGTCCTCAGCTATTTGCCAGAAAGGTACAGATCTCAGGAGGAACAGACAAAAATAAATCATGGTAAAATGTGGGCATTCTGTGAAGATCTGTACAGTTGAGAGGTATGTCTGTGATATCTCCCACTGCAGAAAGGGCCAGATTCTATGGCCATAGCAGCTGTTTAGCAGGACATTAGTAGAGCATGTCTTGTTGGGACATATATTCCTCCAAATCATATTTCCCATTATTACAGACCAAGCACTAAATTCAATTACTTGCTTACATGTTCCACTTATCTTTTTTTCTTTCTTCTCTTTTGCATTTTATGTTTTATTTATTTCTCTCTCTCTTGCTCTCTCTCTCTCTGCACTACAAGGATAGAGCTGGTTTGAATAGATGGCAGAATGGCTTTTGTAGGTGATGCTCATGACCAGGTGATGGCCTATGCACCTATTGGGGTTCCCCACTTGCTAATTGCATGCAGAGCAGCTGTGTAGTTCTTCCAATAGCCAATGTCATGGCAACACGCACATATAAATGAGTACTCCATGTGGACATTGGCCCTTTTCCTTACTTGTGAGGAAGACATCCTGGAGTTGTGTGATCTACTACCTTTTACAACAAGACTTATGGAGACAAGCCAGCTAAATGTTGGGAAAGGATCAAGACTTGGGAGCAGAATGTGAGTATTGCTGTTATATGTTTGGAATACTGCTAATTTAACAGGTTTTGTCTGCACATGCTACTTCTGCATAGGTTTCAGTCTGACAAAATTCTGTCTTTGCATAGCTCTCAATTGTAGGGCCATCCACATAATGGCCATAGCTTAGCCTGTTATGTATGGGCTGTTCCCCAGACAGGTGTTGTCCTTGGCAAATCAGTAGCATACTCGGATGATTGCATTATGTAGATAGTGACATCCATTTGTTTTTCTGACTTTATATCCCTCAGAAAAGATATGTTATAACAAACCCTGTAACACCAGCAACTTTCTCAGTGTATAACAGCAATAGTTCATGTATGGCCATGTATATGGGCTTCTGTCCACCAATTATGTCAGGCTTTGTCCAGAAGTCATACAGTAGTAGGTGGCCTTGTAACATATTTTATGTGGAGGACTCTAACACAAGTTTTAAAACTAGGCTGTTAAAACATGTCAGATGTATTACTGATAAGAAATATGTCAGTTCTGTAACTGTACATTTGAATAACTCACACCATGGGGACAGTAGTGGGTCTCAAGGTACTGTTTCTGAAAATGTCTGCTCCTCATTCTGATGAAACATTCATAAAAGGACAATTATTATGTACAGACTCAATGTATTAATATTAACTGGAATACTTTATCCTGTAGGGGTTAAATGACAAGTGCAATTGGAGGCTGTGTATTCAATTATGTAATTAGGTGTTAATTGCATCTTGTGATTAAGGCATGCATTTTCTGGTAAAGTTTACTTCTTGAAGGCTTTGGCCAGGAAATTAGAGTATAATAAACATGTGTGAATTACTGGCTGGTTGTATTTTCCTTTGCTATGTTCAGACATTTTATTTGTTTTGCTAAAAGGTTGTTGTATGTCTGGCCATTATGTATGACCTATCATGATTTTGTAGGAGTATACTGTTCACTTATTTATTTGGACTGTGGGATGGGGGGCAGATGTGAGTGTCATGGCTGCTTTTGTATCCAACTGTGCATGCTGCCCCAGTTGTGTGTGGTCTGTCAGCAGCATATGTTTGTATGGGCATTTTGGGGCATGTATTCATACACACACACACACACACACACACATATATATATATATATATATATATATATATATATATATATATATATATATGTATTTATGTATGTTTTTATGTGTGTATATATATATATATATATATATATATATATATATATATGTGTGTGTGTGTGTGTGTGTGTGTGTGTGTGTATGTGTGTATATATATATATATATATATATATATATATATATATATATATATATATATATACATACACAAGTATGTATATATATATATATATATATATATATATATATATATATATACATATACAAGTATGTAATATATATATATATATATATATAAATATATATATATATATATATATATATATATATTTACACACACACACACACACACACACACACACACCTCAGTATTCATTGGTAATATATCTATATATTGTTCTACACGTATATCTCACTATCTCTATGTATATTTCTACTCATATATATATATATATATACATACACATACATACATATATATATATATATATATATATATATATATATTCCAATCCTTCCTAATTGCACACTTGTCTCTTCCCTATTGTAAACTGGCTGTAAAAAAGGGTATGTTTGAGAAAACATCCTTACGTGATACAACTGAGGTGGCTTAATGGTCAATTGCATAGACTATGGTGTGCAGGGTCCTGGGTTCAAGGGCTGTTTACTTTGTTGCTAGGCAGAACAAGGACTGTTGGACACAGAGGGGTTAAGGCAGTTTTGAGCAGCTTTGAGTGGGTTTTCATGGGTTTGTGCGACTGTAAGCATTGCTAACGTATGGTTAAATGAATAGGCGTTTACACCATGTAGGATTCGCTTACCAGTGCGCAAATCTGCTTAGCATTTATATTTAAGCAATGCTTACACCTGCTAAGCATAACTTAGCCCTAGTAACCAGTGATCACATTCCAGTCTGATAAAATAGTAGGGTAATGACATCTTTAATAAGTGTATTTAATTTCATGTACATAACATCCTTCTATGTACTGTCATTACCGTAGCAAGGGGTGTGAGTATACTGTATGGGACACCTGGGTATACATGGTTAGTACCACAATATTTTCTCTTTGGATTTGTTTCATACATGGGTAATATCCCAGGTTATATGCAGTCACACTTGCATGTTACACCAGCTACAGTGCACTGGTTGACAGAAATAGTTTAACACATTTGGTATCATTATGTTAGTAATTTTAACCATGCTTTTACAAGTAAGGGTAGATTTCAGATTATAGTACTGGAACCATACACCCCTCCATGCAAAGTTGGACTCTGAGTACTGAGTATCTTGTTCTTGGTGTTTGAGCTGCAGGTTTATATGTATCTCCTATTGGATATTGATCTGATATGTTGATATTAACTGTAGACTACTATGTGTTTGGACATGTCATTGAGGACTGCTGTCATGTAGTAATGGCATACCTTTCAGTTTCAGACATGCATCTTTCAAAACATTCATCCTAATGCATAACCTGTTGGCTATCTACTTTCTGTCTGTCCTCTGTACAGATGTGCAGATGTCAGGTATTGCTACTGCCATACCACTATGTGTGCACCCACATTGTATTGTGCTGTGGGCCTGGACACTGCTGCTAGTTCAGATATATGGGGCATTCTTTAATGTGGGCCTTGCCCCATTTCCTTGCCTATGTGAGGGACATTACAGAGGTGGTGGCCCTCAGATTCACATACACTGGCTGGCAATATGTCACAGCACAGGACATGTGGAGACAGCCAATCAACATGGAGGACATATCCCCAGATTTGTGAACAGATTCTATGTCATCAGTGCTGTTATACATATGGTGGATTGATAGATTGCCAGGGTTTGTGTGGACAACATGCATTTAGTGTGTGACATCATGACTCACAGTGGTATGTCTCTGACATATCAGTCCACTGGCACACTGTCCACAGGCTGGCCACATGTCTGCCTAATATGTTTTGTGTGTTCTCCAGACAGTTGGTGTCCTTGGTAAATCAGTTGTGGACTCTGGGGAATGTAGTCAGTAAATACTCACCTCTATTGGTATTACCGGCATCATATTCCTCATAAAGGATGTTACAACAAACCCAGTGACATCTGCAACTGTCTCAATATATGACAGCAGTATGTCCAATCTACCCCTGTGTTTGTGCCTCTGTTCTCACCTGGTGATATAGGGGTTGATGCCGACCTTAGTGAGTGGGGAATGCTATCAAAGGCTTTGGCCAGATCAATGTAGGCTGTATGTGTCACCTTGCCATCATCCACAGCTCAGGTGACTGACGGCAAGAAGATGACCAGGTGGAATCAGCAGGTATGACCTACCCTTCACAAAGGTAAACTGTGTGGGATCCTCAGTCTGCAGATTCCCATATCCCTGTTTATTAGGTGCATGATGATGCATTCCATAGCTTCGCATAACAGACTTGTCAGGCAGTTGGATCGGTATTTCCCAGGGTCTGTAGTTACACCATGTTTGTAGAGAGGGGTGACTGTAGCCATGCAAAATGCAGTAGGGACAAAGCCTGAGGTGAGGCTGTGCTTGAACAGGGCACACAGGTAAGGTGGCAGGTCACTCTGTAGTTCATGTAGAACACAGGCAGGGATATTCTCAGGTCCCATAAAAGTTGTATTCTTGGCCTTGGACAGTGGTGTTTTAACCTGTGCTGCAGTAATACTGGGTGCCTAGTGGTGTACTGGTATTGTGATTGGCCCTTTGGGGGGGGGTGAGGGGTAATGTTTGCACTCACAATGCCAGCCAGTATATTGTCATTATTTGTTGGCTCCGTGTGGGAGGTACGATTGTCTAGTAGCTCAGAACAATTCTTGGTATTGCCATGGAGATTTTTATATAACTGTACAGGGCCTTGTGGTTGTCTTTACTATCTGCTCCAATTTTTTTTTTCTCACAGCTAACTTTGTAGTATTTAATGAGGGATCTCAACTATTCATTGAGGCTGATAAGGGTTTATTTCCTGTCTTGTGGCTTCACTTTATTCCATATCGGTTCCATCATTCTCTTGTATAGTTTCTTTATGGCAGGTGACCACCAAATCAGCTTCCTTTTTTTGGAGGTGAGTGTCCTGGTTGCATTGGGTAAGGTGGTATCCATGTATTTGTGTACGTGTTCATAGTGCATTGTTGCTTGATTCTGCTGTCATGCAACTAGTCTCTATTTGGATGGCTGCCATGAGGTTAGCCACTTCTGATTTTATGAGGCCATAGTTAGCTTTGAAAAGGCTTTTCATGGTGGTTACCTGTGCAGTGAAGGTAGTATGGCTGTGGATTTCAAAATATGATTAATTTGTGTTCAGATATAACAAGGGAGGTGTTGACCATTGGTGTAGAGCAACAGCCACCCATGTTAGGAAGGACCAGGTCAATGTGATGGGCATGTGCATCGGTACATGAGTAGCTTTCCCACTTAATGGTGGGGTAGTTGAAGTCAACCAGTATGACAGTGTTAGTCTGAACACTAATGTTCTCCAGGGTGTTTATGGACATGGAGTGTGAGTCTTGGGACATGTATGGGGACCTATAGCAGACTACAACCTGAACCGCTGTCTTACCGAATGTCAGCTATGCCTGCAGGATCTGTAATGCATAATGTTGGTCTAAAACTCTGGAGTTGTGTACATCCTTTATGAATATAAAATACCACCACCTTTGGAGCTTCAGTCCACATTCTGCAGCCAAATGTTGTGGAATTAATTATAGGCTGGTACTGCAGGGGTGCTTCCTGCTGCCTTTAACTAGGTCTCTGTTACAGCACAGATGTCATTGTTCCCCATTTTAAAGAATACTTCCAGTGAGTGAATTTCCAGATTTAAAATTCCTGTGTGCAGCAGCATGACCCTCTGATTGCATGTCTTTGTAGCTGTCATATATTTCTGTATATTTATGTATACATCTAGATATATGTATATATATATATATATATATATATATATATATATATATATATATATATATATACACACACACATATATATGTGGATATGAATGTGGATGTATCTCTCTCTCTCTCTCTCTCTATATATATATATATATATATATACATATATATCATATATATATATATATATATATATATATATATATATATATATATATATATATATATTCGTCCACATATATGCATCTCCATACATATACACATGTATATATAGACTACCTGACTGATTCTACAGATTCCTTTCCCTGCTGTTGGAAGACTGTACTAACTGAAATGTTTGGAGTGTCATCACTATTTTGTAGGGCTCAGATGGTGTAATGGTACATTGTTTTGATCATAGTTTACAAGGCCCTGGTTCCAGGACTTGCCAGGCCTTATTATTTTGTTGCAAAGCAGAACAGTTCTGTTGTGGAGGAAGAGATAAGGCAATAATTACAAGAAGTCCCTAGTTTGGGCCCCTTCACCCCCATTTACACAGCCTTTGCTTATATCTGTTGGAATAAGAGGTTCAGAGTGTGGCTTCGATTTCCAACTGCACTATAAATATATATATATATATATATATATATATATATATATATATATATATATATATATATATAAAATGTGTGTGTGTGTGTGTATATATATATATATCTATATATATATATATATATATATATATAGAGAGAGAGAGAGAGAGAGAGAGATATCTATAGCTACATATATATATATATATATACACATATCTCTCTCTCTACATATATATATATATATATATATATATATATATATATATATATATTTATGTATATATATATATATATATATATATATATATACTTATACATATATAAATACATTTTCCCTGCTGTTGAATGTCTGTGCTGCATGATATGTTTGAAAAACATCAGACACATCTAAAGCTTGGATGACTTAGTGGTAAATTGTTGTGGCTATGGTGTGCAGGTTCCAGTGTGCAAGGCTTGGAAGTGCTGATTATTTTGTTGCTGGGCAGAACAAGGACTGTTAGATACAGAGTTTTTAAGGTACTTTTAAGCAGTTGTAAGTGGTTTTGTGTTGGTTTGCACGGCAGTAACTTATGCTAATTTCCGGTTAAATATGCTTACAGACAGTTAGCCTTAAAAGTGCTTAATCTGTGTAGGCATTGTTTAGCACCATGCAAACAGGCTTAATCACACGTATTACTGCTTAAAACAGCTTATTCCCACTTACCCCATGCTAATTTCTTTAAAAGAAAAGAATAAAGAGGTGTTAGAAAAGTGGTGAAAAAAGGGGGCAAGCAGAGGAAAAGACAGTAGGGAAAGTAGCTAGGGATGTGCAGGACGGGTGTAGGGAAGGTTCATAGCTGTCCATTTCTTCTACAGCAGTAGCTGGGCATATATACTGAATTTGGAGGTATATTTGGACACACAAACCCCTGAGAGAGGGGTGAGGACAACAATAATGTGTTGTGAAGCCAATTAGACCACATTACATGTGTCCAGTGGACATGTGTGTGAACTGAACAGCTATGTATGGGGTGAAATATTTTTTAGGGAACAGACTGCCCTTTTTTTATTTTTAAGGTGAGAGTGGAATGTCAGGGAAGGATAGTAGGTATATTTGGGAAGGTAGGTTGGGTAGGAAGACAGACAAGACAGACAAGACAGCATACAGGGGCAGCATATGACACAAGGGAGGTAAACACCTTGAACGGGGAGGGGTGTTTGGAAATCAGAAGCCCATGAGCCCCCAAATGGAAACAGTGGGACTGAGGTCCCCACCCATGGGCAGTCATAACTGCACCTTCACGGCCCAGTAGGGGGGGATGAGCAGGAGGGGGCAGGCTGACCCTCTATTTGTGCCACACAGCCCTCAGGCTAGCATAGTAGCTCTCCAAAATCCTTTCGGAGCTTGCTATGCACCAATCCCCAGACATGGCTTTGGGTCACGGTATCCTGTCCACGCCCGGTCCTAGGGGTGGACGAGCCCTATCCCCTGAGGTGGTTCCACCAGAAGGTGGTGCAGGACCAGCAGAAAAGGAGGTCCCAGGGTGGGCCCCAGACATGTTGGGGCCCAGTGACATGGCCAAATAAGGTGGCAGAGGTGGGTCCGTTGGAACCGGCCTTCCCATATGTGCTATGGTGTTGCAGTTTTAGAACATATGTGGGCTAGTAATAGTCAACACAATCTAGGATTAGTTATAACAGCATACATAGATATTCCCATTAACCCAAAACATATTTGGAACAGTTGCATAGGAAACAGAACATATGCATATATGGAACCATGTGGCCATTACAACAGCATGCAGGTTACATTGATAGCAACAGGCTACCAATGATATTATTTCAACATGGAACATTAATAGAAACACATTTCAGTATTTGTTGAACAATAGGACATATGTCCCAACAGTAGGTTTAGTGTAAAACATACCCATTGATATGTCTGTTTAGATTATTGTTGCAGATATGGTGAGGGGGAGAGAGAAATGTCAATTAACAACTTGTATATCCTTGCAGTACTCACAACTTTAATGATCATTGCTCTAATTGTTACTCTACAGGTATTATTACAATACCCTATGGCCTTGGTTTGGGCCGTGGTATGTTTGTACACAGTGTATAATTCAACCATCTTATAGCTACTTTCTACTTCTCTTACCTGGAAGACCTGTGGAGGGAATGTTTGTTAACACTACCTGACTGTTTCTACACATATTCACAAAATCCTAGTTGAAATTATGCATACAGATTACTACCACTACAGGGATTCAAACCATGGCTGTGTCTTCTAAAAATACAACAATTTGTGTTTCATCAGAGTGAGCTACTGAGAAACTGCAGTTGTTTTCTTTAGTGTTTTCTGTTTAAGTCTCTCTTGGTTGCACAGTCTAACCTTGTAATTACAGCATTCTTATACAGACATTCCTAGACATATTTCTTATGTAGCACAGTGTGGGAAACAGTGGTTAACACAACACTACTATTCAGATATCAGATCTTGGTGAATGCAACATGTCAGGACATACAATACCAGAGTAAACACAACCAGTCCAGGATTTAGATCTTTATTTCCAGGCAGTTGCAGTTCTCTTACCTGGAAGACCTGTGGGGGGAATGTTTGTTAACACTACCTGACTGTTTCTACACATATTCACAAAATCCTAGTTGACATTATGCATACAGCTTGCTACCATTCCAGGGATTCTAACCATGGCTGTGTCTGCTAAAAATACAGCCATCTGTGTTTCATCAGAGTGAGCTATTGAGAAACAGCTGTCTTTTCCTTCAATATTTTCTGTCTAAGTCTCTCTTGGTTGTACAATCTGACATTGTAATTACAGCATTCCTATACAGAAATTCCTAGACATATTTTTTATGTAGCACAGTGTGGGAAACAGTGGTTAACACATCATTACTATTCAGATATCAGATCTTGGTGAATGCAGCATGTCATGCCATACAATACCAGAGTAAACACAACCAGTCCAGGATTTAGAACTTTATTGCCAGGCAGTTACAGTTTTATTTAAATATGACCTATATGGGACTATTACTGTCATATTGTCTGGTTTATTCAGTACAAACCATACACATTTTTATACTTCCAGGTTACATTCTACTCATTTATATTTATTTGGTATGACTACTACAAGCAGGAGTGTTACTCACCAGCCTTATGACGCAGCCTTTGCAACTTACTGGGATGGGCTTCCTGGTTCACAGCCCACTCAGCTGGAGCTGTAATGAAAATAAAGAAACACTTAGGCATAGCTCTCCATCACATACACAGGATGAAATTTGGTAAACAATTATTGCTATGAATACTTACACACTGCTAGGACATCATCCCTCTGTTTTGCTTCTTGGACCCACTGTTCCAAGAGCTCTCTCTTCCTCTGTTTCAAGTCGGCATAGTGGTGTTGGACCTACTCACCAATCTGAGGGATACCAGTGGCACTGGTGAGATCACTGGCGAAACTTTCACAGGCTTCCACTTTATATTGGGAGCCCTGGTACTGGTCCTGCAGCAGTCTCACATCATGTTTTTTTAACAGGAGTCCTACCATGACTGTGGACTCCTGTATGCCCCAGTGCTGTGCCCAAAAGCACATGCCCTTTCCAACACCTGCCATGCTGCCTACAGTGGAAAGCTACAACCAGTTTTGAGCTGTATTCCCAACTATGGGGTTTAAATATGGCCAATTTCCCAGCCTTTGCCATGATTGGACAGTTTTGAATATTCTGAGCTAAGCTAAGCTACGGGCAAACCTGCTTAGCTAAGGTTGTCAGTGCTTAAAGGGGCAGGTTCAGCACTGCTTACCAATGGGCAAATCCACTTAGCTGGGCTACTCATTGCTTAGCATTCATAAGTACACAATGCTTACACTCAATCAGCATAGCTGTGCAATGCTTAGCATTGCTTATGTTTTATTTTATTAGACTACCACCTGTATGGGATTGATTCATCATTCATTACATAATATAAATTTATTTACCTTCCCTGATATCCCCCAATGTGCTGTAATTACATTTATTCTTGTGTGACTGTACTGTATGGGGCACTTGTGTTTATATGGGGGTTTCACTACTTATTACACTGACACCTCACATCTGGGCCTAATACACTACTCTGGTCGAGAAATATAAGTTACTTCCTATACAAATATACAAATTAATTAAAACTGCAATGTTTACACATACAAACAGCTTTGGTGAGGCTCAAACCATGAATGGCTATATGGAAGGTGTATGTTCTAACCACTACACTATCGCTCTTACTTTTATGTTGAATGTCTATTGCTATTTAACTTATCATGCCATTTCAGCTGGGCTAAACATAGCTAAGCAACGGGCACACCCACACAGCTACACTTACATTTTATTGCACATGTGAAAAAATATATATTTGGGTGTTTTTTTATTTTGTACCCTTTAGAATATCCATGCTAATGCTAAACCTGTTATTCTATCAACTTTCTGGGTTTGTAGGGACAATTGTCCCTTATAGCTTTGTCCAGATTTCTTACCCTGACAGGTTGTGAGGTGTTACAAGCAATCTCGCTCTATTTAAATTGCCGTATGGCAATTCTGGTGTGCAGGGGGCATGTGTATTGTGGGAGCACTGCTCTCTGACACACCCCCTGCACTCGTACACAGAACCGTGTCCATATTACAGCACAGCAGCATGCCTTCATGAATATGCATGGCACACTGCCGTGCTGCATGGGAACAGTCCCTTCCATGCAGGAATAAGCTATTCCTGCATTGAAGTTTACTGAATCCAAATGACTGGATGGGTAATCACAATTTTTTACAAGGGATATGAAGAGAAAGTCTGTTTAATGGGAGATATTATTAGCCTGCCACCATTATTGGGTGACATGGCTAAGCTTCTCAATGGTCTCCTAAGGTGTAAGCTTAGTCAGTACCTATGAATCTATGAACTTATAAATAAATATATGTGTGTGTGTGTGTGTGTGTGTGTGTGTGTGTGTGTGTGTGTGTGTGTGTGTGTGTGTGTGTGTGTGTGTGTGTGAGTGCGTGTGTGCGTGTGCGTGCGTGTGTGCGTGTGTGCGTGTGTGCGTGTGTGTGTGTGTGCGTGTGTGTGTGTGTGTGTGTTGCTTACTTTATGAATAGTAAGACATTAATTCATTATCAGTAAATCCCTTGCACTTATAAAGCTAGCAGTTCAACCACACACATCAAGTACAACAAATAAAAATTGCACCGTAAGCATTTTTCCTGTACCCCATCATATGGGGGTTGAAACTCTGCCCACTCCCCCTATACTGAAGAGGAATGTGCAGCAGCACAATCTAATTCAACTTCATTTGGGAATTAAATTAATTAGAATAATATAATTTGAATTCAGGGTATTGGGTCAGCACAAATATTAGCGTTGCATTTTACTGTGCAAACTAATATAATCTAACAATCCCAAACCCTAAAGTAAGGCACTGTTCTTCTAGTGAATTTAAACACCACAGTTCATGCTACTCCACTAAAACAAATATATACATCAGTTAAATTAAATAAGTTATTTTCAATGCCATCTGTTGCAGTTATAGCTTAAGACAATCACGTGGTCAGAACATAAAAATCCTCGGTGGACAGGAATCCTAAAAGTACCTATCTATATCTATTTCTTGAGTCACATATTCAAGAGGGCTTTAACAATTTGTAACTTTTGTCTTCATTTTGAAAACTGCATCTCTTTTAGAAATAAAGAAAGAAATGTAACAAATGAAAAATATATAATGACATAAGTAAGTAATAAGTCAGAAGAATGAAGTCAATCCTGGCATTATAAACAGAGGAGTGACTTATTTTCTGAGATGGCAGAAGCTAACCAGAAATGGTTTAACATTCCTTATAATCATCATTCTGATAAATATTAGGCAGAATACATTAAGTGCTGAAGGTCAGTTCCATATATTCTTTTTATAATACAGAACAATTCATTCACTTTATCTTGCATTAGCTGAGATTGTGCCAAAAGAAAATGGTTCCTGGAAACAACTGATGAGGTTTCTTCTTGTAAATAGTTTCAATTTACTAAGTGCTCTACAGGACCATGATATATATTTGATCCAAATAGAACATTACCAGCAGTTAATGTAAGCATACAAATATGAAACAATTAAAAAGAATCACTGCTTTACATCTCCTGAGAAACACACTTGTGAATAGCAATGGGATCAAATTGTCTGAAACAAAACAAATAAATTGTACTCTGAAATACTTCCTGAAAAAGAGTGCATAGGTAAATAATTGAGATGCTGGGTTGCATCTAAATGTGCATTTAGTACTGTGTATTAGTACACACAGCTGATGACATTCATGTGGAGTTTTTTCTAGTTGTGATGCAGAAATAAGTAATTTAACAGCATTTCAGAAGGTCTCAGTTTAAAACTAGGCAGACATAAACTAGGAAGTATTTGGTAAAAAGTGCATAATATGCAAATAAAAACTGCATGTATGTTAGGACTATTGGTCACGTGCATGTTTTTATTATAAATTTTCGTGTTTTACTGAAGCATGATAAAAACCTATGGGCAAAGCCTACTCTTGCATAAGGATGAAGGTTTCACTTTATCTGGAAGAACAGCTAGTCATCATTATTTCCCTGTCACAGACTGAGAAAAATATCATAATAGTCTCTCTCATGCCTCTTAGTTAACATGACACAAATGTAAAACGAATGCTTTAAGCTGTCTCTGTTATTAAAACAGAATTCTGGTGAAGAAACAGTCTTTTCTTACCTCATTTTCAGGCTGGAAGTTTAAGCTGCTTCTCCCCTGGAAACCTTATTCATGAGTGACATGCCTAAATGTGCAAAAAAAAACAATATACTCTCCATAAAATGGGGTGCAGTACAACATTAACTAGAAAGGTATGTGAATAAAACCACCAAACCCATATGTGCAAATGCATGCAGATAGATACACACACACACACACACACACACACTCACACTGGTACTAAGGATGTAGTGCATCAGAATTAAAGAAGCACTGATAGTGATGTCCTAAGCAAGAATATATTCAGCTGAATGTATACCATGTGACTTACATAAAAGCATCAGGAACTGGTTATGCAGTTAAGAATAAGTAAATATTGTATATGTGAACCACCATGCCCTCCCAAATCCAACACAGTATTGGTTCAACAGTCTGCCTTTACAACAACAACATTAATCGTCACTGTAATAGAAATTATCTAGGCACATGTCTCACATGACCATCTGAGTGACAGCATTAGTCTAAGGCAGCATAGAAAGCTCACAGAATCTGAAAGAATACATGGTGAGTTGCTAAGGATGTGCCACAGACATCAGCAGTCATATGTGTTACACACCAAGGAGACAGACGTTGCCAGCATGCCAAAGAGAAACCCACATAAGAACCATACTGGGCAAGCAATCAAAGTGACCATAACAGTCCTAGCCATATCAACCTTTAACCAAACACGTTTAAAAGTTTTGCCATCCTTTACAGGTACTTAACAGTGGCCACTTCCCAAATCAAACAGGGCTGCGCACAATAACCCTGGTATAAATTTCAGTCTACCCATCCAGTTATCAAGACTAGCCTTAATGACAGTCAAATTAGCACCTTCAAGTAACACCAAAGGATTTGCATACCTTGTGTATATAGTTTCATGCATTTTTTTTGTGCACAGAGCATAAAACTGGCATAACGACTCCTCACAGTTGTATGCCTAATAGACATAATAGTGTTCAATAATATACAAGGAGAAATATTTAATAAAACCAAGGTTTATGACCAGGAAGACAACTAAAGAACCATCTTATTGGTATTCTCTACAAATTCCAAATTAGTATGCCAGCAGCTTAAGCTTAGGGACAGAGTAGTTTTACTTGGTGGGTCATCACATAACAAAAAAAGTAATTACGTTTCATGTATGAGATAGACTAATCTCTTTTTACAATTAATGGGCTGGGAAATTAGTTATCATAGTAGAATATATAGCCATGGTTGGAATATGGGCTACACAAGGCCTTGGTTAATTTCCCAGTCTTCCATTCCAGGTCCTGAAGTGTTTTTGCTTATATTTAATTTTCTTTATCATAATCTTGGATGTTAGATATTGTCATTCCTGGCATGGGTTTGTGTGTTACATAATGTAGTAATATTTAATGGATCACAGGTGTGCGGTATTCATAATTTTAAAGGGCAGCATCTCCCAGAAAGGCCAGGTTATTTTTGTTTCTGTTTTCAGCTAGTTACTTTTTTTCTCTGAATTGCAGTGATTTGGGGGAGGGGGCAATAGGGGATTGCATAAGTAGAGGTATTTTAGTTTGTGACTGATTTGTATTTTTTCAAAGAGTATGTTCCATTTCAAGGACTTCTGGTGTGATTCTTTATGTACTCAAGGGCATGTCTTTATGCATTCAAAGTCATGCAAATATGTTTGATAGTTTACTTGTCAAGAAGATGCATGAGATGTGTATCTTCTGTGGTGAGAAGACAGAACTAGAAATGGTATATGAATAAAACCACTAAACACATATGCACAAATGTATGCACATACAAATACGCAGATACATACACACACAAGATATAATGCATCGAAATTAACAAAGCATTGACGACAATGTGATAAAGAAGAATATATTCAACCATTGCATGCACCACTTCATAAAAATAGAAAACTAATTGCCATGTCCACTATGCAGTTCCACTCTTGTGATCCCTAATCTTCCAGAAAATACATCCAACTAATATTTAATATCAGCTAAGTCAACTTGGTGATCCCAAGCCAGTGATGGCAGCCCCAACAGGCAAGTGTCTGGGAACATGCAGATTAGTATAAATTATGGACACCTTAGCACTGACACAAGTGCAGATGTCAGCTACCAAATGCAGGGTCAGGGCAATATATAAATGCTCTCATTGCTGGGATGTTAGTGAGAACACAAACACTGGCATGACTGCCTGCATGATGATCCCTAGCCACACTCTCAACCTCTCTGGGAAATACCCATTAGGGGTTATAAATGGGCAGCCCTCACAGTGGCAGAGGCTAAACAGTCAGCAGACATCTGGAAGGAAATGACACAGGGATAAGAAGGGGAAAAGAAGTACAGAAATACTGCCTTCAAGCATTTCACTTGTGATGTTACATGATACATAAGTAATCTGCTTCAATCCTGTGCCATTTATCTATAATTAAAAGAAAACTATGTTGAGCAGATTATCATTTGTGGATTATGTGGGTATAATTTACTTCAGAAAAGAAAGGCCTATGTGACTTTTGCATATTGAAAATTAATGTATTAATGATTGCATGCCCTAATTATTTAAGTTATGTATATTTTGAGCAGAATAAATTTTGTAAAACTCTAATTACCACGTTCTTATTACAGTGATTTCAAAATTTTAAAACTTGAGGCAGAATGGCATTTCACCTCTAAAACCTTAAACAGTGGTGCTTATTCTAACAAAATATGCACAGACTGCAATTTATCAATGAGTATTATAAATGTATAAATCAGATTTGTTAAAATGACCAAGTGCTTAATGGTAATATAAGGTTGGTTGGTTAGTTAGTTAGTTAGTTAGTTAGTTAGTTAGTTAGTTAGTTAGTTAGTTAGTTAGTTAGTTAGTTAGTTAGTTAGTTAGTTAGTTAGTTAGCCGGGTAAGGTTGTATAGGTAATTATTTGGCTAACAGCAGTAGGGGCCTTTTAAAGCCACCCATGCTTTCCCAAATGTATCTGACATGATCCAATACTGCAAGGTAATTTTAAGGATTGAATTTAAGCTTGGACAATAGGTGGTCAAGCATTTATAGGCTGCTTTTGTCCATAAGAGGCATAGGTATCCAGGGGTAAATTTTAGATTACTCATCCACAGGTTCAAGTTAGCTTGAATTTGGTTAGGGAAGAACTCTGTTTCACAGGGATGAGAAGCCTCTTCCAGAGGTGGGTTAGTATCTAAGCCAA
The DNA here is from genome assembly GCF_019279795.1 of Protopterus annectens. Classification (NCBI taxonomy): domain Eukaryota; kingdom Metazoa; phylum Chordata; order Ceratodontiformes; family Protopteridae; genus Protopterus; species Protopterus annectens. The sequence goes on along the minus strand of NC_056737.1, from coordinate 207,173,833 downwards.
ATACCTGTAACACCAACATGTTCCATATATGTTGCAGATGAAGTTTAAGTTCCTAGATTGGGTATTTCTGATGCTATTTGCTTTGTAGATGTGCAACAGGTCTATCAGAGTGGGATTAGATGATGTTTTGTAAGCCAGGCACAGAGCACATCACAGCCATATGTAGAAGACATCTTTAGAACTATATGCATTCCCATGCTTATAAGAAGTGCCACACAGAATGATTTTCTCGCCACTATAGAAATGTGATAGCCAAAGGCCAGGTTGTTGTCAACATACATTCGCAAATTCTTAACCACTCGGTCTACCCTTAAGGGTGTATTGTCAATGTGGTAATTTCTATGGGGGGGGGAGGCTGTCATTCCAGACGACATGCATTTTTTTGCAGTGAGTTTTAGAACATGGCTCTGGCACCCATTGTTTGTGTGTCAGGCCTTTTTGAAAGGTATTCCTGCTTTTGGGGGATTTGATGACTGCACCTATTTTGCAGACATCTGAAACTGAATCAGCCAGTGGTCTGTGATGTTGGCCTTGACTTCAGAGAAATAAATGCCAAAAAGGAGAGGCCTCAGTGTTGAACAATAAGGGATTTCACTAGTGACTGGCCTCTTTGTGGAGGTAGACTCCCCAATCTTAATTTCTTGGATCCTATCTGTGACCCAGCTAGATATCCATTTGGTTACATATGGATTTATACCCAATTTGGTGAGTTCATCTACAATGCCTGAGTGAGGCATTTTATCGATAGCTTTGGCCAAGTTGATGAAGGAAACATCTTGTCCATAGCTTTTCCTGAAGAAGTCCACCAGGCTCAGTAAGCATGACTTGCTCTTGGTGAAACCATACAGGGTTGGACACAATGTCTGTGGATTTCTTATGCCATTGTTTATTATTTCCATAGATTTGCATATCAGACTATAGGTTCATATATTTGTACTAGGCTAACTACCTTTGTGGGCCATTTTAAGCATAGCCAATTACCCCATGTGAGAATTAAACCCTGCACCTTGTGTCTGTAAGGTAAACATTGTAATCATTATGCCAACCTCCCACTAAAATAAGCACCCCATGTTTGTTTCTCCACTGCACCATTGAGACAAGTGTCTAAATGTGCAGCTTTCTTGAACTGGCTGCGAATCAAACCCAGGTCAACTTCTTGGAAAGCAGCTACACTCACCACTATATCACCCATGTTACAAAGTAAGTAGTAGACTAACTACCCCTGTGGGACATATTAAGCCTAGCCAACTTTCCTCAAAGGTGATAATCAAACCCTGTACATGCTGTATGTAAGGTAAACACCTTAGCCATTATGCCAACCCAAAACCAGCTAGACTTATGGGTCTGCTGTTTCCTGGATCAATAGTGGAGAGATAACAGCTGCAGTTTTCCATTCTCTTTGCACAAAGCTTGTCTGAAGGCTATGGTTGAATAGAGATTCTTCTGGGCCAGATAGGTCATGTTTCATGACATTTAGGAGGCATCCTGACCTGCAATTTGCTAGAAACTTTGTAGGTTCTGCCTCATGGCATTTGTGTAAGCTGTACCCTATAAGAGTCCGTAGTATCACTGGCTTTTTTGCATATGGTTAACATCAGTCAACGTTATGTATTGTTATATGTCAGACTGTGTTCTTAGTTTCTCTAAGTAGTAAGGTAAAACATGTAGGAAGATAAAAGCAAACAAGTACCCCTATGCCTATTTAAATAAATATATAAAATTGGCAGTCCATACCACATCTAAATATAATAGAAAGTTTAAAAGCCAACCACTTTGGTGGTCCACAAACATAAATAAACTCTACCATAAAAGAAAATAAAACTCCTTAAAGTATAAAGCAAATCTGAAGGACTGTCTAATCAAGGATAACATTACAATATTGACTAAAAAGTTAAAAAAAGTAGAACTACTGAGGTAGCCCATGAACTTAGGTTAGCAACAACTACAAATTCTTCTTTAGCTATGTTAGGAAACTAAGAAATAATTAACATTAATAATTAATATTGCTCAGAACTTATTTAAGATGGCACCACTAATTCTGATCCAGTAGTCATTGCCAGCATACAAGCTAACAAATTCAGTGGCAACTTCACCCCAGAAATTACTATTCAGTGCAAATTTAACCCTGAAGCTCTCAGACCCCCAGTCATCTCCAAAGATCATGAACCAAAGATGCTCTCAAAAACTAAAAATACTTCTTCCACAGGACCTGATAATATATCTGGCTGCTTAATAAACAGTCCAAATCAAGCACCAGTGAAGCCACTGCATAAACTATATCACCTGAGTTTAGCCATTGGCTTTTTTTCCCTGAAGTTTAGCATGCATTATCGTTGATGCCACTCTAAAAGACTGGCCCCATCACAGACCCAGAAGAATTACAGTCCCGCCTGCCTGATAAGTCTGATATGCAAATCCATGGAGCATATTATAACTGACCTGATTAACTAGGACAGTAAAATCTCAACAGGCTTGACCAGCAGCAGTTTCGCTTTGCCAAAGGCAGATTCTGTCTAATGAACATGGTTATCTTCTGTGAAAGAATAACACATGTTTTGACAGCAGCCATGAAGTACACATGGAATATTTCTACTTGACCAAGCCCTTTGATGCTATACCCCATGCTAGCATAGCTGGTAAGCTCAATACATTACAGATAGGTGCCTATGTGGTATGATGTATAGCTATAGGACAAAAACAATAATGTCTGGGTAGCAGGTGTCTCATCAAAGAGCATGAAAATACCTAGTAATGTTCTGTAGGGCTCTCTGCTGAGACCCCTTTTGTTTGGCATATACTTTTCTAACCTCCAAAAAACAACCAAGCCCTTTGATCAGATCTGCAGACATCTGTAAATTGGGAGTCAATGTTGAGTCACCTCTGACAGCAAAGCCATGCAAAAACTTTCCCTTGTACACATCTGGTGAACAACAAGCTTAAATTAAATGCTAAACAGGGAAATACAGTCACATTTGGAAAACTATCACCCCCCCCCCCCAGCATACAACTTAGACAATACTGCACTCCAGAATGAAAATGCTGTTAAGGATCTTGGTATTTGGGTTGATAATGCCCTGTCTTTTGATCATGAAAAGACAGTCAACAGGAACTCATTTTATTCAGCACAGCTGATCACCAAGGGGATATCTTCCAGATCCAAAAATGTAATTTTCCCATAATACTCAACATTAATTAGCCAACTATTGAATACAATGCCTCCTTTCAGAAGTACTTCACTAGACATATCAAACAACTAAAAAGGTCCCATTTCTTAACTAAAAAGATCACTGGCTTAAAAGCTCTAAGCTACCAGAATAGACCAGAAGTACTGCCCCTTTTGAGAGGTGATCTATGCCTTGCCTTCCAAGTCATTGGTGACCCAGTGGTTCAGGATCTTGTACATCTCCACAAATTAAATAGTCCAACAAATACTAAAACAAGGGATCTAAATCTTCACTAGCAGATAAATAAAACAATGTCAAGAGATAAGTTCATTATACAGTGTCTTCCTCACCACTGGAAGAGACTCCCACTGCAAATATGGTATACAATATTCTCCTTCAAACAGGAACTTGATGATTGTATAGGTATACTTGGTTCACTGGCCTGGCTCTCCTTGAGAGAGGATGTTCAGTCGGAGAGTGGATACCTGAAATGATTAAATGTTCACAAGACTCAATTTATGTTTTATTTTCATTGATTCTGTGATGTTGTACTGTACTGCCTTTTGATGGAGAGTAAATGCAAATAATGAAGACAGAACAAAAGTATCTAATGTACTGTACAGAAGGAAACACAAAGACAGATTGCAACACAACATTAAGCTGAACTGTGTAGTAATAAATGCTGAAAGAAGATACACAAAATTAATGCTGAATTTTATTCTTCTGAGAAACTCGGCAGTTGACAAAGCTCATTTGCAATGTAGAAACTAAGAACTATTTAGTGTTTTAAAGACAAGAGTGTCCACCCAAACTAAGTCACATAGGAGCAGTCACATATTTGATGCCATAAAAAAGAAAAAAGAAAAAAAAAATAACCATGACAAAAAAGATAGGTATTAACATTGGCCTAGATAATGGGGAACACGTGATAAAGCAATGTAAAACAGACAAAAACTGAGGTACCATAGACTTTTTGTTGTTGTTTAGCTATTATGTATGTATACCATAAATATAGAAAAGAAAGCTTAACATTATAGGCATGCTGTATTTTTGGTAAATATAATCCTGTAATGAGATAATAAACTGTTACCCAACTTTACTGTGTTGGTAGTTGGGTAGACAGCATAAAAGTACCTGCATTATTTCCTGTAAAACAGGAAAACAGCTTCCTGATATTTCATTTAAATATGCTCATTGAAGTGGTGCCTGAATCCCTTACTCATTCATAGAAAATGTTGAACATGGTTCATAATGCCAAGGACTCTTTTGCAGACATGCAGGCAGCAAAAGTATTAGCAGTCTGAATTTTTATCAGTTTATTCTGTCTTGCAAATGAACTGGACCGATGCTCAGTTTTGCAAACAAACAGGTCCTGTGAGGTTCTGTGCGAAGTACAGTTTCATCATATTGGCAAATGTTTGCCTTCTGGACAGGATTATTGTCAATGGTTGTTTGCTTTCCTTTTTAAATAGCTATAAACAGATTAAGAATAACAACACGTGCACAGAGCCTACATTTTCATTTTTTAATGAGCACATTTGTCTTTGGTGTTAGGTAGCCCCTTCTGATAAAAAGTCTTGGAATGCGTGGTTACATGCAAATGACAGTGATTAATGGGCTATTTATACAAATGCCATCAATCAGTGTCTCCAAAATTAGAATTTGAATCATCCTTCCCAACATTAGACATGGTTCACTACATAAATTTATTATGCTAAAGGCAGAAAGTAGACTGTCTCTACTCACTTTCCGAATGCATTTATTTTCAGAATGGCAAACATTATCAAAGTGCATGAGTCTTACTGGACCATTAAAATTCTGAAGGGACATGCAAATAATATCTTGTTAATTGCTGCTTTGCCTTTAAAACTAAACACTTGCATAGAGAATGTTCACACAAGCACAGATACAAACACACACACACACACACACACACACACACACACACACACACTCGCACAGTGTGTGCGAGTGTGTGTGTGTGTGTGTGTGTGTGTGTGTGTGTGTGTGTGTATGTATGCACTCACAAATAGCTATAAAGACATATATATTCACACACACAAGCAGCAAGATAGGCAGGCACACACACACAGTTATGCACATACATATTTGTTCAATGATATATTTATTAAGTTTTCCACTGTATAACAGAATCACCTGAATAATTTAGAATAATATGATTAAAAGTTGAAAAAAATGACTGCCTAACAAGTTTTACACAGAATACGTCATGCTATTTGAATATTAATTTATACACTTCACAAATTCTAATTAAATGCATTTAGCAGCTGTGAAGCTATATTAAATATGAAACCATAGCCCAGAGATAAGTACATAAACATCTATGTAACCAAAATGGGGGTCAGAGAGAGAAGGGAATGGGGATAGGGAAAAAAACTGCCAGAGGTAGGCACTAGGGCAGAAAAGGCACTATGTATTTATACAGAATAAAAAGGGTAGAATACTGATAAAATTAATATAAATAGATAAGGTGCTCACTGTGAATCCAGGAAAACAGTTCTGGGGAAGCTAGGCAGAATGCTATTCTTTGGGATTTACAGGTAGTGTTTTTTAAAATTTCCAAGTGCAATCTCTGAGAATGACCGTGATTCAGATGATGGCACTAGCTTAAGAATATTGTATATGCTGCGAAAGTTACAAAGCTGGAAAGAGATGGTATTTAGGCATTTACAAAACCAAGAGCATATAACACTAATATGCCCACTGAGCACTAGGCTACTTGAATGGAAGAAAGGAAAGTTGACAGGACTGTTAAGTGGTCATGAAATCTATGTACTACAGAAAGCAGAGGGTCAAGTTTTCACCGCAGGAAACATCTGTACTGCAGACAAGACAACATGTGTTTCCATGCTCCTGCCCAGGGAGCAAGTCCTAGTTTTGTGACAGCAAGGATCTTTTAGATTTAGGGAGATAATGCATCTTGGACCATAGGGAGGACTATAACATGAAAAGAATGACCTTGTTGCATGCTTTCAAACAGGCTTTAGTGGATGATAAATACACTGGTTGCATTATACAGAGTACTTGTAGGTGGTCCTCTTCTTAGCATAGCTGTTCATCACTATGGACTTGCATTTATTTTCTTCCAGTTCTTGAAACATGTGCCAGTGTTACATCCTTGAAAGGGGACCAGTCCTGTCCTTTGCAGTTTCCTCCAGATTATGGTAAAAAGTAACTCCTACGAAGAATAAGGATGCATACCATTGCAAAGGGCAATCTAAATAAAGCTTCTATATGTCTCATTGTGAATTAATTCAAAATATGACTTCTGCTTATTAGGTCTTTTGACTGCGTATTTTGAAACTTCAATGGAAGAAAAATAAAAAAATGTGAAAAATATGAGTAATAATAATTATAATAACAATAATATCCATTTGTTAGCCAGTTATGTCCACTGGACATAGAGTCCCTTTTCAGAAGGCAACCCAGGAGCAATGCTTCATTAAGTGACTTTCTCAATGTCACACAACAGGCTGCAGGAATCAAACCCTGCACCAGAGGAAATGCACTGCAGCTCACAACCTTATTGAATCAAGTATTTTCATATTCAAGAAGACTTCCTCAGACCATTCTAATGGAAAAAAAACACACTTATCAGCTCTTACTGACAAGGACTTTCAACCTGTGTTCAGGCAAATACCATATGAAAGCAGTTAATCTTATCATCTAACCCTAATCCTGTGAACAGACTAAAAGTACTTGGTTTTAAATTCAGAACAGAATAAATGAGCATTTTAAATTCAAACCAAAGCAAACTAAAACTCAAAAAGGAATATATCAGTGAATAACTAAGAGCTGCTGAATTTTCCAAAAGATAAAAACACTTGACTAATGTAACCAGCCACTGTGAATTAATGCCAAATAAATTTATACTACATTCAGAAAGTGTTTGGAAAGAGGATAAGGTTCCCAAAAATATTAGAAGACTTTGTATATGGTTTTGGTAGGTAACAAGAGTAGCATATAATGTAAATATCTGTATCAGGCTTGTACCTTTGGGCAGTGTCTTAAAGACTAGCGAGAGACAGAGAGAGGAAGAGACAATATGTATTGCCAGTGGTTTTAAAGCCATAGAAATTACAATGGGAAAGAGAAGGCATCCTTGCCAGGTTCCACTCTAGGGAAATTTACAAAAAGAATATATATTTTTACAGTGAAAATAGGCATATCATATATGTCAGGGAGAGGGATTGTAAATATGTTGGAGAGACAAAATGAAATTGCAAGTCTTTCAAGACTTCAGATACAGTCAGAAGAGTTTATCAAATGCATGCGAATAAATATTGCAGATTACTTATTGCAAGAAACTTCTATAAACTGTAATTCTAAACTTCAAGCCAGGCGTGATATATATTTTTATCTAATAACCATATGAAACTATTGCAATTAGATAATCATCTGTAAATGTGTATTCATTACTATGGGAAATCATCTACAAGCATACATGATTACTGCATTACCTGTGCTGAATGTTGCAATACCTATTTTCTATTGTAATATTTAATAAAGTCATATATATTATAACATTACTGTTGTCAAACACTTAAGGGTCCTCATTGGGTAACTCCTGTATATACCTACCCACTTACTATACTCAATGGTGATTTTAAGCAGGAATAATAAATTATTTTTAGTAGAGGCCTAGGAGAAAATCAACAATAGCATAAAAAACATCAAAAAAGGGGGGTACATCTCCAAACTGGTGCTCACCTCAGTCTCAATCTAGCATTGTGGACTAGTTCTGAACATTATTGGTTGTTACTTCTTAACTTTCTGACATAGTTAAAAAAAGATCTGTATTTTTTAGCTGCTATTTTAAGTTCATGGGCAACAGCTTCAGGAAACCAATGTATCGGAGGAGGATTACTGTGGAATTTATGTAGCTCATCAAGTCCTTAAACACTGATATATTTGAATTGCCACCATTTCTAAAGTAAAAGGTCATGGATTTATGTGTTGATTTAATGAGGGAGGATGATACATACAGAGGTGTGCCACAGGTATCCATAATTGTGAGGACAAGATCAAGAGAACTGGAGCCCTATTTGGTTAATTATTTGTAAAAGGAAATTAACATTTATAATGTCAAGCAAGGAAACAGTGCAGAACATGGGGATTTTAGGTCAGACAGTTTATTGATGGATAGTTAAAGTCCCCCAGCAGGAAGGTACTAAGTTTAATGGGGATTTCAGCTAATGTGCTGAGAAGGGGACATAAAGGGTATTCTGTAGCTGGCTGTGAAGTGGTAACTAGCATTAGTTAGGGTGATTTGGATATCTAGAGGTTCAAATTTGGTATCCCAAGTAGTCTGCCATGAGGTGATGATATTGACAAATACTGCTAACTATACCACAATTGCAAGGTTTACTATCAAAATAAAGAAGCACACATTACCAGTTATCAGAAGGCCAAAGGTAAGGGTGCAAAAAGGCAAAACTGCATACACAAATCCTGTCTACTCTGAAACATCAACATGTAGCTTGTGTTCCCAGATTTGAGCATCGGTGTTATGAAATGAATCGCACAACAGTGCGGATCTGGAATATTACCCTTTTCCTCATTGCAGTGCGATTTTGGAGCTAGACTATATAATTAGTGGGGGGGTGCAGGTGGGCTTGCCACCCTGCAAAACAGTATATATGTGTATATTTTTTCCCCAGTGTTTTTTCTGAATGGTGAGTGGTCCATTACATGTCAAATGTTGATTTTTTTCCTTCTGAAAATGTCGACATTCTGAGCAGTCAGCTTGACAGTATTCGCAGTTCCTGTTCAGGGATGTGAAGATTTGTCATGACTGCTTTCTTTATTTTGATAGTGAACCCATTTGTAAGTAGGTCTGAAGATGTGATAGGCACTAAAACCAAAATTGGGAAGGGGGCTTTGTTTTCATTAATTTCAAACATTCCTCTGTAGCTACACTTACAAACATGCATTAATGTTGCAGGAGAACATAAAGTCTGGGCATTTTTGATTATGACTCCTGCCTCTGAGTACGGATACTTTAATGTGTACCAAATTAGAATTTACTAGGCTGTAATGTCCAGCAAATACACTCTGTCTAAAAAGAAATATGGCAGCAGAAAAGGCTGGAGCCAGAATTCAAAAGCTTCAGTAAGACAGATGCAGACCATTCTTAGCAAAGCAAGAAGGCTTGTCAGCCATCCCATGTCCAGCTGACACATACTGGATCTCAATAGAATGGTTTCAACTACCTAGCCAATTATTAAAGCCAATTATCTTTACTGAATATTGGCACCTTTCTGAATGATGGCAAAATACCACTCAAGGCCAATGTCTTTCCTGCCTCAGACACATGCATAGCAAGCTCAGTCTTATCCTTCCATATGCTACTCTGATTAATCACCTAATGTCATTCATCTTTACATGGAACACTATAAGGTCACAATTGTATTTGTCAAGAAGGAGGGATTGAAGAGCCTCCAATATTTGCTATTTACCTGAAAAAAACTCTGATGTCTGCTTTGGATATAAAACTTACATATGCAAACAATTCCAAGCAAAAATCTCAAATCTAGACTTTGCTGCATACCTGAGAGACATACAGATGTCATTCCATTGTTTCTTTCTTCTCCTTCTTCTTCTTTTGGCTGCTCCTGTCAGGGGTCGCCACAGCAGATCAACTGTTTTCATTTCTTCTTGTCCTCTGCCTCTTGCTCTGTTACACCAACCACCTGCATGTCCTCTCTCACCACATCCATAAACCTTATCTTAGGCCTTCCTCTTTTCCTGTTACCTGGCAGCTTCATTCTTAGCATCTTTTTCCCAATATACTCTGCATCCCTCCTCAGGACATGTCCAAACCAATGTAATCTTGCCTCTCTGGCTTTGTCTCCAAACCTTCCAACCTGGGCTGACCCTCTAATATAATTATTCCTAATCCTGTCCATCCTCGTCACACCCAGTGCAAATCTTAACATCTTCAACTCTGCCACATCAAGCTCTGACTCCTGCCTTTTTGTCAATGCCAATGTCTCCAACCCATATAACATGGCTGGTCTCACTACCCTCTTGTACACCTTCCCTTTCACTCTTACTGGTACTCATCTGTCACAAATCACTCCTGATACTCTTCTCCACCCACTCCATCCTGCCTGTACTCTCTTCTTCACCTCTCTTCCACACTCACCATTACTCTGAACTGTTGATCCCAAGTATTTAAACTCATCCACCTTCGCCACCTCTACTCCCTGCATCCTCACCATTCCTCTATCCTCCCTTTCATTCACACACATATATTTTGTCTTAGTTCTGCTGACCTTCATTCCTCTTCTCTCTAGAGCATATCTCCACCTCTCCAGGGTCTCCTCCATCTGTTCCATCTGTTCCCTACTATAGATCACAATGTCATCTGCAAACATCATAGTCCACGTGGACTCCTGTCTGATCTCGTCTGTCAACCTGTCAACCTGTCCATTACCATTACAAATTGCATTTCCAGACTCTCTTCACAATTTTTTATAACCTCTTCTGATTGATTTTTATAGATGTCATGTAATATATTATATGCCTTATTCATTAACCCTTTTTAACAGCAGCTTCTCTTCCAAACTTGATTAAAAACTCCACCAGAGCCAGTCTTTCATTTAGCACTCCCTTATTCCTTTCTATTTACCTCTACTCTGAAATCAGTCCCTGGTAGGGAAGGAATTCTCTAAACTGCAGTCCTGGCTTCTGCTTGGCCTCATCCTATTCTATTACCTTTCCCTCTACAGTTATTTTCTCCCAGTATCTTGGTTCATTTTTCCAAATTATTACAGTAAATTTCTCACACTCTTGCATATTTTCCATACCTCTACTTGCAGTCATTCCTACTGGCAAAATTTCAGTTTTCCATTTTTGTGTTGACTTTGTTCCTAAAATTCTTTCTGTACTTTATAAATATAGTATTATGTTTGGTTGTTGTTATTCTAAAGGATCAGCATACAAAATCCAACTCTCCCCTTATTTCTTGAACTTCCCCATTTCATTATCATCTCTTTATACTTTTATTTAAAGTTTTCTTCGTGTATGATGTATATGACCCTTAACTTAGTAAATCTAAAATATCAGTTCAAATCAGGTAATCCTTTATTACATTGCTCTATGGGGAAAATCAGCACATCAAACTTAACTATTGCCTTCTTCCCTTGCCAAATAAAATCTTTCAACTCTTTATTAATTTTCATCCACAACTACTCTTATTGATAAAGAAATACCTGATCTGTATATAAAATTAAACAGACTAAACTCTTCTTCACTGTTTGAATCTACACAGCCATAAGCTACTCCTAAACCCCTCAAAGACAAAAAGTATAATATGTTGAACCTCACAAAAGCTAAAAAAAAACAACTTTTAAAAATGTCAACATTGCAGATCTCAAGTGTACCTTAACAAAAAAGAAACATATCCTATAAATACCAATGCTTATAGGTGTACCAGTCTTCTATAACCTTAGAGTAAACCAGGAAAAAATCAACTCTGTTTTATCCTGGTTCTGAAAAATAACTCAATTTCTCTCCAGACCGTTTAAAGCTGCAATAGGTTCATAGGTTCATAGGTGTGTACTAGGCTAATGGCGAAAGCCTAGCCCATACAAGTGCCCTGGCATCGTGATGCCCAACGTTAGTTCCCAGAGCCTCTATCAAGTACAGCCACTGGAGTGATCCCCAGGAGGAACTTTCTATTACCCATCTACTCATCAAGATTTCTCTTGAAGAGGGCCAGCAAGGCGCTCCGCTTGACATGTATGGGAAGTCTATTCCATAGCATGGGCAGTCTCTGGGTTATGAACCTGTCCCTCCAACTTATTCTGTTGATTGTGGTAATGAGGTTGAGGTCTCTGGAGCATAGAGTGCGGAGGGATTGAGATTTCTTTAGATATAGCATTTCTAACAGAGCTGGGCCAGACATAGCTTTGTAAGTCAAGCAGAGATCACCTCAAAGTAGATGATATGAGACAGAGAATAGTTGGAGTTTTTTGAGTCTGTCCATATAGGACAAGTGTTTAAGGCTAGGATCATCTTTGTGAGGTACTTTTGCAGCCTCTAAAGTTGTTGCAGGTATCTAGTAAGGTACATGCCAAATGGGGCATTGTACTCAATGACTGACCTAATGAGGGAAGAGTAGAGGGAGACAATGACCTCTTTCTTCCTGGATGCAAAACCCTTAGTAATGAAATGTGCCGCATAGAAGGACTTTCTGACCACAGTGGCAATGTGGTGTTCAAAAGAGAGGTTGCTGTCAACCTGTGTTCCCAGATATCTTATCACGCCTTCTGTGTTCAGTGGACTACCATCGATGTGGTAATTCATGGGAACTGGGTTTTTCCCAAAGGGGATGACAATACATTTTTTGGCATTGAGCTTAAGGCCATGGTTCTGACACCAGTCGTTGGTCTCAGTGAGGCCTTTCTGTAGGATGTCAACATCACTTGGGGAGTTAATTATGGTTTGCAAATTGCAATCGTCTGCAAACTTTGTCAGCCAGAGTCTCTTCATGTTGGCCTGGACTTCAGAGAAGTATATACCAAACAGGAGAGGACCCAGGACCGAACCCTGTGGGACTCCACTCGTGACTGGTCAGCAGTCTAACTTGGAGTCAGCTACTTTCACACTGTGGGTTTTATTTGTGAGCCAGTTTGCAACCCACCTAGTGATGTGGGGGTTGATGCCTAGCTTAGTGAGTTTTTCTATGATTCCTGAGTGGGGAATGGTATCAAAGGCCTTGGCCAGATCAAGGTATGCTGTAGGAACCACCTTGCCTTCATCCACAGCTCGGGTAACTGACTCAAAGACGTTGAACATGTTGAGCAGGCATGATCTACCCTTCACAAAACCAAACTGTGTGGGATCCAGAGTTAGAGATTCCCTATATCCTTGTTTATAAGGTCCATGATGATGCATTCCATAGCTTTGCATATCAGACTCATCAGGCTAATGGGGCGATAGTTCCCAGGGTCTGTAGTCCCTCCTCCTTTGTAGAGAGGGATGACTGTAGCAGTATGCCATTTGGTAGAGACAAAGCTTGAGGTGAGGTTGTGATTGAACAGGGCCCACAGGTGAGGTGCCAGTTCACTCTGTAGTTCATGTATAACACAGCCAAGGATATTGTCAGGTCCCATAGAAGTTGTATTCTTGGCCTTGGACAGTGCTGTTTTAACCTGTACAGCAGTAATACTGGGTGCCTGGCAATCTACTGGTATAGTGATTGGTCCATTGGTGAGGGAGAGAGGGGTAAAGCTGGCACTGAATCTGTCGGCCAGTATAGTGACAATATCTGTTGGCTTGGTATAGGTGGTGCCATTGTTCAATAGCTCTGAGCAAATCTGGATATTGCCATGGAGATTCTTTACATAACTACAGAAGGCCTTTTGGTTGTCTTTACTATCTGCTGCAATTCTGTTTTCATAGCTAGCTTTAGAGGATTTGATGAGGGATCTCAACTTTTTGTTGAGGCTGATAAGAAAGTTTTTCCAGTCTTGGGACTTCACCTTATTTCGCATCAGATTCCTCCTTCTGTTGTAGAGTTTGTTTATGGCAGGAGACCACCAGATTGGCTTCTTTTTTTGGAGGAGAGCGTCTTGGTTCTATTGGGTATGGCGAGATCCATGCATTTGTGTATGTGTTCATACAGGGCAGTGTATAATTTGGCGGTCATGCAGCTGTTCTCCAATTGCATGGGTGCCGTGAAATTAGCCACCTCTGTTTTTTTAGGAGCCCAAAGTTAGCTTTGGAGAAGTTTTTCATGGTGGTTACCTTTGCGGGGGGGGGGGGTATGGATTTCCAAGGTGATTAGTTTGTGGTTGGCTCTAACCAGGGAGGAGTTGACTACTGCTATAAAGCAACGGTCACTCATGTTAGTAATGACCAGGTAAAGGATGATGCTACCTCTAGTGGGAGTAAGAATGAGCTGTTCCAGGGCTTTGGAATTAGTGAATTCCAGGAAACTTTGGGCAAGTGTATTGGTACATGAGTAGTTCTTCCAGTTAATGGAGGGGGGAGGGGTAGTTGAAGTCACCCAGTATGAGTGTTAGGTTGGACCCTAATATTCTCCAGGGTGTTTAGGAATGTGGAGTGTGAGTCTTGGGACATGGTTGGGGACCTATAGCAGGCTATGACCTGAATTGCTGTCTTAACCAATGTTAGCTGCACCTGAAGTATCTGTGATGCATTATGGTGGGCTACCAGTCTGGAGTTGTGCGCATCCTTTATGAATATGGAAACACCACCACCTTTGGAGCTTCAGTCCAAGTTCTGGGGCTCAAAGGTGTGGAATGAGTTATAGCCTGGTAGTGCAGGGGTGCTTTCTGCTGCCTTGAACCAGGTCTCTGTTACAGCACAAATGTCGATGTTCTCCATTTTAAAGAGTGCTTTGAGTGAGTGCATTTTGAGATTTAGACTTCCAGCATTGAGCAACATGACCCTCAGATTGCATTTGTTTGTAGCTGTTACAGTGGTAATTTTGGTCTTTGGAACACCGCCTAAAAAAAACACTATAAGGGTGGCAAGAGCCTTGGCCAATATCCAGAAGCCCAGGGGTGACAGATGCAGGCCATCTCTGGCAAAGCATAAAGTTCTGTCAATCATGTCATCCCAGGCAGACAGATACTGGATCCCCTTAGAATGACACCAGAAACTTAGTCAGTTTGTTGAAATCAATCATTTTCTGCTTGTACTGTGGTATCATTCTGGGTGATGGTAGGAGGCTGCTTAGGGCTAGGGTCATACCCGCTTGGGCTACATAATCCGAGAGCTCCTCCATGTCTCTTTTCATGTAGTCCAGGGAGGTACATGTCAAGTCATTCACACTCACATGTACAATGACAGAGTTATATTTGTACATGTTGTTGAGGAACCTGAGTGCGTGCATTATGTGGTGGATCCTGGCACCTGACAGGTAGCTGACTGTTATTTTGTCCTTGTTCAACCTAGTGAGTGGGACAGCAGTGTGCCTCACTATTGAGTCACCTATGACTAGTGTGCTGGGCATGCTGGTTTGCCTTAGGGGCTTTGGTTGAGTGGCACACTGTTTAGGAGACTTATGTGTCTCATGATTAGTTTTGTGTTGTGGTGGTCGAGTGCATTTCTGCCTTGGAGGGCTCTGCTGTTTGGATAGATTTTTATTGAGAGCCTCCGTGAAGTTGGGTGTGTGGTTTGTGTTTTTGTGTGAAGGCAGTGCAGTGTGTGTTCTGACAAATAGGCAAAAAGAGTCTTCCTTGCTCAGCTTGAATCTAGAATCCCCATCATAGCCACGGCCTCTGAAAAACTCATCTACTTAATATATTGTCCATTGAAAAGATCACTCTCTCCACAGCCAAGTGACTCTCAGTTGAGCATGGTATCTTCTTTTCAAGCTACTTAAGTGAGCTTCCTTCCTGCCACTTGTTGCCCAACTCTATTATAAATAAAACCACCCCAAACAACCTTCATAACTTGTCCTAACTGATTCCCTCTCTTCAGACTGCCAAACCAAACTGCATTTTACAGACCAAATTGTTGAACAAGGAGACATAGAACCTCTGAATGTAAAAAGGGCACAACAAGCAGCCATGAGGGACAGAATGAAAGACTCTGAGGAATCAAAGATAAAAGACGAGTTGGCAGGAGGAGGGGCAGAAAGGTGGATGGAGGAAGAAACTGACATCAAGATACTTAGTGGAGCATCAAGGATCAGAGAAGGAAACCTGGATCAGTTCATTGGAAGATGAAGAGGATGGGGAAAACCATATGAGTGAACAGAGGCATGATGGCCATGTTATTACTGGTTAAACTCCCATGTTGCTTTGTCTTACACATGAAAAGGATGTGTGTTAGATGAGGAGGAGAAACAGGAAATAACTTTGCTGATAAGAAAAGCAGAGATGATTGAAGTTGTTACTCATCTGAAAGATGGAAAAGCAAGAGATCCAGATGGACTCCCCCTTAACTTCTGTAAAAGAAAGGTCTATCAGGTGGGATCTAGGACTGTTGAATGAAAGTTCAACAGTCCGAATCCAACATCACCGAACACACTTTAACAAAAGCGCTTTTACTGAAAAAGCACTTTCGTTAAAGTGCGTCAAAAAAAAAAAAAGAAAGAAAGAAAAAAACAACAAAAAGGTGCTTATGCAGGGGGCTATGCCCCCTGCACCCCCCCTAATATTCTTACTCCGAGATCGCACTTCAGTGGGGAAAAGGAAAAAATTCCCTTACCCGCACCGCAGTATGATCTCCACAAAAGTCATTCCCCCATGACTCCCTCTAGCTGCAGGCATAGATACGCAAAAGAACTTTTTTGGTTAAAAGCACTTTCACTTAAGTATGTCCAACCATTAAGCCTTCAGTGAAAAGCATCGTCGAGCATCAGTCCAAGATCAGGTGAACAGGACAATGACAGATCTCTTCAATTACATTTTAGAAAAAGTGATTTTAACTAAGTCTATGAAAGATATTGCCATAATAGTATTATATAAACAGAAAGGCTCAGCAACAGATGTAAATAATTATTACCCTATATCTAAATGCACTGCAGATACCAAAATTTTTGCTAATACTTTGACAGTAAGGTTGGAAAACTTTCTGGTGAGACTAATAGTGGATGAACAAATTGGTTTTATTAAATGCAGACTGTCCATGAACTACTGACATATTGTTACAGATTTTGAAGAATGGGCTTAGAGAAAGGCAAAGGAAAGGCAAGAACTGTGCTGATGGACATTCAGAAAGCCTTTGACTGGGTCTGATGAAACTTTACAGCAAATACCATCACAGAGGCCATTGATGATGAGGAGTGGATAAGGGTTGTGAAAGCCCTTTATAGGGCACCGAAGTTAGGACTATATAGAAGTGCTGGACTTATAGAGGAAACAGTATTAGAAAGAGGAATCTGACAGGGTTGTCCATTGTAACCAGGATTAGTTTTAATGGTAACTTAATGTTTGGTGCAGAAAGAAAAGGACAGCTGGATGAGATAAAACAGTAGTAGAAAGAGGAATCTGACAGGGTTGTCCATTGTAACCGGGATTATTTTTAATGGTAACTTAATGT
Source organism: Protopterus annectens (assembly GCF_019279795.1). Classification (NCBI taxonomy): domain Eukaryota; kingdom Metazoa; phylum Chordata; order Ceratodontiformes; family Protopteridae; genus Protopterus; species Protopterus annectens. The sequence goes on along the minus strand of NC_056737.1, from coordinate 207,156,623 downwards.
TTGGTGCAGGAAGAAAAGGACAGCTGGATGAGATAAAACAGTAGTAGGAAGAGGAATCTGGCAGGGTTGTCCATTGTAACCAGGATTATTTTTAATGGTAACTTAATGTTTGGTGCAGAAAGAAAAGGACAGCTGGATGAGATAAAACAGTAGTAGAAAGAGGAATCTGACAGGGTTGTCCATTGTAACCGGGATTATTTTTAATGGTAACTTAATGTTTGGTGCAGAAAGAAAAGGACAGCTGGATGAGATAAAACAGTATTAGGAAGAGGAATCTGACAGGGTTGTCCATTGTAACCAGGATTATTTTTAATAGTAACAATGTTTGGTGCAGAAAGAAAAGGACAGCTGGATGAGATAAACAGTAGTAGGAAGAGGAATCTGATGGGGTTGTCCATTGTAACCAGGATTATTTTTAATGGTAACAATGTTTGGTGCAGAAAGAAAAGGACAGTTGGATGAGATAAAACAGTATTAGGAAGAGGAATCTGATGGGGTTGTCCATTGTAACCAGGATTATTTTTAATGGTAACAATGTTTGGTGCAGAAAGAAAAGGACAGTTGGATGAGATAAAACAGTAGTAGGAAGAGAAATCTGACAGGGTTGTCCATTATAACCAGAATTATTTTTAATGGTAACTTAATGTTTGGTGCAAAAATAAAAGGACAGCTGGATGAAATAAAACAGTAGTAGAAAGAGGAATCTGACAGGGTTGTCCAATGTAACCAGGATTATTTTTAATGGTAACTTAATGTGTGGTTCAGAAAGAAAACAACAGTTGGATAAGATAATACAGTAGTAGAAAGAGGAATCTGACAGGGTTGCCCATTGTAACCAGGATTATGTTTAATGGAAACTTAATGCTTGGTGCATAAAGAAAAGGACATCTGGATAAGATAAAAGAGTAGTAGAAAGAGGAATCTGACAGGGTTGTCCATTATAACCAGGATTATTTTTAATGGTAACAATGTTTGGTGCAGAAAGAAAAGGACAGCTGGATAAGATAAAACAGTAGCAGAAAGAGGAATCTGACGGGGTTGTCCATTGTAACCAGGATTATTTTTAATGGTAACAATGTTTGCTACAGAAAGAAAAGGACAGCTGGATTAGATAAAACATTAGTAGAAAGAGGAATCTGACAGGGTTGTCCATTGTAACCAGGATTATTTTAAATTGTAACTTAATGTTTGGTGCAGAAAGAAAAGGACAGCTGGATGAGATAAAACAGTAGTAGAAAGAGGAATCTGACAGTGTTGTCCATTGTAACCAGGATTATTTTTAATGGTAAATATGTTTGGTGCAGAAAGAAAAGGACAGCTGGATTAGATAAAACATTAGTAGAAAGAGGAATCTGACAGGGTTGTCCATTGTAACCAGGATTATTTTTAATTGTAACTTAATGTTTGGTGCAGAAAGAAAAGGACAGCTGGATGAGATAAAACAGTAGTAGAAAGAGGAATCTGACAGGGTTGTCCATTGTAACCAGGATTATTTTTAATGGTAACAATGTTTGCTACAGAAAGAAAAGGACAGCTGGATTAGATAAAACATTAGTAGAAAGAGGAATCTGACAGGGTTGTCCATTGTAACCAGGATTATTTTTAATTGTAACTTAATGTTTGGTGCAGAAAGAAAAGGACAGCTGGATGAGATAAAACAGTAGTAATAAGAGGAATCTGACAGGGTTGTCCATTGTAACCAGGATTATTTTTAATGGTAACAATGTTTGGTGCAGAAAGAAAAGGACAGTTGGATGAGATAAAACAGTAGTAGGAAGAGAAATCTGACAGGGTTGTCCATTGTAACCAGGATTATTTTTAATTGTAACTTAATGTTTGGTGCAGAAAGAAAAGGACAGTTGGATAAGATAAAACAGTAGTAGGAAGAGAAATCTGACAGGGTTGTCCATTGTAACCAGGATTATTTTTAATTGTAACTTAATGTTTGGTGCAGAAAGAAAAGGACAGTTGAATAAGATAAAACAGTAGTAGGAAGAGGAATCTGACAGGGTTGTCCATTGTAACCAGGATTATTTTTAATTGTAACTTAATGTTTGGTGCAGAAAGAAAAGGACAGTTGGATAAGATAAAACAGTAGTAGGAAGGGGAATCTGACAGGGTTGTCCATTGTAACCAGGATTATTTTAATGGTAATTTAATGTTTGGTGCAGAAAGAAACGACAGCTGGATGAGATAAAACAGTAGTAGAAAGAGAAATCTGACAAGGTTGTCCATTATAACCAGAATTATTTTTAATTGTAACTTAATGTGTGGTGCAGAAAGAAAATGACAGTTGGATACGATAATACAGTAGTAGAAAGAGGAATCTGACAGGGTTGTCCATTGTAACCAGGATTATTTTTAATGGTAACTTAATGTTTGGTGCAGAAAAAAAAGGACAGTTGGATGAGATAAAACAGTATTAGGAAGAGGAATACGACAGGGTTGTCCATTGTAACCAGGATTATTTTTAATGGTAACTTAATGTTTGGTGCAGAAATAAAAGGACAGCTGGATGAAATAAAACAGTAGTAGAAAGTGGAATCTGACAGGGTTGTCCAATGTAACCAGGATTATTTTTAATGGTAACTTAATGTGTGGTTCAGAAAGAAAACAACAGTTGGATAAGATAATACAGTAGTAGAAAGAGGAATCTGACAGGGTTGCCCATTGTAACCAGGATTATGTTTAATGGAAACTTAATGCTTGGTGCATAAAGAAAAGGACATCTGGATAAGATAAAAGAGTAGTAGAAAGAGGAATCTGACAGGGTTGTCCATTATAACCAGGATTATTTTTAATGGTAACAATGTTTGGTGCAGAAAGAAAAGGACAGCTGGATAAGATAAAACAGTAGCAGAAAGAGGAATCTGACGGGTTGTCCATTGTAACCAGGATTATTTTTAATGGTAACAATGTTTGCTACAGAAAGAAAAGGACAGCTGGATTAGATAAAACATTAGTAGAAAGAGGAATCTGACAGGGTTGTCCATTGTAACCAGGATTATTTTAAATTGTAACTTAATGTTTGGTGCAGAAAGAAAAGGACAGCTGGATGAGATAAAACAGTAGTAGAAAGAGGAATCTGACAGTGTTGTCCATTGTAACCAGGATTATTTTTAATGGTAAATATGTTTGGTGCAGAAAGAAAAGGACAGCTGGATTAGATAAAACATTAGTAGAAAGAGGAATCTGACAGGGTTGTCCATTGTAACCAGGATTATTTTTAATTGTAACTTAATGTTTGGTGCAGAAAGAAAAGGACAGCTGGATGAGATAAAACAGTAGTAGAAAGAGGAATCTGACAGGGTTGTCCATTGTAACCAGGATTATTTTTAATGGTAACAATGTTTGCTACAGAAAGAAAAGGACAGCTGGATTAGATAAAACATTAGTAGAAAGAGGAATCTGACAGGGTTGTCCATTGTAACCAGGATTATTTTTAATTGTAACTTAATGTTTGGTGCAGAAAGAAAAGGACAGCTGGATGAGATAAAACAGTAGTAATAAGAGGAATCTGACAGGGTTGTCCATTGTAACCAGGATTATTTTTAATGGTAACAATGTTTGGTGCAGAAAGAAAAGGACAGTTGGATGAGATAAAACAGTAGTAGGAAGAGAAATCTGACAGGGTTGTCCATTGTAACCAGGATTATTTTTAATTGTAACTTAATGTTTGGTGCAGAAAGAAAAGGACAGTTGGATAAGATAAAACAGTAGTAGGAAGAGAAATCTGACAGGGTTGTCCATTGTAACCAGGATTATTTTTAATTGTAACTTAATGTTTGGTGCAGAAAGAAAAGGACAGTTGAATAAGATAAAACAGTAGTAGGAAGAGGAATCTGACAGGGTTGTCCATTGTAACCAGGATTATTTTTAATTGTAACTTAATGTTTGGTGCAGAAAGAAAAGGACAGTTGGATAAGATAAAACAGTAGTAGGAAGGGGAATCTGACAGGGTTGTCCATTGTAACCAGGATTATTTTTAATGGTAATTTAATGTTTGGTGCAGAAAGAAAACGACAGCTGGATGAGATAAAACAGTAGTAGAAAGAGAAATCTGACAAGGTTGTCCATTATAACCAGAATTATTTTTAATTGTAACTTAATGTGTGGTGCAGAAAGAAAATGACAGTTGGATACGATAATACAGTAGTAGAAAGAGGAATCTGACAGGGTTGTCCATTGTAACCAGGATTATTTTTAATGGTAACTTAATGTTTGGTGCAGAAAGAAAAGGACAGTTGGATGAGATAAAACAGTATTAGGAAGAGGAATACGACAGGGTTGTCCATTGTAACCAGGATTATTTTTAATGGTAACAATGTTTGGTGCAGAAAGAAAAGGACAGCTGGATGAGATAAACAGTAGTAGGAAGAGTGGCATTTTTATGCTGGCAGTTGATTGGATGTTGCTGATTGAGGATGCTACAGTGCAAATTCCAGAGATAATGGAGATGTGCCGTAATTTTAGAAGTGTATCAGGGCTTCGCTACCACCTCCAAAAGTCTGTGGTGATTAGAATCAAAAATAAACAAATGCACATATGTTTTGTGCTCCCTGAAAAGATGGTGGAAGTGATTACTTGGGGTCTAAATTATATTAAATGGCAGCTGAAATAAGAGAAAAGAACTGGGTGGTTCTGAAGTCAAGAAAATTGAAAACAAATCCATGGACAGGTAAATCTGTTGCACTTGGGGGTGAAACAGAAATAGATGGCGCAGTGATTCTTCATCATATTGGCATATACAAATCAGCCATCTAGAGATCCAAAATGGCCGCCATACTATAAGCAGTGTTCTCACAGAGCTTTGTCACTCACCTATAATTCATCAGCTAACTTTAAAGATTGAAAGCTTATACAAAATGAAATAAGACTACGGAGATATCAAGAATTCTTACCTAAGCTGGTTACTAACCTTTCAGTGGAAAAGGAAGCCTCTGCTGGGAAGGATTGTATCTGATTTATCTGACTCTTCGGTGCTGATCCGGGTACATGTGCTCTAGGCCTCGGAGGCCTACTACTCCTGTGAAGAAAGAGGGCACTGATTTTTATACAGAACCATGTCAAAAGAACTAGACCAAATGGACACTCAAACTACCAAAGCAAAATATTCAACTGTTGCATCCCCAGAAAAAGAGATGACCACGAAGAGGCCCAGGACAGCTAAACAGCAAGAATCTTCCAAGACAACACCAATAACTTTGAAAGAGAAATCTGACTTAAATTACATGGAGGAACTTAAGTCTGCCCTGCAACCAATCCAGTCAGCAATTCAAGATCTCTCTCTGCAGCTTAAATCCTTCAATGTCTCCATAGACAGAATTTTAACTAGAATGGATAAAACTGAAGCAAGGGTACTTGAAAACGAAATAAAAATTGATCAAATACAAAAAGAGCAAAATAATAATGACACAAACATAAAGAATATTCAACAGAAGTTAATAGACCTCGAAGCCAGATCTAGACGCAATAACCTCATCATCAGAGGCATTCCAGAACAGATTTCACAATTGGACTTACTAGAGTGCATTTCTGAAATTTTCTTTACATTTCTAGATAAAAAATCCCTCCCAGACAAATTAATTATAGAACGTGCACATAGAGCCTTAAGACCAGCTTTTGACAGACTCACTCCGAGACCAGTATATGTAAAGATATTAAATTACCAGCATGTATTCAAGTTAATAAGTGCAGCAAAATCAAAAAAATTCATAGAATGGAAGGGCAACAAAATCTACATATCTCCGGATTTACCAATCTCAATCAAACAGGAAAGACAAAAACTGGCCCCTTTCTGTGCTTATCTGATCAAAAAGCAGATAAGATTTCAAATGAGGTATCCTAACACCCTCATTTTTACTCACCAGGAAGCCCAGTTATCAGCACAGAACTACAACGAAGCAGTCGTTGTTTTCAAAAAAGCATTTAAGGAATGTCCGGAAAATCCTGTACAGAAATTGTAACTTTGCCCTCAGAAGTGCGAGTATCTGTGGCACAAATGCATCTAACTGCCTTATTTCCGTCTGTCAAAAAATAGAGCTACGAACCTCCAAGAAAAAGTCAGCAGGAACAAACCACAAGGTGAGATTCGATATCCAAAGGCACTCTAGGACAACCAGATGTTACTTGAGTAATAAAAACTTTTATTAATGTTAGCACAAGATTTCGGTAGATACTGAGACCCATCTTCCTCAGGCGTTAAAGCACAGTAATCTTATCAACAATCTTGTTTAATTACAGAATTACCTTGTGGATTGTTTTTCTTTTTTTTTCTTCACCTTGGGTTTCATAGCCCTCGGGAATGGTCTCTGTCTGTTCTTTCCATTTTTTTTTTCTGTAGGTGCGTCACCATATTCCACTGAGCCATATATGGCTCTTTGACCTCAAGATCTCCCTGTCAACTTCGCGCTCTTAAAGGCGCATAGCACATCAGTGATGTTATGGCTTTGGGTTTCGCCAATCCACGGAAGATACAGACTCCGTTTGCACGCAAGCGGATCTATTTAGCTATGGTTCTGGACTCACTGAAATTAAGCTGAGGACAAGTCTCCTGAGCTATTTTTCAACAAGCTGACGCTGTAAGTGTGCATTCTATGAAGGTGAGTGCAGATTTCCTTCAGCAAGCACTCCATATGCACCTTCCCCCCAGTTCTTTAAACCGGAACGCTGCGAGTGTGCAGCAAGGACGTGCCTTCACTAGTCGAGCTGCAGGATCTTACCAGATATATATATTTTTTTTTTTACTCCCAAGCGACGCTCTACTACTACAAACATGAAGGTCCTTTTATACTTTCTTTTTCTAGTTAGTCATAACCAACTAGATACGCAGTCTTCTGAGCGATTGCAGATGCTTGGGTGTGTTACTGGTTTAGTGTGCAGAGAACTCATCTGTCACAAGCACTCTGCTATAATCCTGGATTAAAAAAGGCAAAACTTTATAGGCTAATGTGAGAGTAACTGTATACAAGGCAGAGAATGTGTAAAGAGTTTGTAAAGTAAGGGTGTTATTGCTCTCCACTGTTAACATATATGACATTCTAGTTGTTGCTTCTCTTACACCTTGAGAAACGACCCCATGCTAGCTACTGCAACAAATGACTGTATGTCAAACATGTAAGATCTGGGTTTGTACCTGGATTGCTGATTGTAAAAATCTGAAACAGACCAGTAATCTAACTAAGGGGTTCTTTTGCTGACAAGATAATGAAAATCAGATCTCTTAAGTTACAGAGGTTTATCTAGAGAATTTGGGCTAGGCATGGTACATCCTTTCTAGATCAAAGAGAGCACTGGAGGGTCTCACCAGCGCTGTTCTTGTCCACATGAATAGCATGATTTAATATAATAATTATAATGTTCAGAGGTCTTAAAAAAGCTTTGGGAATAATTTACAAGCGATACATGGATCTAATTACCTAGCTCTAAACTATAATTGAATGCGTGATTACCCTACGAAGTACCTTGATGTGACTAAACACCAGGGTCAGCTGATTCCTTCCTCACTGCAGAGTTTTATTAACTGCTCTTATAAGTACTCGGGGTTGTAGGTTTGATTGTTGTTTCTGCTTGACAAAGCGAAGGTTACGGTTCTGATAGGGACTAATGTTATAATATGCACTTCTCTTTTTCTTCAGTGATAATGGAATCCTGCTGTACGGCTGTTTATTACATAATCAATATACAAGACCTAGGATTTCGTATGAGCCTACTGTTAGCAAAGACTTTCAGGTATTTCAGGGTATTCGCTCAATGGTGCCTGTTACTTGTTAGTTGCTTACTTATTGTTGTTTATGACTCGTTTCATGAGTAAATAAGCAGAAAAGGTGATGACTAACTTCAAGGCACCGAATTTGAACTTAGCCTCTTAGCCAGTGCAGGATATCCTGGGTAATAGAAACAGAGGTTACTAGTGTTATGAAGAATTGGGAATCGGCGGATCAGGTACCTAGGGGTATCTCCTTTTGAGTTGGCCGTCATGGCCCACCTCTCTTAGGGCGGGAACTCTATTTCTGTGTACTTGTAATAATCATTGACCGCATTCTCAACACCACTTATAATGTGTTTTTTTTTTTTTTTTTTTTGAAGTAAAGGAAAACCCTACCTAAGTTTTTTGTGAGGTTTTACTTCACCTTACTGATAATTGATTCTATTCTAGACAAATGTTTGTAACCTAGGTTTGATATTGATGTAAGTTTTAGATTAATGTATAAGACTATTTAATCTAAGTGTTACTATGTAAATAGTAGTCTGTTAGATGTTCATATATACATGTTATTACCATTTCTTTTGACGGAGCTCTGTGTTTGTTATTGCACTGCTTGGTTTAGCTATGCATTTTGGATCATGGTGCATTAGGCAGGACTTTCTGGGAACAAGGTTTTTCACTTATTGGATGCATCATTTTAATTTCCCAGACCCTTCCAGGCTTAGGGGTTGGTGGGTAGGCACCAGGATCAAGCGGGAAGGATATATACTACTTGCCCTAAGTTTACAATTCAGTCTTACATCATTACTTAACGTTGTCCATACTCCCCATTTCATCTCGGATTTTTTGAATCTACTTGGCTTGTTTAGAAAATGTGGAACTTAGAATCTTGGAACATTAAGGGGTTACAATCATCTAAAAAAAAAAAACTGCTCATGCACCTAATTCTGAAATCGACCACCAATATCACTTTCCTTCAGGAGACACACCTTCTCAATCAACAATGGAACCCTGAAAAATTGAGACCTTGGATCAAAGAGATTATATCCTCAGAAGGTACTACGAATAGAGCTGGGGTAGCCATTATTATTAAAAATAGTTTCGGTCCTATTATCATAAAGGAGGGCTCAGATAATGAGGGTAGATGGTGCTATTTTACCACAAACCACCCCTTATTAGATAAACCTATTCTTCTTTTGAATATTTATGCCCCCTGCACTTCTCAACAGATTTTCCTTATGAAATTATTTAACTTCCTCTCCTTATTTCCTGATCATTACTATATTGTGGGGGGCGACTGGAACTCTGTACAGGATCCCAAAACAGATAGAACGAATCACAGGGCTCGCTTTAACACCTTAACTCATAAAGACATAAGCGAACTGAAAGAAGAGTTTAATCTATTTGACCCAAACATTTTTCTAGACCCTGCACAGAAAAGGGGAAACTACACCTTTTTTCCTAACTGTGCCAAAAGCTGGTCCAGGATAGACTTTTTTCTTATTTCCAAAGTATTTTACACTATGAATATTTCCTTTGCTCAATCTCCTAGATCTTTATCTGACCATTCCAAGATTTCCATGGGTATCCACCGACGAAATAGAGACTTAACAGATCACATTGACATTTGCTGGCGGCTTAACCCCAACCTACTGGAGAAAGAGGAGATTACCTCTCAAATTGACGAGTACCTGGATCACTTTCTTGACTCCAGGAAATCCTTCCAATCTCCTTTAGACTGTGAATGGGCCACGGTTAAATCAACGATCAGGGGCCTCTTGTTAAATAAAGCATCATACTATAAAAAACTTCGGAACAAAAAAGAAAGGGACCTCACCATTCAACTTAATAAAGTAGAATTGGAGTTGCAAGGGAAACACACTCCTTTATTGGGAGAACGTATGCTTCAACTTCAAAAAGATTTAATGTCCCTACACGCGGAGAACTTGAGCTTTCATGAAATCAAGTCAATGGCCTTATATGCAGACGTAATACATTCTCCCTCCAGATTCTTGGCCAGGGCGATCAACCTCACCAAATCCTCTACTTTTATTTCTGAAATCCACTACCAGGGAAAGGAATTCCGGCAACCTAACGAGATTATTGATACTTTTGAAAGTATTTTCAAACAAACCTATGGGCCTACAGATAACTGTGTTAACGAATCAGAATTACAATCCTTTCTCAAGAATCTTAATTTCCCCAAACTAACTGATAATCAGCAGGAGCTTCTAGAAAAGGAAATAACTACACAAGAAATCCTCGCAGCTATTAACAATCTGAAGCCTAACAAATCCCCTGGACCAGACGGATTTACAGCTGAATTTTATAAAACATTTAGCACAAAAGTTTCCAAAATATTGAACTTATTGTTTAATCATATTATCGCCAACGGCTTTAAAGATATCCATTTAAATGCCTCCAGAATGATTTTCATTCTTAAACATAATGCAGACCCTAAAATCCCGGGGAACTATAGACCCATATCGCTAATAAATCTGGATATGAAAATTCTGGCCATGGTTCTAGCTAACAGGCTGAAAGCTGTTATTTCCCATATCATCTCCTCGGAGCAATCTGGCTTTATACTGGGTAGACAAACTAACGATCAAACTTTGTTACTGGAAGCCATGATTCACCATTCTAATATGGCCAAACACCGCATGTACGCCCTAGCGGTGGATGCATCCAAGGCATTTGACCGTCTGAGCACGAACTTCTTATTTGCCGTTCTACCCTTTTTTAACATTCCAATCTCATTCGTAGACAAAATAAAAACCTTGTACTCAACTGCGTACACTACTATTCATATAAATAAACACTCTTCCAATAGAATAAACATGGTCAATGGGGTCAGACAGGGCTGCCCCTTATCTCCTCTCTTATTTAATTTATATATGGAACCTCTTTTTATGCTCATCAAACAAGCCACCCTCTTCCATCCACCTAATATTTATAACTTAAAGATTCCCCTATCGGCCTATGCAGATGACCTTAATATATACTTCACACTTCCTAACTCGGATCCAAAAAAGATTTTAGCTGCAATTCATACTTTTTCCAACTTAGCGAACTACAAACTTAATAATGAAAAATCATTAATATTCCCCTTAAACATACACGCTAGACTACCTAATATAACTTTAAATTCAGACCTAATATAACTTTAAATTCATAGATCAAATCGAAAGATCAGCTTCATTATTTAGGCATCCACTTTTCACAAGGTAACCACAAGCACTTTCAGGACAATGTGGTTAGGTACTGGTCAAGGATTCAAAATGATATCAATAGATGGTCTATGCTTAAGATCCCTTTCCTAGCCAGAACCACAGTGGTTAAGATGAACATTCTTCCGAGACTTCTATATTTGTTCCATGCAACCACAAATATATTACATAACAATTTCTTTAAAAAAATTATATCTTCTATCTCTAAGTTCGTGTAGGCCCCCAAATCGGTCAGGATTAGCTACGCAAAACTCATCTATCCTAAAGAACAGGGCGGCCTAGGGCTACCCGATTTTAAAACTTACTATGAGATAATTAACGCCAGTAGAGTTTTAAAGATAGCGTTTTATCACAAAGACAAAAATTCGTGGGCCCCGTCATGGGTGATTCTGGGCAATAACTACATTAAATCACTAAAATTTAGTCCTATCGCGCTCCCTTTTCTGGACGAAGCAAATATAGGCAGACTGAAACTTGCTAAAGGCCTATTATATAGCATAAAATCTCTTCAGGCCCTATTTAATTCTTTGAAGTTACTCCATTCCTTTATAACTTTACAGCCAATTCACCTCAACCCCAACCTTAAACTAAGTGGTCGCATGTTAAACCTGGGGCAATATCCTCTCCTTTTGAATACTTCTATCTCTGACTTCTTCCCCTATAGAAATCAGACAATTTCTAACCTAAGAATCAGTTTGAACTTACCCAAGAAGTACTTGTCTATTCTAAGACAGGTTAGGGAGATGATTAGTAAGTACATGGACCACCCCTTGGTCTCAGACGAAGATATTTCATCATGTAAAGCTTTAAAGAAACTCCTGCTCAGTAATAAAGGGATGACATCAAACTCATACAAGGCTATCATGGCAATCAGGTTCCAGAGCAAGGTCAATGTCTCAAAACTCTGGTTTAATATTAATCCAGGCATAACGCAAAACTTAATAGCTCAGGCTATAAAACGAAGCTCTAAGGCTATTCCTCTCAATAAGTTGAAATATACTCAGCTAATGATCTTGAATAATGCGTATTTTACACCTGAAGTTCTCAGTAAGTGATATCCTAATTTATCCCCTGGTTGCAGTTATTGCCCCAACCAAATTGCGGATATTATCCATTTGTTCTGGAGTTGCAAATGTTCATATAAGCTGTGGTGTGCCCTGAGAGTGATACTTGAGAAAATTGGCTATGAAAAATCTACCCTTTCATGGGAATTTGCCATTCTACACATCCCACCATCGGGCTTATCTGAAAGGAAATGTAAGATTTTTGATCCCTATTTTTATGTTAATTAAATATTACATTTCCCTAAATTGGAGAAGCAGACATGCCCTATCGTGGGAAGGCTTCAAACACATAGCTATTAAACTGCTCAGGGCTCACAAATATCTGTTCCATAATACTAAACCCAAGTCAGTTACTAAAGAATGGTGGAGTATTATGTCTGAATATATACTCAAATGACAAATGATGACGAATTATATTTGTATTTAACTGAATTTCTCTTATTATTTTCTTTCAAAATGTGAGTTATGGATAGAACAAGTCATTGGGCATTGTAGTTTGTGTATATAGTTTTGAATTTATTGTATGAGTCTCGTTTTTTCTGTTGTTATCTGTATTTTATTTGATGTTCAGTATTGGATGTATTTGTTGAAAAAAAATTTCAATAAAGAGAATTGTACAAAAAAAAACAAATCAGCCATCTAACTAAGATCATAGGAGATATGCAACATGTCTGTCACAGGTTTGTGTGGAAAAACAAAACAGGAAGGATCATTAAGGGTAATCTTAGGGCTAAAAGGAAAGTTGGAGGATGGGACATGCCAGATTTCATTGGTATGTGACTGTAGTAAATAGTCTATCAGTCTTTATTTGCTTCCTGTGTCACATTGAGCAAGTCACTTAGCCTCTGACTGCTCATCTTGGGTTATTGAATTATTGAAGTCACTTAGACACTGCATGTGGGTCACACCTGAAAAGGGACTGTGGTTCCACACAACACACACACACACACACACACACACATATATATATATATATATATATATATATATATATATATATATATATATGTGTGGGTCACATACTGGAAATACCACATAACTGAAGACCAGATGACTGAGATGAGAATGCTGAAACTTCAAATAAATGAACATGCACATAGACAGAAAGTTTCCTAGGGTAAGGAAAACACACACCATACCATCTTCAACATACCCAATGTGTGGGGCTGCAACCCCCCCAACATCCGCCTCTAACTAAATATGCTAACTCCAGGATCACACTATAGTGGGGAAGAGGGTAAATCTCCCCTTGTTGGCCCAGTGTTTACTTACCGTGGAAAACACTTCAGCTATGTGGACATTCGTTTATTTGAAGTTTCAACATCCTCATCTCAGTCATCTTTAGATATATAACCGGGGCTGTCTGACTGAGCCGAAAAGGCCCTTTTTCAGCAGAGGCCCGGGGAGAAAAGCTCCACAAAGAAAAATTACAGACACATTTAGTTATTTAGACATGGTCAGTATACACACAAATTACAAGAGACATGTTTTTGCAGTGGTATGTGGCACATAAACAGTTACAGTGGAGAGAACAAACAAAAAAATATTAATTTTAAAAATAAAAGTAATTAATAGATCTGTGGTGTACAGCTGAAATTTGGAACATAGGTAGAATACATACATAGTACACAGGTACAGTACATACATTGTAGATTAGCCAGTGTTTGTGAGTAAGATTGAAAACTATTATCAAGTGCTCTAAATTTAGTAGCCTGGGGAGCAATCATGGCACTGCCAACTTTTTTTAAGATGTTGCCTGATGAGGTCTTTAAAGGAGGCTTTGGATGATGTGTTTTGAATGCTAGTAGGGACAGAGTTCCATTTTTTAGCCACTGAACTACTATATAGTGCATCTCCAAAGTTATGGTAGCTGTTGCTGACTTCTAGTAGTAGTTTGCTTGATGATCTAAGAGGCCTTTTGGCTGAGTGATGCTGTACTAGGTTTTTGAGGGCAGGACACTTATTGGGGAGTTAATAGATAGAATGACAGAGGCAGAGCTGATTGTAGGTTAGGAGGTTGGGCAGTTCAAGCCAGTGGAGCTGTCACAAAGCAGTACAGTGATGAGTTCTATATGAGCAATTTGCAGCAAAGTGGGCAATTATGTTATAGCAGGCTTCCATTTTGCTTAGTTCAGTTTTGTTGAGCTTAGTCAGAATGGGAGATGCATAGAGTAGGGTGGATAGAAGTTGGGAGCGAGCAATGGCTGATCTTGTGTTGTTGGTAAGAAATGATTTGATACGGTAGAGTGACCCCAGTTTGGCATGCACTTTTTTAATAGTTAAGTTGAGATGACTATCAAATTTTAGGTGGGAGTCTATGGTTATTCCCAATAGCTTAGCCTGTGCCACTGGAGCAATTGGAGTAGCATTTGTGGAGTAGATAGTGAATTGACTGTTAGTGTTTTTGTTAGAACTGGTTATAATCATAAGCTGAGTTTTCTTTGGATTGAGGATAAGCTGGGCTTTGGTAAGGTAGTTTTCAACGTCAGAGAATGCTAGTTGAGTTGTTTGCAGGAGGGTGGGAATGTTTTGTGCAGCACAGGTTAAGGTAGTGTCATCTGCATACTGAATTATAGATGCATGCTGTGTGGAGGCATGGAGGTCATTTGTGAAGACTGTGAATAGTAGTGGTCCTAAGATAGACCCTGTGGAACTCCTATAGTTATGGGCAGCTGAGGAGAGAGAGAATTTTCCCATTTCACAGCTTGGTACCTGTCAGTTAAGTAGCTTTGGAACTAGGTAAGAGTGGAATTTGATAGAGGATATTGGTTTAGTTTGTTTAGCAGGATTTGGTGTGAGACTGTGTCAAATGCTTTGGACATATCCAAAAAAAGAGTTGACACCTGTATGCCTTCATTTTTGAGATAGTTTACTGTGTATGTGAAGCAGAGGAGGGCTGTAGTGGTACTATGGGCAGGTCTGAAACCATGCTGAGTAGGTGAAAGGATGTTGCTGTCTAGGAGATAGTTTAGCATCTGGGTATGGATGCATTTTTCTAGGATTTTGGCCAGGGGGGAGAGTAAAGCAATGGGTCTGTAGTTATTAAGTTCAGTGGAGGTCCCGCCTTTATGTATGGGTGTAACATAGGATACTTTCCAGAGTTTGGGCACATAGTTTTCAACAATTGATCTGTTTATGAGAGTGGAGACTGGGATAGTAATAGCATCTGCTGTGAGTTTCAAGAAATAGCTGGGGAGTAGGTCGGCTGCTGTTGATGAGGTTTTTAGTTTGGAGATCATGCTTTTGATTGAAGTGGTGGAAACTGTTTTGAGGGTAAAGCTTGTATTAGTGTTATTTGTGTTGGGGGGGATAGTGAGGAAGGAACTGTCCTCTGATACTAAGGATAGAATTGAGTTCACAAACTGGGAGTTGAATTGTGTTTCGATTGGAACTTTAGTGTCAGGGGTGGTTGGTTTGGGGGTAGCCTTTTGGGTGGATTTTATTAGCTGGTTTACATTTTTCCAAAATTTTTACAGGTTGTGTTGGTATTTAGTTTGTAACATTGTGTAGTAGGATTTTTTGTCCAGCCTAATGCATTTTTTTGCATGATTGTGCAGTTCTTGGTACTTAGTTAGACTTTGTGTTTCTTTGTTTTTTGATAGTAAGCCAGGCAGTGTCTGTGGACTTGAGGATTTGTTTAGTTTCTTTACTGAGCCAGGGGTTTGTAGAGGTTCTAACCTTGATTTTGCGCAATGGAGCAACAGTGTCTAGGTGTTGTAGAAATATTTTGTTGAAATATGCTACAGCCTGGTCAAGTGGGAGGGTTTTTAGGGGGGGTCCAGTCACAGTTACAGAGTAAAGTGCTGAGGACCTCAGGAGATAATTTTTTTGTGTTTCTAGTGGATATATAGTTAGTGGTTTTGCATATGCTTGTTCTACTACGTATAAAGTATATTATGTTGTGGTCACTTAAGGTGTCTGGGAGACTGCCTGTGTGAGGGTACAATGTGGGGTTGTTAGTTAGGACCCAGTCAAGGATGTATTCCCTTTTAGATTTTTTATCACATCTAGTTGGAATTTGGACTAACTGCTGGTAGCCATGGAGATTTATTAGATTACTTGGTGGTTCTGATATACAGGTGAACCAATCAAGGTTGAAGTCCCCCAGAATAAGGGTTTCTTGTGATTATGGGGAAGAACACCAGGATAAGAAGTCTTCAAGGCTAGCAGGTGTATTAACAGGTGAACTATAGATCACAATTGTGGTGATGACCTTTTTTAGGGTGAAGTTGAAGTTGTGAGATAAGTATGTCCCAATTATTGGGGGAGGGGTAGGAGTTTGGTAACTGACGGACAGTTAAGTTGGACTTGTACGGTATGGCAGTTCCACCCCCTTTGCGAAGTGGTCTGTCTTGTCTAATGATATTGTAGCTGGTAGGGAGAACTTCTGAGTTAGCTATGTCTTTATTTAGCCAGGTTTCTGTTAAAGCAACTATGTCTGGGGAGTAGTGTGCTATTGTGGCCTGGAGTTCAGGTATTTTATTTTTGATACTTCTAATATTAATATTTAGCATTAAAATATGGTTGGTTTTGCTGCTGTTGTTGATTTGCCCGGGGATGAAGAAAGTGGGGGTGTTATGTTCTGACATTTGTGTTGGAGCAGTTTGTGTTGGACAGGATGGATTTGGGCCTGGGTTGGGGTGGATATCCCCACTTATGGTGAGCCTCGAGTTAAAATGGTTATACAGATGTTGGAGTTTGGTGAAGAGTGTGAGAAAGTATTGTGTTTTTTGGAGTAGGAATGAGAGCATATGTGTTCAGTTCTGAATTGGTCCGTTATGTAGGTCTTTAATAACTGTGGGCAGATATTATTATAATGTGTGGTGTCTGAATACGAGAGTGCATAATGTAGTGTTGTGCTACTAGGTTTAGGGATATTGCTAGAGTGATAACTTGTGGTGTTGTAAAGAATTATGAGAAGACAGACTAGACTTAGTTGTGTGATAGTCATGGTTATAAAGTTTAAGTTGTTTCTAGGTGGGGGGGTCTGAATAGGAATTATAGGGTTGCACTATATGTGGATGAGGAAGTAGTGTGGGTGATGTAAAAAATGCCTAGTGGGAATGAGAGTGACTGGGAGTATTTTGTGTGGAGCAAGTTGGTGTGGTATAATGTGATATGACTTGAGAAGCTGTGATTGGCGGAGGTGATGTGAGAGTGAGCTGTGGGTGTGGCTGTGATTACTATAAATGTAGAGGTAGTGGGGGCGGGAGGAAATAGGGGGCAAGGCAGGGGAGTGGAGAGAGCCCGAGCGTTAGTGAGGGCAAACGGATCGGGGCAGAGCCAACCAAAACAAGAGAAAAAAGTAAGTATTACTTTACAAATCTGAACACTTTAAACAAATTCCTGAGGTCTAATGGCTTACCGGCTAGCATAATGTAATTGCTGAAGAGCACTTGTGTCCTGGTGGGAGACTAGAAATTTAAAGATGGCTCCATGCTCAGCAGAATTCTAATATAGACTTTGTATTGGGGGAGGGAGATAGCACAAGTGTATATATATACATATATATATATATATATATATATATATATATATATATATATATATACACACACACATATATCACTCTTTTCGTTTTGAATATTCTGTTCTTTTTTACTTTCTCTTTTTTACCTAAATTTAAAATACTGTGAAATGTTTCCATTTTTATTTTGAGAATGTTGAATCCTATGATGTTATACTGTATAGTTGTCTATTCCCACCTCATTTTATTTCTGCTCATTTTTTGCATACTATGTAACTGTTTTTATCTCTATGTGGAGCTTTTCTCCCCGGGCCTCTACTGAAAATGGAAATATATCCAGTTAGACTAGCCTGGTTAACAAATGTAAAATAAAATAAAATAAATAAATGTACATGCATACATGCATATCTATGTGCATGTGTGTTTTATATATATATATATATATATATATATATATATATATATATACATGTGTGTGAAAATGGTATTGCTGAAAAGTTGTATTATGCATACAATAAAAATGAAAGTTAAAAAGAATAATGGGGGTGGGGTTGAATGCATCGTGGCATTTAAGCCACCACATGCCATGGTATAAAACTTAAGTACCCAAACTCTGCGCAGGTGACAATATAACCTTTACTATGGTACTCAAATAGTATCATAAAACTGACAACATTTAAAAAGCGCAAAAAACGTAGTTAAAATCTGCAGTGGTAAAACACCCACAAGATAATCTGTTTATAAAGATCTACAAAATATACATAAAACCCTTTTCAGTAAAAAGGTATACAGTTATCATGTTCCACTCGAATGAGAATGGGTAATCCAGACTAACAAAATGAGACAAAAATTGAAGTTTTTAGGTGATGAATGAAATTGACTGTAGGATTAGGGAACTCATGTACTGATTTCATCACTCATGGGTTACAATTTGTCATGAGATTTGTTCCGTAAAGATACAGTCCACATTACTTCATTTATCACATAGCAGGTGGCAGACCCTCACAGATTCCACTTATACTTTATACGGTACATGTACTTAAGTCAAAGCAGCTTTCATACAATTATGCAACCAAAAATAAACTTTTTTTGCAGGGAAGCAGGCCCTCTTGTACCCCTAGAACCACTTTATTATTTTCAAAATACATAGAAACCTAGGAGGAAACTCCCAGATATGCTCAGAATTAGTTCAAAATGATGTGAAGATTACTGAACCTACACACATTGCCAACATACTGGCTGACAGGTTCAGTGCAAACTTCTCCCCCTCCCCCAAAAGGAGAGATATCTATACCAGAGGATTGTAGCCCCCCAAACATCTCCAACGCCCAGGTGAGAACTGCTCTCTCCAAAGCAAAAAACACAGCATCCATGGGACCGGATGGTGTCCCCGGCTGTGTGCTCCACTTAACTCAATGAGGAATTAAACCCGCAGTTAGGACAGCTGTTTAATCTTAGCCTCACCTCAGGATACGTACCCAAGGAGTGGCGCACGGCGACTGTGGTCCCACTTTACAAGGGCGGTGCCTCCACCGACCCTGGAAATTACCGTCCTATTAGCTTGACAAGCCTTATCTGCAAAGCCATGGAGAGGATCATAATGGAACTCATAAATAAAGACATAGGGAACTTGCAGACTTTGGATCCAACCCAGTTTGGCTTTGTCAAAGGCAGATCATGCCTTTTAAACTTGGTTGACTTTTTCGAGACAGTCACCAAGGCCATTGATGAGGGAAAGGCAGTCCATACAGCCTACCTTGACCTGGCAAAGGCCTTCGACACAATACCCCACTCAGGTATCATCGAAAAACTCATCAGCTTGAATGTAAACCCATACATCACAAGATGAGTTGCAAACTGGCTAAGTGACAGAACCCACAGGGTCAGAGTTGCTGGAGCCATGTCAGACTCAAAGCCTGTCACAAGTGGTGTCCCACAGGGCTCAGTCCTGGGTCCACTCTTGTTCGGCATCTACTTTTCTGAAGTACAAGCAAACACAGGAGGGTTATGGCTGACAAAGTTTGCAGATGACTGCAAACTGGGTGCCATAGTCGAAAACACATCTGACACAGATATCCTTCAGAAGGGCCTCACAGAAATGGATAACTGGTGCCAGAGCCATGGCCTAAAGTTAATGCCAAGAAATGCATAGTCATACCCTTCGGGAAAATCAAGGTTACCCCTAGCTACCATATAGGTGGCAATCCACTGAGCACAGAAGAAGTCATCAGGGATCTGGGGACCCAGGTTGACAGTAGCCTTCGTTTGACACTCATGTTGCTAAAGTAGTTAGGAAAACCTTCTACATTGCCCACCTGATCATGACGGGATTCACATCTAGATCAAGGGAGGTCATCGTCCCCCTGTACTCATCACTCATTAGACCTATGATTGAGTACAATGCCCCATTCGGAATGTATCTGACCCAACACCTGCAGCAGCTGGAAAGGCCCCAAAAGTTCCTCACCAAAAGGATAAAGGGTCTCAAAAATATGTCTTATGCTGCCCGACTGAAAGAACTCCAGCTCTATTCAGTCTCATACCGCTTGCTCAGAGGTGACCTGTGCCTGACATATAAGGCCATGTCAAACCCTGATTTGATGAATATGCTTCACCTCAAAAATCTAGATCCCTCAGAACCACAAGGGCGGAGACTTAAACCTTGACACGGTTATTAATAGAACGTGCTGGAGGGACAGATTCATCACCCAGAGACTCCCTATGCTGTGGAACAAAATCCCGGTACATGTGAGGCAGAGCACCTCGCTGGCCTTGTTCAAGAGGAATCTTGACCAATGGATGGGGGATCTCAGATATACCCCAGGGATTACTTCAGTGTCACTGCTTGACAGAGGCACAGCAAAATAATAGGCATAGTTTTATTCAAACTAAAGGGGTGGCGAAAGCCAAATAACTATGGGCTAGGCTTATAAATGCCCTTGGGCAGATAGCTTAGTATGAACCTATGAACCTATGAACCTATAATCTCACTTTTTACAAGAAAGTGTTATATTTCAGACTCACAATAAAATAGAGAACAATCCCGTAAACATTGCATGTGGAATGAGCAACCATGCATGAAAGAACATCATACGAATGCTGAAGCAGACAGAATACAAAGATTTAAATCTCAAGCCTATGTGTGTGTGTTTGTGTATGTGTATATATACATAAATACATATATACACCTAAACACACACACAGAAACATACATACTATATATACCATGAAAAATAAAGAGAAAGACCCAAGGACAGCCAGAAACTCCAGTATAAATCCGTCTTTAATACCAAGGTAAAAACATGAGCACTTTCGTAGCAAAGCTACTTCATCAGATGTATATTACAAACACAAAACAGCTCATTAAATACTTCAAAGTATCACATGACTACAATTCATTCCTTCTTAAAGACACATACTAGTATAATACATTCATCAAAGTATTATACATCTAACAAATATATAAAAAAGAACTATTAAATGGTATAATTTAAAAACTATTAAACACTATAAAAAACAGTAAAAAATGCAAAAAAGCTATATTATTTTCTACTCAATGGTCTAGATTTAAGTTTTGGTCTAATAGGTACTCTGTCATTGAGGCCATGCCCAAAATCTCCTCGTAGTCTGACTATCCATTTTGCTTCCAACTGCTCCATTAGGTTCCTGATATCACCCTTTCTGATACTTTCAAAAATACCTCCTAACACCACAAACCTGAAGAAATGTGAACTGTCAAGTGTTTAAAATGTGCTTAGATAATGCACTCACAGTGTTGCCCTTGCCCATATGATAGTAGTGTTCCTTGATCCTATCCCTAAGGGCTCTATTAGTTTTACCAATATAGAATTTTAAACATACAGGGCAATAAGCTAAATAGACCACATGAGCAGTACTACACGTCGCATAAACATTGAATCTATAAACTCTGTCCTGATCGGGATGTTTAAACACATTACTACTGTCAGTATACTTGCACGCATGGCAATGCCCGCATGCAGTAGTACATTTACTGTCATGATCAGCCATCGTATTCTTAAGATAACACAGACGTCTTCTCAAAGATTTCGTGTTCTTGTATACAAACTTCGGTTTAGTGTCTACTATTTCTTTGATATCGTCTGTTGTCAAAATGTTCCAGTGCTTTGTGATAATATCCCTATATTGTCATATATCACTGGAATAATATAGACACACTTTTAATTTATCATTCAATGATTCAGAAGGGAGTATTTCAACAGAGTTACATAAAAAGTCATGTCATTGCAACCACCTTTTATTTAGGGGAAAGCATGCATCCATTGCATATTTTTAAAAGTGTGGTTAGAAGCCAAGTTTATACAGCTTCCAGATTGAGTGTGCATGACACAGAATTTACACAGCAGACCCATAGTTTAATGAAAGCATTCACTGCTAGGGGTTATGCACAAGATGATGTGACTGAGAGTTTTGAGCTAGTGTCTAGTTTGAGAACTAGTAAAGTCAGGCCCTATTTTGGTAAAAAATACAGCAGTGATATAGGCTTAATGCCTGAGAAGAATGATAATAAATTAAAAGTGTGTCTATATTATTCCAGTGATATAAGACAATATACGGATCCTAATGGTGGTAGGACATATTTTTGAAAGTATCAGAAAGGGTGATATCAGGAATCTAACTGAGCAGTTGGAAGTGAAATGGATTGTCAGACTACGGGGAGATTTTGGGCATGACCTCAATGACAGAGTACCTATTAGACCAAAACTTAAAGCTAGACCATTGAGTAGGAAATAATATAGTTTTTTGCATTTTTTACTGTTTTTATAGTGTTTAATAGTTTTTAAATTATGCCATTTAATAGTTCTTTTTATATATTTATTGTTTGATATATAATACTTAGATGAATGTAATATATTAGTATGGGTCTTTAAGAAGGGATGAATTCTAGTCATGTGATATTTTGATTGAAGTATTTCATGAGCTGTTTTTGTGTTTGTAATCTACATCTGATGAAATAGCTTTGCTACGAAAGTGCTCATATTTTTACCTTGGTATTAAAGATGGATTTATACTGGAGTTTCTGGGTGTCCTTGGGTCCTTCTGTTTATTTTTTGTGGTGTACATTTTTATTCTTATTGTACAGGTTGGTGGTTGCTATGTCTTACTGTTATACATACTATATATATTATAATGGATCTACTACAGTAAACTGACAGCTCACAAGATCGACACTGATAAGACTGACACCAAATAACCGACAACCCAAAACACCGTCAACTGACAAATCCGACATGCAGAAAACCGAAGTTCACAACACCGCCAACATAATAGTGAGCCCCACACCAACGAACCCAAACAGTATATCCAATTGTTATGTACAAACGGAAACATCACATTGTGTATCGAAGTACCATGTAGAAACAAAAACATCACATCGCGTAACTGACAGTCACTTCCCATTGCTGTGCAAACTGTGCCAAACAAATTGGTGTGTATACATCATTAACAGGTGTAAAACATCCTATAGTAGAAGTTAAAGTTATCCCGTTGTAGAACACAAAGTTCCTGACCCATGTAGTGAACACTCAAGCACTGTATGCCAGTAGTAAACACCACAGGCAAACATTACATGTATTACATTTTTAGTACCCGAGCTATGGCTTTCACAAAGTCTATGCTGGTGTAACACGTCCTCTGCGACAGTACAGTCCTGAATTGTTCATGCTGGGCTACAAGTCTCCTTTTCTTTGGAGAAGGATGACATTCTGTTTCCATCCGTATCCGCAGTTCATAAACACGATTCTGTTCACAGACTAAAGCTAGCAGTAGAACATGCAAGTCTGTGTTTCATGCACCTAGCAAGCACTTCAATCTATGGTGCCATGCCTCAATGGAGTTCTGAGTGCGTGGCAGGAATAGGTCATTTAAATCTGATGCATTCCAGAATGTAACTGGAAAGAGTGGTGGAAACCTTATATTGCCTGAGGTCTGAGTATTAAATTTGCGTTTCTTTCTGTAGATGTACCAGTTGGAGAAATAATGCAGAAGGTCCTTACTCTCTGCGGGAAACAATCCCTGTATTATTTCAAAAGTGGCAATCACGTCTGACTGTGGGAGAAATGCTAGGGCTATGAGTGACTTCACATGTAACTGCAAGGTAGGGTTTGTATTGTAGGATGATGCTAACCCCAGGGACTGCACTTTATGCCAGATGTTCTGGCTAAAGTGAAAGAGACAGCCCTTTGATCAGGCTCCGGGTATATTTAACTGTACACTTTTCAAAATCGCATAACACAAACTTCACTGCCACCTCAAATCCCTGTTCTGACAAAAAATGGAATGTGGAATGCCGTAAGTAATTGTAGGACTTGAATGACTTTTTCGACATTAAAGCATACAGTAGGGGTACAGTCTTGCTATATGTGCCGCACTTTATTAAGCCATGTATGCTAAATAGTTGCTGGATGGTGACACCTTTTTTAAAAAATGTGCCCTCCATAAGCCAAATAGTAGCCGTACTTAGATCGTATAAGTTCTTCACAGTACTGAATACCACTACTGCGGTGTCTGTTGGTACATCAGATATTGTTTTGCTAACAAACATTCCATCTTTAAGATGAGAATCAGTGAAGTGTTAGTATGTAGAGTTAGCTCATCAGTGTTACCCTGTACTCTCCCTTTTGCTCTAACTCTTCTGACCTGTTGTAACAACGCTCTTCTGTTGGGAATGCTGTCTACAGTGTCTAAGGACATTGTTTGTACAGCATCCTCTACTAATAGACACGGTGTATCCTTACTGCATTTGGCTCTCATTTTTAGGTCACTACACACTGAATACCTAGCTATTTCCCCGGGATCACCTGGGTGATGGTGTGCTACCATTTTATTTAGCATGTCTCCTACAGGAAGCAGGGTGGTTACAGCTCTACCTTTACAGCCATCAGTTACTTTCAATTTACAAGCCCAGTATCGTTTGGTATGCCTAGTTCTTTCTAGATGGTATAAATACCCTTCAATAACCAGGAGTTGCTTGCCTTTTTGGGACGTAACTATAGAATACATCTCCCCAATCGTTCCTGGCACTACAGCGATAACTTTGGCCATGCTGTTTTCGGTGTGGGATGTTATTTGCTGGTTATCATGTGGTATATATAGTTCCGGGTTACCTATCACTCTTGGGACTTCTGTCATGTTATCTGTCACATTGGAATATTTCCTGGGATTTCAGTGGAGTGTATTGAACATCTTGTATAGTTTAGTATTGATGGATTATGTACGTATGGTTCATAGGTTCATAGGTTTAGGTATGCTTAGCAATATGCTTAGCAATTGTCGGTTACATGAGTTGTCGCTATTTTAAACGTACAGTATTTTGGGCTGTTGGTTATTTGGTGTCGGTCTTATCAGTGTCGATCTTGTGAGCTGTCGGTTTACTGTAGTAGACCCATTATAATATATACACACACACACACACACACACACACACACACACACACACACACACACACGTCCCTGTTCAATGAGTTTTTGAAAGACCTGACAGTAACATCCATTTTTGCAAGCGATTCATTAATGAAGCAGTAACATTGTTATTCTGCTGAAATGAACTGTGCTAATTAAGAACACTATTATTCCTGGAGTTAGTTCCTTGTGGTTGTGTGACCAAAGAATTTGTACAAATATATATACATATATACATATATATGTATATATGTATATATATATATATATATATATATATATATATATATATATATATATTTGTGTGTGTGTGTGTGTGTGTGTGTGTGTTTTTAGATGTATGTATGTATGTATGTCTATATTTATGTATATACACTTAACTTGAATACCAAGCCTTCTGTATTGTGCATTATACAATGACTGGCCAGTAATATTCAAAAAGGAGCATGCTGACTGGTCAGCACAACAGCATGCCCGTTGTAAATTCAAGAATATACCAATGGAAAAAGGTCTGGTTACCTGGACTTTTTTATATTAGTATATCTCATGAAAAATTTTACTTTTCTTTTTATTTTTAATAAATTTACAAAACCGAACAACCTCAAATGAATGAGGGAGATGGGGCAGAGAAAAATAAGAGGATAAAACTAAAGAAACTTACCTGATTATCCTTTTATTTTCTCTGTCCCGGCTCTCCCGAATGTTAAAAATCTTCTGGTTTCTTTTTTCTTTTAAATAAATAAATAACAGAGAACTTCCTTTCTCCATTGCTTCCTTGGCATAGCACTGATGTGCTGCGTAAGCGTGGGAATGCAAGTCCCATACACATGCGCAGTACATCAGAAAAGCCCTAGGATAGCAGAAAAATGCAGTAGGGCACCATGGAGGCATTATACAAAGAAATTATTTAAGAATAGTAAGTATTTTTGTCTTAAATAATGTTATTATATAATCACTCGGGCTTCACCCTCTTGATTACACCACACTAACCGTGTGTAAATCTTCAATATTCACACCATCATCGGTTATTGCTATAGTATGTATTCTATTCTATACACCTATTTTTGCTCCTATGTTTTTTTCTTTTTTCTATTATTGTCTAGTATTAGCCTGTTATATTATTGTTAAGAGTATCTCTTCTTGTAATTTTTGTAATTTTTTGTAAATTTGCCTGTTATATTATTGTTAAGACTATCTCCTCTTGAAATTTTTTGTAAATTTCTCTGTTTGGAGCATTTCTCCCCAGGTATCTGCTGAAAAAGAATCACTGGCCCAGTCGGACATACCCAGTAAATAAATGTAAAATAAATAAATAAATAAGTGGTATTGGACGCATGCTATGGGGCTACATTGTTTGTAAGTTCTGATAATTAACCACATTGCAGTGGTTATTTCTTTTATCTGAAGTAGTGGATTTTCATATATATATATATGTATGTATATATGTGGGTGCGCATACCATATACAAACACACATGCATACATAGGGGGTGCTCCACATCCTTTCAAGAGATAATGCTAAGGATTTTCCAAAATCTGCACAGGTGGTATATCAGATTAGTTGTATCTCTTCTTTGTTGTAAATCTCTAGCACACCTGTATACCACTATAGATAGATAGACAGATAGATAGATAGATAGATAGATAGATAGATAGATAGATAGATAGATAGATAGATGACGTACATGTGACTGAATGCAAATGTGTGTGCTCACACACACACACACACACACACACACACACACACACACACACACACATTTATTTATTTACAAAAGCTGGAAGTTTCTCAATCTATCTATATCAACAAAAGACTCACCTCAAGACTAGTCAAATATGACCATGCACTTGAACTTTTCCACTTGTAGATTTCCATAAGCTAAGTTCTATATCATATTCTTGCAAGCTATAGGTCACAATATATGACCTAAGAAATCCATAACTCATACATGGTCTTACTGGAAGTACTCACCATGCAAACCAATATCATATTCATGGGCAACTTCAACGACTCCACTATAAACTGGGATACTTACATGACCCCAGACTTACAGACCTAGGGATTCCTGGATTTTATAAACAGAAACACCTTGGACCAGAGAGTCCATAAGCCCACTAGAATTGCAAACATACTCAACCTGGCACTATTAAACATGGAAGAAGTGTAGTGTAGTGTCCACTCTGATAAAGTCAGACCACAAAGCTGTCTCATTCATATTAAAAAATAAATGCTGTGACCCCACTAACTATGTAACATGTACAAACTATTCTAAGTCAAACTAAGTGATAACCTTTCAAAATTGCAAGCCCCACAAACCCTGAGAATATAGCTGCCTATGCAGAATTGTTCACAGAAACCCTGAACAATCACGTTAATAAATGCATAGACAGCTATGCTTGCCATAAATAAGCCAGAACTAATTCAAAAACAAACCACACTGGGGGGATCCAAACAGAAACAGGTTGTACAACAAAAGAAAAACAGTCATTACCAAGATTTGGAAGTGCTACACCCAGCATGATAAACACACATTAATCTAAACAAACAAATACGATAGCAAATTATGTCTATTGAAGCCAAATTTGGGGTAAATGTAGCATCTCAGGTGAAGGACAATTACAAGGCTTTCTTTAAGTATATCTGAAACCTTAAAGGCAGCACACAGAAGTGTTAAGAACTGATTGAAAATGGAGCCACCAACAAGGGGCCAGAAGGCATAGCAAATCTTCTGGATGACAAATTCAGCTCCAGTTTTACCCCACCCCCAGACCACCCCCCCAGAGGAAATACCATCAAGCAACTCCCCAACTATCCCAAGGTGCCAGGTACTAGATGTGCTCTCCTAGGTAAAAGTACTGCACTAATGGGCCCCAATAATATGTCAGCATGCCTCCTAAATAGACTGTATGTATGGCAGCATATCTGCAACTGAATAGCATCAGAATTACTTGATCTAGCATTTTAAACTTTGCTTGCAACATAAATAGGACATGTTGGAGGGACAGCAATGTGTCCCAGAGAATTCCCCCTTCTCAGGAACAGACTTCCCATCCATGTGAAGCTGAGCTCTACCTAACCCTAACCCTATTCAAGAGAAACCTTGACCAGTATATGAGAAATCAGAAATACACCTTAGGCCTAGCATCTATGTCTGTAATGGGCTGATGCAGCCTGTAAACCTTTTCCTCCCTTACACATGCACCCTAAAATAACCAGTAAAGCACATAAACTTGCATGGCATGTTTAGGATGCTTGGCGAGCCTTATAAAGGCTCCAATGGCCATTAGCCTAGCCTACATCTATAAACCTATGTGTCTTAAAATGTCCATTAGCTATTGCTGGGACTGTTATGCTGATCAGTATCTATGGCAGTTTGTCAGCTATCACTGACTACAGATGTCATTTCATGCAGAATCACAGTTTGTATAATAAAGCCACTGAAGTTTAACAAATCTTTCCTCACCCCTGAAAAGCATTTGGTCACTTCAGTTTAGAATTAAAAACTATAATGTATGCACATTAGTACTAGAAACTACTTCTCTTGGCAAACTCTTACATGTATGCATCTTCACTCTTAGACTCCGAAAACTGCTGCAATGTTCCTTTTGAAAGTGAATCACTACTCTCTAAAGTATAAAATAGTTTCATAGATTCAGAGGTAAGTACTAGGCTAGCCATCCTTGTGGACCATTTTAAACCTAGCCAATTTCCCTTTCAAAGGTGAGACTAATTCCCCGTACCTTGTGAGTGTGAGGTAAACATTTTAACAATTATGCTAAAACCGAACATAAATATGATACAAAAATGGTGCAAAAGTACAAATTTAACATAAACAAGTTAGAGAAAATTAAATTTGTTGTAGAAATAAAAGTGTTTAGTAATAATGTTTTTGCATTTTTTTGTTTTGTTTTTGTTTTTGTTTTTGAACTAGAGCAGCCCTGTTGGGTACAGCCCTTTTGTACATAGGAAATCCTGCATCTTATCCTGAGATAGTCAATGGATATTATCATTAGACCTTTTAACAGCACTGTTAAATGCAACTTAAACAAATCAGTAGCAAACCATTTTTTTTTACTTGATACTAATCCATTAAACACCTCTCATAAGTCTATAAGATTAAATTATTTTTCAGAGCACCTAATGTGCCCTATATATGACTGCAGGAAAAGCAACCCGTCACCTATGAAATGAAGCACTGATGTGCAACATTAATCTACTAGAAAAAAAAAACAAAGTAAAATAAAAAAGAAAGATATGCTATTTTATTAGGGGAACTGCACAATACTTTATTTAAACTTTTATTTTCCAGGTAAAAGTACATAATCCATAGGAATCATTCCACAAAGAGCCCAGAGGTACCTCCACAGAATTTTTACATCCATGAAAGTATAAACGTCGCAGGATCTCTCTTGAAGTGAACATTTCATTGGTATCTCTTCTATTTGCAAACTATCAACACTTGTTAAGCATGATCATGGAATATTAGCAAATCTTCCCAAACTATTTATTTATCAGTTTAACAGCTGTTTTATAAGCCACATCAGTGGTGATTAAACAACGAACAATTCTTTTTACAATACTTCAGAAGTTGAGAGTACTGTTTTAGCAATCTTTTCAGGACTGGGAAAGAACTTCTGATGTACATTCCCACATTATTTCATTTTTAGTCAGTTTTCAGCAGCTGAGGAGTACAAATTCTTTCATATTTTTACATTTCACACTTCTTGGCTTCCTGATCAAAATATTATCCTTCTTGTCACTGGAAATATTCCACATTTAATGAAATCAGTGCTAATCTAAGACACCTATATACTCAGTTATGTTGTGCCTAGAGAAAGTATTAGTGACAAATTAGAATTTCTGGAGCGTGGCAGGGAGAGGAAAAGCACATTTGGGTTATAATGTTAAGAAACTTTAGAAATTTTAAACAGAAAATACTGTTGTTAAAATCAGAATACTGAAAAAATTAAACTAGCGATACGGGCAAATACTTTGAAAGAATAATACTCTTCTCATGTTATTATGTGAGCTGCCCATGACAGCATACACCCCAGGAGAGTATATCTTATGGCTGATATTTTTTTCCAAAACAAGATTGGAAGATGAGATTACAATCCTCTCTGTTTCTACCACCCAGTGTTTTCTTTAAATGTATTTCCTAATAGACCCTGCAAATGCACTCAATAAGGCATTTAGCAGTGAAAGAAATCTTAGTGCTACACATCAGATTGTTTGTTTTCTAGTTCTTCTAGAAGTGCAATATATTCCATCAAATGCTGTTACTCTGAGATGTATGCAATGAAAACAGAGATGGTGTGTCATAATACTATGTTATTGCTGAAAAGTGAATAGCCGTAAAGCTGTATATTTTATCTGTGACATCGTATTTTCTGTCAAATTTACACACTCACTATGAGAAGCCACTGGAGAAAATTAGGAGAGACTAAAACTGCTTTATATGTGGGAAATGTAATAAATGAATGTGTTGCAAGCAAGAATATTCTCTCTGAATTTTATTTCACTCTTTTTCTGAAGGAGAAGATGAATTTTCTCTATTCAGTAAATATCAAATTCTGTTCGATTCATGCCTCCAGTGGCATGGATGCTTGACTGCTAACTAAACTACAAGTAACTGGAGATTCACTACAGAGCAGTGTGTTTGAGGTGCTGCTTGAATGAGGAAGGGCTTGATGACCAGAGGTTGGCTCTGTTCTCTTCTATTAAGCACGAGGGATTTCCTTGATCTGCAGATAGAATTATTGGAACCCTAGGCAATCCCCCAGTAGGAAACCCCATCAACAGTTGAGGAGCAAAATGTATTCAGGTTTAGGCAAAGAGTTATTAGATATGTTTTACTGATTTTTTTTTCTGTAGAACCTGTAGCAAAGATTATTCCAGCTCCTTGCTACAGACAGGTTTTAAATCATTTAAGCAGCCATAATATTAACCATTGCTGCTTACATGATTATCAGCTTTCACTCTTACCACCTTTCCTTGGAAGAAGTGAACTCAAAATCTTCTACAGTGCAGTTCCTGCCTCCATAATAGGCCATGAACTAAGAAACTGGATTTTTCATCCTGCAATAGCTACAGCTGTAGGATTTTCTGCTAGAGGTTTGTCTCCTGGTACAGAACACGGGACTAAACATGGGCACATGCATGTGTCTAGGCCTAATATTACAATTTGCTGAGCCCCCTTCCACAAACAGATCTTTTTTTTGTTATAAAGGATTCTCTTGCTCCAAGATTGTACAACCTAGGAACATGTTATATTAAGTAAGGGGATGCAGGAGGAGGGGAGTGGGACATTTGCCTAACACTTCATCCAAGGTTTCTGTTTTTAACATACTTTTTGGCTTATTTTGACAAAACAGTCCTTCAGCAGAATGGGACTTGGAAAAAAATGAGTGGTAACTTTATACTTATATTGCAGAATTATTGGTATGACTATGCTACAGTGCAGTTTGAACTGGATGCATTGTAAGTGGGACCTCTGTGTGGAAAGTTGGGGAATTAAAAACTAAACCAGCTATATATGATGGTCACAGACTCTCATTCTGAATATCTGGCTATAAAATGAAGTTATTAAAAGTATTCTTCCATGGAATATGAGTACAACCTATCTGTTTTTTCCTGGACTAATAAGAAATCAGCAGGATTGTCCTGTAGTAGAAAACATTTAAACATTTTACTAACTCCAGTATTCTGTTTAGCACCACAGATGTCAGAGTTTTTAAAAATGTATCTTGGCCTGACTTTTGTTTAATTCATTAACATGTAAGTGGTATGGAATGTCATGTCTATTAGTCTACAAACGTCTTGCATTCCAGAGCATTTTCTAAAAAAGAAATTAAAAAAGTACAAGATAAAGAAAAGTAAATATTTTGTGAACAATAAAAAAATTACAATTGTACAAGTAACATTGTTATTATTAAGAAGTATTGTTTGCAGCGATAACAGTCAGTGTATTCATAGTTTTTCACTAAATTCTGTAATACAACATAATGCATACAAACCCAAAATTATATTTTAGCTGAACTTTCATCAACAGTTTGTTATATCTTAGAAATACTGTTACCTAGACATATATTGTTAGAACATTTTTGTTAATCAAACATAAGTTTTCACATGGCAACAAGAAATTCCTCTGTGAGTACATGTTTATTGAGCTATTTACAGAAATATGAAAGCATATACTTAATTGTTTAATTAGCGGTATAAATAACATTGAATATTTCTCACGATTTGCAACTTCCAGTGCAAATTTGAAAGAATATTTTCTTCAACAACATCCACAGTGATGTCATGAAACAGTTTGTACGTCACTTGTTTTTGACACATGCAGTACATATGGGTATATTGTTTATTTTCATACTTTCTAACAAAGAACTGGCAATATATCAGGTATAGTGTGTTATAAATGGACATTGCCAATGAATTTACATGTATCACACCATGGCATACCATAACATATCCTCAATAATACATAACGCTCTCAGTTATGAAAATATAAATATGAAAATATGAATAATACTTGATGAACAGTGATTCATTTCTCTACTGTGGGGAATCCTAGCTTTTCATTTCTCTACTGTGGGGCATCCATGCTTAACAATCTTGGTGTCATTTTATTAACAATTCCTTGTACTTTCTAATATTGCCTATTATTGATTGGTAAGTCACTTAGTAAATGAAATCAGATCCAAATATGTTCTGAACACCATAAATAGCTATGGATACGAACTAGAAGTATACAAAAGGCACTACGGGTGTGAATGAGTTAAGAAAAACATCATTAAAGCAATGCAGTCTAGTTGGGGGATAGTGATAAAAGGACATTCTACCACCCATTGAAAAATTAGCAGAAATGGCTGGATTGTGCTGAAAATGGGTGGAGAGTAGCAGGGTAGATGTGATGCAAGGGATGAGGGTTCAGTTCAGTTTTCACCACAATGAAAAGTTTAAACTCTAGCCTAGATAGAGGGCCACCAAAGCAGTTATACATCTAGTATCCTGAAGATGACAGAGTAAAATCTCACAAACAATGTGGTCACTCTATTCTCGAAAGCAAAACAAAAATGAAAGTGTTTTAGTAATATAAATGTGTAGCCAGTGCTTTGCCAGAAATTTAGCCAATAGCTGTGCTCCCAGAAGATGTTGCAAAAAGATATCTTTCTGTAGCTATTTGGGTGTTGGTTCCTCATAGAACAACACTGAGATGATGCAATTCATCATTTAAGAAGGATAAAGGTCAAATTTCAAGTTTATTATAGTGCCAGTTTCCGAACAACCTTACCAATACCAATAGCCGGAACAATGTTACAGGATCACTGCCATCCAAATTTAACCAGTAAGCATAGCAATAAATTTGCTAAAAAAACAATTATCACTGAACAGTAAAACATGGTTACCAAAGTCATGACTGGTACTAAACAGTATTACAATAACTAAAAAGACAACACTGTTATTTCCAACAATATAAAATAATTGGTACTGCAAAAAGAGAAAAGTATGTAAGTCTCAGAAGCAAAATAAAAAATAAATAATTTTGTCCTCCACAACACCAAAGATGATTAACAGATGCATCTTACTTTATCCATAAAATTTAACCAAAAAGCAGTCTGTATAAATGTTATCAGACATAAACTTAATCCAGTTAACAAGATCCTTGAAACCTCAGAGACTGCAAAACACCCAGCTTTCAGTAGAACTCCTTCTTCAATGCAAGTTACACTATCCTAATGTCAATATCCTACAACCATATATTTCACCTAGAGAGGAAGATTTCATAATAACCATTCCACATACGAGCATTCAGCTTCACAGCATCTTCAGTGTAAAAATCATCAGACCGTCTGATGTTATTCTTATTTTAAAACTAGTCGAGCTGTCCCAATGTTAACAGCATAAAGCAGTCCCAAAACGTCAGCACCATTCTTAATATGCCTTAGCACCAGCCACATCCTGGCAGATAGGTTCTGTGCTAACTTTACCCCTCTGTCATCCCATAAAGGGCCCATCTCTATACCAGAAGAATGCAAAGTTCCTGTAATCACGGCTGCACAAGTAAAAAACACACTATCCAAAGCCAAGAACACAGCATCCATGGGACCTGACGACATCCCAGGCTGTGTTCTACATGAACTACAGAACAAACTGGCACCCCACCTAAGTACCATGTTCAATCATAGCCTCACCTCAGGTTATGTGCCCACTGAATAGCGCACAGCAACAGTTATCCCACTCCACAAAGGGGGAGCAACCACAGACCCCAGAAACTACCGCCCCATTAGCCTAACGAGCCTGGTCTGCAAGGTTATGGAGTGTATCCTCATGGAACTTATAAACAATGACACTGGTAATCTCCAAACTCAGGACCCCACCCAGTTCGGGTTTGTAAAAGGCAGATCATGTCTCCCAAACCTGATAGACTTCTTTGAAGCAGTCACCAAAGCCGTAGATGAGGGTAAGGTGGTTCACACAGCCTATCTAGATCTCGCCAAGGCTTTCGACACCATCCCCCACTCTGGAATTATAGATAAACTCAGTAAACTAGGTATAAATCCCTATGTCACAAGATGGGTTGCCAACTGGCTCACTGACAGAACCCACACTGTGAAAGTAGCAGACTCCAAATCCAACTTCAGACCAGTGACAAGTGAAGTACCACAGGGTTCAGTCCTGGGTCCTCTCCTGTTTGGTATCTACTTCTCTGAAGTACAGGCCAACACAGAAGGTCTTTAGCTAATGAAGTTCACAGATCACTGCAAACTAGGAGCCATAATCAAAACTCCAAAAGATGTGGACATCCTACAAAAGGGCCTCGCTGAGACAGATGCCTGGTGTCAAAGCCATGGCCTCACGCTCAATGCCAAAAAGTGCATTGTCATCCCTTTTGGTAAAAACTCAGTACCCATGAACTACCACATAGGTGGTAGTCTACTTAACACTGAAAGTGTGATAAGAGACCTTGGGACACAGGTGGACAGTCGTCTCTCCTTTGATAATCACATCGCCACAGTAGTCAGGAAATCCTTCTATGTGGCACACCTCATCACAAAAGGTTTCTCATCCAGGAAAAAAGAGGTCATTGTTCCCCTCTACTCGTCACTCATTAGACCCATTATAGAGTACAATGCCCCTTTTGGTATGTACCTCACAAGACATCTACAACAACTGTAAAGGCCACAGAAATACCTCACAAAGAGGATTACCGGCCTCAAAGAGATGCCCTATGCAGACCGTCTCAAAAAACTGCAGCTTTACTCAATTGCATATCGCCTACTCAGAGGCGATCTCTGCCTAACACACAAAGCTATGTCAAACCCAGAGCTTTTAGACATGCTCCACTTAAAGAAATCCCAATCCCTACGAGCTACACGCTCTAGGGACCTAAACCTCATCACCACAATAAACAGAACATGCTGCAGGGATAGATTCCTGTCCCAGAGACTTCCCATACTCTGGAACAAAGAGATAGGAAATTCACCCCGGGGATCACTTCTGTGGCTCTGCTTGACAGTGGCACAGGAAAATAATTTTCTTGGGTGGCGGAAGCCAGGGTACATTTGGCTAGGCTTATATAGGCCCTAGGGCCAATAGCCTAGTACCTACCTATGAACCTATGAACCTATGAACATTGTCCAGATACTTACTCAAAACAAAGCATACTGGCTCCATAAATAATGCAGTAATGATCACAATCCATTAACAACAATACAACAAAAGTAATATCCATCTCTGTGAGAAATGTCCTAATAAACAGAAGATAAAAACAGATAACTGTAGCATGATCTGTGGTCTGGCAGCCATGGACCACCATTGTTGTAAGTATATCTACTAGGAGTGTAGTTGGCTGGTACAGCAGGACTGTAAAAAGCATAGAAAATGCCTCTTGAATTATTCACGTTGTTGTGTCTTTCAGCTTTTCCTGGTTAGGGGGTCGCCACAGCAGAACTCCGGTCCGCTAATGATTGGCAGTAGATTTTTACATGCCGAGTTGCCAGCTCTGACGCACAACCTTCAACGAAGGTATGCCCATTCACGCATGTCTCCACACAGAAGACGCTCTATCTGAGATTCGAACAAGACGTCTTATTGTGAGGCGACAACGCTACCGCAGCACCACCACCGCAGTCTCTTGAATTATTCATGTAGCTGTTTTATATTCAGATTTCCATTAGCTGTTTATTAGAAAAATATTTTAAGAAAACTTTCAATACTGTCAATTTGGATCTTCTGTTTTGCTAGGATGACGAAAAAGAGAGAGATGGAGGGCTAAATGGCCTGTCTTCGCTTATAACTAAGGTACATGACTAAATCTTCCATTTTATGGATGCCAGAATGCACTTTCCTGTTAAATAAGTTTAATTCAAAACAGCATGAATAGGTACAGTGACAATTTTCCTCTTTACTAAGGTTAACTTGCTAAAGTTTGCCATATGAATTCAGTGACTAAAACTGGATCCAATACCACATCTTTGGTATACTCCACTTGAAAAAAGTATCACTAGCAAAATGCAAATGTATATACTTATTCATTTCTTTATCGGCAAAAAGTACATTGGTTTATGAATTATATTTGGTACAGTTTTATGAATGCAATGCATATGAGTATACACACCTCTTTGATTTCTTCTGCCTGATATCGTAGTAGATGTTTTCCATTTGACAGAGTTAAACAGAGTTCTGAACTGGCCTTGTGAAACAATGGACCATTACTTTAGCACATGTCAATAAAACATACAGAATCAACCAAATGAAGAGTTTAAGTCCTACTCGTTCTTGTTCAGCTTTATCTTGGATGGTAATGATATTAGTTTCCATATAGATGAGAAACTGATGATGGTGAGAAAGATCCCATAATTTTGTTTCATCATCAACTCCATTTTCCCCCATTTTACATGGGCATCACATCAGTTACTCTCCTACCTTCTTTGACTGTCATGCTTGACTTTTCAGGTGTTCTGAAATGTGACCCATGCATTTCTTTTCTGAGTATCCTCATCTTTCTTACCTTCTTCCTGTCCCTCCCAAATCTGCTTTAACAAATCACCTAATATTTTCTTATCCATGTAACAGAACCACCACAGTTTGTTCTCATTTACATCATCTATGACTGGTTCTACCTTTGCTTTCATGCTGTTCTCATTTCTTCATCTGTCCCATAGTGCACCAATTACTAGCCATCTCACTGACTTCATTTCCATCTCCTCAAGCTTCCTCTTTTCCTCTGTCTTCACTGCCTACATTTCTGTTGTATGCAGTAGCACTGTTTTGTTTTTTGTTTGTTTTGTTTACACTTGACTTTCAGCTTCTTTGGCATTGTCCTACAATATGCTACCCTTATCACTTTGTGCCACTTGGCTACAGCAACTCTGATTTTAGCTTTGGCCTCCTCATTAAGACTTCCTTTCTCCTTAACCACACCTCCCAGATAGTTGAAGCTGATAACTGGTTCCGTTGTTTCCCATTCTATCTCAATTTTCTATTTCTTTTGATTTCTCCTATTTGCTACCATTATCTTGTCTGTATTAATTTTTAGCCCATGTGCCTTCACATTTGCATTCCAGTCCCCTGTCACTTGCTGAAGTTGCTGTTCACAATATGCTTGCAGTGTTGCATTGTCTGCCTACAGTATTATTTTGTCTCCCGTGATCTATTTAGTCATGTAGTACATCACCAATATGAAAAGGAGTGGGCACAGAGCTGATTCATGATGCACACCCACTCCCACTACAAATTATTCCATGACTCTGCATATTGTTTGCCCTTGTGTTATTGGGTCCCTGTACAAAGCCTGCATTAACTCTAGCTGTGTTTTTGGGACTTTGAATCATCACATAATTGCTGCATTAAGCTTCCATGGGACCTTATCATATGCTTTCTCCATGTCTGTGAAAGCCCTGTTGGACTCTTTCCTCATCTCCTGCTTCTTCTCTACAAATTTTTTTCACTGTAAACATTTGGTTGGTTGTAACACATCCTGATCTGATTCCAGCTGCTCATTTCCCATGTTTATATCACGTTATCGAAAGATGACAATAGTGAATGCTATTTCATCGAACCTAAAATATTTAAACCACATAATATCGAACATTCAGAACAGCGAATTTTTTCCTTGGGAAAAAATTTGCTATTCCGAAACACATACACACAACACAAGCACACCTAAAAAACATCAATACACACACATACACTTATAATCCTACAACTAACCCTACACTGAACAATACATAAACTACTATCTATTCACTTACCTTAACCCAAACCCTAACCCTTAGGTCCGTCACTATTGCACACTCACCTAACCCGCGCCCTAACCCTAACTCACTTAAACCCACCCCTAAACCTAATTCACCTAACCCGCGCCCTAACCCTAACTCACCTAACCCATGCCCTAACCCTAACTCACCTAACCAGTGCCCTAATCCTAAAAACCACACAATCGCACACTTACCTGAACCCGACCCGTAAATCTCCACTACAGCGCTGAAAATAGTGAAGCCACAGAACAGGCCAACCAAATTATTTCCCTAGGAAAGAATTCAGTGTTCTGCAGCTTCGCTATTTTTAGCATTCAATTAAAACGGATCGATATTAGAACATTCAAAGTTTTAATACTTCGATGTTCTGATATAGACCCCATTTCCCAACTTACTTTCTACTTCTCTGCATATTCATTTAACAATCATCCTTTCCAGTACTTTCATGCAGTGTGCCAGGAGTTTGATACCATTTTTATATGTAACTGTACATTTATAGCTGTTGATTTTACTTCTAAGATTGTTCTGATAGTACAAAACGTGTCACTTTTGTAATTTAGCTGAGCCCATGAAAGGCTATCTGAACTCTACTCCAGTTTGACTTGCACTTAATAATATACATATCATATCTTTTGAACTCACAACTCATCTCAGTGTAGTCTGTGACAAAGAAGGAAAGAGTAGAGAAATCTAAAATTTCCATAGGAATTGTAAGATGTGTAAAACCAGAGATTGCTTATGTCAAACATAACAGTAGCAATAGTAACAAATATTACTGTTTATTTAAGAACAGAAGACTGACTGCTCTTACAAGCTCTGTGACAAAGAGTAGGGTCTATGCATACACAAATAAAGTCATTTTTATGGCACATGACTATGAAACATAAAGAGATAGCTCTAATGTTAGGGAAATGTAGACTGACATGGGCAAGAAATCAATGTTTGCCTGTGAATCGGGCATTTTATAAAGGGAAGAGCTTCAAGAAAGCCAGGTTACCCCTAAACATGGAATAGTCCCAATGACTGAAGTAAGCAGGCAAGTCCTCTAAAATTATTTTAATTTCAGAGACATTTTCCAACATAAATTTGTCTCCTGAGAGATGGCATAGCACATTTAGAAGGAAAAGCTAGTTCTTTTTAAAGTCCTGGAATTATCGGGCATTTGCTTATATCAGAACCAGAAACAGAACCGAGTTTAAAGAGATGATGTTAAAAAGGAGAGGGGGAAATAACCTCAATAGTTCAGCATATGTTGGATAAGTACAATACAACCAAGTGCAAAATAAAACAAAAAATCTGAGTGTTAAATTAGTTGGATTCCCATCAGGTGTGAGCACCTTAAAAATTAGGTGTATTGTCTCACAAACTATCAGAACTGATAATAGGGCAGTAAGTTTTTAAACTATGATAATGAGAGAGTGACGGCAGCATCTCTATCAGATAATATTTACAATAGTTAATAATCAGAAGAATATATCTGGTTATGGTTTAATTGACCATTATGATGATGATACAATGGAATATATCAGTTAACAGAGTTGAGAATATTGCTTTTGAGTTTGGCAGAAATTATCTGTGCCTAAATGTCCATAAGTTGCTTTTACTTTTAATGGTGTCTTCTTACCACCGTTTAAAATGTTAGGTGTCTTATGAAAATATTGATTCTTTTTAAATTCTTATATAAGGATGCATGTACATGGTGGGTGTTAAAAAGGCTGTTGGTGCTTATGTATAATTTTAGTATGTGAAAACACTGTGGATGTATCTGAAGTAAACAGAAAAATAAAATTCAAGAGGGCAAGTTGCCAGAGAAAGTGAATAGCAAGATATAATTAAAAGATACTTTGAAATCTTAATAGAATAATTGTACATGACAGTGGATAAATGGAAGAAACAAAGGGGAGACTTTGACGGCAACTTTTCAAAGCAGTATAATTAGAAGTTAAGACAGTGCACATAGATATATTGGTGAATTTGTTTATCTGAAATAGAGTTCACTATAATTGCATAAATGTTTTAAATATATTGCCCCATAATCATTTCTTCATCTTTGGACTTCTAAAACATTAGTTAAAAGAACACATGCATACCTGTTTGTTTTCTTAATGGTGCAGTCTACAAATTGATATAAAATGCCATTTTCAGAATGATAGAAGATTTGCAATGCTTTGGTTTAATTTTCCATAGTACAAAAGGAAACTATACATCAATTACAGAATTTCAAACTATATTTTTCATGAATTTAGTACAACTAAGAGATACATTCTTTTCTGTGTGATAACAAAGATTGGCAGGCAGCCAAGCAGTGTTGTTAAATCATATAATTTCATTGTGTTAAAATGCACTATTTTTTAAAGAAGCATGTGGCACGGCTACATTTTACACACATTATGTATTTATTTTAACAAGATCCCATCAGTGATCATATTATTAGATTATTAAATTTTATGTGTTCTGGTTACAGGTTCTAGCCATGAGCTATTCCGTATATTCAAAAGATGGTTTCACAATATAATTTTTAGTTTGTAAAAGTGTATTTAAAACATTGATTGATTAAATGTATGTGATGAAATTTAGTTGCAGTAAGTTATACTGTCCTACAGTAAGATCAAAGTTGTCTTTATTCTATTGACCATGATATATGTCAACTATAGCAATAGTTTAATAAAGCAAAACACACACCAAACCCGAAGTTTGTTGGTACAAGCTCCAGAAGTAACAAAAAAAGTAACCTTCACAGACCACTTCCCAACAAAACATTAAACAAGACAGCAAAGCAGCAACATGTTACTGACATCATTTGCTGATGCTTTTTGGTATCCTATTTAAATGTTTTATAGCATTGTGTACTTTGTTTTGAGGAAGGCTGTTAAATTAGATAAAGGGTTAACCGGAAATATAACTTCTGTTGGGAAGTGGTCCATTTAGGTTCCTTGCTGGTTTTGTTATGGCAGTAATTAAGCTAAAGCCTGAAAACTGGACTAAATCATTAGCCACTTAAATATGAATGCAAATCATCTCTGCACCAGGATCAATACTAGAATAATAGGTGTTGGGTGACTCAAGTTTGTATGCATTTTATTTTGAAACTGGCATGAATCCATTTGTTTTAAAAGTCATATTCTCAGAACACTTCAGTTATAATTATCTCATACATACACTAACTGTACTAATGAAATAATCACCCTAAGGTTTCCTATTAAAATGAATAGGAATTAAAATGTGATTGTGTAGCACAGATACTATTCATAAGCATGGCTTCTTACTTCTCCCCACGCCACTTATATAGTATCTGGACATGGCTCCACAATCCACATTCTGTTATCATGAGATATAACTTCTGATTAGTTGCACTAAACAACTAATCTCAATATTTAACAAAGAAAATGACAATAATCCACAGAATAAATGCTCAATCAGAAAAATAAAATAGAATCAGTCCAACAAACAACTGAT
Source organism: Protopterus annectens (assembly GCF_019279795.1). Classification (NCBI taxonomy): domain Eukaryota; kingdom Metazoa; phylum Chordata; order Ceratodontiformes; family Protopteridae; genus Protopterus; species Protopterus annectens. The sequence continues at coordinate 207,114,993 of NC_056737.1, read as the reverse complement.
TGAGCGACCATGGCAGCATACACACTCTTACTTTAAAACATTTATTAACATACTGGAGGTAAGCGCTTTCACATAAAAATGTTTCTTCAGACCTATACAAACACCAAAGAATCACAGCCTGATATACACTCTCTAAAATTCAAATCATCCAATGACAAAACTCACTTAATTAAGTTCATAATAACTTCTTAAAAACAGAGCACAACCTAGAAATACATACATAAAATATTCAATAGCACAAATAACAACATATGCTTTTAACAGAGCATGAAATGCCAAAAATAACAAAAAATATATGTTTTATCTAATATTAAAATATATATAAAAATATAAAAGACAGTTATTTAGGTACCCTACGTTTCTTCAAAAAGGGCTTGATAGAAGCCCGCTCATTAAGCCCAAGACCTCTATCAGCTCTTAGAATAATCATCCAATTATTTTCTTTAAATTCAGTATGGTTACGTATGTCTCCCAAGCGTATACTTGGGGTAATGATGTCAATCACTCTAAAAGTGAATCGGTGCAACTCTCCATGTTCCATAACATGTTTGGAAAGGGCATTGCTAACAATGCCCTTCCTAATACTGTATACATGTTCCCTAATTCTTTCACGTAGGGACCAATTGGTCTTCCCTACATAAAATGAATTACAGATGGTACACTGGGCAAGATATACAACATTAGATGATTTACAATCTGCATTCACATTGAAGGAGAAACTTCTATTCATATCTGGATGATCAAAAGTCTCAGACACATTGATAAATTCACCAAAGTTGTAACCTCCACATGGCACAGTGGTACCTATTCTAACAAACTCGTTATTCAAGCTCCTCTCACTACAGAGCATTCTCTTTAAATTCATTTTATTCCTGAAAGTAAAACACGGGCTAGAACCAACAATACCACCTATTTCAGGGTCCACTTGTAAAATGGACCAATGCTGTTTAAAAGTATCACAGAGAGTTCTTTGATCTCTAGTAAAGAATAGAGGGATCCTCACAAAATCAAATTGTTTGACCACAGGAGATGGTCGTTCCACTAACTCAGCTACCTTTGGCCCATAATAGGGAGCTGCTATCCCTTTTCTAAGGGTACTCAAATCAGACCAATTAACCAAAATTTCATTTACTGAATACCCTCTCAACACTAGCCTCTGCTGCAAAGTCCCAATCTCAGACTGAAAGCCTTCAAGAGTGGGGGTTAAGTCTCGAGGCTCTTATACCCTGGCTACGTATCAAATTACGAAACACGTGGTTAGGTGCATACTACATCGGGTGAGTAGGGTGTTCCTAGAACAACTTTTGCGATACACTCCCATGTTAATTAAAGACCCTGGAAGTTTCTCGACAAATAATTCTAAGAACTCAATCCTCTCCCTTGAGGAAGTCATAGTAAATTGCAGACATTCACATAAATTATTAATCTGTGCAAAAAAAGCTTCTAACTCATCAGATCTACCACTCCAAAGGAGGAAGACATCATCGACAAAACGTCGATAAAAGATGACATGACTAATAAAGGCCTCTACTTTAAACAAGATTTCATTTTCCCAATGTGCTAGAAACATATCGGCGTAGCTATTGGCACATGAAGTGCCCATAGCTACGCCATGTTTCTGGATGAAAAATTCATCCTTAAAAATAAAAACATTATTTTCCAGTACAATTTCCAAAAGGAAACAAATCAACTCAATCTTGGCTGCTTCATAATTACTATGCGACTTCAAATATTCATGTATGTAACAAAGCCCTAGTTCATTTGGTATCATGGTAAATAAAGACTGGATGTCCATTGTCACAAAAGTCAAACTCTCTATATTCCCAGTGACCTGGATACATGCATACAAATCTAAAAGAAACTGTTTGGAGTCCTGTAATGCCATCCTATTTAAACTTATAACTGGTCTTAGATGTTTCTCTATAAATATGGATAGAGGTTCTGTAATCCAGCCACCTCCAGAGACAATCAGACGCATAGGAGGGTTAAACAGATGTTTATGGACTTTTGGAAGTCCTTGAATAGCTGGAATCAGGGGATCAGATACCATAAAATATTTAAAAGTATTCTCTGATCAAACTGATCTCAAAGACTTCTTGCACCGACTGCTTGATCCCACTAATAATAGCATAAACTTCAGCTATTCCTATTTTTTGATAAAAACTAGCTTCACTCAGCATAACCTTCATGCTATTAATATAATGTTCATTGTCCATTACAACAACTGAAAGCCCCCTTATCAGCAGGTCGAATGCTGATATTCAGGTTCTCCTTTAACTTCTTCAAGGCCTGCCTCTCTCTCAGAGTAAGGTTAAATTTCCTCCCAGGTCTATACTTCCCTAAGTATTCATTATAATAATCATGTATACTATCCTCAGTTAGCTTCAAATAAGCCTCTACCAGAGGGTGATTAGATGGAACATAAGTACTTAGTGGTCTAAATTCAAAAACACGTTGATGCACATTATCAGTGTTATCAATCAATGAACTATTGCCATAATGGTAACGTAACATCAAATTCCTGCAAAATACTTTCAAGTCCAAAATAATATCAGTCAACTTACTATTGTCTGAAGGAATAAAAGTTAAACCCTTGCATAACACATTACACTCTTCTTGATTCAAAGAATATGAAGAGATATTAACAATCAACGAGTTGACATTCTCCCCCAAATCTTCTTCAGGGACTGATTCTGGCACTGTTCCCCTGATAACTTCCTTTTCTGGCGTCCGTGACTCATGGACCTGCTCCGTCTCCCAAACTGTTTTGAACGAACAGGCAATGGAAAAGGAAAGTCACCAGAGGAAGCGCCAGTAAGGGGAGTGCCATTTCAATATTTACCTAACAACAGCCACTCACTTGAAACATCTCTGTTATAAAATGTTCTACTCTTCATTTATATATTTTTTTCTTCTAGGCATTGCTATTTCTAAACATACTGTCAAAATTCCAGATATACCTGTGAGCAATGATGAAAGTACATATTCCACACTGCAGTGATCCATTCGGCCACTATTTCTATCACCTTCTTCAAGGTCAGAAATTGTAGGGGAACAGCAAAATTGGCTGTCTTAGGATGACACTGTGTATGCTTTGCTGTCTTATTTAATATAATTTATAAGATTTTGTTTTGTTGGGAATTGGTCTGTGCAGGTTCCTTTTTGATTTTTTTCAAGTCAAAGGTAAACTATATGATCACTAACAAGATCACTGATTTGGCTTGGTGGTAAGGTATGTGTCTGTGTATGGGGTGGGGTGGCTGAGAGCAAAAAATGGAAACATATTACTGTGGCAATTTATTGTATCAGTTTCATCATAAACAAAAAAACAGAGGTATATACACAATGTGGTTACCTATGTACACTGGGAAACAAGTGATGTGTGAAACCAAACACATATGATAATTGCTAAATTAATAATGATCTAGTTTACAGAGGCACCATGAGTATCTTAAAGTAACAAGTTGAGATACTTTACTGTAGCCATTATCTCCTTCATTTTCTTTAGAAATAGACAACAGACATATAAAGAAAGTACCTATCTGCTTTTGTTAACTTATATCACTTATCAGAGCTTAATTTATGAGTGCAGATCACTCAACCTGTGTTAAATCATCACAGCTTCAGCACATTCCACTTTAGAAAACAATATGGCAAAATACAAATCTATTCACTTATTGAAGAGTGACAGTACAGGAAGTATTTAGTTATATAAGCAGTATGCATATATATTTATTTATCATCATTTCATTACATTACATGACATGCTTTTTTTCTAGTCTTTGTTTGCTTTTAGCCAAGTTCAGAATAGCTTTCCCTGCCTCCTGTGCTAGGTAACACAATTACTGTCACGTTCAGCTCATGCCAAAAGAAAAAGGGCACATCAGAGAACTGCAACAAATGTGAGGTACGATACCATAGCAACCCATCAAGTCAGAATCCCATACACATGTTCCATTAGCCGTGTATGCATGCACATACATTACAATATGTTCACAGAAAATAGCCTGGTTACACATGGAGACATACCACATGGTGCACAGAGAACTGCAACAAATGTGAGGCATGATACCATAACAACCCATTCAAGTCAGAATCCCATACACATGTCCCATTAGCCATGTATGCATGCACATACATTACAATATGTTCACAGAAAATAGCCTGGTTACACATGGAGACATACCACATGGTGCACAGAGAACTGCAACAAATGTGAGGCATGATACCATAACAACCCATTCAAGTCAGAATCCCACACACATGTCCCATTAGCTGTGTAAGCATGCACATACATTACAATATGTTCACAGAAAATAGCCTGGTTACACATGGAGACATACCACATGGTGCACATGCTCTGTGAGATGATTCAGCATAACCCCATCTTAGAACAGGTCACTGTAGACACTCACATGAAAGCAGCCACACTGCAGAAGTGCCATCTCCACCTAATATAGAAGATCCAGATACTAGCAACCAAATTTGTCCTAAGCAGACCTTCACATATACTTGCCAATAATAACAACTGTGCTGAACAGAATGAGAGAAAAAATACAGCACTATAATATTTGGGGCAATTTTACTGACATCTACTTCTCGTGCATGGAGAAAATCTGGATTCTTGTGCCAAAAGTCATCAAAGCAAAGGGTGCATTTCCAGGTCTTACTATGCATCAGACATTTTGAAAGTGCTATCACAAGGACCCACAATAGTGCTGTCTGTAATGGTCATGAAGGAAACACAACATAATTTTGTTCTCCTTCGTACATCAAGTTGCCATTCTCCCAAATCACCTCTGGAAATGGTGTCAGTTTTGCATGGAACAAAATAGTATCCAGTGAACCATTTTAGCAGTATGATTTGTGAATCATGGGCAGCAAATCACTGTGCTACACAGTAGCATGATACATGTTCTCACTCAGGAGTCCAACATAAGCTTTTGGCCATATGATGGCTGGGACAGGCATTGACATCAACCAGCATTTTAAATCACAGATGTATGGCTGCAAAATAGCACAGTTTATAGACACTCATACAATCTGACCTAATTTGCCTACATGCTGCCCCAACAGGTATAAGCATGAATTGTTTTTGAGAAGCACCGACATTTTGTATAGTAGGTTGCATGGAATTTGTAAGCTGTAGTAGATATCGGAGCAGCAGCATTAGGAAACAGGACAGCAAAACTAAAAAGTCTTGTGTAAAAGCTATTAGGTACATAAACAATTTGGTGCCGATATACACAGAATTCCAAGCTATTTGTGTGCTGCTGCATTAACAATTGCCACTGGGCTCAAGAGAGACACAGGTTTCAGTCAGGCAAGTTTCTGGTGTACTAAAACGCAACTATAAAAATCTCAGCAGAGTTTAAAGTCTCTATAAATAAGCTTTACTAAAACTTTCTTCACTAGTTCTGATGTGAGCAGGTAAATTATATGCATCTGGAAAATTGGATGTCTGTGTAATAACCCATACTAACAGCTTTAGGTATAATTGTATACTAGTGGGGTCTAAATATATACAAGAACAGAGCATCCCTGTCACAAGGACTAAGTTTCCTTGTCCGAAGGAGAGAGTATCCTTCACAGTAGTGAGAGGGAGTTCTAAGCAAATATAAAGAAAAGAAAGAATGAAAGAAAGGATTCCTTCGTTTGAGTATGTGAGTGACCCTAATTAAACAATGAAACCTAGTACCGAGAAAATTTGGTTTTTCAGCCTTAAGGGTAGTAAACCCTTTCCTTATGGAAGAGCAAACCAAAAAAAGGAAAACTAGTTGTGCAGGAATAATATTGGTACAAGACGTGCTAAAATACACTGTTGTCATAAAATGTAATGTAAGACCCGTGTTAAGATCACTTTGCATTCTTATTTAAGAAAACAGGATTCAAGCTGCTATTGCTTTTTTAAACTATGGTTTATTAAGTGTAAACAAAAGATGAGTGCTTCTGCCCTCCTCAGCCCTCATCAGATCTAAGTTATACATATAGGTAACAAGTAATATATACATTTCTATTTTCCATATAAAAAGCCAGGTAATTTATAATGGAAGCATTAATCCTAGCACACTTAAATGGATCACATTCAGTGACAGTGAATGGAAGAGTGGCACATACAGAGCTTGCATTTTTATTGTGATTGGTGCTGTTTACGCCTTATCTTAGTAAGTACAAAGTCAGCATGTGTCTGGCTGTTAATCAGTGTGCTTCGTATAGTGTCAGATAAGAATGTAAACATTTATTCTGCATTTTATTATTTACTATTGTAATATAACAAAAACAGTGGTGAGATTCATCTCTGTGTGAAGTACTGTGATGCCAAAGGTGAGGACCATAGTGGTTATCCAAACTCAGAAAATAATTATTCTGCTAAAGACAGAGGTGTAACTAGGACTTAGCAACTGTGTGTGAGTTTAGGACGTATTTGAAAAAAATAGAATAAAGCCAATTGCTCATTACTGGTACCAAGACAAACTAAAAGAAAATATAAGTGTCAAGATGTGTTTGTATGAAAATTCCCAGGCTCAGGACACATTGGGGAGGGTAAAGAGTCAAAGACAGGTCACACAAAAGGACAGAGTCAAGACAAACCAAAGCATATGTAAACTGCATGTGTAAATACTTACACACACACACACACACACACACACACACACACACACACACACACACACACACACACACACATGCATATACAAGTTATGTTAACTGAAATCATGTGCATCAACTTGCATTCACCAAACATTATTATTTTCAAGCACATTCATCCATTTCTGTTAATACAGTGAAGGGCTTCCTCAAATCTCACTATGCTAGCTTGTAATAAGATGATATTTAATACTACTTATTAGGCACATCAAAATCTGAACAGTTCAAATTAACATTAAATTAATCCTCAGATATTAAATATAATTAAAAGAATTACAAAGGATGAAAAAGTAAAAAATTAAACATCTAACCTAAACCACATATGAATAATATATATATATATATATATATATATATATATATATATATATATATATATATATAAAATCATCTAGTAATAAAGATAAAAACGAAAATTAAACTCAAGCACAGCCATGAAATACACACAAAAAAGTGTTGCTTTTAATAAAAGTTACTGTGGCCCAATTTCTTTAACTTAAGAATGCTCTTAATGGAGCATATCCATGTGAGTCCAGGTTTCTAATAACCTTTAAGTCGAATTTGCCATTCAAGTTCTTTTTTCTCTAGCTTTGCATTCAGATTCCCCTGTAATGGGCCCACATTGACTCTCATAATTATTTAAACAACAAACTTCTCATAGTTCATGCAGATGTAAGCATGTAAGACAGTGGGTTGTTGAAGTCCTTAAGCCTGACATCCAAGAGGTGTTTGGTTACTCTTAATTTGACAGGGCAATTGTTTTTCCAATGTAGAATGCTTTGCATTTTGTGCATCTTGCAAAGTTACTGTTGCAGTTATATTTGTCAGTGCATACATATTTGTTTTTTGAGTTTTGGCATATAAAATAGTTCTTTTGACTCATAAATCCAAAATATCTACAGCCTGGGGGGGTGCAGGGAAAGGTTCTAACTGTAGTTTTGTGGATACACTAATTTCTTTTACATGTGCTGCCCAACTTCTAATGCTTCTTCCTTTTTGATAAATTAAGGATGGTTGTGGGTCCAGAACCAGGGTGATAGACTGGCTACCCCTTGTGATGCTACAATTTTTGACCATTTTTCTTTTTATTACATGTGAATCCTTGGAGTAAGATAGGATTGTACCTCTTTCATGTTTGTCATTTCCTTCATTGATACTTGGTTGTGTGGCTTATGACGGCTTCCTTGGGGGGGGGGGGGGGTTACCAGAGCTGGATCATTATTTTGTTTGAGATATTTTATGGACCCCGGTATGTTGGCCACCAAATCCTCATTAAACCCTCTTTCCAAAAAATCTTGTTGCAGTTGATATAGGTTTGACAGAAATAGTCCCATCTCTCCAGAAACGCTGGCTATTTTCATCCCCTGTAATTTGATGACAGTTATCTTAATAATTTAAGGATGCATGCTGTTAGCATGTAGAAATAGATTTACTCATATAGGTTTTCTGTGCAGCAAGATTTTCTGGAAAGTGGATACAATGAGGGGTCTTTCTCTGCGGTAATGACAACTCTTGATATTTTCAGGAAAATATGGGACAAATCAAATATAAGTGACAACATTTCAAAACATACAGATAAAGTATTTCTATCTGCTAGAAAAAAAAACACTTAAAAGCCATTACCACAGCTTGCCCCTTTGCCCCTATTTGGACAGGAATAAATTATATTGTACAAAGAGAGAATTAATCTATTGACGCATATTTGGAGTGCATGACAGATGCAGCTGAAGCCTTTTCTGGCCATCCAGAGCCTATGGAAGGTGTGGCAGCCAGCAGGTTGTCAGCAGTTTTTGCTGAGGGATTATTACCACCAATAAAAGAATCAATTAAAAAGGTTTGAATTGGCCGAGCTTAGGCATTCAATAAACTGTAATCAGTCACAATATGTAGCAGTTAATATACTTAGTGAAGAAAAGAAACAACAGAAAAAGTTAGTAGATATTCAGCTCCAGCAGTTCAACACTAACTCATGAGGGACAGGATAGAGATGAAATCCTGAGTAAAGAACTAGAGTCCAGTTCTTTGAGCAACCCCAGCACAATATCAGCAAGATTATAATCCCCATGATTTACCATCATCACCACAAGGTACATCGCATTTAAATGCTTGTTTTAATTGTGCAAAAACCGGGCATTGGTGAAATGAATGTCTATTATCTGGACAGCAAGTAAATTCACCAAATGCTCAAATACCACAGCAACCTGAAGGAAAACCTCCTGTGTGGAACATTGCTTGACAGCCGCCAGTGTGTCAGCAAACTCATTGGGACAGCCATGAGTAGGAACTACTGTTATTTCCCTTGGTACCAATTGATCAAGATGGTCCTTTTGTCAATGTTACAGTGCAAAATATATATATCCCATTTCTTGTAGATACAAGAACTTCTAGATCTATGATTGCTTCTGCAAACATGAATGCCTTCCGTTTTCTAAACACACAATTCTGAGTCTAGGTATGTCCTCATTCCTGTAGATTACCCAAAAACTAAACATATTCCTATTCAAATTGGTCCACTAAAAGATTAGTATGCTTTTATTGTAGAAACGTCATCTCCCTTAAACTTGTTAGATAGAGATTTACTATGTAAACTAAGATGCACTGTTTATTTCACACTTGATGGTGTATTTCTAGATGCTCCAAATAAATATTTAGGATTATATTCACAAACTATCTGTTCAGATGGAGATGCCATTTTTGCTTTCACAACAGCAGAGCAGAAAGCAGAAAATGTTGGTATGGAAGAATTAAATGATATCCCTCTGCAGCTCTGGATTGCCCATGACAATGTAGTAGGGCTCATAAATGATGTAGAAACTGTCAGCATAACATTAAAATCTTGCAAGTTCCTGCCTATGGCAGTTTAGTATCCCTTGGTGGTAGAATCAGAGAAAGGAATCAAACCTGTTATTTCTGCCTTGTTACAACAAGGTATCATTGCCCTAACTTGCAATCCTTCTCATACTCCTAGTCTACCAGTTAAGGAATCAGGAGGTAGTATATATAGGTTTGTACAACATTTACATACAGTGAATGATGTAGTAGTCCCAACACTTCCAGTTCCTAACCCTACAACAGTACTGAGATGTATCCCTTCCTTTGCCACCACCTTCTCAGTGATAGATAATTCATGTCACACTCCCCTATTTTCTATCCCTATCCATCCAAATTGCCGCAAGGGTATGTAGAATCTCTCACCCCTTTCTCTAGAGAAATGAAGAAAGAATTAGAGAAAATTAAGTTTCCTTATTGGCCTACTTTGTTTCAATAGATAGATGATTTGCTTTTTATCATCATAAACTGTACTGTTTGTAAGCACAACACTAGTTTTCTGTTGATTCGGTTAGCAGAATTAGGATTTAAGGTGAATAAAGACAAACTGAAGCTGTGGAAATCACAGGTTCAGCACTTGGGCATCTTATTTCAGAAGGTGCTAGACACATTTTGTCCTCATGTATTGTTGCAATCCAAATTGTACTATACCCTACTGCATTAAAACAGCTGCATGGTTTTCTCAGTTTAATAGGTTATTGTCACAAATGGATTTCCACCTATGCAGAAGTGGTAAAACCTTTGTTAGAATTATTTAAAAAAGTTACCCTTGAACCTTTACCCTAACAGGATTAGTATGACCAAGCTTTTGTATAACTGAAAAAAATTGCTTTTAAATCTTCCTGTACTTGGGTTGCCAGATTACTCTAAAAGATGTTTCCTTTTGATGTACTGAAAGAAATAAAGTAGCATTAGGATTGTTAGCACAACATAGAAATGAGGGTTTTGGACCTGTTGCTTATTTTTAATATAAATCTCAATTCTGTGGCTGCAGCTCTCACCCACAGCCTTAGGACAGTGGTCACTATGGCCCATATAGTTGACATGGTGGCTGCACTAACTCTCAGGCATGAGACTTGTATGGCAGTTCCACATTCTGTAGAAGTTCTGTTACTGAAGAATAAAATGATATATTTATCTCTAGCACAATTGTCTAATTATGAATAATTTTTATTTAATAACCCTTCCTTGCAGATTAACCCTGTTTATTTAATCCTTACTTTGGATGAAGGTCAACCCTGCAGAAGATGGTCCGCAAACAAATACTTGACCATCTCAAAAGAAACAATCTCCTTTCTTCCATCAACATGGCTTTCATCCACAATACAATGTTCAAACAGTACAACTCAGTTTTCTGCATACAATATACCAGTCTAAAAATCAGAGTCATTCTGTTGCCTCAGTTTTCCTTAGTCTTCCTAAAGCTTTTGATACTGTTTCCCCACAGTCTTTCCTTGCAAACACGTCTAGGTATTTGACCTCAGCCTTTCAACTATACAGTGGTGTATCATACCTTACAATTTGTGTCCAGATTGTACATTAAATACCTTCTCCATTTTCCAAACAAGCAACATAGAAGTCTCCTAAAGACCCATGCTTAAATCCTTGTTATTCACTATATTTATTAATTATATGTATAAATCTGCAGAGCACAGTGGGCCTGATGCTAAATGGCTCACTCTCAGTGCAAGTGACCACTTACGCTGATAGCAGCTGTTTTGGAATCTGGCTCCCGGTGTAAGTCCATTTATAGATAGGCCTTACACCAAAATAGGCCACTTGCACTGAGTGCAAGTCTTTCGAAATAAGGGCATACTTACACTGAGAACAGCTCTTGGAATCTGGCCCTGTGACTGACTGACATTACACTTGTTCAATATGCAGAAGACTTAAGATGTTCAGCACTGACAGATGAACAACTACAAACTATAACACAAAACTCCTTTGGTCTCTTAAGTACACTTTAATTTTAAATGCAAAAAAAAATGTATTAATAACAATGATGCTACACAAAAGTCAGTCCTAATTATTTTGTCCCTTAATAACGTCTTAGAAAGTATTTGTCATATAAAACTACTTGGTGAAGTCACAGACCCACAAACTGAAATTTGATTAGCACATCATTTGTGTCGTACAAAAAAAAAGAGAGACTTCAGATGTTATACAAAAATATGCTGGTTTTTTTTCTGAACAAGCTAATCAAGCATCTGCACATTCAATTCTCCTTCCCAGCCTATTATACTTTTAGCTCTGTTGAAAAATATAAAGAAGACACTACCACTTAATCTTAAATAATGTTATCATAAAATAGCAAAATTCACTGCCAGCTTATCAACTGGATCCCACCATTGCTTAGCACTTCAGAAAAAAGCATTTGTGATAGCGCTAAGGAGCAGATCGCCTACCAGTCAACAAAGTCAGTAGGTAAGAATGTAAATAAATAAATACATATATAAATAAATAACAGAGCAGAGTTTGTCATTAAATAAAACAAGCAAGTCAGAGATAGTTGCCTTGCAGGAGACACTCCTGAATGACAGGAGCATTTAAACCTATCTCAATAAGAAAACCCATACTCACATGAAAACTAGAAAAAGAACATCTGACAGGTAATAAAATATTCTAACTCGGTTTTGAAGGAGCACTGATCCTGGGCTTCCCAAAATACCCTAAAATACAAGTACTTGCAGTTTTACTCTAATTAAAGGCATGCAGTAAGACCCAAGTAAATAACTTTAGCCAGCATGATGAAGCATCGGTGATAAAAGTTTAGATGCTTCAGACAAGCAACTGTAAGCCAGTCACTACACATAAGATCATGTTACAGAGCTAGGCCTTATAAATGGTCTAGTATATTGCAACACAAAAGTATAGAAGCTTACTCTACAAATTTATACCCAGTAGAAACTATATTACTTGTGTACAAGCTATATAAAAGGAAGAAAAAACTGTAATCATTTTACAGACAGGAAAGCCCCTGCATCCCCACAATTACTGCTACCTAAATATGTTAATTCCAAGACTATCCTATATCAAAATGATGAGCATAAGAATGCAAATAAAATTAAAATAATCACTTTTCACAAAACAGCACAATCTTCAAGTTAGTATTTTTAATAGTGGGGATCATGGGTGTACAAACAATGTTTTCCCAGCTTACTTTCTTCAAATATACTAGCAGAACTCTCTCTGCCATGCACATACATCTAAGCAACGTCTTTACTAAACAATCTTAATTTTTAAACAATGATTACATGTCTTATGAAACTATGTATTTGAGTGGCCTAACCTATTATTCAGTGTGATTGCTATATAATAGATGCCTATCCAATATGTTCCAAACATATCCTTTCTGGCAAACTATGTCCTCTATATTGCTTCAGTTTGTTGAGCTATGTATGCCTGGTGTGGGGCATATCCTTTTTGACATCCCTTTTTCCTGCTACTTCTGATTTGTTTGTCTAGTGCTTGTCCCTGGTGCGAGAATCATTGCACTTGCACTGTCATACAGAGTATCTCTACATACCATTGATGACATATGAACCGGCAGCAAAGATGTTTACCTCATATACATAAGTGTGCCATAGTTGGCATTACTCTGCACCTGTTTGTCACTGTGAGGTTGCATTATCATGTACCTATCTATTGTAGAAGGGATGACTTTGTCAAATATCTGCTACCCTTTAATAACATGTATGTGTTTTATATTCTACACTTATGTCTGTATTATGGAGTTTCATAGTCCTTCTTTTAATATAATACACGTTTTATAATATGTACATTTAATCTCATCACTATTTTCCGCATATAAAATGGCATCAAATAATGTGCAGGTACCCATATATACTTTTCTAAAACCATAGTGTTAATTAATTCTGCTCTGTCCTTGATTGTGAAATTATTACTCATTCCTTTGATTAAAATGGGGCTACACTCCTCATTAGATCCTTAACTAGTAACCTTCTCAATAATGGACTCTTAAAATGCTGTCTTTGTAATCCGTGACCAAAATATGTAGATCAAGGTAATAATTTCCTGTTGAAATATGTGCTCTTCTGCTTTAAGCCTTGACAATCTCAGTAACTGCCCCTTAGAATATTTCTCTTTATTGTGGTAGGATAAGCACAATTGTAATGTAAATATAAATTTCTTGAAGTTTCTTTCCTATAATTTTTTTGAAATAAATGCATCCCTTTCAAGATTTTTACCCATAGCAACATTAACAAAATCAGTACATTCACAAGAATATTATATTTCATCGCTAAAAATGTGGTAATTGCATTTAAAAATGCATAAATCCATGCAAATTATTAATATTACTGTCCGATAAAAAGAAAATGGCATTTATAAAGGGCAGTATAATGTCATATTACTAAAATATTTATTAGACTCAAGATTTTCTCCCACTGAGATAAAGTTAAACTGGCATATGTGGGTGCTACATATGCGCTCATTGCCACTGTCTTTATTTGGTGGCAATAAACATAATTGAAAATAAATAAATTATATTTTAAAACTAACTCCATTATTTTATGTCATATCAACCATCTTAGCTGCCATCTTTTTATATACCAATAAATATCCCCGTAACAAAACAGCAACTTCTGTGTGGAGAATAACTGCATATCTCTCAATTGTTCAGATTTTCTGAGAATATCCAGATTTATGTCTCATATTTGTAGTCTGTTCTTCATAAAGTTTGCAATTCTTAGCAAATCATTGAGGACTGAAGTCATTAAATAATGGCATACACTTGAGTTACAGACATTTTATCCCTTAGAAAATGTCTGCTACCAAAACTCATGTTATTCTAGTAACTTTCTAAGTTAATAACAATGATATTTAAACTCTGTCCCTATTCCTGGGCCTTCCCCCCATGGGTGCCCATAGGATTTTTTGCAGGGGGGGTGCAAACCCAGAGGCCAGAGCTCCCAGGTATATCTGTTTACGTGTGGATAACCAAGAACTTCTGCTGTATTCCACACTGTAATACAGAAACTGATGGTATCTCTGTGGATTTATAAAGTTATGAAATAAAACCTCAATGGAACTGTAATATTGAACTCATTCATGTAAAAGTTATAAAGTTTCTGGCTAGCTATAATTTTTAAAAACAAAAACTGAATGTACTCCTACTATATTGTGGCAAGTTTAGCCCTGTGACTCCTATGGCCAATATCTGTTTCTGCACATACAGTTGTGGGGTCTCTATCTGCTCCATAAACACAGCAGTGACAGTGCCTTTCTCGGTACCTAGTTAACAATTTAATAAAGCTGCGATCTGATCCTTGATGTCCACCCCTAGCAGCAGAGCCAGATCAAGGTCAAATGGGGCCCTAGGCAGAGTAATAGATCGGGACCCCCCCCAGAGCAGTCCCTCCTGCAGCAAACCCCTACCCTCCCAAAGCAGCACCCTCCCCAGCCATTCCAGTCTTCCATTACTTGGCTATTTCTCCCCACTTACCATAAACAATGTTCAAACCTGTCAGTGCGCATACTGCTTTCTTATTTATTTCTACAATGACTGCAGATATTGAAATAAAATGGCACAAATACTGATAGCCATTTGCTAAACAAACAATACAGTCTCACAATAAAAACAGACTTAGCATGAGCAGTAAACTTCTCTGCCCTTGAAACTCACATTCATTGAAATGGCAACTCACATTCAAAGAAAATGCATCTGGCCATTGGAGGATTAAGTTTACCTTTGGGCTGTTTTCAACCCATAGGCTCTTTGCATGCATTTTAGGGCCATGAATACATGTACGTGTTCTTTGATTCATCTTCCTGATTGTGTTAAATTATATTCCTTGTATAATACAGCACCACGTGTTAGAAGGTGTTTTAAATTTGTAGTTTTGAACAATCTTTCAGTAAGCAATGAGACAAAATGTATAAATCAATAATGACAAAACTACCCATTTCAGAAAATTTCAACCATAAAAGGCCACACAAACTTCTGTCTTTAAACTCCATCAGTATCAGTCAATAAGCGCAATCTCTGCAGAAGTAAAAGTCATCTGAATAATTCCACATTAAAGAGAACTGTAAGTAATGAAGAAGTTGCTACTAGCAAACATCTTTACATTCCAATGTTTCATCTACAAAGAATTAAATTGCCGATGTTACATTAAAAAAAATTGGTAAGCTAGTAATATTGCAATAGGGAATAAATGGCAAACCGACAAGTTCATAGTTTATAGGCATCTCATACAAAGGAGGGCACACTAAGGAGTGTAGAACCCCTATCCCCCCTTAAATTGCACCATATAAACAGTAATCAAAAGGGCACTGCAATACCAGCATGGTGTGGGAGTAGAATCTACAGCCTTCTGCATCAAATGCAATTATGCTACTAACACTACTTTCAAATTCTACAGCTTAAACAGTGACTGCCACTTGCTAAACAAAAGTGAATTCTTCTTCTTCTTCCGGCTTTTCCAAGTTAGGGGTCGCCACAGCAGATCACCTGTCTGCTTATGATTGGCAGTGAAGTTTTACACTGTCAAGTTGCCAGCCCGGCGCCCAACTTTCTCCAGAAGACACACACATGCACTCACACCTAGGGCCAATTTAGAGTATCCAATCCACTTACAGCATGTCTTTAGGATGTGGGCAGAAACCAGAGCACCCGGAGGAAACCCACGCAACCACAGGGAGGACATGCAGACTCCGCACAGAAAGCACCCCAGCTGAGGATTGAACCAGAGAACCTCTTGCTGTGAGGTGGCAATGCTAACCTCTGCACCACCGTGGCCACCCAAAAGTTAATTGCACATTGGAAACAGACTGAGCATGAGCAACAGTAAACTTCTCTTCCCTTGAAACTCATAATTCCTTGAAAATTCACTGAAACTCATAATCTGTCAAGAGTCTGGTAGTTGGTGTGGAGGATTCAGGTTCTTGTCTCCACCGAATCTCACAATTCCTTCAACAGTCTGGTAGTTAGAGTAGAGGATTCGGGCTCTTGTCTTCACTGAAGCTCATAATTCCTTTAGTAGTCTGGTAGTTGGTGTAGAGGATTCAGGCTCTTGTGTCCTGTAACTAAGTTTCAGGGACAAGCCTGATCAAGTTAATTGATGAACCTGCCTCCTCCCCACTAGGGTATTACATACCATACTTCCATACCTCTCAGCCTCTTAGCATAATAAATCTGTCTGGACAAAGCCTAAAATAACAGGGGGACAAAGGGCCACAAATAGGGGCAGATATTAAATATTGCTCTTACAGACTTAGAAAGTTGCTAGAAATAACAGGATTTGTGCTAGTATGCATTTTCTGTAGGATATGAAGTTTGAAACCCACATATATGTCATTATTTAGTGACTTCAGTCCTATTTGAATTGCCAGAAAACCACACATTTTATAATAGACTAATCTATGAGGCTAAATCTGGACATTTGAGAGGTATTTTAAAAACATACACACACACACACACACACACACACACACACACACACACACACACACACACACATAGACACACACACACACACACACACACACACACACACACACACACAAAATCTCACATACCAACAGAACAGCTAGTTTAAATTACATACACACACACTTTCTCGTACAGAAACAAAACAGCTACTTTAAATTACATACACTCACACACACATACATACATACATACATACACACTTTCTCTCTCATTCAGAAACAAATGGAACCGCTATTAAATTACACACACACACACACACACACACACACACACACACACACACACACACACACACACACACACACACACACACACACACAAACAATTACCAGAATAGCTATTTTAAATTCCACGTGCAAGTGTGAAATTACTTTATATCCATGGTGGCATGCATGTGTGAGTTGGATATACGTCACCAGAGTGTCACTTGCTGAATAAATGATAGATTTTTTTCAAAATAGAGAGCTCAGAGTTCTCTAGTTTAAACAATGGAAGCACAAATAGCAATGTCTCAAACATTATTTTGAAGTCAAAACCCAGGGTGTGCAAGTGCCTCAGCCCCTTTTATTTTAGGCTTTGTCAAGATTTCTTGCACAAAGCAGTTGAGAGGTATGATTAATTGTGTATAAACTTTTTATGCCAGCTGTAACATACTTAGTATTAGCATCAAATTCACCTTGCCTTGAAAAATCCAGAAAATGGGAGGTATCTTTTAAGCAGAATCAGTGAATACTCCAGTTTCAAATAATGTTCAACAAAAAAATGCCAGGGGGTTTATCTTAAAAGCACATGCTGTAACTATTGAACCTCATAGGTATGCTAAATATCACTATATATAAGAGATGTAACATGCCCAGTTTCCTCGATTTTGTGTTACACTGCTTGGTTCATTACATTAAAATGATGGCAAGGTGGCCAACTTGCAAAACAGGGTGATCTCACTCTCATAAGGAAATGAACAGCACTGTTACCCTGTCGGAATGTTTCCTAGCCTTTTCATACTGTTCTGTTTTTATCATTGTAAATATCTTGCATTTGGGAAGATATTTAAATCCGGCATTTGAATGTCTTAGCAGATTGTCGAGTGCATACTTTACTTGTAATCATATGCTGTTGTCTTCTATATTCCTTATGGGATTGAGGTTACTTTGCTAATGTACTGACTGTTCTGCCCTCATTTTCTTTTGTACATGAATGTTACAATCTTGTTCGCATGTCATTTGCCTAGCTTAATGGCTAAAGAAATGGATGGAGGAGGTTAACAATGTAGCTGTTTCCTGGTAACTGGAAAGAGATTTGAAGAGTTTCAGTCTAAATGTCATGTAGGCTGCCTGGCAACACAGATAAGTGTTTTCAGAATTTATGTGAGCCATTTTATATTTTTAGTGTGTATAGCGAGGAGAAAAAACTTTGTGTTTTGAGGAGCTCTATAGTCCAGCAGCTGTTTTGGTGTTTTCACTGACAGTCACTGCTTCTGGCTTTCATATTTCCACTCTGAGTTTTATGTAAGCATAAGGCAAGACTATTGTAATTTGAAATTATCATACTAAGTCTCATTTGTTGCATAATTTCAAGACAAGCATATGGTTTCATAAATGGCATAATTTCCGGACTGTATAAAAACATCTGCCTATCTTCAAAAGTGCAATAAAGAAGCTTTATTTTGATTATTTCATATTTGGTGTATTTATTCAAGTTGTCATAATACATTTTTCATATTTAAATACTAGGCAATCAGTCTGCAGACAATTATAAGCCTAACCAGTGACCAGAGGTCAGAATCAAACCCTATACCTTGTATCTGTGAGGTAAAGGCCTTAAGCCAATATAGGAAATATTACATTGTGTTTTGCTGTTAAACTTGAGCAAGACTGGGAGAAAATAGTTCAACATGCAGCTACAATGACTGAATTAGACAGATGATAATAATAATAATATTCCATCATGCATCAGAACAAGTAAAGAATGCTAAGCATAATCTTTTTAGCAATAAATTAGTTGTCTTCCACTCAGCTGACCCAAATCCTTCTGCATATTGTGTCTCTGCACATGATAACTGTAGAAAAAAGATGTCTCAAGGAAACCAAACCATAGAGATGTTTTAATATTCATAGGCCCATAGGTGTTTACTAGGCTAACGACCACAAAGGCCTTTTTAAGCCTAGCCATGCATCCCAAATCTCTGACAGATACCCTTAGGTACATACCAAAGGGGGCATTGTGCACAATGATAGGTCTGATGAATGCCAAATACAGTGGAAAAATGACTTCCTTGGACCTTGATGCCATACCTTTGATTATAGGTTGCGCAACATAGAATGATGTCCTCACCACTGTAGACACATGATGGTCAAAGGCTGGATTACTATCTATGTGTGTCTCTATGTCCCTGAGTACTGGGTCAACTCTAAGTGGTGTGTTGTCAATATGATAGTTACCAGGGATGGATGACTTCCCAAAGGATACAATTATGCATTTCTTGGCATTTAGTTTTAGTCCATGGCTCTGATACCACTTGTTTGTCTGTGTCAGCCCCCTCCTGGAGAACATTTGTATCAGTGTAATTTACATTTTTGTACCTCAGTGCATATTGTCAGTTATAAATCATGCTTTTTAGCAGTTTGGGTTCTCATTACTTTGATTTATATTGTCTGCAAAAAAAAACTACATCATATCAAAATCTCCACTAATATCATGCATAAAGCTGTTATGTTTGTTAGGTATTCTGTTACCTGGAATGCAGCTAATATTCTAACAGAGATGCAAGTAATATTCTAACAGAGACAGTAAACTTTAGAAACCACTATTCCCAGAAAACTATATAATAAACATTAACAACTTGGAGAGAGACAGAGAGAAGCAAAGCTGCATGAACAATCTAATATGACCTATCTCCTTTTATAGGGTCATTGTTAAATACTAGGCCAGCTGCCCTTGCAGGCCATTTTAAGCCTAGCCAGTTTTCCTTTTTGTGCTCAAAATAACCTATCCCATTTGGTTATAGATTGGCCTTACCCATCCCATGATCAATAATTCTCTAAAACCCTTAATTAGAATAACTGGGATCATAACATATGCACAGAGCTCATTGTGGAGGGTACCACCCATACTCAACCGGAGGAAATAGCCAAACTGCTAGCCAACAGAGTTGCATCAAACTTCACCCTTGTCCCCACCGGTCATCCCACAAAGTATACTTGACACCATTCCTCAGTCTATTATCTCAAGAGAGTAGGTCATCAAAGGGCTCTCTAAGACCAAAAACTTGGCATCAATGGGACCAGATAACATCCCAGGTTCCCTGTTAAAAAACTTAAAACATGACCTAGCAGACTAACTTGAAGTCCTTTTCAACCATAGCCTCCAGACTAGCTATGTTCCAGCAGAATGAAGGACAGCAATAGTCATACCTTTGTACAAAGGGGGACCATCAAACAACCCTGGGAATTATAGACCTTCAAGCCTGACTAGCCCCATTTCAAGGCCATGGAATCATTACCAACAAAGATATAGGTAATTTCCAGATTGTGGACACAACCCAGTTTAGATTTGTTAAGGGTAGATCATGTCTGTTAAACCTAGTTGACTTCTTTGAGAGGGTCACCAAGGCCAAGGATGAGGGAAAGACTGTGCATACCACCTATTTTGACCTGGCTAAGGCATTTAATACAATTCCCTACACTAGTATTACAGACAAACTCACTCAGTTGGGAATTAACCTCTATGTCTTTAGGTGGGTAGCTAAATGGCTCACCGACAGGACACATAGAGTCAAAGTGGGTGAATCCACATCTAGCAAAAGGCCAGTCACTCATGGTGTACCATAGGGTTCTGTGCTGGACCCTTTACTGTTTGGAATTTATTTCTCAGAAGTCCAGGCAAATGTGGATGGCCTGTAGCTGACTGAGTTCGCTGATGACTGCAAATTGGGAGCAATCATTGAGTCCCCAAAAGATAACACTGTACTGAAGAAGGGATGAGTACAGACTAATGACTGGTGCCAGAACCATGGACTGATGCTAAATGCTAAAACATGCATAATTATTCCCTTTGGGAAAGCTAACACCCCTGCAAATTACAATATAGACAGCACCCCCTAAGAGTAGACCTAGTGGTACGAGAC
The DNA here is from genome assembly GCF_019279795.1 of Protopterus annectens. Classification (NCBI taxonomy): domain Eukaryota; kingdom Metazoa; phylum Chordata; order Ceratodontiformes; family Protopteridae; genus Protopterus; species Protopterus annectens. The sequence continues at coordinate 207,093,940 of NC_056737.1, read as the reverse complement.
CTGGATACTCAGGTTGATAGCAATCTGAACTGTGACAACCACATATCTACAGTGGTGAGGAAGTCCTTCTATATGACATATCTTATAATTAAGGGCATGGCATCTAAATCTAAGCACGTTATAATTCCATTGTACTCAGCCCTCATCAGATCATTTATTGAGTACAATACACCCTTTTGCATGTACCTTACCAGATACTGCAACAGTTGGAGATACTGCAGAGGTTTCTCACCAAGACTACAAATTAAACCACACAAGGGTCACTCACTCCATGGATCTTAACCCAGTCTTGGATATGAATAAGTCTTGCAGGGGAGACAGATTTGTCTACCAGAGACCACCCCTTGTCTGGAACAAGCTTCCCATTCACATGACACAAAGCTCCTCCTTGATGATCTTCAAGCACAACATAGATCAATGGATGAGTAATCATAGATTCATTTCTAGGGTGGTGCCCATGTCCCTCATGGGCAGAGGCAATCGGTATTAGACTTATACCTTGTGAACTCCAGTCACCTGAGTATTGATTATTGGGGTAACTCAGGATAAATATAGCTAGGCTTGTAAAGGCTCTTGGGCTGTTAGTCTAGTAATCACCTATGAACCTATAATTTGAAGGGACCCATAAATGGGATAAAGGATTTAGGAGTTGGCTGTGTCCATTACTACTACAGGGGACAGTCCTGGGGTAAATTTTTTGCTTCCCATCCATAGATCTAAGACATGCTTGAAAATGGACAAGGGGGGACTTTATTTTATACAGATGGGGAACCTGTTCCGCAACAGCAGTATCCTCTGTGATAAATACTTGTCCCTCCAAGCCATTCTGTTGATGTCAAAGAAGAGGTTTAAATTCCAGAGACTGAATATTTCTGATGGATCATTTGACTTGCTGATGTGCAATAAATCCATCAGTAATGGGTCAAAGGATGCCTTGTATGCCAAACACAGGTCATCTCTAAGCACTCTGTAGGAAACAGAGTATAACGACAGGACTTTGAGTCATCCTATGTAGAATATATTGTTTAGGCTTTGTATACTTTTAATAAAATATCTTTGTGGACATTTCAGTTGTTGCTTGGGTCTGGACAGATACATACCAAAAGAAGCATTATATTCAATGATTGGCCTAATGATGGTTGAGTAAAGGGGGATAATAACATCCCTAGATCTATGCATAGCCCCTTTGTTTATAATCTATTTTTAACCAAAATTACTGTACTTTACAGTATAGAGTCAATTATCTGAACTTATTGGGACTAAGGGTAGTTTGGATAATCAAACTGTTCTGATAATGAAACATACATTGAGCTGGATAAAAAACTTCTAAAATCTTCTTTTTTCTGCACTCAAAGAATGCACTTTTCAACCATTCAGCAAGTCCAGTGGACAATAAAGAATATTTTTCACACACAAGTAGGCTACAGTTTCAAAAAACATGCACAAGCTAATACATATAATGTTTACACATTTAGACTTTATGATTTTTCCTACCCATAAACTTTGGAGGCTGGGTTTGCATAATTGATGTTTCCGATAATCAACTCTCTACTGTATTGTTTTCTTATAAACTAGTTGTCACAGTTCTGGGAAAATGCAGACAAGTCAGTTTCTCTGTTTAACAAATGTTGATTTAGGGAAATAACTTATTAGTCCTATTGTTTACTTCTAGGATAACACTAAATTATATAATTTTGCTTGTGTAAACAACGTACCAATAGCCAGAAGGCTAAGACTGCCAAGGCACATTGCTTTATTATTTCAAAAGTGCCACAGAGTTCTTGAATTGCATGACATAACAGGATAACAAGAAGACAGCAAATAGTTGCCCTCGTGTATTTTTTTTATTACTGACAAATCTTATAGCACTTTGTGGATGAAATGAAGCAAGGAAATGAAGGAAAACATGACAGCTCTATGGCTTTAACAAACTAGCTTGTGGCAGGATTTCTCAGAATAGCAATGATCCAATAAACAGAATTGTGGGAGCACTATATTATTATTAATTATTAATAATTGTATTATTATTATTATTATTATTATTATTATTATTATTATTATTATTATTAAAACATTGAATATTTTGCACTGTGACTGTTTGTAAGAGGACATATACTATACTGTAACACACAGTACAAACGTAAAACTATGATGCAAATAATTAAAACTTATAATGCTCAGAGATGGCTCTGACATTTGACATTCCAGTTATCTACAATTAAAACTAGACTTCTTACACATAGATGTATACGGGCTGTGTCAATTTCTTTATCTATAGTTCATAATACATTTATAGTCAATATGCAAGGCACTGATGAGGCATTAATGTGTGGCATGAAGACGCAGATGAAATGGAACGTGAAATATAGCATGCATATGATTTTCCTTAGTACTGTACTGTACTTTGGAACTTATACAAGTACAGAGTCTGTTAGCCCATGGAAAACTCTAGAAGCAAATAAAGGACCATTGTGCCATTTCAGACAGGTTTAATGAAAACAATTATTGTGTTAGTCACATTAATATAATGCATTCTGAAATAAATTAAAAGGAATGCTAATATATTCTCCTAGGATTACTACTGTTTATACAATTCTGTACCATTTTATGTGTTACAAGAACTGTATGACACCAGTTTGGATCATGAACATAAAACTTGTGCCTCTGAATTAGTATTGTATCAGTGCTATGATGTAGAATTTATTCCTTATATTAGCTTACATAGTACAGGCTTATTACACGGTGATGGAACTTCTGTCATTGCATTGCATACATTGATAAAGTAGCAAGGGTTACAACTTCACAGATTAGTAGCAGGTTAACTACTCGTGTGAGCCATTTTAAACCAAGCCAACTATCCCATGTGAGAATCAAACTCTGCACATTGAGTCTGTAAGGTAAACACACTAACGATTTTGCCAATCTCTCACAATGTGTTTTATGTGTATTGTAAGAACTGAATGTAGAGTAAAATGTAACAGACAACAAAAAAAGACTGTGGAAAAAAATGACAAAACGTCAATCATCAAGAGGGGAGAGAAAGGAGCAAATATTAAGAGCTGCCATGTCAAAGACAAGAAAGAAAGCAGAATTTCTGCACTTCTGAATATCAACCACATTTATTTCAAAAGAATTATCATTTGCTCTCAAGTCAAAATGATAATATTCCTTTAACTTATCTCAATAAAAAAAAAAAAAAACTAGTTGAATATGTTAAGAGAACTGCATAACTTTCTATATGTCATCTTACTTAGATATAGTTACCTAATTTCTTTAAGATACTGACCTACTTATCTGTTGCCATGGTTACTGCATCTCACACTATACTCATCTTTACCTGAGTATAATACCGTGTGTAAGAATACACAAACATCATTTGTTCTTCAGTGATTCCCTTTTACCAAACATTTACACAGAGAGCTTGCAACATTGTTTGATTTGCACAACACATTTCCCTTAGCACATACATGTCAAGTGATTATATTTCAGATTTGGAACAATGACTGCAAGAGAAAAACAAAATGTGACATAAATATATACAGTCTTTGCAAAATGAAACATAAGTGACTGCAGCATTGCAGAATTTACTGAGTTCTCTTTATAATTTTTATGGCTGGTGGGTTGTTGATACATTGCTGAAGTTTAGTGTGTGTGTGCTGACACAGCTTCAGCTTACTTTATTCATGTTATTATTAGATTTCTTGTAAAATCGTGGTGGGTATCATGCTAATGTGTGTCTTTGTATCAGGGCAAAGGCACATTTATGAGTACTAGGTACACCCATCTCATTTTGGCTCCCTAAATGCCCATCTGCTGACAATTTCTTTTGAAGAAACATATTAATCTTGCTTTGCATAAGGAAAAATAATGTCTGAGAATCCAGATATCATCTCCAATTATACAGAAAGACAAATGTGTCCTTCTGAAAATTCATTTTCATTTCTAGAATATCATGAGACCATTCTTTTTGATGCCTCTGACTATGAAAATCATTGGCATCTGTGTAGAAAAACACAAATAGTTTTATCCAGCTTAATACCATCTGTAGCCATCCACATGTTTTTATTGTTTACACATTTGTCAAAATATTTTGTAATGCTATAGGCTTCTCCATGGTAACCATTTAATTTCTAATGTCACAAAAGCAAGTTAAAATATAGAAAATGCTCATGAGCAAAATCCAGCAATTCATTTATCTGTGCATCAGTCCTAATGTTCTACAGAGCTATTATTCCTATCAAAGTATTGCAATAAACAATAAAACATGTAGAATGTTGTTGCTGTCTTCCACCAATCACCCAGATATGAAGATTTTTAAACAGACCAAACACTTATTGGGATAAGTGCCTTATTCTAAAAATCTAGACATATGTGTAAAAACATGACCCATAATGCTCTAATGCCAGTAGGCATAATATAGATGGATAGCTTTATGATTTCTGGCACTCATTGTCAGATTTAAGTACATCGTATGGTCTGATATCTTGTATTTACTGCCCAGAGAAAATTAAATGCCAGTGAAGCTGACCATATGAATTCTGTGTCCACCTCTATGAGTCATCCTGAACAGCCAACTCTTACGGTAAGTTAAACCTAAGGGGCTGCAAGCCATCACATATTGAATATGCACTGCATCCTGTTTCTTACAATAAGAACTACACCTAAAACTGCCACCATTTTGTTGATTTAGGTAGAGAGCTGATCCACCTGGACCATTTTCAGGCTCAGCCTTGGAGAAGAGAAATGTGAACAACAATTAAGCAAGTAAACTAAGTGTATAAGATGGCATTTAGTTATGACACGAGTTCAGTAGTGAATGCAATAAAGTAGGTGTACACTTCACAATATTTAAAATTGCTGGAAGATGAGAGCTTAAGGAAAGAAGTGAGAGGGGAAAGTAGTGAAGAAAGAAAAATGAGGAATGTGGTGGAAGAAGTATAGTATTGAAAAGTTTTATTACTTGTACAGAAGACATAGAAGTTGTATCTTTCAGCTTTTTCCTGGTTAGGGGTCGCCACAGCGGAACTCCAGTCCGCTAATGATTGGCAGTAGATTTTTATGTACCGAGTTGCCAGCCCTAACGTACAACCTTTAACGAAGGTATGCCCATTCACGCATGTCTCCACACAGAAGACGCTCTAGCTGAGAATGGAACAGGACAACGTCTTACTGTGAGGCGACAGCACTACTGCAGCACCATCACCACGGTACATAAGAGATAGAAGGCAGATGTGAATGTTATAAAACATACAGTTTTCAGGGGAGGAAACATGAGAAGTAGCAGGGTTATTGTATTAGGAAATCTTGGTGGTGAAAACATCTGTGAGAAGCATGTTTCTGTAAGTATTTATTTTCAGGTTAACTATGAATTTAGTAGGGGACGGGAATTTGCTTTAGTTCTGTGGGGAGGAAATCTCAGCACTAAGGAGCCATCTTTGAAAAGCTGTGGTCTGTGTGGTGTACTCTGGTTCTGCATATCTGAATGGAGGGTGTAGTGGGAAACATGCAATCCTAATGTTTTAGGTCATACATCTGACAAGAGATCCAGCGAGACTGTGAAGAATGGGTTAAAAGTAAAAACTAAAACCATACATTTACAAATAGAGGCTGAAATGTTCCTGAATGGTGGGCTAAGCGGAAGGCAGAAGTAAGGGTATTGGTAAAGCAGCTGAAGAATGAGACAGATAAAAATGCTGTGGAGTTGCTTACAGATGGCAAAGGCAGCATGTTTAGCCACAGAGGGTTGGGAATTTATAGATATTTGCAACCATTTATGCAGAAGTTCATATGAAATGGGCAGTGGTGCCAATCAGTTCTGAGAGGACTTGGTTATGAAAAGATATGGAGAAGAGGAGTTGGTTAAAGAAACATATGGATTATGGTTTCTATATTATCTGGGGAATTTAATGAAGAATGGGGGACACCCAGTGGGACAACAGCTGAATTTTTTTTCTTCAAAAAATTGTTCCTGATATTGTTACGCACACATACCCGACACATAGAATCATCATGGCAGAACCCAAACCTTAGTCAAATTCAGACATAATACTACCATCTTTATCTAGTTAAATTCACTCCTAAGACATAGTAGAACATGACAGTTTTGGCATAATGGTTAAGCTCTTTTCCTCACAGATATAAAATACAGAGTTTGATTCTCATCACTGGCTGTGGGCTAGGCTTGTAGTAGTCTGCAAACTGACAGTCTTATATTTACCTATCAACTTATGAACACGATTCTGATACTAATACAAATCTATATACAGTGATACAGATAAACATCTCCTGTATTAGGCCACTCTAGCAAAAAACATCTTTTGTGATTCTATAGTCATGTACAGAAAAACAATAATTATTTCTCAAATATTGGACAATACTTGTGTCGACAAAGGCATGGAAGTATAAAGCTCTGACTGTGAACAGTTTAGCAGCTTGGGTGACTGAAGGCACGCACAGGGGAGAATAGTCATGTTTATCCGGGAAAAAGGGAATGTGTAGAGCAGATACCTTGTGAGCTTTTGTGGAGGACAAATCTCAAAAGACAGCTGAGCTGAGCATGCAGGAAGGGCAGAGGAGTGTGACCACTCTGGGCCAAAGTAGGCATTTCTCAAAGTCACTCCTCATAGCCTGCCAGACCTAATGACATGTACATTAGCACAATAAGAGGAGGGAGCAGAGCTATACAAAACCCCTTTGTGCAGTTCGATGCTGGTAGTTGCCCTAAGTCCCCAAGCAATTGCAAGCAAGAGTACTTCTAGTGCAGGCAAGGAAAGCTGGACAAGGGAAAAAAGTCAGTGGGGAGTGGGAACTGATTTATGTTGCAAGCAAAATCTAGAACTAAATACCTAAATTTTGCTTGCAACATAAATAGGACATGTTCTAGAGACAGATATGTGTTTCAGGGAATTCCCTTTCTTTGGAATATGCTCCCCATCCCTGTGAAACAAAGTCCCTGCCTAACCCTATTTAAATATAACTTGGACCACTGGACAGGAAATCAAAAATTCAACCCTGGTCTGGTGCCTAGATCATTGATGGACAGAACAATATATATTCAGAAATGGAGAGAGTGAGAAAAGGTGTGGGAAGACAGCCTATAATATCAAGTCAGTATACACCTTTCCCATTCTATATATCCCAAACAGAGGTGTCAATAGCACTTCTGTACCAGCCACTGCATTCCCATTGATGCTGTATCCTATATTGATGTGTAAACCTCTGCACAGCATCTCTTTCAACTGTTCTTAATGATTGTGTGCCTACAGCTATGCCTCTTTTATTCAAAAGTGTCATTATAATCTCCAAATACTGCCATCACCACAGGCTGGAAAATTTCAGATAGCTGAGAATGAAGTTATACTACAGACAGTCAGGAAGTATGATCAGTCTCTGGTGGGATGACAAGCTGTTGACCAGCATCTACAGGATCATGTCTAGAATTCAATGCTCCAGGACATTAGTGTTGTGGTTGATAGGAATCGGACATCATAGCAATGATGCAGGTGTGTCAGTAAGGGCATGCAGCTTAGCTGCACAGTGGTTGGTCACTGAAGCTTGGGAGATTCACAAAGCACTGCATGTCTAACAGATGTGAAGGAGTTCCTATTGCACTTGCATTGTAATGATAGCACAGGTATCATACCTGGAGAACAGAGTATTTATACATCACCTGTGCATGTACACAGACCATAGACAGGCCTCAGATAACCACTATGTGTTTCCCACAGGAATGTCAGACATTCAGACACAGAAGAATGGCAGCAGATGAAAGTGTCCTGAACATGCAGGGCCACCATTTTGCATGCACACCACTAGACTTTATATTTGGCAAAGGTAGTCATATTCACTCTGCTATGTCTTGTATTGTGTATTTATAGCCAAGAATGTCGCTATGGTGCCTCCATTAGAGGATGGGCAGGAATACAGGCTAAGGTCAGTCCTTGGTCAGGGCCTCACAATGAAGCCAACTTGTAATTCAACCCACAGTCTCAGAAAACCTAGACATTGTCTGTCTCCCTAATTGGTGGGACTCCATCATACCCACCCTACAGGATACAAAGAATGATGTAGTGCCATCCCAATTAGGACAGACTCTACTGTGACTGCTCACCCTGCCATAGCAAGTGAGTGGCCTGCAGAAGCATACCAGTACATTGAGTTTAATGTACAGTTTTCCATTGTTAACACTCTAGCTATACCTCCTGGCATTGATCAGTATTACTACCTACCCCTGACATGTAGGTAAAAGATGTATACATTTTTTTCATTAGCTCTGGCAATTTTATATCACTTGAGTACTACAATTAGTCTATGCATGTCATTTGCTATGTTGCTCACCAACAATCCATGTGTATTGGAGGGCAAAACTTTCTAGGTTGGGAGGTGTTTGTGTGTTTTCTTTTATTCAGCAGACTTAACAAGGTAAGCCTTTACCTTGCAACCAGGCTAGAGGTGTGGTTGTAACCAGTATATCCAAGCTTTCAACTTGAGCTCATCTAGTCTTAGTTTTATGCTTTAAACTGCAGTCACAACCATTTTTTTTAATGTGATACACAGGGATTTTACTGCAACTATGCGATTCCAGGTACTCCTTAGCATTGTATTGACTTGTGTGAGATTACTGGTGACATTCAGTTTGTGCTAACTTGGACACCTGGGTCACAGTAATAAAGCCTGTTGTATGTGTATTCACTACATTTAAAGTCAAGTAAAAATTCCCAAGCAAATCAGACAAGAACTACTTCACATATAGGAAACATTGAAAGACAAAATAACACAAAATTATTTATTACAATTATTTTGGCAAACTAGACAAGTCCATTTTGAACACAGTTCATTTACAGGGATAGATCAGTAACACAAAGAGATTATATCTCTTGCTTTGGGATGCAGTAATACATAACTGTTGGTTGGCTTATTTATTAATTCATATTCTGATACCCAGTTTGTTCTGTTCCAATTCACAGTCAACCTAGGAGCCATCCTAGCAATCAGCTGGAACAAAGAAAAGAACAAATTCTGGATGGGATGCTAGTTTATTGCAGGATGTGTGCACATGCATGCATACATATGCACACGCTCACACACACTACAAGTTCAGTCCTGATGAAAACACACATGGAAACCAAGGTAATATAAATTCTACATAGTGGACACCCCAGCCAAGAATCTAACCAGAGAACCAAACACTATGAGTCAACATTACCAGTAAATGCACCACAACTTAAAAAAATACACATCTACTAGCTAAAAGATTGTTATTCAAGTTCACCCGTCTAATATGCAGTTCAAAATGTTTTCCATAACAAAACTGTTAGGAAGCAGGACTTTAGCTATGCAACACTCAGGTCCCAGTAGACTTGCCAGCAGTATTCTTTTTCCACACAAAATTTACAGCACAGATTGAAAAGCTTGAACAATGAAAATATATTCCTCATGCAATGTGGTCCTGCTGGTACTATCAATGTTGCAATCGTGCAAGATAAAAAGATGTGTAAATTATGTTCATTTAGTTCACCTTCTTAGTATTTCAACAATACGTGAGGAAGTTGAAGTGGTTCAGCAAGTTGCACAGTTATCTTAGACTCCAGAAGATCAGAAGGTGGGAGGTTTTAATTCCCCATTGGCTTTGGGTTTGTGTGCCCGAGCTGACACTATTATGCAGTAAGGGGATTGCTGCATTCCAGAGTTACTGTTGTTTGTATAAGGCAATTCTCTTATGACTGAGGAGCAATTACCTTAATCACAACATCCCTAAAAATACCTGCAGTCATCAACAACAGTGCTTTTGCAGAGGAGCAAGTCCCACTGCACCCCATGTATGGGGTTTATTCCCTCCACACCCCCCTTAGAGAAATTCCACAGTTGCAGACAAGCAGGGAAGGGTAAAAATCCCAGTACAGTGCACAGTGGTCCTGCACAACCAGTACAGTGCAATACAATATGAAGACCCTCACTCAGCAGTACAATCAAGCAAACATATCAGGAAGTAAGAACCCAACTAAATTATCCTTCATCAACATCAGGGAAGCTGTATGTGGAATCAAACTAAAGTTTCACTTACCTGAATTTCCCCAGCTCAGGTAAGTACTAAAGAATGCACAGTACTTCCTTCACAAAATTATGGGAAATTCATAGGTGTCTTGCTTTTAATATTCAGATTCACATCTACTGCCACCCCAGACTATGGCTGAAAAGAATCTAGCCTGAATCAGTGCACTCATCTGGCTATATAATTAACTGATAAAAGTACACTTTGAGATTTCATATTAGGCCTTAAGCTGAGAATTTCAAGCTAAAGATACTTCACTGTATTATTTGAAATGAGACACACTTTACTTTTTGCAGAAATGGTTGTACTGAATTTTGAATTATTTGGTCAGCTAATAACTTTTAACTAACACAATTTATTTTCTTTGTTGGTTAGGATGATGTACGGTTCACAACTGATCCTTTTAAGAAATGACCTGATCAAGAATATGTACATATGACATCACACTCTACATAACAAGGAAAATACACTGACTGAGTTAATACAGAAACTATAAGGCCAAGCAACCCTCAGCCCACTCTCATGATTATAATAATCTCATCTGTAGAGACGCACTGTGAATTAATTTTTTTTATTCCTGCCTTACCTGTCATTTTATTTCAGCAGTGATGTATTTAACTTTGTCTAACATTTACAGGCATAGAGATTCTTATTTGCAAACAAAACATTCAGATGTTCTTCGTCTTTCCCTTATACTTCTCTTTTCTACAGCCATAAGAAAAACAATGTGTTACAGACTGAAACAGAACTAGAAAGAAAATATATATATTTTCAGTGAGTGGCTTTCACATGTCACAGACTATCAAACCTTCAAGCAGTTGACAATTTATTTTAGTCAAGTGTGAAAGCTTCCATTTGCAAGTTTTCCTGGTGGATGTCAGGTGCGAGATTTGTGCAGTTCCGCTGAATCTGCTCCTGCTGTGCTCGTATTAGTGCAAGTGTCTCACCTTAACACCTGCACAAATACATGCCTATGCATTATCTAACCATACCTGTAGAAATGCTTATTGTGATATGAACTCCACAGTCAGAAGTTACGTTCTTCTATATTCCAGTTCTTCCAATAACAAACTGCAAAGCAATCATGTAAAGAAGAAGGTTGTAAATGGAATAAACAATTAGCTCCAAGCTGAATTTAGATGCATAGTTTGTATTATGGACTGTGTCTAAAATTCATCAGAATATATAGGGTACACTGTGCACTGCAAATTAGTGGTAATGTGCAGTGCACAGTGGATTAGAGCATTCATACAAGGGTTAAAATGACATATTATACATGCATAATACTAAGGAAATGAGGAACTCTGTGCAAATTAGCCCCATGATTATGCAAATAAAGGAATCCAATATTGCAGACAGATTTAGAAACATAAAACAGGCACTCTTTCGTTAATGCATACCTATTTTTAATGCTATGAGGATGAGAAATGTTAAGAAGAGCAGCAGCAGCAGAGCAATGTGCACTGGGAGCCACAATCAGAGCCACTGCCTAACATATATGGGAGCCACGATCAGAGCCACCGCCTAACATATTGCACATTACTGAGACCCTCTGCACCACCGGAAGAGGTAGGGAAATATATGATTCACCAACAGCTCACAGATCAAAAGACTGTACACCTTTTCCACCTTGATAGGGATACAATAAGGGATGTAGTCAAACAGGGTCACTCACACGCAGAGCTGAGAGAGATGCATGGCATAGTATGCCTCTTCATGTGGCTGCAAAGGAACAAGCAGGTATAACCATCATAATTACAAGGACCTTTAGCAACCTACAGGGACTACATTACAGACATCACAGGGATCAGCCACACAATCCTAAATAGCATCTTCCTATAATGTTGCAACAGTTGGAGGAGCATATCTTTTTCTATAGGACAGTGGATAAGAACCAAAATCACAAGAGCCATTTATGACAGAGTCCTTTTCCATGAAGTTCTGGGACCAAAAGACTGTATATATATATATATATATATATATATATATATATATATATATATATATATATATATGTTACTATTGATGCCCCATATGGTCCAGAGGGGCTGTAATGCATAATCAAGGATGGTTTCCACTTCCTGAACTGACAAGTGGTCTGTAATATCCATTATTTATAGCTGTCATCAGGCAGTGCACATGTTTCACGTACTTGATACACATTAGGTCTGTACCAAAGGTTCCCATGAGGGGACTTTCAGCAGAATTATCCAGCTGATAGATAAGCACACATGCTAGAGAAATACATCTACAAACACAGATATCATGTAAGTATGGAGCAGACCACATATAATACATCGTATGTTGCAGGTGATTCTGGACATTCCCTAGAGTCCTGGTGAGAACATGCAATACAGAACCATCAAACAGCAGGAAAGGGCCTGTGATGGAGCCCATGAGGAAACCCAAAATGTACTAGAATTTGCATGTGTAATACTGAAGGGCTGCTTCCAATGCTAAGACACTTCAGGAGTGACCCTGTAATAAAGTTCAGACATATGCCACAAAATCTTGTGTGTGACATACTACACATGAGACTGTGCAAACAACTGGAGCAGCAGGTGAACTTCAAGGCAGAGCCCAGCATACTAGTCATAACAGCAACAGAAGGGGTAGGTGAAGAGTCAGGGGGCAAACATGCAGCTGCAGGAGTAGCACAGCTGAAGAAGATGTGAGTGCAATACATTGCAGCACTGGCAAAAAAGTGGCATCTGGTGCACAACTACGGACCATTACACAGAAAGCACAGAATACAAATGATGCATGTGTGACCTTGCCAAGGCTACACAGGACACTGTAATGACTAGCCATGCTTTGCATCAGACATTATCACACCAGCATATGTTGGGAGTGGGCATGGCATTGTCATCATCATTTGCACATTTGGAAGAACACAGTTATAAGCAAGTGCAACACTATGATATGAGGTAGTGTCAGGAGAGGAGAGCACAGTAGCATTGTACTGGGGGGGGGGGCAACTCCCCTAATGATGGGAGCTCTTTAATTAAATTAAACAGGAAACTAAAAGGACTAATTAAGTCCAACAAGGCCATTTACAAGGTCATGGTAGCCTCACAGGCTGAAGACAACCACAAGGCTTTCTAGAACTATGTCAGAAACCTCAAAGGTAGCACATGTCAGTGTGCTGAACTTGTAGTCAATAATGCCACCTTCACTGAGCAGACTGACATAGCAAATTTGCTGGCTGACAAATTCAGCTCATACTTCACCCCCACTCCCCATGCCTCCCTCCACAAAATACCTACTAGCATGACCCTGCAACTATTACAGGAAGCAGGTTCTGGTGGCACTTGCTAAGGCCAAAACCATAGCCTCAATGGACCCTAACAATATCCTGGGATGCCTCCTAAATAGCTTAAAGAATAACCTGTAAGGACCACTTGATTCACTTTTCAACTATACCCTCATAATAGGCTTTGTACCACAAGAATGGAGGGCTGCAACAGTTATCCAACTTCACAAGGGTGGACCATCAATTAACCCCCAGAAATTACAGACCTATTGGTCTGACTAGTCTAATATGCAAAGCCAATGAATGAAGTATCATGGAAATGATCAACAAAGATATAGGCAACCTTCAGACACTGGACCCAACCCAGTCTGGCTTTGTCAAAGGAAGGTCATGCCTACTAGACAAGGTGGGCTTATTTTAGAAGGTCAACAAGACAATGGATGAGGGGGAAAATGGTGCATACCACCTACCTGGAACTATCTAAGGCATTCAGTATAATACCCACTTGAGTATAGTTGACAAACTCACCAAAAGGGCATAAACCCGTACTTTGCTTGCTGGATTGCCAGCTGGCTTACAGACAGCACCCAGGAAGTCAGTATTGGTGATACCCCCTCCACTAAGAGACCAGTCACCAATGGGGCATCTCAGAGCTCTGTGCTGGTATTGCTAATATTTAGCATCTACTTCTCGAGGTAAAGGTTAATGTCAAGGACCTTTGGCTGACCAAGTTTACAGATGACTGCTAACTGGGAGCTATCAAATTTCCCCCATGACACCAACATCTTACAAGACTGTCTAACACAAACAAATAACTGGTGTCAAAGTCATGGATTAAAACTCAATGTAAAGAAATGCATTATAGTGCCTTTTAGGAAAACTGCCTCCCAGACTAAGAACTCCATTGATAAGAGACCCGTAAGGGTTACCCTAATAGTCAGGGATCTGGGAACATATGTAGACAGTAACCTAGCCTTTGAACAATGTGTGGCCAAGGTAGCAAGAAAATCATTCTATGTCACCCAGCATCCAAGTCCAAGGAAGTCATAGTTCCACTTTATTTGGCCCTTATCAGACCCATTATTGAGTATAATGCCTCCTTCGTCATGTACCTGACAGACATATGCAACAGTTGAAACCATATCCTTCTCAGTGTCCATGAAAATGGTGGTAAGCTATGTGCCCCACTTGACCGAGAAGGAATAGAACTATGGGAATGTACCTGTACAGCCAATAAAGCATTACAAGTGTTGAGCCAGTGAAATGCCATTCATCAGTATCTGGAAACAGCCCATGACCAATGTGGTAATCTGTATACTCACAGGTAACAGTGATGTCTGAATATTTGGTATGTGTGCTCAAAGTTAGTATGGGTCATGACTGACTTCCTCACATCCATGTGCTCTTATTTTCATGGAATGCATGACCTGTGGTGGTAGACCAGGTGGCATTTGTAATGTGTCTCATAAATACAACTTTGGAAGCAACATTGGCCATCAGTGAGAAGAGGGGTATTGTGGGTTCGCTGTCTCTAAACTCCACATTACTCTGAAGTTGTTGCACATCATCCTGTAAGCCATGGCGCACACTCACTATCTCCACAATGCTGTGGATAACAACAATTTGTGCCTGGAACATGACTGTACATTCTCTGGTTAATGTCAAGTGCATAGGTTTATCACAAAAGGTCCTGGAGTCATGGCAGCAGCTAATCCACCACCATCTACTCCCTATGGTGGACATGCACATCTCAGAGGTGGTACACATTTCAGATGGTTGAGCCAAGGCCATGAGGTACTGTCAAGTAGAAGATATCCATCATGGGTTGGTGAGGCTGTGTGCTCAGCCTGTACCCCTATAGGACCCTGTGTAATGATTAATGATTTTGGTAACCCTAGTAGTACTGAAGACAATACCACTTTGTCAACAGACTATGCCACATGCATCTTGCTATCACTGTCAGTCACAGGTGCTCTGCTAACATTAACCCTATGTTATCATGTTGTGCTGGGCCTTCTACCAGTGCATCCTATGAAAGCAGAAAAACACCGACAACTTCACTTTCTGCCACATACATATTCTTCTATAACCCACTGTGGCATGCATACTATTACTCATTAAAATGCAGCTATAGTGTATGTTGACAGACATATCCTGTCATGCATGTCATTGAACTACAACCCAGAAGTGCCGGGAAGGGCAGAAATACAGGTGAGCCTTAACCAGTTATTCACATCCAACATGCAGTCGAGTGTGACATACTGTACTGTAAGGGACTTTACCAAGCTGATGCTTCTCCTAATGAAACAGAGGAGGGTTGTGCAGCCAAGCTCACACATCCGAGGCTCCCTCACATACAAGGATACACTATCTTTGGTCAGCCAGTTGACACCAAAAACTCCTCAACCTCATTGAGCTACTTGAAGGTTTGAGGTTCTTCCCCATTGGTGGACTTGTATGACACAATGCCCCATGCCACTTCTCCTGCATAGAAAATTTTCCTTCATTGTACATGTTATAGAGACCTATTATGCCATCCAACGCATTTCCTGAGGGAATTAGATCCTGGTAATTCTCATCTTTAATATCTTTGCCCAAAAGGGACATGTCAGATGTGTACAGGGGCTGAGGTAACACTTGGCTAGTGAACTTTTCAAGGTGTTGCCTCCTTCAGGTGTTCATGCAAGACATCTTCCTCGCTGTCATGAACCACATGATTTCTTGATGCTGCTGGAGTAATTTACTGGTAGGTCTCCTTCCTTAATTCTGCAGAGCTCCAAATCTACAAATGCTTTACTAACTTATTCTGTTTCCAAGCTGCACTGTTTTAATTATTACTGCACAAAATGGCACTACAGTTTTAAATTGTGCCAACAATAGAAATGTAAGATTGTGGTTATGTTAGCAACATTCTTTATCTGAAGAGCAGTCATTATACAACATGCTGCCTCTACATGATGGTGCTATCTGTACACATCACAGTGAACACAGAATATGTGATCTATATGACAGTGCACTATATTCATGTAGTAGCACTGTGGTGTGGCACTCTCACCTTGTCCTAATGCAACATTATAGTGCTACACTGTGCAACACGTGATTCAGAAACATGGATCCATGTGCAATGGGATGCAAATTTGCCCCTCACATGGATCTGATTACGTGGCTGTGGCTACTTCAGGCAGTGGGGAATGAAGTGCTCCAGACTAGTGTACATGGGAGACCAGAATTTTCTTCATCCTCCTGAATAAGAATTCCAAGGAGCACCTGCTTGGCCTGTATGAGTGACCATTGTGTAAGGTGGATGCTTGATATGAACTGGCTGGAATGCTGTGCCATACCACTGGTATTACACATTCTGGACAGTAGTGGTGGCATAGGCACAGTGACTTGAATTAATTTCACCCAACCTGCTAAACTAGTGGGAGGCAGAGGTTCAAGACAGGGTGCTGGAAATGTACTATAATCATCTGTTCTTCACTTCCAGTGCCTTCTATTATCTTAATTATATATGTACCTCTTCCTTTAATATTGGGAAGTTCCATACCTAAAACCTTTACTGAAATTCCATATTTTTTACTGTTATAAATGCTGCTGTGCAAACTAACAAGAACACCTTATTGTGGTTGTTATACTACTGAAATCAGTGTCTCACTCACACACACACACACACACACACACACACACACACACACACACACACACACACACACACATACACACACACACACATATTCTCTCCCTCTCTCTCTTTTCTCACTTTCTCTCTCTCTCTCTCTCTCTCTCTCTCTGAATCATTGCCTATTCATACTATAACATACTGTACTAAACATCTCTTGGATTATTGTGTTGTATAATCCATGCCTGCTGTTCAGTTATTCCTGTACTTTACTGAGCTGTACTGTACTGTGCTGTATTTTACTATATTGCATTTTTTTGTATTTTTTAACCCTTTATATCTCATACAGCTACCCCTCCCCTCTAGATGGGCCAAGAGTCACATCACAAATCGCATACCAGTAGGCATTTCTGCTGTCCTTTTATATATCATACAGCTTCACTCCATTTTAGCTAGAGAAACCTTCACCAAAATTCCATAACATGGTAAACAATATATACCATCAAGCATTTCTGAATCAACAGTTCCTCAGTCTGCCTTTGTTCTGTTTATTGCCCAGCTTCTAGCTCTAGGTACTCACAGACATGTACAAACCACTACAAAATGGCTAGTGACCATTCGTTATTAACACAAATGTGAGTCCGCATGCAACAGGTGTAAATACTTATTATGATTAAAGGGAAAACTCTTGTAGAAAGTGGTTGTCACAAACCATTCTAGCACTACATCTAAACATCACAAGTCAAACACAAAACTGCCCTCTGCTGAGGTGCTAAAAATGTGACTTCCAAACCACAAAGACCTCCTAAGGGTGTCACTGTAAATGCTTGCACTGCAGCCATACCACACCAAAACACAAGCATCTATTCCATACCATAAATAGCTTCTTTCTGCGCCACCAAAAACCGAGAGTCCAACGGCTAAAACAGCACTCCAATCACCATGGTAATCTACTTTTTATAGGGGACCCCAAAGTGTGAAACATAGCAATGGACCACTTATAAGAGTAAACAAAGATAACAGTGAACTGCTTCTAGGGTGCTGGAATTCACCATTATCACGAGGGTATTCTAGTCCCTTCATCCAAAGTATGAATAAGGACATTGTTCATGTGGGTCTGAATGACTTGCATTACATGCCCTTAGACTATATGAAGAGCAACATGATGGAGTTCTCAGAGTGGTTCTCTAAGGCTGCAGAGAAACTATTCTTGTGCAGTATCCCACTGGCACCAAAAATTATTCCATAATTTAAGCAAAAAATGATCAACTTTAATACTTGGCCTAGTTACTGCTAACTTGGAGTTCCTATATATGTCAGCCTGTATCAAGATGGAAGGCAGTCCTCCTGTTTGCCAGGAATTCCCTGCACTTATCTGCTCAAGGCTTTCACATACTAGCTAAAACATTATGCACCCCCATAATGCCTTTTTTGGGTACAATCAGTCTACTAAAATTTAAATCTGTAATATTGATTACATCTGTCATGCTCTTCAGAGTAGTATTGCATCAGTTTACCTTAGTTGTGATGTTCATTACATCAGTCATGCTCCCCAAACTAGTGCTGCTCCTTCCAAAGATCACCCTTAAGATTGTTTATCCCATTATCACTAGATTAACTATGTGACTGTTAGTGCAGCAACCTCCTAGAATCCTGGGCCACATTAGTGTCAGGCTGTGTTGCTCTTATACTCGGTACAGCTGTATTAGGTTAACAGATTATAGCACTGTGTAAATTACACCAAAGATGCTGCTGCCTGAAACTAAATAATATCTGCTCTCACACCAGCTGTATTCAGACTGAATTTACATGCAAGCAAGTCTGAAGACTGGATTTTGCTCCTGCATTAGTTGCTTGAGTCTATGTTCCATTACTGACACTATTTTGCTGTGGCCCTGTGTTTTCATTTGCCAAATATTTTAAACAGGGGTCCCATATTAGAGAGCTGCTAGTAATCCAGATATATGATAAAGATTCCATGACATTGATCAGAAACAATAAGGATTGCTTTATTGTATCTTTAACATTAACAAAGCATAAGTTTATCATATTCATGTTCTTTCTCTCTCACTCCACAAATCATAGTATCACAGTAGAATGCTAGACTATAGATCAAATGGACTTTTTTAAGGCTAGCCACACTAAAATAGGATAATTGTTTCCAAAGGCTTTTGTGGGGGGTATATATACCTGGGAATGTGTGGCCAAGAATTTACAAGCTCCTCTCTCTGTTAGAGTTAGAGGGGTCAGACTGGGGGGTATATTTGTGAGTCTCAATCCAATGATCCAAATTTCACTTGAATAAGTGCAAAGAGGCAGCTGTACCCACAGGAAGAAGTACAGAACTAACAAAAAATAAGCCACCCTGGTGGAATCACAACATCAATAGGCTGTATAACAAAAGGAAGAAAAACATGGCAAAAATTAGGAGTTGCAGCACCCAGCATGATAAAAGCACTCTCAAACTATAGAAACAACTCAGAAGGCAAACAAAGTCTACCAAAACCAAATTTGTGGTAAATTTGACCTCCAAGACCAAAGACAACCATAAGGCATTCTTTAACTATGTACACAGCCTCAAAGGCAATACACTATTGTGTGCAGAGCTCATTGTTAATGAAGCCACCTATACTGAGAGAGAAGATATAGTAAAACCTACTGGCTGATCAATTCAGCTCTAACTTTACCCTTCTCTCCACCTAAACCTCCCCTCAGGAAATCCCATCAAAGATAACTCTCCTTGCTATCACTAAGGAACATGTCCATAATGCACTCTCTAAGGCCAAGAACAGTGCATCAATGGGGCCAGACTGTATCCCATGATGCCTTTTAAATAGCATAAAACATGACCTATGAGGCCCTCTGGAATTGCTATTTAATTGTAGAATCCAAACAGGCTTCCTGCCTCACAAATGGAGAACAACAACAGTCATTTCTCTGCACAAAGGGGGACCATCTACAAACCCTGGAAACTATAGACCCATACATCTCACTAGTCTCATATGCAAAGCATGGAAAGGATTATTATGGAAATGATCAATAATGGCATGAGAAACCTCCAGACACTGGACCCAAACCAATTTAGTTTTGTCAAGGGCAAGTTATGCCTACTCAGCCTGGTGGACTTCTTTGACAAGGTCACCAAATCAATGGATGAGGGCAAAATGATTCACACTGCCTACATTTACCTAGCCAATGTATTTTGACACAATACCCCACCCAAGCATTGTTGACAAACTGAAGAGGTTAAGTATAAACCCTTATGTCACCCAGTGGATAGCCAGCTGGCTCACAGGTAGGATCCAGGAAGTTAGAATTGGAGAGTCCACCTGTACAAACTGGCCATTCACAAGGGGAGTCCCTCAGGGATCAGTCCTGGGACCACTCCTTTTTAGCATTTATTTCTCTGAAGTCAAGGCCAATGTCAATGACCTCTGGCTAACTACATTTGCAGATGACTGCAAATTAGGACCAGTCATAGAATCCTCTACCAATATAAATGCTCTCCAAGAAGGACTGGTACAGACAAATAACTGCTGTCAGAACCATGGACTAAAACTAAGTGCCAAGAAATGCATAATGGTATCCTTCAGGAAGTCATCCACCCCTGGTAACTATCATATTGACAACACACCCCTAAGAGCTGACAGTAGTCAGGGACTTGGGGATACACAGACAATAACCTAGCCTTTGACCATCACATGTCTACAATAGTGAGGAAATGATTCTATGTTGTGCAACTTAAAACTAGAGATGTAACAGCTAGGTCCAGGGAGGTCATTCCACTGTATTTGGCATTCATCAGCCTATCATTGAGTATAATGCCCCCCTTTCGTATGCACATAACCAGGTATATTCAACAACTGGGACATCCACAGAGGTTCCCCACCAAAAAAATACAGAGCATAAGCAACATGTCCTACACAGACCATCTCAAAGCCCTATCCCTCTATTCTGTCTCTTACAGGCTGTTGAGGGGAGATCTATGCCTGACATAGAATGCATTGTCAGACCCCTCCCTGATGGACCTTCTGCTTGCCTAGAACTTTTTTTCCACACCATGCATTATTTATTTATTTATGTGTTTGTTTATTTATTTATTTATTTATTTATTTATTTTTGTGAGGAATCTCTGTGGATGCTCCAATTGTTGCATATGCCTGGCCAAGTATATACCAAAGGGGATGTCTTATGAGAGTCGAATTCAACAGAACGATAACATATTTGGACCTAGATGTCCCTTAACTATATTTCTGAAAGGAAACGTAGGGTGCATACAACGTCGCTGCAAGTATATGTTTCTTTTTACTTCCTTCAGAAAGATCAATGTATAAAGACAACAATTTGTTATTTTAACCATATCAATGTCAAGGAAGTTTATTTTATATTTTGAAGTTGTGACCTTAAAACTCAAAAAAAATGAACAATTTCAGTCATATATTTCAAATTTATTGGCCACTAGTGTTCCCATGGCCACCCCTTGCTTTTCCAAGTAAAATTTTCCTTTAAATGTAAACACATTATCATCAGTGCTAATATATCATGTGTATCTGTGTAAAATATAAACTCTGTAAATTTGTATATTGTATGCTTTGGAGTTCTCATCTTAGGCACTCATTCTGCCTAGTCAACAAAATCAAACAAGGGGGAATAAAACAAAAATTATTGAAAGAGAAAACAAAAGAATGAAAGAAAAGTGAATGTATGTGAGTAAGAGCAAAACCAGCAAATACGTGAATGAGTTGGTGACTCACTAGGAGAGAGAGTGACCACAAATGAGAGAGTGAATGGAACAGTGAGTACGCAGAAGAGTTACAGGGAATGATTGATTGGTTGATTGACTGATTGATTGCTAAAGAAGCATGCCTGAGAGCATTAGGCAATGAGTACAAAGAGAAGGACAGTGAGTGAGTGAGTGAGTGAGTGAGTGAGTGAGTGAGTGAGTGAGTGAGTGAGTGAGTGAGTGAGTGAGTGAGTGAGTGAGTGGACAGATGAGATAGTGGGCAAAGACATCTTTACCTAGAATGTACCTACAACCCAAAAATATGAGTCTGACCGCATTTGATGGATGAAATATAGTTCTGACAAACTGATAAGAGAGAGGGTTCTACTTAGAAAAAGTCCCTTGGATAAAAAGTTTTCCAGCCATCATGACAATCCTGTAACATATATTTGTAATAATGTAGTTTGTGTAATGCTGTTTTCAAACTCAAGTTATGCTCTAAGGCCCCGGAATATGACCAGATCAGAGCAGCATAGCAAACCAGATTACATTACATGATCAACAAACAGCTAGCAGTTCAAATCCTGATTGTATCAAATGATCATGGTTCAGTTAGCCTTTCAACACGAGGTGTCAGATAGCCTAGAGAGCCAAGTAGCACTGTCTTTATCTTTGTCTGGTGCTCTTTGTAGCAAAATTCTTCAAAACATACAAGTTACATCATTACATTTCTGCTTTGCAAACTAAATATCAAATAATATTTATCTGGAAAGCTGTGAAAAGAAAATAATGATAGTGTCACCATGTCAAGAAAATCACTCTTTCACTTACATCTTTATTTGGGCATCATTATCTTCGAATACTTAAGATAAGCAAGCCCCGAGAGAAAAAGAAAGATTAGAGGCTTTGTAGCATAAATACCTTTGTGTCATAATTACTGCTAACTAATGCTATAATGCTATAATGCTATAATGCTAATGCTATTTATATGCAAAATGCATTGTTAAAGCAGAATTCTTGCCAAGCAGCCTGGCGACAATAGATTTATTATTTGTAACAGCATGTATTCAGTAAGCTGCCTAAAACTCTGAATGGTACCTCACAGATGAGTGAAAAGCAGCAAAAGTCATCAAAGATGGGCAAGTGAAAAAATCTGAAAGCATATAAAATGAGAAGAGCATACATGAAAACGAAAACAGTAATTCCCTATGGCATCTACTCGACTAACTAAGTTACCCTATCCCATTTCTCTTAAGTTACTCTTCCCTAACTATATTTTGTTTTATGTGAATTGACTGTGAGCTCACAGTTTTTGTGGTAATAATCTTCTGCTTTGCAAGGTGTTGCCTTTTTATAATAATTCTCCCCAGTTTTAGTAGCCATTAGTGGAAAATGGCTAAACCACACATATTTCACAGTGTCTGTGGTGCAACATATAGCACACTATCCTTTAGTGCAGAAGGATTTGAGATCTGCTAGTGTAAGTAATAAACCTTTGGAGATAAACATAACTTCCTTAATATAACAATGCCTAATTGTACATTTTGGATGTAAAAAGTGTGTTATGCTTACAATTTATTTTGTTGGTCAGGACAGACCCTTCAAACATTTCTTGGAACTGATCACTCCTGGCAAGACTTCATGAAGAGCTAAATCCACAATGCCTCACTACCCAAATTAGTGCATATTCTGCTATATTCCCATGCTAACTTTTACTCCATCTCTGTTCCTTGCATGCTCTCCGCTTCACATTCTTGTAACCTTTGCACTAATTCTGCCTTATTTACCTTTATTTTTCAGTTTGCACAGGTTTCTTTCCTGCGTGACCCCCCCCCCCCCTCCACACCTGGGATTAACTGCATAAAGCAATTTCTACCTTTTCCACTGACGCTGGCTATCTTAACTAAGTAAAACCTCTGGGAAGCAAGAACCTGACTCCCTCCAGCTTTTCAACTGTAATAGGTGAATTACAATTTAGTTTTTGTAAACAGTTGAGGCTTAATGGTGTATGCACAACAGCAGTGAAGGGATCCAGCCAATTGTCACTAGATTGGGCTATAATACTTTGAATCAGCCTAACACTCACAGTGTTCTAGACCCAAGCATTTACTTTTTAATTTGGTAAAGTTTTGCTTCTAGGCTGTCTACACAGTAATTTGGCTCCCTCCATATTGATTACATTTGCTAGTTTATCCCTGGGATCCTATTAAAATCAGCCTGAAAAGTGGTGTAAAATAAAAAAGAATAAAACAAATTAAAGTACAGCCAAAAACATTGCTTACATACAATCATACAAACCAAACCAAAAGGCCCAAGCTAACTCTCAGAGTCAGTGTTAGCACCACTCCGCTCACCCTCGCTGCATTCAGCTCGCTCTGCTCCTCTCCCTGCCCCCAAATTCCACCTACCCCCACTAGTGCTAAATTTAAACCAGACTTTGCCATCCCCTTGCCACTCCCCTCCTGCTAAGTACCAATCAGCACCTCACTCATCTTTGAGCAACCCTGCCCCCTTAACCCATTTCCTTCTCTCCCATTCTTCCACACCCTGTTAGCACAGTCAGCCATCAAAATTTGGCCTGCCCCCCTAACAATATGCAAACAAGCAAAAAAATACTAATTACCCAAATGCCTATACTGTTTCTATTTTACCATCTCACTGCCTACGAACAAACACTTGACTGTGGTATTCACTACCCAAATGGTCAAACAGACACCACGACTTCACATATAACACCAAACCCTTTACCATCCCCAGCACAGCGAATATACCACCCTCTATAAAATACCACCCCTGTACAGCCACAAAACATAATCCTTAGGACAAAGACTATATAAAACTTATAAACAAACTCTTAAAGCTCAGAATATCCTGTCACTATAACTTTATAACACATGGAGACATTCATCCCAACCCTGGCCCACCCACACCCAATAACCTCCACTCCCCTACCACAACCCCCACAGTCAAGCTACCCATGAATACTCCCACTAGTTCCCTCCTAGCATTTCAACTAAATATTAAAAGTATTAATAATAATATTCCAAACGTACACGCCCTCCTAGCAACCCACTCCCCAGACATTATGTGTCTTACGGAAACCTGGCTAAAACCCAGTACTACTGACAATGAGATACTACCTCCAGAATACAATATTCACCAGTTAGACCATGCTACAAGTTAAGGAGGTGGGATAGCAGTCTTTTACAAAAATACTCTAACCGTTAATAGAGACACCATTCAACCTCCCCAATTCAATAAGATGGAACTCCTCATAACCAAGGTACAGATTAACCAAAACAAGCACTTGAACATTGTATGTGCATACATTCCACCAGGCAACAACCTAAATACCCTAGAAGATCTCCTTTACTGGTTATCTACTACTTATCCCCAAGAAACCATAGTTCTTGGTGATTTTAACACCGACTGGCACCCCTGCTCCTCCGACCCCCCCCCCCCACCCATATAAACTTATCTGGGTTTAAACAGACCATAACCTCTCCCACTAGGATAAACAAACCAACCAACAGGGAAAGTATCCTAGACTGGATCTTAGTTAATAACCAACCCCAACTGTACACAACTGGTACTCTCCCTGATGACCTCAGCGACCATTGTCTAACCTATATCATAAAAAATAAGGCAGGAAACACTCACCAGCCCAA
Organism: Protopterus annectens; assembly: GCF_019279795.1. Classification (NCBI taxonomy): domain Eukaryota; kingdom Metazoa; phylum Chordata; order Ceratodontiformes; family Protopteridae; genus Protopterus; species Protopterus annectens. The sequence continues at coordinate 207,068,626 of NC_056737.1, read as the reverse complement.
ATATAAAACAGTTAGAAAGAGGAGAAACTTTGATGCTGCTATATTCCAAAATGAATTAAAAGCAGTTGACTGGTCAAAACTAAAAAATCTAACATTAGAGGAGGCCATAGATCATTTTAACACTAAATTCCTAAGTATCCTTGATTCCCATGCTCCAGCACGTACAATAAAAACTACATCAAATACAGCACCATGGCTCACAAAAGATACCAAAGCTAAAATCAAAACTAGAAACAGAGCCTGAGCTAGCTGGAGAACAACTAAAGCCCCACTCAACCATCTAAAATATTGTCAACTCAGGAATGATACAAAAAAATCTATTTTACTGGATAAAAAAAGCTTCTACCAAAATATCCTACAAAAACACCATAACAACCCACAAATGTTCTGGGCAGGCTTAAATCAACTACTTTGTCCAGGTCATTCTACCACCCCAACCCCAGCTAACTACGCACATAGTTTCCCAGAGACCATAGCTACCACCTTTAATAACTTTTTCACTGAAACAATCCAATCCCTAGCAAATCAACTAACCCCCTCTAACTTAAACCACACGCCTAATCTACCCAATAATAACCCCAAATTTAGCTTCCAACCAATATCCATTAGTTTTATCAAAACACTTCTAAAAAAATTAAAACCTACCACTCTCACTGCTGACCTTCTCCCTGCAGAGTACCTACAAATAGCTGCAGATGCCATTGCATATCCCATATCTATCCTCATCAACAGAACCTTATCCGAAAATGCTATCCCCTCCCTCTGAAAAATATCTCACGTCATCCCACTCCATAAAGGTGGTAGCTCCTCAGACATACCCAACTATAGACCTATTGCCATTCTTTCCCCACTAGCAAAAATAATGGACAAATGTGTACACAAGAAACTAATGCGATATCTTACACAGAATAACTTACTACCCAACTCCCAGCATGATTTCAGGCCATACCACAGCACCACCTCAGCCCTCATTTCCTTTACTACTGCCATAAATCAAAAAAGTAATGACAATAGGCTAACATCTGCCCTCTTTCTTGACCTATCAAAAGCCTTTGACATGGTCAACCATGAACTTCTTATTCTTTCACTAAAATCTATTTCCCTCAACAAGCCTGCTATCCAGTGGTTCCAGTCCTACCTGACTGGTAGACAATAGGCGGTACTATGGCAGGGCAAACTTTCCAGCCAGCTACCTCTCACACTTGGTGTCCCTCAAGGGTCACACTAGGTCCACTACTCTTCTCTATTTTTATCAACAACCTTCACACTGCTATCCCTAAAGCTACCTGCATTCAATATGCAGATGATTCCACTCTGATCTGCTCAGCCACCTCCCCATCCGAACTGCAAACCTTAACCCAAAATACATTTTACACTATCAAGAACTGGCTTAACAACCAACACCTACTTCTGAACCCCAATAAAACTAAACTTCCACTCTTCTCCCCCACTAGTAGATCCACCACACGTTCATTCTCTGTTACATCTAACAATGGTACCACTATTTTCCCAGATAATCACACCAAACTGCTAGGGGTTATCATAGACAATAATCTCAAATTTGACCTACAGGTCAACACAACCATACAGACCATCAATAAGAAGCTTGGATCACTGTAAAGAAACAAGACATTTTTAACCCCAATGGCTAGGACTGCAATCACCCGATCACACCTACTCTCTACTCTTTTATATGCCTTGCCTGTACTCTCAAACCTCAACAAATCCAAACTAGGTAAGCTGTCCCATAGCTACAACTGTATTGCCAGATTCACCACTGGCTCCACCTATAGAACCCATCACTGCCAAAACCTGAAACAACTAGAGTGGATAGAACTGCCCAGCTTAGTTCAATTCAGTCAGCTCTCAATAGCACACAAAATTCTGTACCAACCTGAGGATACCCCCTCACTTATAAATATTATTAAGCCATATAGCAACCTGAGATCCCTATGGCCAGTCAACAAACTATTGGTCCAAACCCACAACGCTAATAACTCTGCTGGTGAATCCCTGTTTGCCAACTTTGTTGGCAAAACCTTGATTTCGTTGCCAAACTATATAACCCTACAATCCTCCAAAAGTCTCTTCAAAAAAAAAAACCTCAAACAGTATCTCAAAGTGAATTGGCTATGCCCATGTACCAACCCTGATTAAGTTATAAACTAAAATCATATTCTGTAATTATCATAACTTGTAACTATGTCACCAAGCTCTGCTTCCAATCTGATGTCTCTTACTTTTAATTGTGTCTGTCCATGAGAATTGTGAGTTCCTACTAGGGAACACTACTAAGCCATTGTATATAATCACTTTGTTTTTATAATTGTTTGCTAACCTCTGTGTAATCTATGTAAGTTTGTCTATGTGGAGCTTTTCTCCCCAGGCCTCCACTGAAAATGGACATGTATCCAGTCAGACTATCCCAGTAAACAAATGCAAAATAAACAAATAAAATAAATAACTGAAGCAACAAGAAAGTTTTGCATTCTAAAAAGACAAGTTGTTAACTATATCTTACCCATGAAACACCTTACACTGAAAATAGCCATATATACAATGACGAAGCGATAAAAAAACTATGTAAATAATTATATGCACGTCTAAAGGAGTGAATTATTTATTTATTTATTTATTTTACATTTGTTAACCGGGAGAGTCCGACTGGATACATGTCCATTTTCAGCGGAGGCCCGGGGAGAAAAGCTCCAGGTACATAACAGACATATGAACATTGTTAATGCAAAAAAGGAAGATAGTTGAGTTCTAAATACAATATAAAGATACATCACATCTTGGGAAAAAAATAACAGCAGCATATAAAAAAAACATAGGTCAGTTACAAAGGCGAGGCGTCTTGTTAAAAAGCGTTAAGGATAGTGAGGTAAGAGAAGGGTAAATGATAGTGGTTAATCAGGTTTGGAACAGGGACATTGCCAGAGAGTATTGAGATTGGGTTTAAGCTTTTTTTTGAATTGTAGGAGTGAAGGTTCTGAGGTGAGCATGGTCGGTAGGGTGTTCCACATTTTACCTACAAAGTTTGAGAATAGAGAATCCCCAGCAGAATTATTGGCTTTGGTAGTTTGAGCTAAGATCTTATTGGAGGAGCGTAAAGATTGCAGGTTAATGTAGGGGTGAATGATGTTTTTCAGAGCTGGTGTTTTCTCTGGGTGATACAGTATCTGGTGAGCCATTTTGAGTTGGTTGAAATGGAGTTGGCTGGAAAACTCTAACCACCCTAGTTGCTTCAAGTTAGTGCAGTGGTGCGTTCTAAAGGTGGAATTTGTGGCAAATCTAGCTATGTGATTGTAACAAGAAGCAAGTTTGTTAAGGGTTGTCTTGTTTAGGTTTGTAAAGAGGGGAGGCATAGAAAAGAGTTGATAGTAGGTGTGTGCTGGCAATTGTAATTTTAGCGTGAGGAGTGAGAAAGTGTTTTACTTTATAGAGAGAGCCAAGCTTTTTATTGACGGTTTTGATGGTAAGATTGAAATGGGTGTCAAATTTAAGGGAGTTATCAATGGTAACACCTAATAACTTTGTGTGAGCTTCTGGTGATATAGTGATTTCATTGGAGGATGTAATAGAGAAGGTGGGGGGAAGAGTCTTGTTAGTGGGTGAGAAAGTAAGTAGTTTTGTTTTGTTGGGGTTGAGAACTAGTTGACGACTTGAGAACCATTTTTCTATTAGGTTGAAGGTGTCTTGGGTTGAAGCAGTGAGGTCTGCCAGGTTGGAGGCAGTGCTGATGATAGTCGAATCATCAGCATATTGAATGCATGTGGCATGAGGGGGTGATTGTGGGCAGGTCATTAACAAAGATGGTGAAGAGAAGAGGGCCAAGAATAGATCCTTGGGGAACTCCAAGTGTAACAGGTAGGCATGTGGATAATTTGTCCTGCCATAGAACAGCCTGTTGCCTATTGGACAGGTAGGATTGGAACCATTTCAGCGTGGAATTGCTGAGTGATAGTTTTTTTAATGTATGGAGGAGATGAATGTGGTTCACCATATCAAAGGCCTTGGAGAGGTCTAAGAAAAGAGCAGATGATAGTTTATTATTATTTCTGAAGTTAATTATGGTATTAGAAAAGGATAGTAGGGCTGATGTGGTACTGTGATTTGGCCTGAAGCCATGTTGGGAGTTGGCTAGAATTTTATTTTTGGTGAGGTGTTCCATCAGTTGTTTGTGGACACACTTTTCCATAATTTTGGCCAGGGGTGAGAGTATAGCTATAGGTCTGTAGTTGGTTAGCTCTAGTGAGCTACCACCTTTATGGAGAGGAATAATGTGGTACATTTTCCATATGGAGGGGATGAAGGCTTCTGACAAGGTACGGTTTATGATTATGGAGACGGGATAGGAAATGGCCTCAGCTGCTTTTTGCAGAAACTCAGCTGGGAGAAGGTCAGCTGCTAGCTTAGTGGGTTTTAGTTTTTTAAGAAGAGATGTTATAGAGGATATGGGTACTGGATCGAAGGTAAATAGATGATCTGATGTAGTTGTAGTATTTTGCTGGCATGGGTAGTGGAGTGGGCTGGTTCTTTGTTTGAATTGTGTGGCCAGGGATTGTATAGTTTCTGTGAAGAAACTATTGAATGTGTTAGCAATGTTTACAGGGCACTGTTATTTGCAAGTTGTTGGAGTGGGGGTGGTTGCCTGGCCTGGGTGCAGGAGCTTGTTTAAGCATGCCCAGAATTTTTGTGGATTATTAAGGTGTTTGTGTTGGAGGTGGAGGAAGAAGTTTTTTTTATCATTTAAGATCATTCTTTTAGTTTCATTTCTAAGTTGCCGGAAGGTTTGGTGGGAGTGTGGGTCTTTAGAGGTACGCCATGTGACCCACATCTTGTTTCTAGATAGGATTTTGGATTTTGTTTCCTTAGAGAGCCATGGTGCGGTTTTGGTTTTAGTTCTAATGGACCGTATTGGAGCATGGGAATCTAGAATCTTGAGGAAGGTGGTGTTGAAGTAGATAACTGCCTCTTCAAGAGGAAGAGACTTGAGTATTGTCCAGTTGTTGGCTTTAAGTTCAGTTTGAAAAATTGAGGCGTTGAATTTATTATTGTTCCTGATTTTTTTTATGGTTGTAAGAAGGGGGGTGATTTTCTTGAATTTGATAACATAGGTGAGTAAGTGATCACTCATGTCCTCTGGGTGAGTACCTGCTGAGTACTGGTCAGGATCTTTATTAGTAAGGATCCAGTCCATGATGCTGTCTTTGTTTTGGGGTTTACCTAGTCTGGTAGGAGTGGATATGAGCTGAGAAAAGCCATGTAGATTTATGCTGCTAGATGGGGAGCTAGATGAGAAGGAATTCCAATCGATGTTGAAGTCACCTAACACTATGGATTCCTGGGGGTGAGTTTGAGTTAACCAGTAGAGAAAGTCCTCTAAGGTTTTGTTATTATTGTTGCCTGGGGGGATGTAAATACATGCTATATTTATGCTTTTATGTTTGTTTGGTTGAAGTTTTACAAGTAGAATTTCAGCATTGTTTGTTAGGAGGGGTTGTGGAGAGGCAAGGGAGATTTGTAATGTATTTTTGTAGAGTATGGTTACACCGCCACCTTTATGAGTTATTCGGTCTGCTCTTAGTATATCATACCCTGGTGGGATTATCTGTGTGTCTTTCGTACTTGGTTTAAGCCAGGTTTCTGTGAGACATAGTAGGTCTGGGGAACAAGTATTACTCAGAATGCCTTACTGATCCATGAAATTATCGCACATACCTACCTTGACATCATTTTGTGAAAATGGCCATGCAAAAAAAAAACTGAGCTGAAAATTAAATTGAAATATCAAAAAAACACATAATAATTGTCATTGCTTTTCAAAACTACATGCAACTTTAACATCAGGAAGTGGAGATAAAATTAAGAGCACAACAAAGATGCATTGAAGCTACCAACAAACACTTTAAAATCAGTTAATTGTAAAATAGATTACTAGACAAAACCACTCACATTTTATTTACAGGAAAAAGTTGCCAATTTGATATGAGCTACACTTTTTTCCCATATTTCCTGATTTCAACAGGTTTGCAGTTTAGCACATTTTTATATATCTATATGTATGGGTGCTGGGCAATGGATTTAACAGACAGTGCCCCAATACCCAGTAAGTCGACACAGACAGGTGGTCAACAGGTGTAAGACACTGACAGTCCAATAGTAGAGGAATATGTCCTTTTCCCAAACACTGTACAATCTCAGAGTTAGTATACAGAATTATCTGCCCCCCCCTGAAGAAACACATGCTGTTGGTTTAGTCCACACTGGGGTAATCCCAAAAGCATGCACAAAATGTGTCAACATTGGAGACTTCAACATTATGATGTCACTCTACTGGGTGTTGGGGCACTGCTCATTTAATCCAATGTCCTACACACACACACACACACACACACACATATATATATATATATATATATATATATATATATATATATATATATAGATATATATATATACATTTTTTTTAACTGCACTGCACACTGATAACATAATAAAGGAAGGTGACACATATGGAATATATGAGAGTCAGGTGTGTTATCTACAAAATATTTAGCAATAAAGGAGTAGAAATGGGTCCCACTACTGAAACACAAATACCAAAACCCTGACAAACCACAACAATGAGGGATGAAATATGAACTGTTTGTCCCATTGCGACCATCCCTCCTCAAAACTTATACAACCAACTCCATGGGTGCACAAACACAAAGAAGGGAAAACATCCCTGCACAAACGAAGCACTACTAGAACAGACTTAGGTATCAAACAAGTGGTGATTTCCTATAGAAAGCAGTGATCTGTAGTAAGGACTAAATCAGGCGTTGTTAGTTTTATCATTCATTGGTACTTACTAGACTATTGATCTGTGAGGATCTAAAGAAGCCTAACTCTACCAGGGCATCATGTAGATCGATTATATTTAATTTAGATCATTTGAATTTATTTCCCCAATGTCTAGTTGCTGTCAGTATTCTTTGAAGATACTGTATTTCATTTTAGGGTGCTGGTTTAGATGGACTGAATTATGTTTGGTGGGTTGTGCATGTGTATTTTGTATAGGAATTTACTTTTTTCAAGTTGAAGTGAATGGTAGATGCAGTCCCATGTTTTTTTTTTATTTTTTTTACTTCATTCTACATTTTTTTTAATTTAGTGAGTGTACATTTGGAATTTGGGATTTGGAGATTGTTTTGGGTGGACTACATTAAACTGTGGTTGGGTAAGTACCTGCTTTAATTTATTTTATTTATTTGCAATTTACTTGTCTGGGCAGTACACTAATTCAATGGATCATTGTAAAGGTCAGCGTGGGTTAAAAACAAAAAACAGGTAAACATAAAATCAGTGCAAGTGGGCATAAAGATTATTGACAATACAGTAAGAAAGCAAAACAAAGTAAATTAAATTACAGCATCAATATGCACTTCTGTGCACTGCAGTGTGTGAATTTTTATTGAAGTTTTACCAGGTAATCTGAATGTGTCAGTTTTATGAGATTTGTAGTTATTATAATGGCATGTTAACGATGTATAAAATGTGTGATTACATGTAACAGTGTAAATACACTTTTATTAGATAAACAGTCAGTGCATCATATACGTTTTTTGACAATTCTTTATCTGGAATCTACTGCTAGGGTAAATGCATTTACCACATACAGAATGCAAATATTTTTATTGGTAACCATTTGAAATGTCAGGACCCGCTAAGGAGTCCCAAAATACAGAGAATGAAAGGCTGAGAGATCAGACTTACAAGTCCAAGATGCCATTTCATGGAATATTCCCTTTTCTCAGAGATATGGCAGTCTCAGAGTTAGTAGATATTAGTTCAGTTGGTGTTGGGAGGGCTTGCCCCCTTCCCCCCACAAAAAAAGTTTTAAGCAGACGAGCGATCTTCAAGATTCACACTTGTGTGTTTTTGGCCTTTTTTTTTTTGTTTGTTTTTTTGGCATGTTAGCACTTGGCATTTCAAGTGCCGACATTTTAATAGGGTCTATTTTTATTACCACTCTGTATATGTTATCAGCCACTAAAACACTGTAACTTAGCCCCATCGGTGTTAAAAAAATAATTAAACTCCATCCTCTGTGCACAAAAATTGCACACACCACACAAAACATGCCATCTACCTAAACCAAAAAAAAAAAACAATTAACAGAATTATAAAAAAACTACAGCAAAAGCATAAAATAAAAGAAAAGAAAATCAAAACCAGAACCAGCCAATCAAAAAGCAACATAGCAAATAAAACGCACCTAATTCTAACTATTTAAAATAAAATAAGATTAATTTAACTGAAACACAGCTACACAATGATTGTAACATATTTGAATATAACTCTCACTAGAGCACAAAAATACCTCAAAACTACCTCAAACTATAAAATATTTAAAATGACTACAGAAGTACAGCAAAAAAACACGCACAAGACAGCCAGTTTATAAAAGTTAGAGAAGCAAGGAAAAATCCTGACACGGTAGCCATTATAAGGAAATAGCTGACTGTTACAGGGGTATTGCGAGGAACAACACTGCAGATTACAGGCCTCCTCATCCCAGGCAGTTTCATTATTTCCCTTTAATGTCTACCCTGGAGTGCACTATTGCTCTTAAAAATGACTGTTCTTGATTTGAGTTATAATAGGTTCATAGCGTAGTTCTAGACTAGCTGCCCTTTTGGACCATTTCAAGCCAATATTCCTTGATGAGAATCAAACCATTTACTTCTTGGCTGTGAGGTAAACACCTTAACCATTATGTTAACTTCCAACTATATTAATAATTTTCAACTCATCCCCACCATGTGGAATGTCATACCTCCAGCACCATATATGCATACATTCTTAAGATTCCTAAGCATTTTTCTGAAAATTCAAATCAAAGAATGTAAGCCAAACAAATGTTCATAGGTTCAAAGGTTCACGTTACTAAGCTAGCAGCCCTATGTAATTAACAAGCCTAGCCATGTTAATCCCAGGTATCCCCATCTGTTCTTTCTGGGTAGTTCACAGAACAAATTTATGAACAGAGTGGGTCTGTGAGCAACACCCACTAACCCTGTCCATGAGTGAAATGGGTGCCACCCCAGGAGCAAATTTGCAGCATCCCATACAATTATCTAGGTTGTGTTTGAATAGGGTCAGTGAGGAGCCCTGCTTTATGTGAATAGGAAGTGTATTCCAGAGAAGTGGGACCCTCTGGGAGAAATATCTGCCTCTCTATCATGTTCCGTTATTGTCTCAAGCTATGTTGAGATCCCTAGAGTGAGTGACTCTTGTGTCATATGACTTGTGGATGTGCAGCATTTCCATTAGTGAAAGGTTGGAGATTGTCCTATAGGCAAGGTACACACCACCTCTCAACAGCCTATAAGATACAGAGTAAAGTGACAGGGCTTTCAGCCGGTCCACTTAGATCATGGTTTGAAGTCCTTGTATTTACTTATTGAAAAACTTCTGAGGTCTATCCAGCTGCTGGAGATGTCTGGTAAGGTACATGCAGAAGGATGCTTCATACTCTATTAGTGGTCTGATGAGGGTACAGTACAGTTATAACATCCCTTGACCTGGATGCTATGCCCTTGCTTATGAGGTGCACTACATAGAAGGCTTTCCTTACCACTGTGGAAATTAGGTGGTTGAAGTTCAGATTGCTATCAACCTGTGTTCCCAATTCTTGCACCACTGGGTTGGGACTATTAGGGGTTCTGTCAATATTGTAATTTGTAGGGAATTCTGTTTTGCCAAAGGGAATAATAATGATTTTTTTTTTTGCATTTCGTTTTAGACCATGGCTTTGGCACCAGTCATTTGTTTCTGTTAGCCCTTCTTGTAATATATTGACATTGTTGGGGTACTCAGTGATTGCTCCCAGTTTGCAATTATCAGCAAACGTGGTGAGCCAGAGGACATCTACTTTGGCCTGAACTTCTGAGAAATAGATGCCAAACAGTAAGGGGCCCAGCACAGACCCCTGTGGTACTCCACTGGTGATGGGTCCACTGGTGGAGATGTAGTCACCAATTCTGACAGAGTGTGTTTGGTCAGTGAGCCAGTTGGCTACCCATCTATGTACATAAGGATTATTCCCTATCTGGGAGAGTTTCAAAACAATGCCAGACTTGGGAATCATGTTAAAAGGCAAGATACTGGTCTATGAAAAACCTTGGCAAGGACAAGATTGGCTGCGTGCACCCTCTTACCTTCATCTATGGCTTGGTGACATTTTCAAAAAAGTCTACCAGGTTTAATAAGCATGATCTACACTTAACAAAGCCAAACTGGATTAGGTCCAGCATTTAGAGGTCATCTATGTACTTGTTGATAAGGTTCATGACAATTCTTTCCATGGCTTTGCAGATGAGGCTTGTGAACCGTAAGCACTACTTAAAAAATTAAATAGCAATACATTTCATAAATATTTTTAACAAGAAAAGAAGTCAGCACCAGCAGAGTCTTTACATCAACACTGTAAAATATTATATTGCAGAAAAATCCAGAAATTAAAATTTTCACAAATGGCATTCCATATCCTGAAAGTATAAAAACTAGGCATACAGTGTTAACAATACTTTTGTTCAGAAGACGTAGTTTTGTATGATAGCAAGAAATTACCTTCTAAGCAATTGTTTTCTGAAATACTAATGGAAGTATAAAAAAAAGTGCCTATTTGTATAATCAACAGTCAGTATCTCTCAAGCCAAATATCAAATATCAATATCTGAGGTGTGTGGATAAGGGCTGAGTCTTCAAAGGAGTATTTTCAGTAAAAGAAACTGTGTGGCATTTTTGTGATGTGGGGAAGAATGATGATTAAAAATAATAAAGTAGGAAAGCATCATACTTTGCTGTTGTTAATAGTGAACAGAAGTCTACCTCAAATTTGCAGAAAGCTAACCTTGTTGTGAGTGTCGTGTTTTACTCCAGGAGCAGAAATAGGTGTAGTAACTATAGTGTTTGATGGCCTCTGGCTGTGCCTTGTATGTGTAATGCTGGGTTTTGAAGAGGGAATGTAGAGAAACACAAAGAAGTCAAATGCTATTCCAGACATTACTACAGAATACAAAATTAGGAAGATAAATAAGGTGTCGCATGCAAATGCAACCAAGCCTACACTTCTGAATCTTACTAACAGGAAGTGTAGCATAAATGCAGCTGAATAATTCAAGAATACATAGAGTAACTAGAGTTATGTTCCTTGAGCATATATAATGCAAAAGGAGGGAAAGATGTCTGTAGATTATCGGAATAAGGAATGCTGTGTTGGATACAATTATACTTTTTTTGTTTTTTTTTTTAAATATGACCTGTTGAATAATTTTCTTTTCCTTGCTTGTAGCACTAATGGCAGCACAGGATGGTGGCCCATAGGATGAAGTTGGTGATCAAGAAGAACAGGGGGAGAGTGAGGGCAGTGCCAAGGACCAAATGGTGGAAGCTGAAAAAGGATAACTGTAAAGTGGAATTCAGGAAAGAGTTAAGACAGGCACTAGGTGGCGATGAAGAGCTACCAGATAGCTGAGCTGCCACAGCAGAGGTGGTAAGGGAGACAGCTAAAAAGGTACTTGGTGTGACATCTAGACAGAGGAAGGAGGACAAGGAGACCTGGTGGTGGAATGAGGAAGTACAGGAGAGTATACAGAGGAAGAGGTGGGATTGTCATACAGATGAAGAAAGTAGACAGGAGTACAAGGAGATGAGGGCTATGGTGAAGAGAGATGTGGCAAAGGATAAGTATAAGGCCTATGGCAAGTTGTATGAAGGTTGGATACTAGGGAGGGAGAATAGGACCTGTACCAATTGGCTAGACAGAGGGACTGAGCTGGGAAAGATGTGCAGCAGGTTAAGGTGATAAAGGACAATGAAGAAAATGTACTCATAAGTGAGGAGAGTGTGTTGCACAGATGGACAGAGTACCTTTGAGGGGTTGAAGAATGAAGATAATGAAAGAGAAGGTTGGATGATATGCGGCTAGTGAATCAGGAAGTGCAATGGATTAGCAAGGAAGAAGTAAGGGCAGCTATGAAGAGAATGAAGACTGAAACAGCTGTTGGTCCAGATGGCATACCAGTGGAAGCATGGAGGTGTTTAGGAGAGATGGCAGTGAGTTATTTAACTGGACTTAGAAAAAACATATCACAGGGTGCCTATACAGGAATTGTGGTATTTTATGAGGAATCAGGAGTGGCAGAGAAGTATGTAAGAGTGGTACAGGATATGTACAAGGGTATTGTGACAGTGGTGAGTCTGCAGTAGGAGTGACGGATGCATTCAAGGTGGAGGTGGGATTACATCAAGGATCATCTCTGAGCCCTTTCTTATTTGCAGTGATGATGGACATGTTTACAGACGAGATTAGACAGGAGTCCCCGTAGACTATGATGTTTGCAGATGACATTGTGATTTGTAGTGAGAGTAGGGAAAAGGTTGAAGAGACCCTGGAGAGGTGGCGATATGCTCTAAAGTGGAGAGGAATGAAGGTCAGCAGGACCAAGACAGAATATATGTGTGTGAATGAGAGGGAGGACAGAGGAATGGTAATGATGCAGGGAGTAGAGCTGGCAAAGGTGGATGACTTTAAATACTTGGGATCAACATTTCAGAGTAATGGTGAGTGGAGAAGAGAGGTGAAGAAGAGAGTGCAGGCAGGGTGAAGTGGGTGGAGAAGAGTTTCAGTAGTGATTTGTGACAGACTGGTACTGGTAAGAGTGAAAGGGAGGGTCTACAAGATGGTAGTGAGACCAGCTATGTTACATGGGTTGGAGATGGTGGCACTGATGAAAAGACAGGAGTTAGCACTGGTAGTGGAAGAGTTAAAGATGATAAGATTTGCATTGGGTGTGATGAGGATGGACAGGATTAGAAATGAGTATATTAGAGGGTCAGCTCAGGTTGGACAGTTTGGAGACAAAGCCAGAGAAGCAAGATTGCATTGGTTTGGACATGTGCTGAGGAGGGATGCTGGGTATATTGGGAGAAGAATGCCAAGGATGGAGCGGCCAGGTAAGAGGAAAAGAGGAAGGCCTAAGATAAGGTTTATGGATGTGGTGAGAGACGACATGAAGGTGATGTGTGTGGCAGAGCAAGATGCAGAGGGCAGGAACAAATGGAAACAAATGATCCCCTGAGGTGACCCCGTAATGGGACCAGCCAAAAGAAAAAGGAAGAAGCAGCACTAGGACATCATTGTAGGAGATGGGTAATTTGAATGTTTTTGCAGTCTTCCTCATTTTCTGCAGGTTGCAGAGTCAGAGCATCCAGTATGCCATTTAAACACCTGTTTTATTTAAAAGAGAGTATGAAAAGTAGGTCTCTAACCTCCAGTTGTAGTGCAGTCACCATCAGCTTACACATTCATTTTTGGTGCTGGTATTTCAGAAGGATGTGGTACTGTCCCTCTGCAGGCATTTGAATTCATATACTCTTACTCAAGCTACAGGGAATCAACTGAAAGGATGGTCACTTCTGAGATCAGATGAGAACCACTGGTGGATTTGTCTACCTCCTTATTTGGACTCAAAATGGACCCTTAATTCTCCTGAAAAAAGGCAGAATCCAAGATTAGCTAAGTACTAACAGTTTGGTTAGTCTGACTTCTGTCCCCAAAAATATTAGGGATACAATACTTCTGGGTAATTCCTAATGCATATTGTTCAACAGAAGGCCAACAGAAAGGATTATAGCCATCACAGCAGAAGTCTTGTCTGTCTAACCTGATCATGTTTAGTCACTGCAAAGACTATCAAGCTAAACCTCATTCATGTAGTTAATACATATTTCATTAAAGCTTTTCCAAACACTGCCTTACAGGAGGCATGTAGAACAGTTAGAGGAAAAGTGCAAGACTAAGACTGGTGAGATGTATATACAATTTGTTGGCATTCCCGTTAATATACAGCTAACAGAAGTCAAGGTTCTGCTCTAGTAATCCCACTGGCTGTGCAGACTTTGGGGAGGGTGAGAAACAGAGACTCATTTGTATATTGCAGATAATACAAACACAAAGAAGTTGATTTCTTAGACTGAATAGGACTGGCATGGACAAACTTTCAAAGTTGTACATTTATACACATGAGTATCACAAAAATGTTAAGAAAGGATGAAGGTGTTGGACAGGAAAGCATTCTTATGATAAGTGGACATGATATAGTGTTAAAAGTGATTTTAACATTTCACTTGACAATGCAAGGATTTGGTAGATATATATACATAACAATGTGGGCAAACTATGATAATTGAGTTCATAGATGCAGTTACAGTGTGGTCGATAAATTAAGGGGGTATGAATACATGAGAAGAGAGCAGGAAGTACAGAAATGAACATGAGATTTATTCATTCATTCATTCATTCATTCATTCATTCATTCATTCATTCCTTCATTCTTTGTTTACGAGGTAAGTCCCACTGGGCTAGTATACTATTTTAAGGGAAGACCCAAAGTGGTATCTGTATTACTAGGGTATATTTGGCAAGAGCATTGGGAAACTTCAGATAATCCACTAAAGAGCAACTTCCCTTTCTCATTATAAGAGTGTTTTTTCCAATCCTAGTGCAGTGGCAGCTGGAAGAACTGAACTCAAGGAGATCCAAATGGCAGATAGCACAGAAGTTAATGTAACTACAGTGTTTGAAGGTCTACAAGATTCTGTGGAGCTGTATCAGCAGAATGTGTTTGTTTTATCAAAAGCACATGATCAAAGCAGTGATGACTATGTTATTACAACCCTCCAGCTGGGACAGTTATGGAATGATATTTTGGGTGAAATGTTGTTGCAGAGTAAGCTGGAGAGTGGAAAAGATGTTTGATGGTGTAAAATTATGGACAAAATTCAATCAGAGCAATCTCAAGCTATTTTGAAAGAAAATTGCCAGATAAAGAAATAATATTTGAAGACTATTAAAGAAACTGCAAGGAAAGTGATAAGGGATGAACAGGTGAAAGAAAATGTTAGCAATCAAAGGAAATGTACGGTAAGAATACACAACAAGGAAAAAAAAGAAATGAACAGGTATGACATTTGAGATAATTGAATTGTCCCATTGGGACAGAAGGCTCAAGAGGTAATCGCTTTTATTCTCATTCATAAAGATACATTTTCTGATATTATTTTTGAAACTGTTCTGGAAAGTTCTTTTGGGGGAGTATGAGAAGAAAAATAATTGTAATCCATGGAAGTCTTATGAGGTTGAAGTGTTTCACAGAGAAACAAAATGAAAATATATGTTGAAAAATAAACTATAAAGAGACATTTAAGTAAACTTTATGAACAAGTTATGGGCATTAGCATAATCTATGATTACAGAGGATTATGGACTTGGAGGATGGGACTGTCATATTGTACTGAAAATGGTGAAAGAAAAAAAAATATTCATATCCCTAGTATGATAAGTGTAGAGGGTAACAGAATTGTTGTAAAATATTGGGGACAACAGAATTTTTTTCCTTTGGAAAAGATGATCATTTGATAAGTAGTGTAATAAGATGAAATGCTATATTTGTGGGGAAACAGGTCATGATGCAAAAAAGTGTAAATTGAAATGTTATAAATGGACAGTTATGGATGGATTGTAATCTAGAGAAAATGATAGAGAAGAAGAATACAAAATGAGGTGAATATACGAAGAGAGGAAACAGTCTCAATAAAAGATAAAGAGGAAGTACGGAAGCAAGATCAGGGTAAAATAAAGATAAGGATAAAGAGAAAAATGAAACAGAAGATAATATAGAATAAGGTTCTGAAATAAGTGATGAGGAAGCTGTAAAATGGGAAATAGTGAAAGGTAAAACAATTATACTGGCAAAAACAGTAAGAGACAGAAAAAGAAAATTTAAAGAGATAAGTATAAGAGAGAAAAAGGAAGGAAATGGCGGATGCAAATGAGACACATACTTAAAATTTACACAATTTCTGGTAAACTACAACATGGACATAATGACAACTTCAGAGTGCTTTCAGTAAATGTAAATTATCAAATATATAAGTAGAAGAATGGGTATCCTAAATTGGTGTAGTAAGTGTGATGCTGATTTAATAATATTAGAAAATTAAGATTTTTTACACAAGAAGAGAAATTACAAATAAAGGAGTGTTAGAGGGGAAATACACTATAGGACCTAAAAAAGGAATTATGTTCAGGCATAGCTGTATTCAGTGAAGTCAGTGAAGTCAGTGAAAATACTGAACATAACATTGGTAATGAAGGGGAAGATTAACTATTGTAGATCTCAGATGGCATAATCAGGAATATAGAATGGTAGCATTATATGCCTATGTTACAAGTAAAGAGAGGGAAAATTTATTTCACAACATTTTGGCTTATGTAGTAATTAATATGAATATAATATTAATGGGATAATTTTATTGTGATTTGAGAGAAAAAAAGAGAAGAGAAAATAACCTTTTTGAAGCTATAAAATGTGGCAACTTAAAAATTTGAATAATAATTTGTGGACATATAGTCAAGGTATATATAAGTCGGAAATAGATTATTTTATTACATCACAACATTTAAATATAGCTAAGGAAGAGACACTTGTAACAGGCTTTTCAGATCACTCAGCCATCAGGATAAAATATAAGAAAATAAGGAGTATATCAGACTGGGAAAAGAAATAAAGAATAAATGAGAAATTATGGGATGAAAAATGAAAAAGAAACTGTTTTTGGAAGGATCATGTCTCTATTAGAGTGTTTATAATAACTGGTCTGAGTGGTGGCTAACTTTGAAAGAAAAATATAAAAAAAAATGTTTTTTAATGTCACTCTCTCTGTTCATGTGGGTTTCCTCTGGGTGCTCTGGTTATCTCCCACATTTCAAAGACATGTAATAAATAGATTGGACACTTATGTTGACCATAGGTATGACTGTTCGTGTGAGTTTCTGGTGTAGAAGAACTACTATGGCAGGGCTAGCCACCTAGCAGTGTAAACTTTTGTTCTAGATTATTGTCACTGTTTAAGTGCCACCTCAATCCCATGTGTAAAAATGAGAAAAAAGGGGGTTGTGGGTTGTGGATGGATTGATGTAAGAAACGTGGAAAAAAATAAATTATAAAACAATGTGTATGAATGCTTTAAAGGATTTGGAAAGGAATGATAAAGAATACTATGTGACAGAATGAAGAATTTATAAGAAAAATCAAGAGAAAATTAATGAATTATTATTTAAGCAAAGATATTTCCCCGGATTCTCAAAAGCTTGCACGGCCTGCATGATTAGTGTTAGATGAAATTTTACCAATATGGCAGCCTAGCGATCCACGTGCATGCACGACTGACATGCGTGAGTGCTGTACACAAGCAAATGAGGTAAATTTGCCATCCAGGAAGCAGGAATCAGGGCGTGCATGACTAGTGTAATATGCAGAAATGTACTTGGTTAGTAACTGAGTACGGCACTGCAAACTGCAAAACAGAGCTTTAACAGCTCCCAATAAAGGCTGTATAGCATTGAGGCCAAGTAGAAGGCCATTGGCATTGCAAACAATGCCAAATGTACAAAATACAAATTTTATGATATGTCTGCCAAACACGTCCGTTGAAGCATAGGGCAGTGGCGTGCAAAAGGGACCAGTGGGGAAATAAAAAAATAAAACTAAAAACAATAGTCTAACTAAAATCAGTATTCTGCCATGCAAGTCAATGACAGGCAAAAGACAACCCGGCCAGTGAGTAGTGGTTGCTAAGGGGGGAGACACAGTGTGACACATGTAACTATGCATTAGCAGGCAATTCTATGCAAATGAGGGGAAGAATAATGAATCCCTGTTTTCCCCAGCATGTGAGGCAGGTCTGAACAGTGTATGAGTATGGATAGCTGAGTGCGAGACTAGGAGGTAGGTGACATCGTGTGTGGGAATGTCAGGCATACTGTCAGGGATTGGAGCCCTGTGGCTTGGGGTTGCATCCAGCCTAGCACAGCAAAGCCAAGAGGTGCATCTAAACCTGCCCAGCACATACCACACAGTGTAAGCGGGTGTGCGCATCTCACAATGGGATCTACAGGAAGATAAAGGAAGTGAACCCAGGAAATTTGTTTATTTATTTTATTTATTTTACATTTGTTGACCGAGATAGTCTGACTGGATGCATGTCCATTTTCAGTGGAGGCCTGGGGAGAAAAGCTCCATGGAATAACAAATCATCATAACATGTCACATATTACAAATAACAAATAAATTATTTACAAAGATTAGATGGGCAGACAATACAAATTACGTATAGAATATTTTTAGTGATTAGAAGAGCAAACATTATAACAAATCTTCAGGTATCCGTCAGAAATAGTAGCAGTGTGCACATTGCAGTACACCGATTGCGCGGCGCGACCCCCAGATGAATCAGAAGGGCAATGGGAAGGGAAAGCAGCAGTAGGAAGTTAATCAAGGGTACTAGGTTCACTGCCAGGTGAAATGGATTGGAACCAGCCAATTACACAGGCAGATGACCAGCCCAGCCCAGAATGCCACTATAAACTATGCAAACACCTACCCCTCTGGTTTTTCCCACACCCTAAACCACCGGTGTAAACAAGTGGGGAACTTTTAACACTCACAACAGCAAAATGTTAGGAGCTGCAATAGCTATCATACAACTTGTGGAAGAGGCTGAGGGTGGCGAGGAAGGAAATGCTGCCGACCAACCCACAGTGAGGAGACGGAGAAGAGTGTACAGACCCAGGGTCACCTACCAATGGCTACATAAGTTGGAGATAGTGGAGCGCTATAGGGTGGACAGGGACCTCCTACAGCAGATTGTTGAGCTGTGCTGGCCATGCCTGACACATAGAACAAACAGAGGGGGAACCCATCCCATTGGAAACGAAGGTATGTGTAGGCCTAAGACTACTAGCTACAGGTACCTTCCAAAGGCCAACTGGGGATATGATGGGAATCTCACAGGCATCAGCATGTAGGGTACTCCACTAGTTCCTGGATGCCATGGCAGCACATGTTGGTGAGCACGTATATTTTCCCCACACCCGTGAGGCGTTGGCCAGCAGTATGCATCTCTTCCTCCAAATAGCAGAATACCCTGAGGTAGTGGGTGCAATAGACTGCACGCACATATGCATCAAAGCACCACCTGGTGAGCAGGGTAGGGTTTACATCAACCACAAGGGCTTCCCCTCCATCAACTGCCAGGTCTTGTGCAATGCCCAGGGCATAATACTGAACATGTGTGCTGGCTGCCCTGGAAGTTATCACGATTCCCACATCTGGCATTTGATGCAGCTGCATCAGAAATTTGCCAATGGGGACATCCCACATGGCCACCTAGGGGGGGATGCTGGATACGCACTAGAGCCGTGGCTGATGACACCCATCAGAAAAGCACACACACCCGAACAAGAACTCCATAATGAGGCACATGCACAAACAAGAATCATAATAGAGCATGTGTTTGGGATGCTCAAGTCACGGTTCCGGTGCTTGGACACATCTGGTGGAGACTTGCAGTACTCACCAACTACATGTACCCAAATTGTCCTTGTATGTGCGATGCTACACAATATGATCCTGTGGAAACAGCTGCAACAGGAGCAGCAAGGGGCAGGGCCATATAGCCCCCCACCAATGCCAAGGCCTACACAAGCACAGAGTGACTCAGAGGAGGAACAACCTGAGACTGCCCCAGTAGGCAGAAGGAGGCATGCCCAGTAAGCCCTGGCCCTGGCAAAGAGGCAACATATAGCACATACACTGACATGGGAGGGACCCAGGGAATAGCACCTCTCTCTGACTCTTACATACCGTAAAAGGGATACCAAACATTACACTACCTGTGCCTAACCAGGCGTAAGCAGTGTACTACATGCATCTAACATAGGCAGCCCTGCAGCACCACCTGCAATACTGGGGCAACCACAGGATAAATGGCTCACACATGCCAGTCAGGAGGGGGGGGGGGGTCACATACCCAACAACAGTCACAGCCAGCAGGACAGGTGTAGACAAACACAAACAAATGCCATACTATGGCCTCTGAATGAGGGGTATGGCTGACCCCCACCCAGGCCTACATGGACAGACCACAGCAGGCCAGGTAGTGGGATGTCAGTTGTGACAGCTAGGAAGTCTGAAACCAATGTGTATGCAATCAAAAGATAGAAATGGAAGTACACCGGTATGGCATAGCCAGCATGATGGGTAAGACCACTGACAGAATCGGATTAAGGACATACCAGTACAGTCCTAGCAAATGTGTATAACTGTCAGGTGTGCCCCCCCACCTCACAGGGAAATACAGTAACAGTCAGGTGCACCCCACCCCACTCCTGTTTAGAAACATAGAAATAATCAGGTGTACCCCCCGCTATGCAAACATATTGCAACAGTCAATGTCAAATTATCAGTGGATACCCTGCATTCACAGCATGCTACCTGTCGGTGTACAACACAAAGGTCAGCTGTGCAGTACAAACCACCAGACATGCTCCACACATGCATAACAGATGGCCTTACTAGGCATGCTCACACAGAGTAATGAAGGCAATATCAGTCATCAACATACTGAAAGGTCATACTGGGCATGCTCACATACTTAAACACATGAAGGCCATGTATGCAAACACCAGTGGATCAGACATATCCACCGATTGCAATATTTACTGCAGACACATGTCAGTATGCACCACTCATGCCTTGCACACACAGGGGATAGGAATACAGTCATATATGTAAGGACAACACTCCATAATACATCAAAGGTAGATGGATATAGATGTGTGGAAGAGGGTGACCGTAACAAGGAGCCATCCAAGCCTGACCCACCGAGCCCACAGCCAAAGGGCCCCAAACACATCAGTTGCAGATGTCATACAGTGCAGTTACTAGTGACCAGTACCTATCAGCACCACAGACTATGTGGACCATGTGCCAGCTGTGCAACATGGCTGTACAAGGACATAGTCAGCTAGTTGCCCCAGACATGCACCTGTGGCATATGACCCTGTGTGTAGCTGCCTGTGGTGTGTCTCCCCTACATGAATGGTGTTTGGGCCATGTACACACTGGCAACCCCATAGCGGTACCCTGACAAGCCTGCTGAGGTTATCCAATGTGTAGTACACCTTTGGGAGACTTGTAAGCTAGTAATCTCTGTGGTGTATCCCATAACTGTGTACTGCTGTAGTCTAATAGACTAGTTAGGTAGGAGTTCTAACCCCAGCCATGGCAACTGTGTGAGTGTGTATCATTGTTCATGTGTGTGTCAATCTCTCACTGACTGTGTAGAGAGCAATGCTTTTAGGTTACTCACACCCCTTACATTTCACATACCCAACTTTGGCAAGGTTGCTAATGTCACCCATCTAGACATACTCACCTAGGAGAGCTGCAACCCAGTAATCTCCATAGCACATGCTGTAACTGCGTGCTGCTGTAGTGTGATAATGTAGTTAGGTAGGAAGTCATACCCCAGATGTGGCAACTGTGTGTGCGTATCTGTCTGTCACTGACTGTGTAGACAGCAAAGCCTTTTAGGCCACTCACACCCCTTACAAGTCGAATACCCTCCTTTGGCAAGGGTACTGATGTCATGCAACTTGAAATACACCTCTGGGACAACCATAGCCGAGAAATCTCCATAGCACGTCCCATAACATCGTATGGTCATAATGTGAGTAAGGAATTAGTTGGGAGTTCTAGCCCCCAACCTACCGACTGTGTGTGTATGCGTGCATGTCCGACTGTGTAGAAAGCAATGCTTTTAGGTAACTCACACCCCATACATTTCACATACCCACCTTTGGCAAGGCTCCTGATGTCACCCACCTATAAATACTCCCCTGGGAAAGCTGTAGCCCCGTAATCTCAATAGCGCGAGCAGTAACTGTGGTACTGCTGTAGTGTGAAAATGCAGTTAGGTAGGAGGTTGATCCCCAGATGTGGCAACTGTGTGTCTGTGTGTGCATGTCTGTTTGTCACATACTGTGTAGACAGCAACACTTTTTAGACCACTCACACCCCTTACAAGTCAAATGCCCTCCTTTGGCAAGGCTGCTGATGTCAGGTAACTTGAAATACACCTCTGGGACAGCAGTAGCCTAGTAATCTCTGTAGCACATCCCATAACATTGTATGGTCATAGTGTGAGTAAGGAATTAGTTAGGAATTCTAGCCCCCAACCTGCCAACTGAGTGTGCATGTCAGACTGTGTAGAGAGCAATGCTTTTAGGTAACTCACACCCCGTACATTTCACATACCCACCTTTGGCAAGGCTGCTGATGTCACCTACCTAGAAATACTCCCCTGGGAGAGCTGTAGCCCCATAATTTCCATAGCGCATGCAGTAACTGTGTACTGATATAGTGTGATAATGTAGTTATGTAGAATGTCAATCCCCAGATGTGGCAAGTGTGCGTGTCTGTGTGTGTGTGACTGACTGTGTAGACAACAATGCTTTTTAGGCCACTCACACCCCTTACAAGTCGAATACTCTGCTTTGGCAAGGCTGCTGACATCACACAACTTGAAATAGACCTCTGGGATGATCGTATTCAAGTAATCTCTGTAGCATGTCCCCTAACATTGTATGGTCATAGTGTGAGTAAGGAGTTAGTTGGGAGTTCTAGCCTTCAACCTGCCACCTGTGTGTATATGCTTGCATGTCGAACTGTGTAGAGCGCAATGCTTTTAGTTAGCACACACCCTGTACATTTCACATACCCAACATTGGCAAGGCTGCTGATGTCAACCACCTAGAAATACTCACCTGGGAGAGCTGTAGACCAGTAATCTATGTAGCGCATGCTATAACTGATTACTACTGTAGTGTGAATTCCACAAATGGCAATTCTGGATGTATTGTGTGTGTCACTGTCTGTGTAGGGAACAATGCATTTTACGCTAGTCTCTCACAGTCATTTCAAAGCCCTACTTTGGCAATCCTGCTGATGTCAGCCAGTGTGAAATACACTTGTGTGCAAGGACTACCCCAGTAATATCCGTGACATTTACTATAACTGCATAGTGCTGTAGTGTCGTACGCTATTTAGGTAGGGGGTTTACTCCCAAACATGACAGGTGAGTGTGCTTGTAACCCATATCCTGTGTACAGGTGGTTGTGACTGTGTGACACCTTTGGCCAATGTGGAGTGGGTTTTGCATTTTCCTATATGGTGGCCATACTATATATCACAATGGCCACTGTACAGGGATAACACTTGATATGGCTGAGAGGCTGGGGTGCAGAGCCATAACCAGACATGTGACACCAAGGCCAGGCAATCACAGTTAGCAACCCCAGTATTACTCAGAACACACTCTCACCCCATGTCTCATACACACACATGCCTAGGTAACAGCCAATATGTGAGCAGTACACTGCACATTAGCCACAGATAGTAACTATGGAGTGACAGCGGTGGGCCACAGAGGACATGACACCCGGTCCATCTGTCCAATATGCACATACATGCAGACAGTGCACCTCCCCCATGTTCTCCAATGGACAACTGCACCACCTGTGGTGACAGTACATGTGACCCACAATGGACATACCATGCCTGACAACATGCCCATATGGACAGATGCCACTGACACCAAGGAATGCTGATAGCATGCACACCATGTAGGTGCAGGGTAAAGCTGCTGGCCGCAGGTAGGCAGAACTGGCACATCTGATGATAATCTGTGTTCACAACATGGGCCAGACACCCCAGCTACAGTTCCACATGTCACTGTACATGCATGTGGGAGGTGTGCACATCCCAGATGTAGTCCATGTCATGGATGAAGGAACACAGACATGGCAAGTGATGCACAGCAATGCCCACACACTGTAGTCACCCAGGTGACCGGATGGGGGATACAATACCTGCCTGTGTGGGCAAATGCAGACACTACATCCCTGAGCCACATTATAGACCATTGTCATGTGGCCTGATGCCAAGGTACACCCATTGCCTAGCTGTGGACAGCCGTCTGGTGTAGTAGAACACCACACACCTGTGCAGACATGCACACATGCATGTCAGTAGTGGCACCCTGTGTGTTTGTGTGTGTGTTGCTTGCAGCAGATGTTCACATCCACACTCCCTACAACCCCCATGGGCATACTGCAGCATGCTGTCTGATGTCAGACACCTTCCCATACCCTACGCCCGTACAGCCCCGTATGAGCTGTGTGGTGTATGGGATACCTGCACAGTGATGTGATGTGGCAATCCCACAATTGATGAGTTGTACACCTGGCCCTGCTAAGTGTGTCAGTGTGTGTGTCCTTGTGATAGTGCATCTGTGTTGTTGCTGGCACCTGTTCATGCTGACAGGCACATGCATGTCACCTACCATACAGCTACTGTATCCCTGTTGCAGATGTCACTCCCCATCACATATATATTCTGAGTGCTCCACAACAGGTAACCCATGTGGGGCATCCAATAATTGCAACAGACTGTGCTAGCACTACATAGTCATCAGGGGTTTGATACCCTGTGCTTCTAGGTGTGTGACACAACCATGCCTCAGTTTTACCCTCCCACCCCTCCCTGACATGCATTAGCATCTGACTTTATCCCCCACCCCTTCTCCAATGGATGTGTAGACCTACACCTGCCTTGCTTAGGCAGTAGCATGTATAATGTAGGTAATGCTCATGATCAGCTGATGGCCTCTGTATAAATCGCAGCCCTCCCCTAGCTGATTGCATGTGAAACAGCTGTGGTAACATCCCCATTGCCAGTTGTATGGAAACACATTCCTATACCCAGGAACATCATGGTGGTGTTTACCCTTTCACCCACTGTGAGCAAGAACTAGATCTGGTGTGTGCCAAACAGCATCCCAGATGGATTACGGTGTACCTCTAACAACATACACTGTGAAAACAGTGCATCAAATGGGAGGTGTATGTGCCTGACCTGACTACAGCCTGTAGGCGCCGCTATACCGCATTTGGAGTAATGTTGTTTTCACAGTGTTTGTGTGGTTATGGCTGATGTACATGTCTCAATACCTGCCATGTCAGTTCCATGTTGATGGGGAATCACCATCTGCAGAGTCATCTGCAGCCTGGGCAGTGTTGTGTCCATGGCTGCATGTGCCACCCACGGAGCATCTAGCTGTCGACTGTGTGAGGATTACAGTCAGTAGATGGAAAAAGCTGTGGTAGTCACAGAAGTCATATCCCTCAAAGGACATATGTTGCAACAACCCTGTAACAACAGTAAATTTATGTGGTGATCACAGCAGCATGTCAATATTGATCCTGTGTATGTGCTCCCAGCTACACCTCTGTCAACCTTTGTACATATGTCATACATGAAGTGGTGCATATGTGCTGTACACCATACTTTGTGGCATCATATCTGAGAACAAGCCACGGATATATCTGACTGCTACACATGTTACGCACAGTAGGGGGTTACATTACATTACATTACCTGCACATTCTGAGGATGTTCGTACAATACTGAGGTCTGTGTACCTATGGTGAATATTGACAGTGTGTGTAGTGTTGATATGTACCTTAGCCTGCGTACAGACTGTGGTAGATGACATTGTTCTAGTTCCCCTACTTGCAGATGTTACATGCTGCCACACTGTATGGTGCTGTAGTGGCATACATGTTTGTAGGGACATAAATACATGTGTCCCATACCACAGACACCCACCAGACCAAACTGTGTAGCAGGTCAGCATATGTAGGGAAGTCTGGTAGTAGCACATATGATGATGGTGTCAAACACATAGTCCATATACTGTCATACCATGCTAGCTAACCATATGTGGCTGTGGCTGTGTTCACAGTGGTTGTGGATATGCAGTGTCACACAGATGTATCCTACCCTGTGCTGTAACATGCCTGTGGAGCCTGTTGCACATGCAGGTACATGTGCATTCCCCCTTGGGAGGTGTAGGCCAGTGTTGAGCCAGTCTGCCTGCAGCAGCCTGCACAGTGCATTGTGACATGCCTAGCAGCTGAGTGTAGCTACCCCTTGGGATGTCATGCTCAGATACTAGCCAGATGTCCCACTGGTGGGCCTCCCCTAACAGTCATGTATGTCAGACAGGGCAGTGGGATGCAGTGCAGATGTATGTCAATGCCTGTTTTGTAGTATGTGGCCATGGCACCCCTGTACCAGCGGTCATACTGTTACAGGCCAGGCAGGGGTGTGTGAATGCATGACCTATGGTGGACATTATATGCCTGTTGTCATGTATTATACCCATCTACATGACCATCCACATCCATATTGTGAGGCATGGTACACATTTGTAGCACTAAGGGCATATGTGTATACCTCTGGAATGTACAGACTGTGTCACACCCCCACATATACTGGCCAATATCTCTGTTGCAGTCCAGAGTGGCATTACATGCTAGCTGCAGTACTGTACACTGATGTCCTTTGTATGTTGTTCAGTTACCAATGGCACACATGTTATGAGCAGATCTGACCTGCCACACACACTATGTCTGTGAAGACAATCCCAATGACGGTAGCAATAGCCTACTAGTATACCTGCTACAGATACCTGACATCCCCTGCAACTATGACATTGGGAACATACGAGCTGGAGTAGCCTACACTTCGTGTCCAGGAACTATGGTGGGAATTTATGTACATTTACATATCCAGATAGCCAGATATATGAATACACATGTGTACTACACCCATTTAACACTGTCATGGCATCATGTGCACGTGGTTCCATTACATCTCCTGTGTGATGGGCATCTGTCCTGTGTGTGGGCAGCAGTGCTACTGACAGCATGTAGCAATACCCCATACAAGAGAAGCAGCACACTCAGGGCAGCCACATATTCATTGGAAGATCAGGATGTACAGACAGACTGCAAGTAGAGTTGTGTTATGCATTGTACAGAACTGGTGTTACAGGGTGTGGGTGTACATACTAGTTTGCCATGGAATACAGTCCATCTGCATAGCACACAACTGTGGGCCTACCCTCATGCCAGCCAGAGCTGTGCCTATCATGTCTTGTCTGACCACCACACAGGTCTTGTGTCAGATAATACACTGGCAGTGTGTGTGTTGTATGTTAACGGTACATGGCTACATCCATGGCCGTCCATACCAGCAATTCCCTGACTAAGGGTATGTTACGGACTATCCTGTAACACTTGCACCTTGCTTAGTGTATGGCAATAATTGTCCACATATGTGCCTGTATTCCAGCCTCTGTCCATCACCTACATACCAAGCTGTGCACATATATCATGTTGTTGGTGGTTGATCCATAGTGGGCTGGTAGTATAACACACTGCCATGTCTACCACCAGTCCACTGCCATTGAACCCCCCACACATATGGTGGGGATGGGGCCATATATGTTTGGGCGCCACCTACACAATACATGTGTGCCCTCATGCACTGCAGAGCCCAGTGTATGTAACAGTGGTATATGGCCCTGTATAATTGAGTCCAGGGGGGAGCACCAGAAAAGACCTAGGCTGCTACAAAATGTGGGGTTATCAAGGCTGAGCTGCCTTAAGGTATCTGGATGTACAGTACTACATATTTCACCTATATACACATTACTGTCATGAATCTGGGTACTGCAGGACTACTGCCCCCGCCATACAAACTGTGCTGTGTGTTGGTGTGCAAGTGATGGTGTTAGTTATGCCAAGTTATGTAGCAGTTACAACCCATGTGGTCATATGACATCCATACCACCTACTGTGTTTATACAGTGTGTAGACAGAGGCTGCTGAACTACACACCTGGAGTACATACTGTGGCCCAGTGTGTCTTTCCTATTGTACAATGTGAATGGCTTGGCCTGGACAGCAGCAGCTGCAAATCTTTCCAACCTACTGTATGAGTGTAACTGGTCAACTGTAGCATCACTCCATTGATATAGTTGTCAGTGTCTGAACAGCTATGTGGCATGGCATGTAGAACTGTAATAGTACACAACGACAGGTTATCATGTCAGCAAACCTGTGGGTGTTGTTTTGCCTATGACCTCTCTGTGGGTGTATGTTACAATCAATGATTGTCATTTGTATGGGTGGCACATACAGTGTCCAGTCCTTCAGGGGTCAACTGTAGGCATAGTGGCTGTTCCATATTGTGTGCACCTATCGCATATGTTTTGTACTGTACATATAACTCCATGTGTATGTGTAGTATATGTACATATATATATATAAATCATGTATATGTATACCTGTATCTGCATATCTGTGTCTGTGTATCTGAAGCCTGGTAATGTTGATGGCATCCACATAATACATTCCCCATGGGAGCCAGAACATATTGCATGATATGTTACCAATAATAGCCTGACATCATATAGGTGGGATGTAGTACAGGTAACATTGTGTGCCCATGTTGCCACTGGCCCTGGTTATGGGATCACCAACACTTGGTAGTGTATTGCAGGGCAGAGGTGTCTGGTTGGGGGGGATACCTATTCGTACGACCCATATAGTGTGTGGTGCCTCTCAACCCCATTAATGTAACATGTAGCCTGTTACACTCCACTCCCAAACAGCTACATGTGCCTTGCAGTACCAGCACAACAGTGTTGCACCAATGGGTCAGTAGACATGGGAATCCCATTGAGGTCTGCCACGTGTGTGTATATGTGCATGTCTGCATATCTGTAGGGTACACTGGTCCAAGTCCACATACTCCTATTACAATAGACATTGCCACACAGTAGTACGGATATTGTTGTTGATGCCCATAGGTGTGGTAATGCAATGCAACACCCTACTATGCCTGTGGCATGTGCATCACATGCATATCCCTGTGGTACCACTGTTGTGATATGCAATGGGTTGTTTTTGCGTCGTGGCCATTGTGTGATAGTGGGTATGTCAGAGTACCTAGATGGGTTCTAGTGTGTACAATACCCAGTGGGGTATGTGAGTGCTGTGTACACTGTCTTTACACCATGGTACACCTGGTATATGGCCCACATACCACTCTCAGGTGGCCAATTTCACCATCACCCAGACAGGTAACAGAAAACAGGATACGGCCCAGTTACACATGTGCTGTGTGCAGCCTACCTGCAACACACTGGACACATGGACTAGTTAGTTATCAACTATACAACCTGGTCTCTAAGTTGTGTGTCTACCCGTTATGTGTCAGTCAATGTATATATGATGGTATGACACTATGTATTCACCATATATAAACATTACATCCCCCATTACCATATTGTACATGTCTGTGGATGGTCTGCATGTAACATGTGATCTGTTACACACCTCACCCTACAGATGGTGTCATGTGTGCAATGACAGCCACACAGTTCAGTAGCACTACATACCCAGGTTGGGGTCTAGACACAGTGTCGCCAAGTCAGGATGTGTGTGTATGTGGATGGGTTGACATAAGGATACAGATCATACCTGTACCAGCAGGCCACCAGTCATGTTTGCACGGCCAATAGCTGTTATACATACCTGTGGCATGTGTGCAACTGTACACCACATATGTCACAGCCATGGTGTCACCACACTGACGTACCCCTGTGGAATTTGACTGCAGACCATCCCCCTGCTGACACGTATGCCTACAGCACAAATGGATGACAGTATGGAGATATCAATTGGTGTTACCAACAGCTGGGATGCATCCTAGCTGTATGGCTACACTAACTGACATGTATGCAGTACACATTACCCCTGACTACATTCTATACTGCAGTACATTGCAGCACTCTATCACAGTCACCATGTACATCAGAACCATGTTAGCCTGTCCCTGCATCAATGTTAGGGATGGCAGGGATGTGGCACAGGTATCATCATATGCACAGGGTGTGTTGCAGGTGTGCCAGTGGCTGAGGGTGGTCAAAAAATTTGTCAGCATGTGTGTGGGTGAGGGGTGTGGTTCCTTGATTGGGGAGTGGTGATGTGGTGTGTGCCAGTATGGGGATGCCCTAGGTGTGGTTGCATAGTGTGTGGGTATGCATGCACACAGTTCCGCCATGTGGCTGCCCCACACAGGTAATGTTGGACAGCTGCAGACTATACCTGGCAGGGTGTGCAGTTCAGTGCCTCCAGCCATGGACACGCTGACTGTGCCTGCCAGGGGTTCCATGGCCATGTGCAGGTACAGACCTTGATGTGCTACTCTCCCCTGATGATGACATATGTCCGCTGGAACCATGTCCCACCTGGGTCTGACCAAGGTCACATGCATGTGGCCTGCTGTGGTGTGGTGTGGACAGCAGCCCCTGTGGTGTGCTGGGGCTGGTACTGCCACTACGGGAGCAGCTGTGAATCCTGGCACATCCATGTTGACTGCCAGCTGCTGGTGTCTCTGGCCTACATCCACATGGATGTCGCACCACTCCAACCACATGTTCTAGCACCAACATACCACGGATGAGGAGGCCAACTATCTCACCCCACCATCTATCCATGACCTCAGTATATTCACGGAAAGCAACAGCAATTTCATGGAAGTTGCCACTTACAGCTGCAAAAGCAGACCTCTGCAGCCTCAGGACCTGTCTGGAGTGCATTTCCACAAGTGCCTGTGCCGCCATTACAGCCTGAATCATGCTCCTGGTGGTACCAGTTGTGGCACCTCTGCCAGGGGCAGGATGACCTGCTTCCCCCCATGAGCACCACGGTACATCTGCTGATGTGTTGGCCTTCTGAACATCCAGCTATGCTGACTGCAACCCAATACAGTTGACATGTGCACCACACTTTCCTGGCCATTGCCACCAAGCATCAACTTTCCCTCTGCTATGGCCACATGTGATGGGGTTTGTAGGGGCACACTAACTGTGTGCGGGCATGGGGTGGCTAGGGGGGTGATGACACATGTCAGCACAGTGTTGGCCTCTGACAACCCCACCTGTACCTCACCTGTACCTTCATCATCATTGGTGTCTGTAGGGACACCTACCTCAGTATGCGAGCAGGAGGGACCCTGACCCACCTCGCTACCTGTGGGGGAAACAAATACACACATTAAGCCCTGTACAGCAGTGCATAACAGTACACACACTCACATACACTCACACTGACAGCCACCTTACAACCTCACCTTCCCTATGTTTGCAGACATTCCCACAGTCAGTTACATATGTTCCCCTTCCTGCATGGCACTTGCTAATACACACGTATCACTACAGCCCATTAACATATCATCCCTCCCCATGTCTACACATGTGGTTACCACACCTGACCTGTCACTCATTTGCCTCCCTGTCCTGTACATGGCCTCACAGCTGTCACCCTGTATTACCCTGTGTATGGGCAGTAATGGTGAACAAGGCCCCTATATGGTTGGGGCTGCTACATTCACTACATATGTCACGCACCAGGGACTCATACTACAGTCTTGCTCAGTCCATGCCACATCTGCTGCACAAGCGGCCCATCATGCAGATGACAGTACTACCTGGATACACTCACTGAGTGCTGTGGTAATTCCCCATTGCATTTGTAATGCTGCATATGTGGGTAGCCAGTACCTATCTGCTGCTGGCAATATGATGTGTATACCTGGTACCTCCCAATGCATGCTCCATGATACAGCCCTTGTTATGCTATCAGCTGCCCTGTGTTCACATACCTGACAGATTGTCCTTGTATCCCATGTCTCACTCCATGTATGGCACAATCCCAATAGGAAGTACCGGCATGTGGTCAATCCTACTATCACCTGTGCATACATGGACACACACACACACACACACACACACACACACACAAAATCACACACACACACACACACACACACACACACACACACACACACATCTGACACGCATCATCCACACTCCACTAGATTGCACCTATGAACACAACTGAGTCACACACACCCCACACTCCTACATGTGGAGTTGCACAACATTTGTACACACAGTCCTCCCATTAGCCTTCTTTCAACATGCATTACACATGGAGCTCAACAGCATGCAGTGCAACTATAGTGACATCATGCTAGCAGCAGTATATATGTGTGTGAGGCATGGGCTTTGTTGGTAGGTGATGGCCCCTCCCCGTGTTAACACTGCGCCCATGTACAATGTATCACTGTGGCCTGCTCTGCACCCTGCCTAGTACTGTGCACCATATCTTGCAGGTGTAGACACCATTGATGCATCTGTAGTACTGTGTCAATTATGTCAGCGCCACTGCTCACAGCCCCTGTGTGTTGTAGCAACACATACCTGGGATGGTATGTGAACAGCTATCAGCTGTGGATGCCTGATGTCTGTGTTACAGATCACAACATCAGCAGTGCATGTATGACCAGTACATGACTATTACACTGACAACCAGCGGACCTTAACATGGCTGTGTGGGGTGCCCTACACATGTCCCAGACCTCTGCATGGTTGCAAGATCTACTCATGTGCACATCCCTTGGAGTGCACACACTGCTGTGATGAGTGCTGAGAGGTCAGGGTTATGCCTGCAATGTTTACTTAACCTGCTTGTATGCAGCTGCAGCCATGGTGGTGTTGAGTCACATATATCCCTACTATAGGCAATTTGTCCTGCCGCATGTCACATCCCTGTGAACACATTGCATATTGACAGGATGTTATCTTGCATGTGTCTTTTTTACCCTTCCGATACCCCGGCATGTTCTCTACTGTGATGCAATGCATTTCTCAGCAACAAAACGTGAACGTGTACAGCATGCAGTATAGGTAGGTGTGTTAGTAGTGTACATGGGGATAGCCCATAGCTATTACATGCCCAGTAAATCATCATGCATGAACACAAACCATACTCACTGGTTACAGATTTCTGCTGTGGCTGGAGGGACCTACTTAGGAGTGCGAGAAAGCTGATATCAGTGGCCACAGCTGTGACATTCATAACAGGTGAGTGCAGCATTACGTTAAATCAACAGTAGAATTACACAATATTACAGCTTCTACACAACTGTTTATTACTACTACACAGCAGCAGACAAAGTATATGAGATCTCGGTTCTGCATGATGCACCTGCACAGCTGCAGATCCACACACACGAGTGGTGTACCGATGTGCCCTGGGGCCTTACCTGCATACTCCTCAGCTGGTGTGTTGTTGGCACTCACCTCCAAGATGTGCCCTGCCAGGTGTTGATGTTGCAGGAAGATAGGTGCCACTAGGCTGCTGAGAAGCTCCTCCACATGGGTGAGGGGTGGATGGGTGGGTTGCCCCCCCCGTTGCGAGGTGGTCCCTCCTTATGGCAGCTGCATGCCGACATACATGGCAAAGCAGGTAAGTGCAATGATGCCAAACCTGCTCATAGCTGTGGTTCTACAATCTAACATCATTGACCCTGTGGACTAGCTCATTCCACAGGGTGGTCCTCTCCTGCTGGTCATGGGCTGTCCAGTCAAAAAGAAGTACGTAGTGCTGTACCGGGTGGTCGATGATTATAGCCATTTCTGCGGCGCTGTACATGGGAAGGCATCAATGTGACATGATTCCTGGAAGACATAAAGATGGTAACAGGTATGAGCCCCCCATACAGCAGAGTTACCATAGTTCTTAATACACATATATGTCTCCCCCCGCCATATCAGCTACAACAACATGTTCACAGACTGCAATTATTATGTCAGCTGCTTACCTACTATTGGGACATACGTTGTATTGTACCAAGCTTTGTGCTATGTGTATGTGCCATGCTTTGTGCTTTGTGTTTGTAGCCATGCTCCCTGTGGGGACACTTACCTTTGCTGGCCTGTTACAGACTATTGCACCTGCATGCCATTGTCAGTGCCACTATATATATTTGTATGAATATACATCTATGTACATATATGTATAGATATATGTTGTATGTTGTTGATATACCTATGTCTATATGAGTGTCTGTATCCGTACACATACACGTCACAGTCCATATCACACAGATATGTGGAGTGCATACAGACATCCAGTCTGCATTCTGTAACCATCTTTCATTCACAGCTGCACTGTTCTGCCTTGCTGCAACACAGACCGGTGCCACATGTGTACACAGCCTAACATTAGGGTGGTAACTATGGTGTGAGATTGCTGGTACTCCTGTTACACACCTATGGCATTTGTGCATGCTACATTACACATTCAAA
Organism: Protopterus annectens; assembly: GCF_019279795.1. NCBI lineage: Eukaryota > Metazoa > Chordata > Ceratodontiformes > Protopteridae > Protopterus > Protopterus annectens. The sequence goes on along the minus strand of NC_056737.1, from coordinate 207,034,597 downwards.
TGACTGTCCTGCAAGTGCTGTGCACTTACACACATGTGTCTATCATGACAGCAGTACATCCACCAACAGCTATTCTCCACACTAACATAACATACACAGATATTATGGCTGACATCTTTGTCATTCATTGCTGATCTGCACAGTTGGCGGGTATGGCCCACTGCTTACAGGGACAGTCAGTATTGTCCAGAGCAATTGTTCAGTGGGACATCATTACAGGGACAACTACAGATGGTACATATCAAACATTCTGCAACATACATCCTATTAATCTATACCACATCCTACATTAAACTACCTACAGTTGTGTATTACATACCTATTAGTATTTGGGTGGATGTGACGCCTTCCCGGTTGTGGTCTGTAGTACTGTGTTCCCCACTGTGTAAGTTCCGTGGTATACATATGTTTTCAATATCCTTTTTTCTTTGGTTGGTTTCCTCTTCTTTCTCTCTCTCTCTCTCTCTCTCTCTCTCTCTCTCTCTCTTCTCTCCTCTCTCTCTCTCTCTAGTAGAGCAAATTAATTGGTTTGAATGGATTACAGCATGGCTTTTGTAGGTGATGCACATGATCAGGTGATGGGCTCTGCACCAATCAGTGTGCAACAGTTGCTGACTGCATGCAGCCTGCTGTGTAGTGATTCTGTTAACCATCATCATGGCAACCCAGTACTATAAAATGCTTACTCATGTGGGTGTTGTCCCTTCACCTTTCCAGTATGGAGGACATCCTTCCTGTATATTGACAGCAGTGTTACAGACAGCAGGTTGCGGTACCTACTACAGCAAGGTTTGCAGACACAGGGCATCTACACAATCTTAGATTATTTCAGACCTACAGACAGAGTGAGTGGTGTTGTGTGCTTTGTATATTGCTGGTCTTGCAGTGCTTGCATGTACATAGTAGTTTAGGATGGAATGCAGTCTGTCTGCATAGTTCTCAACAGTGGGCCTATCCACATGATGGCCAGTGGATAGTCTGTTTGCTTTTGCCTGTGCACCACACAGGGCTTGTCCTAGATATATCCCCAGCAATCTGTCTGTTGCATGGTATCAGTACATGGCGACTTCCAGGTCTGTTCCTGATGTGTTATTCCTGCATAAGGGTATGTTGCATTGAATCCTGTACCACCAGAAATGTGCAGGGTGTGTAACAGCAATATTATGGGTATGGCCCTGTGTTCCTGCCTCCATCCTCCACATATATGGCTAGCTTTGTCCTGCTGTGATACGGTTAGAGGTTGTTCGGTATTGGTCTATCATAATATACTGCTGGCATTCCTGCTATCATCCCAGTCATATCGTGGACGCCCACAACATTTGTTGGTCAGGGTCCATACATGGGGCAGATACAAAGACATTATCACAGGTAATAAATGTCCCTTTAGGCCTTGACTATGGGGTGTAACTGGCGGCTGCTGACCTACATCAGTTATTGTTTATTGTTACCTATCTTAATGGCAAATCCTTTGGCCACAGTAGTACGAATTGATGGACTTGTCCTAGACAGCATAGTATGTTATATATCCGCATTGTTTGCATCTACTTTTCTGTGTGGGCCTTGCATTCCTCACTGATTACATAAGTGCAGATCTATGTGCCGTCGGTAATGGCATACATTATTGTAAAATACACCATTACAAGTTGTCTGTGTATACATATCTGTGTGTCGTCTCATGTCCTATGAATAGTGAGTGGGCTATGTGTAATTCTGTACTCCTGTTCAAGTGTTTATGTCATTTAGTAGGTTATACAGCAAAACGATTATGTTATACCGATTTCACATGGGAAATGGAATGTGCTGAAGTGGGACCCAAACCGCAAATGTGTGCACGATAGGCAGATGCTCTGCCCTCTACACTATTGCAGCTCTGCATAAGTTATTCCTACATTAATGTCATACCCGTGCTCCCTTTCCCTGGCCCTCGAGCTCCACGTACTCAGCATCCATCCATTCTGCAGTTGCTAGCCCTGCCATATCACACCTACACACATTTCCCTCTCTGCACAACTCAGTATTCCTCCATATTACTGTTTCAATGCAACCTTCTGCAAGCTCTTCATCAGTTTACTCCATGTACATTTGAGCCTTCCCTTCATCCACCTCTGATACTGTGGGAACGTTATTGTGACCCATAATGTCTGCTGCGTCCCGGCAGGGATGGACCTGTTGTTGTGTCACCAGTACACTTTGATGGTCTATACTGTTTCTCCCAGTGGTAGCATCCTGCCAGAGTTTTCAGATGCAGTAGTTTGCTCACACACCAGACCAGCCTCATCTCCCACTTCCATGGATGAAACACACTCCCACGCCGTGGCCCGTTTTTCCATTCCTCTCTACAATATTATACGACATTACTGTTCTCTCATTATGCGTGGACAGGCACTGTTCATTGGTACTCATAGACTGCTCAGAATACTGTGACTGAGCACTGTACATGTTAGCTGGTATTAATGTACATACGTACATACATTTCCTATACTGTTGACTGACTGTGCTGGATGATATGTTTGTGATAACAGCAGCTGATTGTATATCTGCCATGCCTTCGTGGTAACTCACTTGGACTGTAATGTGCAGGGAGAAGGACCTGGGAGTGCTGATTATGTTGTTACTGGCCATGATGAGGGCTGTGGGCTACAGCATGCCTAAGGCACTGCGGGGGAAGTGTAGGCAGGTATGCGCTGGTGTGCACTAGGCTCGGACTTTCTAACCTCCGATTACAGCGTCTTACACTGGGTTAGCCTCCACATTGCTTAACCAGTGTGGGCATTGCTTACCATCACCCACACAGGTGTACTCTGGCTTGCTGCCGCATACCCCCATGCTAGTTCATGTACATGTCATTATTATACATGCTTAAGTCAGGTGTACATGTCAGGTATGACTGTTCACGAAGGTCAGTGTAAGGTTAAGGGGAATTCCAGTTTAGCATTTTTGGTTAGGCTACACTCAGGTATTTGGGTTAGGTTTAGTTATGCCATACCTGTGTTGTAGAGTAGATGTGAATAGTGGAGGTGTAGGCGGATAGGTTGAGAGGGGGACATTTTAACTGTATAGCAGGCCGTTCGACTGATTGGTGGTGGAGCAGTAGTGCAGGTTTGCAGGGTGTTGGGATATGTATGCGAGGCAGGACAGGAGGTGTCAGTGTCAGTAGTTGTTGTAGGGGTGTGGAGTGTTGGGGTGTGGTGTACATCACAAGGTGGTGATCCAAGTGTGCTTGGGTTTTCCCTTCATGTGTTATTTACATGTGTAGTCTGGGACAGCTGCGGTAATACACCTGGGTTGGGCATTCTAGATACTGCCAATATAGTTGTGTGGAGGTTGTCACCTACCTGTGATTGTCACCTACCTGTGACTGTGAATATTACTATGAATGCAACAGGGGTCAATAGGTAAGTGGTGTTATTGGGCCACACAGAGGGGCTGATAGTGGGGACATGTCCAGGGATGTGCAGGATGGCTGACAGCAAGGTCCACAGCTAGCCATTTCTTCTACAGTGACAGCTTTGTATATACCCTGCATTTGGGGGTAGGACTGGACAATCACACCCCTGGGTGGGGGTGAGGACAGCAACATAGCTCTCAACCGATCAGAATCAAATCTCAACAGACTCAGGGACAAATCCTCAAATAATCAGGGACAATCAGGGACAATCTTTAAATATTTATACTATTAGCTTGAAACATTAGCAGATTAAGAGACTGTGGTGTAATATAGATATTCTGACGTAAAACGTCTATAACTCTGGATTACTATCATTATTTATTAAGGGTGACTAATCACCTTTCCTTCAGCAGTCACCAGTTTTAAGAGGGATTAAGAGGGATGGACCTACAATCAGAATCTATATCAGGGATGTTCCTGAAGATCGGGGACAGTTAAGAGGTCTGGACAGCAATCATACCATGTGATGCCAATTAGTTTGACTTACATACCTACAGTGGGGTGTTGTGACCATGTGTTCTTTGGTGTCATTTAGTGGGTTTGCAACAACACATCTGGTTATACCGTTCTTTGCCATGTAAACTAGACTTTGCTGAAGTGGGACTCGTACCTGACGTGGCTGCTCGTTAGATGTCGGCTCTGCCCAATGCACACTATTGCTTACATCCCTGGGGTGGTCCACATAGAACCACTCCAGCCAATACCTGCACAGCTAGGCCCATAATGTCATACCCATAGTTCCCAGACCACACTTCCTCTTCAGCAGTCTTCCTTACTCCAGGTGCAGGTTGGGTCTAAACATACCACTACACACTGCCAACTCTCCACTTCTCGGGATCCATCACGTACGTTTTCTCGCCCCATTGGTCTTCAGGCTTCCCCAACCTTGTAGTCCAGGAACATGCATGTCTTGCCGTAGGTTATCCGTGTAATGGCTGGAAGCCCTAATAGCCATTAAATTTATGGCTTGTCCCGCAAGGGACATTCTTGTCTTTGTTTCAAGATTAGACTTGGCGGGTCTCTCCCACTGGTAGTATCCTGCCAGTAGTCTGGGAAGCAGTGGTTTCTTTACTTTTATTGTGTGTTTGTATGTTTCATCTGGCTAGCTGGGGAGGGGGTTGATGCTACGTGTTACACGTTTGTTGACTGGGCCCCTCACCCCCATTGGCACAGCCTGTGAACACATGTAATTCTTAACTGCTGTATAATATCCTAGCTATATATATGTGTATATTTACACACACACACACACACACACACATATATATATATATATATATATATATATATATATATATATGTATATATATATATATATATATATATATATGTATGTATATATATATATATATATATATATATATATATATATATATATTGCTGTACATATATATCTAATGACATATGGATGTATGGGTGTCTGCAGATGTATATATCTATATGTGGGTATTTTTATATATATATGTCTGTCTATGTATGTATACATTTGTACCACAGAGAGTGAGTGGTATATCTCCATGTAGTTATGGGTATGTGTATATATATAAATATATATATATATATATATATATATATATATATATATATTTATATATATATATATATATATACACACACACACACACACACACACACACACACACACACACACACACCTCTATGTATTTACATCTACATCTGGTTATACCATTCTTTGCCATGTAAAATAGACTACGCTGCAGTGGGACTCATAGCGGGAGTGTCTGGCCATTGGGTGGCAGCTCTGCCCAATGAACACTATTGCTTACATCCCTGGGGCAGTCTGCATAGACCCACTCCAGCAAACAACTGTACGCCTAGACCCATAATTACATACCCATAGTTCCCCCACCCACACCTCCTCTACAGCACTCATCCTTACTCTTGGTGCAGGTTGCATCTAAACACAACACTACACACTGCCCACTCTTCACTTCACGGGACCCATCTCGTACGTTGTCTCGACCCATGTGTCATCAGACTTTCCCACCCTTGTAGTCCGGGTATGTACATGCCCCACCTTGATAGGTCATCGCACGGGCTTCCTCCTACAACAAGACATTTTTGGGGTGTCCTGCAAGGGACGCTCCTGTCTCTGTTCAAAGATTAGACTTCTCGGGTCCACTGTGTCCCCCCGTTGTATCCAGCCTGTGGTTTGGGGAGCAGTGGATCATTTACATTGTTTGTGGGTTTGTTTGTATGTTTCCCGTGTCCGGCTGGGGGGGGGGGGGTTCATGCTACATGTTACACGTTTCTTGCTTGGGCGCCTCAACTCCATTGGCATGGCCTGTGAACATTTGTCATTCTTAAGTGCTGTATCTTATCATAGCTTCATAGTTATATATCTGTGTATATCTACACACACAAACACACACACACACACACACATATATATATATATATATATATATATATATATATATGAGTACATATATATATATATATATATGTATATGTCTATATATATATATATATATATATATATATATATATATATATATATATATATATATTGCTGTATATATCTGATGACATGTGGAAGTATGGGTGTCTGCATATGTATATATGTATATGTGGGTATTTATTTATATGTCTATCTATGTATGTATACATGTATGCTACAGAGAGGGGGAAGTATATATCTATTTAGTTATGGGAATTTATACTAACACATATACCTGTAAATCTTTAGCTACATATCCGGTAATGTTGACTGGTATTGCTGGATACTGTGTTTTGTGTGCATACCGGCCAACCTTGTGTGCCACTTATGCTTTGCGATACCTAGCACTACATCCGTTGGTGTACACAGAGTCACACGTGACATCTATTGTAAGTACCAGGAATATATTTGTCCCATGCAGGACAACCCAAACATTGGGTATTCAACCTTCATCTACACCCAGGGTTACTAGGTACTCGTGGCTATGTGCATGGTCTCTGGCATGTGCCACATCTAGGATACTTGGGTCGGGATATCATAAGAGATTAGTCCCAAGGGGGGTGCAGTGGGTGGTGGTGTGGTAGCTATGGGTCAGTAACCAGGGTAGGGGTGGTGGTTGTGTGTGTGCTGCAGGTGGGGGGAAGCAGAACTGTGGGTTATGCATGTATGGGTTGGGAATGGCCTGGGTTGGATGGGCCTGTACTGCTTGGCCTGCCTAGTGGATGGGGGAGAGGGGTATGTGATGTCGACATGTGATGCATAACAGAGGGCTGATTTAATTCCCTAGTTCAATGATGGATGTACAGTACTATGAGCTTGGTAGTGTATTGCAGGGCGGATGTGTTTGCTGGGCACGGGGTATGCAAATTCGTACGTGACATATATTGTTTGGAGCCTCTCAGGCTCATTGATGGTGCATGTGGGCATATATGTTTCTTTTCATCTACCATTGGTAGCTACAGATGTCTGGCCATATATACCTCTGTGGGTATATATATTTGCTTACATATGTCTAACTATGTCGGAATATACCTATGGAGACATATATCTGCGTACATATGTCACTTGATGTGCATATGTGGACATATAGATTTATTTTGACATATATATGTGTAGTTGTCAGCATTTGCATGTATATCTGTTCATATATTTGTATTTATATGTGTATATCTCTGGATATTTATATATGTGTGTGTATATATATATATATATATATATATATATATATATATATATATACATATATATATCTATGACTACATCTATAGATATGTTGTATCCGTTTAGTTAGTGATATATTTGCAGACACATGCCCATCTAGCTGTAGGTATACATTCCCTGTACTGTTGCATGACTGGGCTGGGGTTATGTTTCTGACAACATACAATCTTTTGCATGTCTGGCATGGCTTAGTGGTAAATCATTTTGTGTATGGTGTGCATGGTCCTAGGTTCTGGACTTGTGGAGGCTGTTTGTTTTGTTGCTGGGCAGAATGCTGGCTGTTGGATACAGTGTGCTTAAGGCACTTTCAAGCGGTTGTTAGCGGGTTTGCACAGAGGTAAGCACTGCTGACATCTGGCTACAGTGTCTTACATGTAGTTAGCTTCTCCTTTGCTTAATCTGAGTCAGCAGTGATTCACCCTGCCCACACACAATTGCACACACTCACTAGTGCTTACATATGCTTACTACTGCTTATCTGTGCTTACGCCTGCTTACTGCTGACTTATTCATTATAGTACTGACTCTTCACATGTGCATTTAATGCAGTACTCCAGTTCACATTTAAATGTTATTTAGTAGGTTATACAGCAATAAAATGTAAATATATGTTCGTATACAGATTTCACATGGAAAATGGTATGTGCTGCAGTGTGACTCGAACCAGGAATGCCTGCTTGTTAGGCGGAAGCTCTGACCACTACACTATTGCTGTGCTGTCACAGTTGCATATATCTTCCTTGTTATCCGCTTCAGCCTTTTAAGCTGCTTTAACCATAGCTAAGCGATGGGCACACCCACGCACCTACGGTTAGTTGCACTCGGAGTTTTAGAGATAAATACAGGGGTTACTTCTTTTTATTTTTATGCCCTGTTGCTGTTGTACACATGGGGGACTGTTAGTGGGGATATGTGGACACCAATGAGCAGTCTCGCTCATTTATTTACAGTTTCTGCTGTTCTACTTTGCAGGGGTGTGTTTATTCTGAGAGCTCTGCTCTTAGACACACCCCCTGCACTCTTCCACGCTCCATGTAGGATTAGGAGGTCAGGCAACGTGCCTTCATTAATATGCTTGGTGCGCTGCCGTCCTCCTCCTGAACGGCTGCTTCTGTGCAGGACTAGACTAGTCCTGCATGGAAGATTAGTGAATCTGGGGGATTATTTGCAAGGTAAAAAAGAACAATTATCAGCTTATTTGATTAGCATAGTTAAAGAGAATACTAGTAAAATGAGGGAATGAAAGAAGATATAGGACAGGTAAGAAAATTTAAAGAACAAATGATGAATATCACAATAAATTCTTCTTCTTTCGGCTTTTCCCGGTTAGGGATCACCATAGTGGATCACCTGTCCGCTCATGATTGGCAGTGGAGTTTTACAGTGTCGAGTTGCCAGCCCAGCACCCAACCTTCCACAGAAGGAGCATACTCACACCTAGGGCCAATTTAGAGTGTCCAATCCACCTACTGCATGTCTTTTGGATGTGGGAGGAAACAAGCACCCGGAGGAAACCCACACGACCACAGGGAGGACAATGCAGACTCCGCACAGAAGGCACCCCAGCCGATCGAACTGGAGAACCTCTTTCTGTGAGGCAACAATGCTAACCACTGCACCATCATGGCCGCCTGAATATCACAATAAATTATATAAAGAAAATGTTTCATGATAGAAAGAAAGTACAAAAAATGGTATGTTAAAAAAATTGACCAAACAAGAAAATAAGGAATTCAAAATTGTGATTTGCTTATATGAATTAAATAAGGTACTCAGACAAGCTATTTTATTGCTGGTGTCAGGATCAGATGGACTAGGATACAAATTTTATAAGAATTTTATGAATTGGCAGGAAAAATACTTTTTAAAAATTATGAATGAGTGGCTAAATGAAGGTTTTATGTATAAAGATTTATGCAGTGGTATACTTACATTTGTATGGAACAAGGAAAATAAAAATAAAGTGGAAAATTGGAGACCTTATAATAATGAATAATACAGATTACAAGATTTTTATGAAAAACTTCAGAAGAGAATGGAAAGTAAAATGAGAAGTATTATTGAAGATAGCATATATAGTTTAAAGGGAAAAGGATGACAGGAATTATTATTCATAGTACAGGAAATTGTGGATGATATTATAAACAGGACTGATGAGACCAAGATAATTATAGGAGATTTAAATTAAGCTTTTGATACAGTACAACATGAACTTTTGTGGGCAATTCCAAAAGAGTATAACATTAGTAAGAAAATTAAGAATGTATGTTGTTCTGCATATAATAAAAATAAAGTAAGAATTTTAGTGAATGCATGGTTAAGCAAAGAAATTGAATATAAAGAATGGCATACATCAGGGATGTCCTATGAATAGTATATTATTTACATTAGTTAAGAGATGTAAATTTGCACATGAGAGCTGCTACTTATATTACTAATGAAGGGATAAAAATTCCAGTCACATTTACTTATGCAGATGATATTATATTGATTACAAAAAACAAAGGTTGGATGAAAGAAGTTATATTTTATATGCATCAATGTTTAAATGTAATAGGCATGACTTAAATAAAGATAAAGAAAAGAAAAAAATAAGGAATGGGTAATATAGTAAAGATAGAAGAAGTATAGTAAAGACAAGAGGAGCATCTTTCTCGATGAAATAAACATCTGTGTTAGGAATAAGATTTGGGGGTAAAAATATAAGTGAGGAACAATGGAATAGGATGTTAGATGAAATAAAGGATTGGTGTTGTTTTTAGAAAACATACAGGCTATCATTAATAAAATTGTTTGTTTAATTCAGTCATACAGGGAAAGACCGCATGTTTAGCTAGTGTCTATATGTTGCCAATAATCTATGAAAAATACTACAAGTATTTGTTTTTCTTTTATAGGGGGTTCAAGATTGACTGCAGTGAAGAAAGCAGCATTATACATGGACAAGGAAGACAGAGGTTTAGGATAAATAAACCCAATTGTTTATGCTGCTTCTTTGAATTTGTATTAAGTTTTGTTTTGGATAAATGATAAAAATTAAAATTTAGTAGTACATTTACTAAATTACAAATACAACCAGCATTACAATATGTTAAAAACTTTTGAGAGAGGAAAAGTATATTTAAATGAGGTAATGAGATGTTATCAAAAAGATTATTTTATGGAAAATAAAAATTGATGAAATAGAAAATGAGAGGAAGGTACGGTATAAAAACATCATGATACAATATTATGATGTTAATCCTTGGGTGAGCTAATGAATGAAAAAGTTAAAGCTATAAAAGTACGAAAATCATGGTGTAATAAACAAGCAGAATGTCAAGATGTTTATGGGGATTAGTGATTAATAAATTACCAGTAAAGGGAAATATGCCATAAAGAAAAAAATCAGTGAAAGAGTTTGTATACATTGTGGTAAAGAAGAAACTACAGAACACGTTCTTTAATGATGTGTAATATTTGCAAAATTGTGGGAAACATTGTGTAAAGAAAATGTATTTGAAAATATAAAGAAGGTAAATAAAATAAATATGGGAATAATTATGCATGGATATTATATCTATAAAAATAATGAAGATGTTAGTAAAAGATTATTTTACGTTGTGTGGACGATTTGGAATGAAAGGGTAAATGAGGTGTTATAAATATTTTATGCATGAACTTCCATGTAAATAATCTCCAAGTTAAGGAAGAAGTAGTTTGTTTAGAGGGTATCCGTATATTTTTTGTCCTCCTTACTAGGTTCATAGTTATTTATAGATTGGAAATAATCCCAGTAGTTTCCTTTGATAAAATCTTATACATTTTTGTTAGTTTCATGTATTTTATCAGTTATTTCTTGACTTACTAGAGTTATGCTTAAATTTATGAATTTTGGGACATTGTTTCTTATTGAGAACTGTATTAAATTTATCTTAGTTTCTATAGCGTGTCTATAGTTTTATATATCTAACCAGATATCTTTGTTCAGATTGAATATAATTATATTCTCTGTGCTTTGTATTTTGCTTCCATCCATCAATTGATACCAATAAATCAAATTGCTTTCTTTAAGTTTATGCATTGTTTTTAAATTAAAAGTACATAGATTATTTTTGTGTACAAGCTATTGGAAACAACAAGAAAAAACAAGCTTTATATCCTGGATTTTTGTGAATATAATCTCTAAATAACTTTAACATTGAAGTGATATGTGTTAATATTCCTATTTTCCAGAATATGTTTTAATATCCATAGAAAATTATTGTTTATCTCATTTTGTTGTGTAAAATGTATCTGGTTTGAGTCTGTGCACATGCTCTCTTGTATGTTTGTCCATTTTGCAGTATAGTTTTTATTTAACCATAAAAGGACTGTTTTTACAATTGATGATACTGACTATAATTCTATTTCTGGCATAGTAATTCCACCTAATGACCAATCCATTATATGCTAATTTAAACCTAGTCTTGGTTTGTTAGGATACCAGAAAAATGTGAGTATTACAGAACTGAATTCTCTAATGTTTTTTTCTAGATGGGGATAATGATAGGGACTGTATTAAGTATAGAATTTTTGGAAGTATGACCATTTTTATTATAGCAAGCCTTTCCTCCATTGTAAAGGTAAACGTTTTCCATTTATTAACAAGTGCGTTAATATTGGCTAGGTTGTTTTTATAATTTTCCTGTATTGTGGTTTTGTTTCCTTTCAAAATTATTCCAAGACATATTATTTTACGGTCTTGTTCTATGCATTTAGAAAATCTGTCTTCCATATCATTGATATTTCATTTATAAGTACAATTTTTGTTTTGTTTTCATTAAAAGCAAGTCCAAATATTTTCTGAAATGCCTTTACTGCATTGAATACTGCCCTAAGAGAGTTTCTATTATCTTTCAATGTCAAGAGAATACCATCTGCAAAACTGCAAATAGCAGTAATTTTGGAATTTAAGTTATTATTTATATGTATTCCTTCAATATCTGTCTTTGCTCTTATAAAATTTGCACAAGGCTCCATAACTAGTATGAATAATAGTGGTGAAAGTGTACAATCCTGCTTAATCCCCTTAGTAATCGGGATTGACTCTGACAGATAAGAAATTATTTTTATGTAAGCCACAGAATTATCATAAAGTAAATTAATAAGTTGGGAAAACATGTTGAAAAATTATATTCCTCTAGGACAAATAAAAAGTAATCCAATTTTCAGTGTCAAAAGCATTATTTATATCTGAGCTTAATAAGGTCAATCCTTGTTTTTTTTCTATATGCATAATCTATTATGGATAAACTTTTAATGTTGTCGTATTTATTTCTGTTTATTATAAATCTTGTTTGGTCATCATTAATCAGGCATGGCAGAAAAAGTTGCAACCTAGCAGCATGTATAGCCATGAATATTTTATAACCAATATTTAAAAGTGAGATTGGTCAATATGAGGAGCATTCTGCTGGATTTTTATCTGCCTTTAATATTGGAGAAATAAATGTTTATATCCAGGATGGGGGTACTTTATTTGGGTCTATATTATATCATCGAATGCTTAAAAAAACGAACGCTGATTGATCGACCTAATTTAAGCAAAAGCTTGCAATCTTGAACTGTCAAATCAGTGATTTTTTTTCCCAGGGAAAAAAATCGCTGATCCAAAACACATACACAAAACACAAGCACACCAAACAAACAGAAATCCACACACTTACACCTGAAATCTGATACCTAACCCTACACTAAACTATGCACACACCACTAACTACCCACTTACCTTAACCCAAACCCTAACCCTAAGGTCCATCACTATCACGCACTCACCTCACCCGCTCCCTAACTCTAACTCACTTAAATCTGCCCTAACCCTCATGTCCACTCAATCGCACACACACCTAAGTCGAGCCCTAACCCTAACTCACCTAAATCACCCAAACACTCACATCCATACAATCGCACACTTACCTGAATCCGACCAGTAACTTTCCACCATAACACTAAAAATACCGAAGCAACAGAAATGGACAACCAAATTCTTTCCCTAGGAAAAAATTCGAGTTTCTGCTGCTTCGATATTTTGCAGTTTTGCAAAAATAAGTTTGATCAACCAGCATTCGCTTTTTTAAGCGTTCGAGGATATAATATAGACCCCTTTATTTAGGTCTTTAACTAATATAAAAACTTTATGTAAAATGTGAAGAGCTTCTTTTGGCATTATTTTATATAATTCTGATATTATGCCATCATTACCAGGTGTTTTGTTTGGTTTTAGTTTCTTAATTTGACTTTTAACTTCAGGCAATTGTATGGGTTTAGCTATTAATTTCCTTTGATCTTCTGTTAGCCTTTTCCTAATATGCTTTTTTAATGAATGTTTTAATTAAATCTTGTGGGTCCATTGTTACCTCATTTTGATTAATTTTATTAAAGTGGGTTCTAAATATTTTTAAGAATTCATCAATATCTGTTACTTTTTTTTTGCTTCCTGGCAAGTACATTTCCTTAATATGATTAGATTTATTAATCAGTTTAGTTTTGTAAACTAATTTGTGTACAGATTTAGGATTCATGGAATAATTAATTAACTTGATCCTTTCTAAATTTATCATAGTTTTGTGATTTAAGGCTTCTAAATACGTTTTTAAATTCGTCTACTTCTTTCATAGGATCATAGGATCATAGGCGGTTACTAGGCTAAAGGCCCTGGGGCCCTTACAAGCCTAGCCAAGAGTTTATCCCCAAAAAGGAAACCTCATTCAGCACCTGTCACCCCTGTCAGTGAGGGACAAAGGTAGAACCCCTGGGGTAAATTTATGGTTTCCCATCCCCTCATCAAGACTGTGTTTGAAGAGGGCCAGTGAGATACTCTGTTTGACATGTATGGGAAGTCTATTCCAGAGATGGGGTCTCTCCAGCATGTTTTGTTGATGTCGCATATTAGATTTAGGCATATCGAGTGGGTAATGCACACGAAGTTAGACTTATGGATATGGAGCATCTCTAGTAGGGCAGGTTCGGATATCGCCTTGTAGGTGAGACACAGATCACTTCTGAGCAATCTGTATGATACCAAGTAGAGTGATAGTGATTTAAGCATGCCCACATAGGATAGGTGTTGAAGGCCATGGATTCTCTTTGTGAGGTATTTCTGTGGCCTTTCCAGTTGGTGCACGTGTTTGGAGAGGTACATACCAAATGGAGGATTATACTCAATCATAGGTCTAATAAGGGAGGAGTACAAAGAGGTAATAACCTCCTTTTTTCTGGATGCAATCCCTTTACTTATAAGATGAACCAAGTAAAAGGCTTTTCTGACCACAGCCACCACATGATGGTCGAATTTGCGATTGTTGTCAATCTGAGTACCCAGGTCTCTCACCACAGGTTGCATGCTTAGGGGTTGCCATTGATGTGGTAATTAGTAGGGGCTGTGTTTTTGCTGAATGGTACGAAAATACATTTTTTTGCATTTAACTTAAGGCCATGACTTTGGCACCAGTTATTTGTAGCTGTGAGATCCTCTTTCCGTATGTTAACATCAATTGGGGAGTCAGTGACAGCACCCAACTTACAGTCATCCGCAAACTTGGTCAGTCACAGGCCCTTTTACTTTGCCTGGACCTCTGAGAAGTATATACCAAATATTAGGGATCCCAGGACAGATCCCTGGGGAACACCACTAGTGACAGTTCTGCTGTCGGAGGTGGCAGCACCTATTTTGACCTTTTGGGTCCTATTTCTGAGCCAGTTGGCCACCCATCTGACTAGATAGGGATTAACACCAAGTTGTGTTAGCTTTTCGATGATGCCCGAGTGGGGGTTTGTGTCAAAGGCCTTGGACAAGTCAAGGTAAGCTGTATGTACTGACTTTCCCTCATCCAGGGCCTTGGTGACAGTCTCAAAGAAGTCAACTAGGTCCAATAGGCAAGATCTGCCCCTGACAAATCCAAATTGTGTGGGGTCAAGTGCTTGGAGATTGCCTATGTCTTTGTTTATGAGTTCCATAATAATACTTTCCATGACTTTACAGATCAGACTTGTCAAGCTGATGGGGCGATAGTTTCCTGAGTCAGTAGTGGCACCACCTTTGTGCAAAGGGATGACAATGGCAGTTCTCCACTCTGCTGGAATGAAGCCTGTAGTTAGGCTGTGGTTGAATAGGGTACTCAATGGCGAAGCTAGTTCTTGATGGAGATGGTGCAGAATACAGCCTGGGATACTATCAGGTCCCATGGAAGCTGTGTTCTTTGCCTAGGTTAGGGCCTTTAACACTTGATCTACAGAGATGTGAGGTGTGTGACAAGTATTGAGGATGTCGACTGGGCCTTCAGGGGGTGAGAAGGGGGTGAAGTTTGTGCTGAACCTATCAGCCAACAGATTTGCTAAGCCAGTAGAATCAGTGTAAGTGGTATCATTAAGTACTTGTTCGGGACAAAGTTGGGCTTTGCCAGGGAGGTTCCTAGTGCAACTGAAGAAGGACTTGTGGTTTCCCTTTGTTGGAGGCTAGTTTCAACTCATAATTGGCTTTGGAGGTTTTCCCTACTGATCTAATTGGTTTGTTTAAGTAGAGGAGGGAGTTTTTCTGATTTGGAATTTGTTCCTTTTTACCCTTGGACAACAGTTTCTTCCTTTTGTTGCAAAGCCTGTTGATAGAGCATGTCCACCAGATGGGTTTGTGTTTCTATCTTGACCTTTTTGAGTGTTCTGTTGTAAATTATTAATTTTTCCCTGTATATCAATTAGGTCCTTATCCCACTGCTTTTTCTTAACAGCATACCAATTTTTTATTCTTCCATTTAAATAAGTTTTTAAAACATCCCACATATATATTTCAGACACATCAGCCTTACAATTCATTTCTAAAAATATTTTTCTTTGTTAAAGGTTTATGTATGCTGGTATCCTTTTAATAGTAATCATTTTATTAATATTTAGCTCTAATATAAAAGTTATAGCATTGTGATCTGAAAGTGAGCCTGAAATTGTCTTTACTTTTATAAGGTTAGATATTAAGGTATTTGAAATGTATGCTCTATGTATTCTTGAATGGGATCCATGTCTATGACAAAAGTAAGTATAAAAAAGACAGCCTGGGTCTGAGAATTAATTAATATCCTTAATTTGAATTAAACCTATAAAGTTTTTCAATTCTTTCACTGATGTTGGTATTCTTCTTCTTTATAGCATTAGAATCTTCATTATTTAGTATGCAATTAAAATCTCCTGTCATAATGATGTTTTATTTTGAGTGTTGCCTTATCTTTTCCATATGTGACTTGACTGTTTTTATACCAATGCCTGGAATCCAGTAAACATTTATAAGGAATGCATAAAAAGTAAAGGAAGCAACAGACCACGGCTGTAGAGAATGCAAAATATTTTAATCCACAACAAACATAGAATGGTGAGTGCTTTCGTGGACCAAGCCACTTCATCAGACATTGAAACAAGGTATAAAATTCCTTTATATATCATCCTGCACTCACTAATTGGAACCCCATCTTAATTTAAAGACACAGGTAATTCCATGTGCAGATGAAAGACAGCATATAAAAACAGCATACAAAAACAGTATAAAAAACAGCATATAGGAAACAACACATTTAAAAACATAAACCAACATTTTTAAAAACTGAAACACACCAAAGGTATATTAATATTTCACTTTAACAGGTCTCTTCCTAGAAGAATGGGCTAGATGTTCATTTTGTCATTAAGCCCCCTGCCCATACTGGCCCTGAGCCTCACAATCCATTCAAGTTCTTTCGTCTCAACTTTCAATTTTACATCACCTCCCCTGAGGTTGTCCACATCTCTGTCCAATGGCCATGAAGGTGAACCTATGTGTATCACCAAAGATCCATACATGTCTAGCTAAGGCATTTGTCTCTGCCTTCCTCCCTATATCATCGTAGTGGTCCCGCATGCGATATCTCAACCTCCTGGTCATCATCCCTACATAGAATGACGCACAGACCGCACAATGGGCCAAGTACACAATGTTTGTACTATTACAGTTTGCAGAGAGTTTAAACTTAAACACTCTATCCATATCAAGATGCTTGAATTCTCCACTACAATCTATGTACATACAGAAATTGCAGGCTTTACAGGAAACGGTACCACCTTTACCCCCACTAACAGGATCTTTTGTCAGGCCATGTTGTGATCTAGGTCCACACAGGATCCTTTTCAAGTTCTTTTTATTTTTGTATACAAACTTTGGGGTATCACCCACTGAACCTTTAATAGCATCATCAGCACACAGGATGTTCCAGTTCCTGTGAAGAATGTTTGGTAGAAGCTTGATATTATTGGAGTAAGTCACTGACATTCTCATTTGTCCATCCAGAGTCCCTGCCCTCCGCACTGGCCGTTCACCATCAGAGAAGTATGGTCTACCCTCTGTGCTCCTACATTCCATTACACCCCTCAGGGTGTCCTGATGTTCAGTGGGGGCATAACCCCTCTGTGAGAACCTCATTCCCAGTTCACCCAACTCACTTTCAAATCTATCCTGATCAGCTGTCAACCTAGAAGTCCTCAGTCCCTGCCCCCTCACAATGTTCTTAAAAATGTGTTGGGGATGCATGCTCTTTCTGTGTAAATAACTATTTCTATAGCAATACTTTCTGTGTATTTCTGTTTTAAATTGCCCATCATCCTTCTGTATAACCTTCACATCCAGGAAGTCAACTGTACTAAAAGAGCTCTTCATGGGGAACCTCAGGAAACTGGTGCATCTATTCAAATGTGAAAAAAGGGGGCAAAAGTAGACTCATCTCCCTCCCACAAGATAAAGAGGTCATCTACAAACCTCCTATAGAATTTCAAGCATTTGCCATATTCTCCCAACAGAAATTCCTTCTCCCGGCGGGCCATAACAATATTGGCGTAACCACTGGCACAGGAAGTGCCCATGGCCACGCCATCCAACTGCTTGTACAGTGTTCCTTCAAACAAAAATAAGTTATTTTCCAAAATGAGCTCCATTAGGAGAGATAAAAAATCAACACATTGCCCATTGTACAGCCCATCTTCCAGCAGGTATTCCTTCTCCCATCAGGCCATAACAATATTGGCATAACCATTGGCACAGGAAGTGCCAATGGCCATGCCATCCAATTGCTTGTACAGTGTTCCTTCAAACAAAAATAAGTTATTTTCCAAAATGAGCTCCATTAGGAGAGATAAAAAATCAACACATCGCCCAGTGTACAGCCCATCTTCCAGCAGGTATTCCTTAAAATATTCAACCCCCACCTGGTTGGGAATAACAGTAAACAATGACTGCACATCCATGGTAATTGGCAGCAGCCTATCATCACTCACATACATGTTAATGAATGAATATAGATCTCTCAAGAAATTTTCTGTATCTAACAAACTAATAGAATTTCTCCTCAGGACAGATTTCAGGTGTCACTCTACGTAGATAGATAGTGTTTCCGTAGACCAGCCCCTCCCTGACACAATGGGTCTCATTGGTGGTTCAAGGGGTTTTTGTGAATTTTAGGAAGACCCTGCATTATAGGTATCACAGGACGTTCAACAATAAAATAATTAAATAAATCAATGCTGATAACATTGCACTGTAGACATTCAAATACAGCATTATATATAGAGTCATTACACCTCTGTACCTGTTGAAAACCCACTTTACGATAAAACTTTATATCATTCAACATGTTGAGCATGATGTCCCTATAATAGGTGTAATCCATTACCACCATAGATCCCCCTTTATCCGCTGGTCTTATAGAGATGGAAATATCATTGTGCAAGCACTCTAAAGCTATTCTTTCTTCTTTACTTAAATTATTAAAGTATCTGCCACTAGAATCACTATCATATAAATGATAAATATCTCTAACACACGCCCTCTCAAAAGCATCAAGTATTGCACTATTAGTAGGAATGAACCCACTGGGTTTCTTAAAAACATTTACATCAGTCTGGTCATTCACAGTTTTACCAAACTGCATTTTCAAAATTATATTTCGTGTGAAGGCTTTCAGTTCCAGAATGTTATCAGTCACTGTCATTTTGTTAGCAGGTATGAATGACATATCTTTACTCAGCAAACTATCTTCAGCCTCAGTGAGAGCCCTCCATGAAATGTTCCAAACTAGAGTCTTCCCCCTTGTTGCCACATCTTCTTGATGGTCATCGATTGCTGCTGCTCCTCCTCCTGGGACATTTTCTGTTTCATGCGGCCTCTGCTTTGTAAACGGTCGTGAAAAGCAGCTTGTCATATCGGATATGGAGTAATTAAAACAGTGGAATTCAAGTCCTGTGATGCATCTGTGATGTGTGTACGCATGGTTACTTCACTATACTTGCTGTGTGCTCCATTGGAGGTGGTGGGTGCGTCAGTTATATTTTTGTCACGAACATCAGGGTGCCCAACTTCAGGGCAAAGTGCATTGGAAATGGTACTTGCTCCTACCCCTTCCTGTGTAAGAGCACCACTCCCTACAGCATTGTTGATTCTATCTTGTGCAGGTGGCGTGCTTGCATCATATGTCATACCTTCGTTCATCTGGTTTTCTACCCAATGCGTAACTGTGGTTGAATGCTGTTGGTTCCTATAAATGGCATCAGGGCCATTGCGCTCTCTAGGCCAAGTGAACACCCGCCCATTCAGGAAATCCTCCTTGTCCCTCAGAATTTTCTTTTTCTTATAGGCAAGCAGTTGTCGCTCATATACACCAACAGTTTCAATCAAGTTGTCACGTTTGATGTCCACCAGATTGCTGGGAAAGCATTCATACAGTTCCTCTTGTGTCTTATAGACATTATCTGAAAGTTGAGCCTCCTCAGACTTAAAATAATTAATGAGCAATTGCATATATTTGTGGCTTGATTCTATATTAATACACTGCCACCTTGCCAACAAATCTGGGTACAAAGTGCCATACGTTGGCATATTTAGAACACGCAGGCCACGAGGGACAATATTTAATTGCAGACATGCTTCAAAGTAAAGTCTCTATGACTGCAGGCATTTGAATTTATGCAAATCAATATCCAATTTAAAGCACATTTTCTTCAAAGTCACAGCATCATACTCACTGTTGATATCAGGCAAGGCCATACTGACAGTCATTTCTTGATTAAGCAGAGGATTCTCTGTAATCTCCACAAACTTTCTTAGCTGTCCCAGGTCTCGGTCATTCCCTCCTCTTAAAATATTAGCCAGTTCAGGCCCTTCCACTGAGAGATTACCTTCTGCCATGTCCAAGCACCACTTGTAACAAAGTACAGCCAAGAAAAGTACAAAACAGGTGATGCTAGTAAACTGCACTTCCAAAAAATAATCCAAATGCATAAAAAGTAAAGGAAGCAACAGACCACAGCTGTAGAGAATGCAAAATATTTTAATCCACAATGAACATAGAATGGTGAGCGCTTTCGTGGACCAAGCCACTTCATCAGACATTGAAACAAGGTATAAAATTCCTTTATATATCATCCTACACTCACTAATTGGGACCCCACCTTAATTTAAAGATACAGGTAATTACATGTGCAGATGAAAGACAGCATATGAAAACAGCATATAAAAACAGTATAAAAAACAACATATAGGAAACAACACATTTAAAAACATAAACCAACATTTTTAAAAACTGAAACACACCAAAGCTATATTAATATTTCACTTTAACAGGTCTCTTCCTAGAAGAATGGGCTTGATGTTCATTTTGTCATTAAGCCCCCTGCCCATACTGGCCCTGAGTCTCACAATCCATTCAAGTTCTTTTGTCTCAACTTTCAATTTCACATCACTTCCCCTGAGGTTGTCCACAAGTCTGTCAATGGCCATGAAGGTGAACCTTTGTGTATCACCAAAGGTTCCTACATGTCTAGCTAAGGCATTTGTCTCTGCCTTCCTCCCTATATCATAAGAGTGCTCCCGCATGCAATCTCTCAACCTCCTGGTTGTCATCCCTACATGGAATGACACACAGAACACACAATGGGCCAAGTGCACAATGTTTGTACTATTAAGGTTTGCAGAGAGTTTAAACTTAAACACTCTATCCATATCAGGATGCTTGAATTCTCCACTACAATCTATATACATACAGAAATCGCAGGCTTTACAGGGAATGGTACCACCTTTACCCCCACTAGCAGGATCTTTTGCCAGGCCATGTTGTGACCTAGGTCCACACAGGATCCTTTTCAAGTTCTTTTTATTTTTATATACAAACTTTGGGGTATCACCCACTAAACCTTTAATAGCATCATCAGCACACAGGATGTTCCAGTTCCTGTGAAGAATGTTTTGTAGAAGCTTGATATTACTGGAGTAAGTTACTGACATTCTCATTTGTCCATCCAGAGTCCCTGCCCTCCACACTGGCCATTCACCATCAGAGAAGTATGGTCTACCCTCTGTGCTCCTACATTCCATTACACCCTTCAGGGTGTCCTGAAGTTCAGTGCCAGCGTAACCCCTCTGTGAAAACCTCATTCCCAGATCACCCAACTCACTTTCAAATCTATCCTGATTGGCTGTCAACCTAGAAGTCCTCAGTCCCTGCCCCGTCACAATGTTCTTAAAAATGTGTTGGGGATGCATGCTATTTCTGTGTAAATAACTATTTCTATAGCAATCCTTTCTGTGTATTTCTGTTTTAAATTGTCCATCATCCTTCTGTATAACCTTCACATCCAGGAAGTCAACTGTACTAAAAGAGCTCTTCATGGTGAACCTCAGGAAACTGGTGCATCTATTCAAATGTGAAAACATTAAATTTAATTACTCCATATCCGATACAACAAGCTCCTTTTTGCGACCGTTTACAAAGCAGAGGCCACATGAAATGGAAAATGTCCCAGGAGGAAGAGCAGCAGCAACCAATGACCATCAAGAAGATGTGGCAACAAGGGGGGAAGACCCTAGTTTGGAACATTTCACGGAGGGCTCTCACTGAGGCTGAAGATAGTTTGCTGAGTAAAGGTATGTCATTCATACCTACTAACAAAATGACAGTGACTGATAACATTCTGGAACTGAAAGCCTTCACATGAAATATAATGTTGAAAATGCAGTTTGGTAAAACTGTGAATGACCAGACTGATGTAAATGTTTGTAAGAAACCCAGTGGGTTCATTCCTACTAATAGTGCAATACTTGATGCTTTTGAGAGGGTGTGTGTTAGAGATATTTATCATTTATATGATAGTGATTCTAGTGGCAGATACTTTAATAATTTAAGTAAAGAAGAAAGAATAGCTTTAGAGTGCTTGCACAATGATATATCCATCTCTATAAAACCAGCAGATAATGGGGGATCTATGGTGGTAATGGATTACACCTATTATAGGGACACCATGCTCAACATGTTGAATGATATAAAGTTTTATCGTAAAGTGGGTTTTCAACAGGTACAGAGGTGCAATGACTTTATATATAATGCTGTATTTGAATGTCTACAGTGCAATGTTATCAGCATTGATTTATTTCATTATTTTATTGTTGAACATCCTGTGATACCTATAATACAGGGTCTTCCTAAAATTCACAAAAACCCCCTTGAACCACCAATGAGACCCATTGTGTCAGGGAGGAACTGGTCTATGGAAACACTATCTATCTACGTAGAGCGACACCTGAAATCTGTCCTGAGGAGAAATTCTATTATTTTGTTAGATACAGAAAATTTCTTAAGAGATCTATATTCATTCATTAATACGTATGTGAGTGATGATAGGTTACTGCTCATTACTATGGATGTGCACTCATTATTTACTGTTATTCCCAACCAGGTGGGGGTTGAATATTTTAAGGAATACCTGCTGGAAGATGGGTTGTACAATGGGCAATGTGTTGATTTTTTATCTCTCCTAATGGAGCTCATTTTGGAAAATAACTTATTTTTGTTTGAAGGAACACTGTACAAGCAGTTGGATGGCGTGGCCATGGGCACTTCCTGTGCCAGTGGTTACGCCAGTATTGTTATGGCCCAATGGGAGAAGGAATTTCTGTTGGGAGAATATGGCAAATGCTTGAAATTCTATAGGAGGTTTGTAGATGACCTCTTTATCTTGTGGGAGGGGGATGAGTCTACTTTTGCCCCCTTTTTTCACATTTGAATAGATGCACCATTTTCCTGGGGTTCCCCATGAACAGCTCTTTTAGTACAGTTGACTTCCTGGATGTGAAGGTTATACAGAAGGATGATGGACAATTTAAAACAGAAATACACAGAAAGGATTGCTATAGAAATAGTTATTTACACTGAAACAGCATGCATCCCCAACACATTTTTAAGAACATTGTGAGGGGGCAGGGACTGAGGACTTCTAGGTTGACAGCCGATCAGGATAGATTTGAAAGTGAGTTGGGTGATCTGGGAATGAGGTTCTCACAGAGGGGTTATGCCACCACTGAACTTCAGGACACTCTGAGGGGTGTAATGGAATGTAGGAGCACAGAGGGTAGACCATACTTCTCTGATGGTGAACGGCCAGTGCCGAGGGCAGGGACTCTGGATGGATAAATGAGAATGTCAGTGACTTACTCCAGTAATATCAAGCTTCTACAAAACATTCTTCACAGAAACTGGAACATCCTGTGTGCTGATGATGCTATTAAAGGTTTAGTGGGTGATACCCCAAAGTTTGTATATAAAAATAAAAAGAACTTGAAAAGGATCCTGTGTGGACCTAGATCACAACATGTCCTGGCAATGGATCCTGTTAGTGGGGGTAAAGGTGGTACCATTCCCTGTAAAGCCTGCAACTTCTGTATGTATATAGATTGTAGTGGATAATTCAAGCATCCTGATATGGATAGAGTGTTTAAGTTTAAACTCTCTGCAAACTGTAATAGTACAAACATTGTGTACTTGGCCCATTGTGTGTTCTGTGCGTCATTCTATGTAGGGATGATGACCAGGAGGTTGAGAGATTGCATGCGGGAGCACTCCTATGATATAGGGAGGAAGGCAGAGACAAATGCCTTAGCTAGACATGTAGGAACCTTTGGTGATACACATAGGTTCACCTTCATGGCCATTGACAGAGTTGTGGACAACCTCAGGGGAAGTGATGTGAAACTGAAAGTTGAGACGAAAGAACTTGAATGGATTGTGAGACTCAAGGCCAGTATGGGCAGGGGGCTTAATGACAAAATAAACATCAAACCCATTCTTCTAGGAAGAGACCTGTTAAAGTGAAATATTAATATACCTTTGGTGTGTTTCAGTTTTGAAAAATGTTGGTTTATGTTTTTAAATGTGTTGTTTCCTATATGCTGTTTTTTATACTGTTTTTATATGCTGTCTTTCATCTGCACATGGAATTACCTGTGTCTTTAAATCAAGGTGGGTTCCCAATTAGTGAGTGTAGGATGATATATAAAGGAATTTTATACCTTGTTTCAATGTCTGATGAAGTGGCTTGGTCCACGAAAGCACTCACCATTCTATGTTCATTGTGGATTAAAATATTTTGCATTCTCTACAGCCATGTTCTGTTGCTTCCTTTACTTTTTATGCATTTGGATTATTTTTTGGAAGTGCAGTTTACCAGCATCACCTGTTTTGTACTTTTCTTGGAAACATTTATAAGGGTATATAAAACTCCATTAAGTTCATTATCTACTGAGCAGAGCATGCCCTTGTCATCTTTATACTCACTGATTGTATTAGGTAAAGGTAAAGTATTTCTCCATAATATGGCCACCCCCCCTTTTTTGTTTAAATTGGGAACTACTTAGAACAGAAATTGTTTTGTATTGAGTTCACTCATATCTTCCTGTAATAAGTTTCTTTCTTGTAGGAAAACAATATGTGGACTATGTAAATTTAGGAATCTACTTAGATTACTTCTCTTGCAACCATTATTTCGACCATTTATACTGATAGAAATGCACTTTAGTTGCATTGTGTTGCATCTATCAGTGAAAAGATAATAAATATGTTTCTAACTTTTAAACATATTAATTTTGTTATACCACTTTTATATATGATTTACTGCCCAATAAACTTTGCAAATCTGATCATGTTAATAAGATTAGATACATTAACATTTTTGAAACTTGTAGACACCCATAAAAGACAATTGGTTATAATGAATTTTACACAAACAATTCTTTCAAAATTTCTTCCCTCCATGGAGTCTAAAACCCCTAGTTTGAATAGAAAAAGCTATCCAAACTGACCCTCTCATTTACTCAAAGAGAAAAAATAACCAAAAACCTCCTGCCTGCTATTTAGCAAATTATGAATGAATAAAGCTCCATGTGTCACAAAGTCACAACACGAAAAGAAAAAAGAAAAAGAAAGATTCTATTATTTCCAGCCATAAATTTACATTGGTTAGGTTATTATCTTGAACATTTTATAATCAATTTTGTGCAAAGTTCAATTATGCACAATCAAATATTTTGATTACAAATGAGAAGTGCTATACAAACATGTGAAAACAGCTTTTTCAACTTATTTTCATCAGTTTGGTGTTTTATTATATAATGCATTTGTTTCTCTTTTAGTTTTCTAATAAGCACAAATAAAACACATCCAATTTCTAATATTTACTTATACTTATGGATATATACATCTTAAAATTCCTGTAAAGAAAGGAGAAGGGTATTTTGTGAAATAGCATCCCTTCTGCTCTTCTATTAGTCAGTTTCCTAAAACAAGAGGAGGGGTAAAGCTTTATTGTATTAAATTGAAAATGTTTGTTACATCTTTGTATTCCATTTATTCAAGAGAAATTATGTATAAAGTATGCTTAGAATGTGCATTGATGTATTTCTGGAATACACAGTATTCTTACATTTATAGAAAATGTAAAACTGTATCCATTATCACATAACATATACATCCTATGTAGTTGTTACAGTTTTTTGGTAATTTTAATATGGGTATCTGTATATTCTTGATGCTAAATTCAAATTATGACCTAACCTTTTCACAGTTTGAGGTCTAGTACTGGACGTAAATACTGTCCACTTTTCTTCTTACAGCTAGATTTAGCACCCATCTATCCCCCTACTACCCCCCTCTACCACTCTTCCTAAACTATATACCCACTTACAACTTTACTTACCTTACATACACACCATTTCACTGATTGCTCTTTTGGCTGCTTCTCCTTCTCTTGTCTCTTCCTGCTCCGTTCGCCCTGTGTCCTCACTCTGCTCCCCTACCCTGCCCCCAAATCTCACCCGCCCCCAAAGGCCCTAAACTTATACTTCTAAACCACACCCTTTTTCCCATCTCATCCAATCTAAACTTTTCTCTACTAACCACACCCTCTTCACCTCATAACCTATCATATATCCCTCTACATAAGGTAACTAAACCTAACTTACATCTGTCATCTTGTCTTAATACTATTCCTACCTCTTCTACAATTCCTTTGTTCTTTTCTGCACTATGCTTACATCAACTTTCACAGCAAAATTCAAGCTGTTACTCATTGCCACACTCTCTTAACCTCCTTTGAACACTCACAATATCTTATAACTCCCTACCTTCCCAAGCAAACTACAATAGCTCTCACTATTTCCCAAAAATCACATAAACATAACTTCTCCTCCTTGCTACCTACTAGCTAAATTCCACAAACTGACCCACATCAAATACAATGATCTTAGAACCAAGAAATCTTTAAACCAAATCTGCAACCTACACAATCCTTTATTTAGACTAATAAGCTAGTCCTTACAAGACGGTGATATTCACCCTAATCCTGGCCCAGCAAGTACTTTAACAAATAAACTTCATAACCCCAGTCCCTCCATCACACCTTCCCCTACCAAACTCACTAACGCACTCTATATTGCACATCTCAATATATGTAGCATTAATAACAAAGCTGCACACCTCCATGCTCTCCTAGATGTCCACTCTTTTGATGTCCTATGCCTTACAGAGACATGGTTAAAACCCCATACCCAAGATACTGAAGTCATCCCACCCGGATACAACATTATAAGGCTAGACCGCAAAAATAGGAAGGGTTGTGGAGTAGCTATCATTCTCAAAAATGATCTACAAGTTACCTCTGTAGACTTCAAACCACCTCTAGAGAATAATGCAGAAATCCTTATTTCCAAACTTCAGCTCAATTCTAGTAAATCCATATACATCAACTGTATCTACTTACCTCCTGGTAATAATACCAATATACTCGAGGATATCCTCAGCTCCCTGTCATCATCCTTTCCACAAGAAACTATAATCTTTGGAGATTTCAATATTGACTGGAAGTGTATCACTATTGAACATCCTACTTCCCATATTAACCTTTATGGCTTTTCACAAATCATTACCTCTCCAACCCGAATTAACAAACCTAACAAAAAAGAAAGCACCTTAGATTGTATTCTCATAAATAAACATCACCAGACATATAAGGTAGGAATCTTCTCAGATGACATACGTGACCACTCATTAACCTATATAATCAGGCAAAAGATCGATATCCCCTACACAGCCACATATAGGACAATATGGTCAAACAAAGACTTTAACCCTGAAATATTTCAAATTGAACGTAGGGCAAGTGACTGGTCTTCCTTAAAAAGCCTCCCTCTTGAAGAGGCAGTTAAATACTTTAACACTAAATTCTTAGCCATCCTAGACCAGCATGCTCCAAAACGTATTATAAGAATTAGGTCAAAACCTGCCCCTTGGCTCTCTAAAGACACCAGACAGAAAATCATACTCAGAAACAAAGCCTGGACCAGGTGGCGAACTACCAAAAATACTCCAGATCAGCTACATTTAGGCAGATGAGAAATGGGACAAAAAAGCTGTAGTCTCAGATAAAAAAAACTTCTATTGTCAAATACAGAAGACGCACCATAGTAATCCACAAAAGTTTTGGGCAAGCATTAACAGACTCCTACACCCAGGTCAAACTAGCACACCAACCCCACTAGGTAGTAACCACAAAAACCCAAAGCAAACTGCTAATGCCTTCAATTCCTTCTTCACAGAAGCCATTCAAACTCTAGCAAATCAACTCTCACCTGACAGCTCAAGCCTTCCTACCACCATTACTAGCTCTCTCCCTACATTTCAAATGCAACCCATCCCAACAAACTTCATCTGCAAGCTCATCCAAAAAACAAACCTTGTACTCCATCAGCTGACCAGCTACCTGCAGAATACCTGCAGAAAGCAGCTAAAACTGTAGCCTATCCTATATCCATCCTTATAAACAGAACCATAAATGAGGGAACAATTGCAGCAATCTGGAAAATATCTTACATTATCCCCCTACACAAAGATGGGAACTCCAGTGAACATTATAACTATCATCCTATAGCTATACTATCACACTTAGCAAAAATAATGGAAAAATGCATTCATAGCCAGCTACTAAACCATCTAATCCAAAAACAACATACTTGCTGAATGTCAACATGGCTTTAGGCTATTCCATAGTACGACTACTGCACTCTTATCCTTCTCTAACTCCATTAACAAAAACAGAAATAACAACATCCTCTCTTCAGCACTCTTTATTGATCTTTCCAAAGCTTTTGACATTGTAAACCACCAGCTGCTTATAAATATTCTCAAATCACTCTCTCTTGATGCTCAGGCTATAAAATGGTTCAGTTTCTACCTCAGTAATAAGCAGCAAGCTGTGCTCTGGGAGAATCACCTATCTTCTCACCTGCCTGTCACCTTAGGTGTCCCTCAGGGCTCCATTTTAGGCCCACTTCTATTCTCAGTTTTCATCAATGATCTTCACTTAGCAATCCCACAGGCTACCTGTACACAATATGCTGATGATCCTACAATTATATGCTCAGCCAATTCTTCACCTGAACTGCAATCCATAACTCAAACAGTTGTTAACATAGTAGAATCTTGGTTTCTTCAATGTTGCCTCCTCTTGAACCCAAAAAAAAAAACAAAGCTCCTGCTCTTTACTCCTACCCGAAAGGCCACCCCAATAGATTTCTCAGTCACATCTAACAACTGTATACTCATATCACCTGATGTTACAACCAAACTTCTAGGAGTTGCAATTGACAACAACCTCAACTTTGATACTCATATTAACAATACTGTAAAATGTATCAACAAAAAAAATTGGCTCCCTCTATAGGATTAAACCCTTCCTTACTCCATTAGCTAGATCTACTATTGCCCACTCCCATCTAATCTCAACACTTCTCTATGCCTCTCCTATCTATACTAATCTATCTAAAAACAATCTTCAGAAAATAGCTAAATCCTATAATAATATAGCCAGATTTGCCACTGGAAAACCTTTCAAAACCCATCATTGTCAGAATTTAACTCAACTAGGTTGGCTGGAACTTCAGAATCAACTTAAATTTAACCAACTTATAATTGCCCATAAAACCCATTATCAGCCTCTTAATACTCCAATATTATCAAGCCTGATCACCCCCTACAAAAATCTTTACACCTTATGCTCATCAAATAAATTACTAGTTAGCACAAGTAAAACCAGTAACACAGTAGGTGACTCTCTCTTCTCAAATACAGTTGGGAAAAACTGGAACAATTTACCTAGTGAACTTACATCACTATCCTCCCTAACACTTTTCAAACAAAAACTTAAGATTTACCTTAGAACACACTGGCTATGCCCTTGCTGTAACCCTGACTAACCTTTGACTGTGTTTTTAACACTTTTTTTTCTTTTCTTTTCTTTTTCTACCTTTTTTACTAAGTCCATGCTGCTCTTTTACCACAAAAATCAGCAATTGTAAATTAAGTATTTCATATACGAGATTACTTCTTTTGAGAATTATTTTACCTTATGTTATCTCCTAAATTGTATTGTCATATTAAATGAACTGCAACTATTTGTAAAATTATCTACTTTGTCTATCTTAATATAATCCTGTAGTACTGTTTTTCATTTGGAGCTTATCTCCCCAGGCCTCTACTGAAAATGGACATGTATCCAGTTAGACTAGCCCGGTCAACAAATGTAAAATAAAAAATAAATAAAATAAATAAATTATAGTACCAAGTACTTGTGACTATAATGTCTTGTGTGTATTATCCCTCTGATCACATGAAAACATAATAACAGCAACAGACTCTGCAACATCATCCACACCCATGTACTCCAGAATTAAAACACAGTCCCATGTGAATATCCATACGAACAAATTGGTCCCATTAAATGTTTATTTATATTTTAAATTAGGGTCATTCAGTGTCTGAAGGTCAGCAGGGTCCAGCTGCATTCCACTATTTCATGTCTTCCATGTCCCACCACTATACCTTTCGAAGACAATCTACTCCTAGATCCTTGATATTGTCATCTTGCCACTCATCACCCCCCATGACCTCCACTCTCTGAACCTTTATGTCACACTGGAGTAAAATATGGTAATAGTTTGAAAAATAATGATGTTATGCCCAAATTAAATTATATGTTTTGTTATTTTTGTGTCTCCAAAAACTAAGCAATTTTTCACATTTCCTTTGTTAATAACACATATAATAGCTTAATAGAACAAATTTGGCTATTTAAGTATTTGAAGATTTGGTCTGAACATCCATGAAGGCATAGATTGTAAGGTAAATTAAGTTATGTGATACCCTAAATTTTCAAATAAGTTTACAAGACATGTGACAGCCAGTGATTTAATTTCGAGTTCAAATCTGTTTCTCCTTCCTATAATGTTTCCTCCTTTTGGGTTAACCTATTTAAAAAAGCTTGGCTTTACGTTACTACCTGCAAAATGTATATATTTATTGTCCTCATCAAACCCAAGAACAACTCACTGTATTATAATATAAGGGCTAATTAACCACTCAGATTGGGTCTATATCAGTTCATCGCAATGCATTGCAGTGAACACCAGATCGTTCACCCTCATTCAGTGAAAATAGTTTCATCAATTCACTGAATTTACCAAGGGCAAGTAAATACTTTCCCCACAGCACAACTTTGCCCTTTTCTCAATTGTAGTGCGATGCCGCAGTTTGTACATATAGTCAGGGGGTGGGGAGCATAGCTCCCCACATTGGGGGGGGCGGTGTGAAGTCCCTCACTTGGGTGGGTTTGATTTGCATAGCTGTCAGTCCGTTGTGCTGTAGGGCAAGTATTTTATTGCCTACAGTAAATTCAGTGAATCGCTGAAATGATTTTCGCTGAAAAAGGGTTGACAATCTGGTGTTCACTGTAACTGCATTGTGACAAACTAATATAGACCCCTCAGAATGCACCAAAATGTCATTCAATATAAGAATGAAACACAGATTTATATGAACAATAATTATTGTTTAGATTGGAATAGCATTGAAAAAATAAAGACTGCCTCAAAATGAAAATGAGATTTATATAATTCTTGTCTTTATTGGAATATTTATGGTGATATGTCAGTTGAAGGCCTTTCTTTCAAAGAAAAGCCTGGTGGGTGTCCTTATCTGTGGGCATTAGAAATGAATACAAGTATCTGTGCTACAACCAGTTTTGAGCATGTGTATGTACCCAGTCTGCACTTTTCCTCTATATTTTATATTATTCATTCCATTCTTCAGGGCTACGTGTTGGTACTCCCTTTTCATATGTTGTTGTGTCTTAAAGGATCATGCAAAATGATTATATTTTCATGACAATCCTATATTACTGAGCTTGATTTCTGTCAATTTTATTTTAAGTAATGCATCACTGAATAAATAATTCACTTAACAGACTCATGTCACCCTTGAAAATGATAGGGATGCATAATTTTCTTTTTTTTTGGTAAATATAAATAAGCAAATTTATTAAAAACCCTGGCTATAAATGTCAGGTCTGCACCAGAAAATCTAGCTTCCCTGCTCTAGCAATTGCGATCAGTACTGTGCTGTTGTAAATATGCATGGGGCAGATGTGCATGGTGAGAAGCTGAGAGTGTGATTCTGATAGAGGCAAAATACTATGCTAGATGATAGAGTCTTGCTAAAATTATTAAACCATGTGAGGAGACAAAAGACAGAAGCAATGCAAGACACTTTCTTGGTATCTAGAGCAATACAAAATAGGATTATCACCGTAACCTCATAAATTACTTAAAACTAGCTGCATCACGCAAAACTAGCTGCATGCAGCATATTCACTCATTGGATTATAAGATCGTAGGAAGTCAAGCCGTGACATGCAACTCTGAGTGGATCTGTCACACATTTTCCTTTCACACATTATTTTTGTTTTTATTGTATAAACTTGCCTGTGATCTCAGCAGGAAACCAGGATTCTTTCTTGAGAAACTAAAGTTTCATCTGGTGAGAGCACGAGCTGCTTATTCCTTTGTTTTCCCACCACAAATCTGTCTATGTGTAAACTGTACAACTTATCTATCTGCAAGGGATAATGCTGTTGTGGCTTCGTATGTTCTCAATTCACACAGTACATATAGAGCCAACAACTGAATTATGCATTTAAAAGTTCATCATTTTTTTAAATATCCGTATCCCCCTCTTCCCATATACAAGAGACAAACCATTTCTAGGTGTTATTTATTTAAAAGTGTCCCCTGGCAAAAACCAATAAAGAACATCAAAAACATCAGTTTGGCATATGGAAATATTTACAAAAGGGCAAAAATGAAGGGAGAAAAAAGAAAAAAAAACACCATGAGAAGATCCACCTGCCGGCAGTGCATCATATTTAATTATGGCTTGCTTTAGGCTGTTCTACTCAACCAGTTATAACAAGGGATGACTATGTATGCATCTCCCGCTCTCCTCTTTCCTCATTTACTTATATGTAATCATGTAATTACTAGTGCTTTTCTAACTGTTTAATAATAAGTAAGCAAATCTTCTCATATATACTTCCTTTGCCCATCACCAGCACCAAACAATCATATCAGCAGTTAGAGAGGACACAAATCTAACATGCTCTCGCCTTAGTGTCTGTCAGCATTGCATTAAGGTCATTTACTTTATGATTGTGAAGTTTATAATATCCAGCTAATGACAGAAAACATACATCACAACATAATATGTAACACTGGATCAGCTTCCTCTCCTACATCTTTTCATTATTTATTAATTGTTGTAGTGCATTTGTAGTAAAAAAATGACAGGAGGGATGTGTTCTGTGGTGCAGTATTTTATCAATTAGTTAAACAGGTCTTATAGGTTACACAATTATTTACACAAACAGCTATATACTTACAATGTTTGATTAAAGGACACTTGCATGAATTCTAATTAGTTATAAGGGCTATAGAATGAAATATACATAAAAGAATAATGTTCTTCAAAGCCAATTCTGTTTTGTTTATATGCATTACATTTCTAATATTTATACACACATACACACACACGCATATTATATATATATATATATATATATATATATATATTTTTTTTTTTTTTTTTTTGTTTGTTTGTTTGTTTAATTAAATACCCTTGCATTTGAACACACTATAATTAATGTAAAACCATATAACAACTATAATTAATGGTTTAAATCTAGTTACTAGGATGAGTATAAAAATAAAAAGTTTAGTAATGTTTGCCTTGTTTTAAGATGCATTCAGGTCTCTCTTTAAACTATAAGCATGTCAGCATAAATCATTTTTTTAGCTAGTAATACCCAATTAGCAAATAGGGTATTACTATAAGTATGTCAGCATAAATCATTTTTAGCTAGTAATACCCTATTTGCTAATTGGAATGAAAGATTGTTAAGATAAAGACGTCATTTTTCTTTTAGTTTCTTCTATCTAACATTCACCTGTCTTTTCAGACAGTTGTTATTCCATTCCATATCTTCTACCTGGTCAGTGATGTAGATGTTCATCCTGGACCTGTTTTCCAGGTCATCTATTTTTTCCAAAAGTAGGGTGTTTTGTCTCAGAAGGAATTCTGTATTATTTTCTTCCTCTGTTAATCTCCGATCTATATTATTTAATGGCACTTCTATTCCTGATATTTGTGCTATTGATTAAGTGATTCCTGTACTTGTTCCATTTGTTTGGAACATTTTTTCTTGAAGTTATCTATCTTGCTGTCTATTTTGTCCATTTTCAGTGAGAGCACTTGAATATTAGATAAAACAGTCTGAAAGTCCTTTCTCATAAGAGACTCTTTGAGTTCTGTTTTGTGTGACTCATTCTGTTTCCCAGTGAAAGATTTTCTGAGCAAGTGTTTGACAGGAAAATGATTTTAAACACAAGAAATTTGTTGTTGCTATCTTCCAGAACAGTTCAAAATATTAGTATTTAGTCAAACACTTCAAGTACGATAACTTAGAAATATAATTTCCTGTCAGAAATAAATAAAATAGCAGAGCTCAAATAAACTGCTGCTAGTTTGCCAACATTCCAGCCCAAAAGATTCTGATCTTGTGAGGCATTTTGCCATCACCCAAAATGATGCTGAGATTCAGAGACAAAGATAATTGGCTATAATAATTGGCTATGTAGTTGGTGTCATTCTGAGGGAATCCAGTATGCACTGGCTTGGGATGAAATAGCTGCTAATTCTTCCTGCTTTGCCAGTTTGCATTTGATTAAAGATTGTTGCCTCCATAGTGCCTTTTTTTAGACAGAGTCCATGTGATGAGCATTCTAAATTAGTAAATTACAATTTGGAGCACATTAATGTGGCTCTACTCAGTGCCAGGAGTCTAACAAAAATGTCCAAACTTAAGGCTTTCCTGAAACTTGAACACATTTGTGTATGTAGTTACAGAAACATGGCTTGTGAGCAATCAAAGCCCTCCCACTATTCTTGGGTATAATGCCTATCAAGTCTTCAGACCTAATGGCAATTGTGAAGGATCATAAGTATTTGTCAAGGATATCATCACCTCCTGACAGATTCCTTAGCACAACAAAAGTAAACTCCTACAAGTCCACATTACTCCAGACAAGACTAATTACCACATCATAGGTTGCTATTGAACACTTTCCATGTCCTTTCTGAACATAATAGCTATCTTAACACATTAGCTGAAATTCCCACTCCCCCTCCCTTCTACTGGGAGACTTCAACTATCCATCAATAAACTGGCTAATCTACACTGCCAATTGTCACATACCCAGCAATTCCTTGACATTATAAATGCAAATTATTTTCCAGAAATCATTAACTATCCTACTAGGGCCACCAGTATCCTGGATCTAGTCCTCATAAATATGGTCACTTCTTGCACAGCTCCATATGTTTCATCATGTCTAGTTAAATCAGACCATAATTTAGTGACCTTTTCCATTAAAACTGGTGGCACTTCCCCTGTAACTAGTTCTGTGTTTAGAGGCTTCTCAAATGCAAACCTTCTTCAGTTACTTGATGACTTATGTACATTCTGCTGTAATCCCCCTCTAAAGGATCCTATGCCTCTGACTTCTACTCCCAATTCAATAGTTGTATTGCTAAGGCAGTCCCTCTCTGCAAATAATATAATGAGAAGTTTAAAAACAAATCCCATGTGGTAGAATATGTGTTCAAATAAATTATATAACAACCGAAAGAAACTGCTTAATGCTTATAAGAGGTTTTTCATTCTACCTACCTTAATACGGCACTTAAGCAAACAAAGAGCTTAAGGCAACCATTAAGAAGCTCAAAGCAAAGTATTAACTTAAATACCCACTAAAACCAAAAATAACTGCAAATCTTTCTTTATGTCAGGAAGTTAAGAACTAATACCCGACAGAGTTCAGAGCTAGTCCACAATAATACTATATTCTCTGAACCAAAGGGAATAACTAATGTCTTAGCTAGGATTCAATTTATAATCTTGAAATACTGAAACATCGAATTTCAGTATTTTGAGACCGTAAAGCTGAATGTTCAGAATAGCGAAAGTGCATAACCACAAATACGAATATGTTGAATTGGAGGTTATGGTTTAATGGTACGTGACGTGGAATGT
Source organism: Protopterus annectens (assembly GCF_019279795.1). Classification (NCBI taxonomy): domain Eukaryota; kingdom Metazoa; phylum Chordata; order Ceratodontiformes; family Protopteridae; genus Protopterus; species Protopterus annectens. The sequence goes on along the minus strand of NC_056737.1, from coordinate 206,998,646 downwards.
GTTGTGTGAATGGTGTCTGGTTTAGTGTGTGGATTTAGGTGTAATTTAAGGTAGGTGACTATTTTGTAAGGGTTTTGGATAGGCGTGTGAGTGTGTGTGAGTGTATGTGAGTGTGTTTGGAAGTTGTACATGTGGGTTAGGGTAGTCAGGTAAAAGTATGAGTGTTTAAATGTTGAATGTGGTGGTGTTTGTATATATGTGATGTGTGTGTGTGTGCAAGAGACTGTAGAATGTCTAGTTGTGAGTTTGCTGTCTTTTTCTGTTTGGTGCAATATCAGAGCTAGAATATATAAGTAGGAGGTGTGGGTGGTGCACCCCCCACATGGGGGGTGTAAGGGGGCTTGCCTTTTTGCTTATTTGTAGTGTAGGTTTGTCAGTTTTTTTTTATGTTTGTGTGTGTGTGTGTGTGTGTATATATATATATATATATATATATATATATATATATATATTTTTTTTTTTTTTTTGGTAGTTTGGTTGAGTGTGGTGTATGGTGTGTTTAACGTCACGATTTTAACTTTCGCGGTTTTGGGGTTTCGGTGTTCTGCAGATTCGACTTTATAGTCTCGATATATTGAAATTCGATGTTTCAGTATTTTGAGATTATAAAGTGAATCCCTTAGCTAACAAACTGAAGGTGAATTTTGCTCCACACTCAGTTATAATTATCCCAAGGTTCCACTATCCCAGCCACCCACTTTAATTACTATGGAACAAGTTCTCTGAGCCCTTTCAAAAACTAAGAATACTTCATCCATGGGCCCTAACAAAACATAGTAGCACTGGTTACATTACATAATCCTGGAAAACAGCCATTGTAATGCCACTACACACAGGTAGCCCAACTATATATCCTGGTAACTACTGACCCATTAGTCTCACTAGCCTCATATGTAAAGATATGGAATGCATTATCACAGACTTCATTAATCTGGCCATTGGAATCTTTTAACCCTGGATCCTCATCAATTTGGCTTTATCAAAGGAGATCTTTCCTCTTTAATCTCATTAATTTCTTTGAAAAAGTGAACAAAGCCGTGGATAGTGGTTATGCAGTACATACAGCATAGTTAGATGAGTCCACGACATTTGACACTATTTTTCATGCAAGCATTATTGACAGACTTGTAAATCTAAATATAAATCCTTATATTGTGCAATGGATAGCTATATGGTTGTCAGACATAACCCATGTGATTAGAGTAGCAGGTGTCACTTCTGAAGAAAAACAGTTACAGTTGATCTACCACAAGTCTCAGTTTTGAGCTCTCTCCAATTTTGCATACATTTCTCAGACCTTCAAGCCAGCACTTCTGACTTATGCTTAACTAAGTTTGCAGATGTCTGTAAATTGGGTGTTGTTATTCAGTCTTCAACTGACTCACAATGCTCCAACATGGCTTAACTATGTTAACAACTGGTTCAAGGACAATAGTCTCAAATTAAATGTAAAAAATGTAACATAGCTCATTTTGGTAAATTAATCACTTTTTTCTGTGTTGGAGATGCACCCCTCCAATCAAATAATGTTGTATGTGATGTGAGTACTCTTGTTGATAATTCCTTATCATTTGAACATTGTGTCTCCACAGTAGTCCAGAAAGCCTTTTATCTAGCCCATGTTAATTTCCAGAGGCATCTACACTAGATCCAAGTCTTAACACCCTTTTACTCATATCTTATCTGACTCATTACTGAATATAATCCACATTTTGGCATTTACTTATCTAAACATATCACTCAACTTGAGATGTCTCAGAGATTCATGACTAAAAAGGCCAGTGGTCTCAAAAATCTTAGTTATCAGAAGAGACTAGAGCCCTTTCTCTCTACTCAAGTCTCTTACAGTCCTCCATGGATATGTATGTCTATCTTTTCATGCCACGGAAGAATCACCCCTATTTGATCTCCTATTCTTTTGCAGAAATAAAGGTACATCAAATACTCGATTAAAGGAAATAAACCTTCATCAGCAAATAAAGAAGACATGTCATGATAGATTCATATCGCAACATATCCCTCACCTCTGGAACAAACCTCCACTACATGTAGCAGACTAGCACCCTTACCTCCTTCAAGGTAAACAAAGATAATTCTCTCTTATTCTATCTTGTCTTGTCTTGCCTTCCATGAGGCTAGAAGGAAATTTTGAACAGAGCTTTTTGGCTAGACTTGAAATGGTTTACAGATTGACTGCCTATTACTTATCTATGAACCTCTAGGTAAGTGGTATGGTTGAGTAGCATTTTTCATTTTCAGACCACAATTTAGCACTGCTACAAATTAGATGGAGGGCACAGAAGACAAATAGACTGGGTTATATGAAGATAACTAAATATGTAAAGAAAGTATGATTTTGTCATGAGAGTTATGAGCTTTGAGAGGTACATATTGTGATGATATGGGCAAGTGCCAGCATAGCCAGCTGGAGTTTTATAAAGAATAATATATTTGAACATCAAACTGATTTATACAAGGTTCTTGTGTTACAAATGTATTAGAACTGTACGCCATTTGTATATCAAACTGATTTGTACTGATGCTTGTGCTGAAACTGCATTTCTGAGGTTTGCTTTTGTTAAAATGTATCAACAATGCACCCTGCTGAAATGAAAAGAATTATATATATATATGTATATATATATATATATATATATATATATATATATATATATATATATATTATAACTGAATTAAATGCATATGTTTTAATAGAGAATACTGGTACAGCAGAGGTTAACTAGCTAACTTAAATTAAGAGAAATATAAATGGGCTGTTGAAATATAAATGGGCTGTTACACTATTAAAAGGTATCCCACAGTGCTGAATAGGACTGGAGACACTAGGTCAGGTAAAAAGCCTTTGTTCATTAGCTCAGTAAAAAGAGAGGGGGCTAAAGGCACTTTCATAAACACTTTGATGTGTACTGTAGGCATCTGTGCTAAATTCCTGTCTCAGCTTCAAAGGTGAATACTGCGTAAACTTTGAACCAGGTGACCAGATGAGGTCATTCTGCCAGCCCTCTTGAAAATTACATTTTAGATATTACAAAGAGACATTTCAGAGTATTGAGTATTCTATTTTGGGGAACCTAACTAGAAAGACCCTCACCCACAGTATCTTGCCTTGCAGTAGTAAGTAACTTAACTAGGGAATAGTAAATTCTCTTAGATTCAATCAGGAATATAGTGAAGCTTAGTCTAGAAATTGTTTTTCTTTATTTATCTGAGTTTGTCCATCAATGTTCTTTTCAATATTTCCTGTGATCTGAACTCTGGTTTACCTTGAATATATATTCAGTATTTTTCATGCTCTTTTATTATTTATTATTAAATATATTTAAAATTTTTATTGGTAGAAAGTATCTAACCTTTGAGAGTACTTATATTTATTTGGTGACACTGTGTGGGCCCCTCCAGAAGGCCTAGCAGTCTTGGTCAACTATTATCATATGTATTAGTATTAATATTGTACCATATAATTGGATACCTTTTGTAAGAGCCTTATAGCAACTGACTGGTGGCAGTGAATCTACCTTATAGTCTGGGCAAAGCTGGTAGAGCAGGTAATCTGTGCCAGCCTTTCCCAGGTGTGTGTGTGTGTGTGTGTGTGTGTGTGTGTGTGTGTGTGTGTGTGTGTGTGTGTGTGTGTGTGTGTGTGTGTGTTTGTGTGTGTGTATATGTGTGTGTGACACTGATTTCAGTAGTATAACTGCCACAGTAAGTTGTTCTTGTTAGTTTGCACAGCAGCATTTATAACAGTAAAAATTATGGAATTTCAGTGAAGTCTTTAGGTATGGAACTTCCCAATATTAAAGGAAGAGGTACATATGTAATTAAGATAATAGAAGGAACTGGAAGTGAATAACAGATTCTGTGTGTGTGAAAATTAAATCTTAAAGAGTGTGTATGTCAGCTACTTGGGGCAGGGACACAAAGTACTAGGTTCACAGAGAGGGTGCTGGATGACTTGGCTTGGACATTCAGCTGAGGATGTAGCCTACAACTGTACCATTGGGGAGTCTTACTGGGGACCTGGAGTTAGACAGATATAGAGACATGCAAAGCCCTGGCTGAGTGTTCTTCCTGTGTGCTCTTAAGGGAAATTCTACTTGCTGCAGGGCTGTATCTGGAAATAGTGAGTTTTTCCATTTGTATTCCAAGCTGACGTCCCTCTCTAGTGTCAATGGTGAGGATTCAGGCTCTTTGATTACTGGCCCAGCATTTGTGGCAGTGGTGGCCATCACATATTGGTAGCAGTGGCGGGCATCACACATCTAAAGAGAAGGTGTTTTTGCTTTGTTTGTTTTTCCCTCAGTAGACCAGTTATGTGATTGTCAAACAGAAATAACTGTATTCCTCTCAGAAATACAGGAGAGTCTACATGCAAGGGAAGATGTCAAACGTCTGCATGTCTGTAGCAGTCTCAGATGGGAAACAGCAGAGAAATAAACTCTTGTAAGGTTAGAAGTTCAGAATTACATCATAAAAAGGCAACATATTGCTATGAATAACAAAAAATATTATACAGCAAGAAGAGGATAATGGGAGTCCTTTTACCAGGGAAGAGAACTAAACAGGAATAGTACATGAAAACACATTAGTTCATGCAGGGAAAGGTAGTTGAGGGGACACATGAGCAGATTAAACCCAACTGAATACTTTTAGGGAAAAATTGAGACAACAGAGGAGGCGTAAAACTAGATTATCACAGCAGAACAGTGATAAAGATTTTTGGAGAGACCTGTAAAAGTGTCTAAGAATGTACAATAAGGTGGCGGGAGCAACTAGTCATAACACCCTGAGCAAGGACAGCATCTCACTGTACATATTCTAAAGTGAGATTGGGCTTTGTCATAGCACACTCAGCAAAGACAGCACTCCATTGTACATTTTATAAGCTGTGAGGGAGAACATCTATTCCCTATACACTAAACAGAAATAAAATTCCACTCAGCACTGTTTAAACTAGAAAAGGACATCAAGTCACTGTACACTGAGCAGAGACAGTGTTCCACTGTATATTTTGTAAGCTAGGAGGAGCATCTACTCACTGTATACTGGATAGAGAATGTGTTCCACTGTACATTTTATAAGGTGTGGGGGACATATATTCACTGTACACCAAGCAGGAACAGCATCTCAGTCTCTGTTTTATAATCTAGAAAGTGACATCTTATCTCTGTACACTGAGCATTGCAGGAAGGACATGTAGTCATATAATACTGAGAAAGGACAGTGATACACTATATATTTTTTTAAGATGGGAAGGGCGCCTAGCCACAGTACACTGTGCATGAACAGTGTAATATTGTAAATTGTATAAAGTGTAAGGGGGACCTAGGCATGGTACACTGTGCAAGGACAGTATTGAACTGTACATTTTATAAGGTTGGAAGGGCACCTAGTCACTGCATACAGAATATAGAAAACATTCCACAGTACATTTTGTAAGATGGGAGGGACACATAGTCAGAGTACACACAGAAAGGAAAACATTCCACTGTACATTTTACAAAAGGTGGGAGGGACACCTTGTCACAGTACACTGAACATGGACAGGGTTTCACTGTACATTTTATAAGGTGGAAGGGATACCTAGTTACAGTACAGTGAGCATGCATAGTATACCAATGTACATTCTTTAAGGTGGGAGGGGTACTTATTCACTGTACAAACAACAGAGACTGTGTTCCATTGTACATTTTATAAAGAGTGAGGGGCACCTAGTCACAGTACATTGAGCAGGGACAGTGTTCCAGTGTACATTTTATCAGATGTGAGGGGCACCTAGTCAGAGTATGCTGAGCAGACATAGTATTCCACTGTCCATTTTATAAGGAGTGATGGGAACCTAGTCACAGTACACTAAGCAGGGACAGTGCCCTGCTGTATATTTTATAGGGTGGGAAGGACACCTAGGCACCTAGTCATTGTACATTGAGCAGGGACAGTGTTCCAATGTGCATTTTATACAGTGGGAGGGGCACTTAGTAACAGTATAGTGAGAAGGAACAGTGTTCCATTGTACATTTTATAAGCTGTAAGAGGTGATACCTATTCACTGTACACTGAGAATGAATAGCATCCCCATTATGCATTTTAAAAGGAGGGAGGAACACCTTGTCATAGTACTGTGAACAGAGACAGTATTCGATTCTACATTTTTATGTGGGGGGGGCATCTAATCACTGTACAATGAGCAGGGATAGCATCCCACTGTGCATTTTATAAGAGGGGAGGGACACCTAATCACTGTACACTGAGCAAGGGCAACATTCCATTGTATGTGTTATAAGGTGGGAGGAACACATCACCACTATACACTGAGAAGGAACAGTTTTCCACTGTACATTTTATAAGGTGGGAGGGGCACCAAATCATAATACACTGAGCAGGGACAGTGTTCCATTGCACATTTTATAAGGTGGGAAAGGCACCTAGTTACAGTACTCTGAGCTGACACAGTGTTCCACTATGCATGTTATAAAGTTGGAGGGTCACCTAGTGACAGCGCACTGAGCAGCGACAGTATTCCACTGTAAAATTTAAAAGGTGGGAGAGGCACCTAGTCACAGTACAGACAGTGTCCCAATGTACATTTTATAAGGTGGGAAGGGCACCTAGCCACAGTACGCTCAGCAGGAGCAGTGTTCCACTGTACATTTTATAAAGTGGTAGGGGTACCTAGTCACTGTACACTGAACAGAGATGGTGTTCCACAGTACATTTTATAAGGTGTGAGTGGTGCATCTGCTCACTGTCCACTAAATAGGAATATCATTCCACTGTGCATTTTATAACCTAGAACGGGACACCTAATCACTGTACCCTGAGCATGGTGCGAAGGGCACCTAGTCATATAAAACTGAGCATGGTTAGTGCTGTACTATACATTTTATTATGTGGGAAGGGCACAAACTCATAGTACAGTGAGCAGGGACAAGGTCATTCCAGTTTTCTACAGAAGTGAAGGATTACTGAGTCAGTTTTTGTAGGGAATCAAATTTGCTTTCTGAGCAGATGATGTGAGAATCGTCTGCATTCTCTACTAACGTAGCATCCTTACTCGTCAGATCAAGGTCATTATCAAAGATGCTAAACAGGATAGGATCCACTATGGATCCTTTTGGGACTCCAACTGCAACAGGGAGAAAGGATGAAATATCAGTGAGCTATTTTACTGCCTGGAATCTTCTACAGCAGTAACTAGAAAACTAGGATAGAAAGGAAATATGGTACTGTGGTGGGGGAAATACAGTTCTGTGAAGCAGAGGAGTAGATGTCATGTGGTATAATGCAGGAATCTGGTCTGAATGCACTTCAAGTATTTTTCATGGGTGGGAAGAGGATGGAGATGGATCTATAATTGGCGAGTTCGGATGAGTGACCACCTTAGTAGATGGGGGACTGTAACATTTTTTCCATAGTAAAGGTACATAAGTTTCACTGATGGTGTTTTTTTAGAATTGGGACAGGGTAAGCTTTGGCTTCTGCTGACATTTTTTTAGATATTCATCAGATAGATTGTCTGGTACTAGAGAGGTGGGTTTCAGTTTAAGCAGTATTTGTTTAATAACAGCAGGGGGGACTGGCTGGAGAGACAAAGTATGGGGAGTTATTAGAGTTTGCAATCTGTTCATGGCATTGTTTTTTGTAGAGTTGTTGGATAAGGAAGAGAGTCATTTAATAAAGTTTGAATTAAGTTCAGTAGCAACGTCAGCTGAGTTATTAGATATGAGTGTAGGTGAAAGCTGGGTTGAATGGCTAGAATTTAGAAGCTGATTTATGGAAAGCCAGAATAATTTGGGTTTCTGATATTACAATACACACTGACTAATTTAGTATAGTATTTGGTTCGGTTTCTACACTCACTGAATGTTTCATAGTTTGGCTAAGTTTTGCTTGTGGCCTAAGTTTTGCAGGCAGCATCCCAAAGTTTCATAAGATGTTTTGCACTTTTGGATCGCCAGAGGGCAGGATTTGACTTCACTCATTTGTTTCAAAGTGGGGCCAGTTCATTTAGGATTTTTAAAAATAAATTATTGATACAGCGCATCAAGTGTTAGGTACTTTAGGTCAGTCCAGTTATACTGTTTTATGTATGAGATGAATGTGTCTTTGTTGAAATTTGACTTATGAGTCGCAATAAGTCGGTGTTGTTTCTGGAATTTTATTTGCTTTCTTATGGCAAATATTGGGAAACAGTCACTTAAAGGGTCCCAGAGTTAGAGATTTTATATGACATAGTAGTAAGTATTCAGTCGATTGTAGCACCCTTCTTATTTTTTATTTTTACTACTGAAGTTAGTGGGAGTCAAGATCAGTTATGTTGTTCCATGCAGATTTAAGGTATGTGTGAGGTTGTTACTGGAGATAGAGACAGACAGAGGGACACACACAGTCATTACTGAAATTACAATAGTAGTAGTTTTGAGTAGGGGATGCTGGATACTGAACAGCAGCTATTATTTTTTTCCAGGTGTAATATATGCTCCTAATATAAGGATTAGTGATAACTTTGTTTGAGAGTAGTTATAATTTCAGTTTTGTTGAATTGGTGGGGTAGAGGTGATAGGGTGAACTGTAATTCCACCAAATATCTTGTTTTCTTTCTTCCCTGAGTATTTTATAATTTGCTGGGAGTATCTCTTATCATTTATTTCATTTTTAGCCATTTTCTATTACTACAGTGTGAGGTGAATGAAAGGCAAGCCATGAATGGAATTATTAGCTTGTTATAAATTTCCCTAATGCTGATATGGATGGTAAGAAGAGAACAGGAGTATGGAGAGTATTTTATAGGAGATTCTGCTGGCACCGTAGGCAGCATATGGTTGAAAGTGACAATGTCAAGTGAACGCAAGGCAAGTAATGCATGGAATTCTGGTAGTTTGTTACAAATGCTTCTAATGTTAATAAGGACGATAAGTAGAGAAGAGGAGTTTGTTGAGTATTGTTTGGGAGATTCTGTTGGCACTGGAAGCAGCCTTTGAAAGAAAACAGAATGACCCTAATGTAGTTTGATCACAGATAAATATGTGTATGTGGTTTGCCTACCAAGAGTATTTTCAGTGTATGCATCTGTAGTAGCAAAATTTGGTAGTCATTACTCCAGTCATCATAATTCACAGTCGGACATCTGGCATGTGTACATTGAAAAACTAGTTATTTTTGGTGGAGAACCCAAACAATCTGTAACTGAATGTAACTTATTCCTTCTGTTTGATCACAAATTTTAAATAGTGACTGATTTGGACTGACAGGACTACTGTGTGTGTGTGTGTGTGTGTGTGTGTGTGTGTGTGTGTGTGTGTGTGTGTGTGTGTGTGTGTGTGTGTGTGTGTGTGCATGCGTGCGTGCGTGCGTGTGTGTGTGTGTGTGTCTGTCTGTCTGCCTGTGTATGTACAAGATGAAATAAATCATGGTGGCAATCTTTGTGGCTCTAATTGGTGGGGATTTGAGGCAGTGATAAAAGTAACTAATCTTTGTTGTTTGAAGTATTTATCAGATGTCCAGTGATTCAATATTCAATGTGTTAATCAATCTAATTTATTTCAATGGGAAATCACCCCTGTAAGACAAAAGGGCATCTTCCCTGCATTTTTATTACTGAAAGGTACTTGACCTTTAGATGATGATGAAAGATGGTCTTTATCATGAGGTAAAGTCACCAAAATACTTCCTTACCATGAAATAAAATCACTGGATTTCTTTTTATTGCTTTTACAAGTTTAAAATTAGTGATATATTTTGGGTTCGTATTACCTGATCGAACGTTTAGGTTAGCGAATACTTAAACGTCGATCTGGTAATAGTGAAAACAAAAAAACGCGAACAGCCGATTTAACAGAGGGGAAAGAATTTCCTTGGCCATTATGCAGATTTTGCCCCTTTCCCCACTGTAGAGCGATCTCAGAGTTGGTATATGTGGGGATCAGGGGGTGATTGGGGGGAGGTGAAGCCACCCACTTCATTTTGGTTTAAAATTTATTTATTTATTTATTTATTTTTGCGGCCAAGGGAATTCATTCCCTAGGTTAAATTGGCTGTTCACTGTTTTAATTTTTTGATATTACCAGATCCACGTTTAGGTATTCACTAACCTAAATGTTTGATCGGGTAATATAGATGCTATATTTTGTGGTTTATCAGGATGATTATGAATAATCTGGGTCTCTGTTTGCAAAATTCCAGACTGCTGTGGTTAAACATGTACTTAAGCAGAGTTGCAAGCAGTAGAGCTAAAGGAACTTAACTGCAGTGTCTTAATATTTGCCCTGAACTACAAAAGAGCACTCAGTAAATGTTTGTAACGCATGGGAATGGCTTGAGTATGCACTTCTTAACTGATGATATTTTCACATGTTGGTGTTTTGCTGACATTTGCTCCAATATTCCTTTATGTATTTGGAGTTTGACTGCTTGTTGACAGTATATAAAAGTATATTGGTTGTGGAATTCAAACTTTTTTTTTAATCCTTACCCCTCATTTTAAATTTGTCTTTACTGTGCAGGGCTGTGCTTTACACAGTGGGGATGCATCATGCACTATAGAGACACAGGTAATTTGATGTGATTGTTTGCTTTGTATCTGTACCTGTACTATTCCCCACCCCCCAAAAATATTTTGATTATGTCCTCTCCATCCATAAGTGGCTTCCATTCCCCAGTCTGCTCTAGATTTTTAATATTCAATGCTTTGAGCTATTGTTCTATAAACAAAAGGAGTGATTACTTTCAGTTGTTAGTGGAAGAGTGTTACTGTTTCATCTACCAGTAAGCACTGGTCATTCGTGCAGAACAGTGCCAGAACCAGAATAGCTGCCTTTATTACAGTAATCTTCTGTAGTCTCCAGATTCATGCCCCCCCCCCCCACAACAGTGCCTTCATTTACTAAATACAAATTTTATAAATTCTAGTAGACTTTTCTCATGAGACTATTTTCTCCCACAAATAATAAAGCCTGAGAACTGTTCCACAGACTGCAACTAAGCTTTTAGTCCCTACAAATAATGTAGGCAGTGTACTTCTCCATAATATAAATTCAGTTAAGCTACTTAGTAATGTGTACCTCACTTGTGCACTCCTACATCTAATGCTTGAAGTGCTGGACATTAAGGAAGGTCAGACAATTTGCTTCCCTTCTGTTGCTAGTCTCTTAGCACTTAATGACCTCAGGCAGCATATGAACAGCTTTATGCTCACTTGTCTGTGAGAGATGCAATTATTTAACTAATTTAGAGGCATCCCTTCTCGCCTGAAGCTGTTCGCAGTGGTCATCACTTAATCACAGCTTCACTCTCACCTGCCACATTCCCAACAAAAGTACACTAACATGCCATATGAGGAAGCCTTTAAAAAATCTCTGCCAGTCTCCTAGAATTAGTAAGAGCAGGTCTCAGTAGAAATTCTCCAACTCATCTCCTCTATGCTCACCTACAACATGAAGTCACCAAGAGTCTGATCATGCCAGGTCTTGTACTCAGACACTTTACTAACAAAAACTGCCTTTCTTAATGGTGGCTCATTTCCCAGGCATATACATTCTCCACTAACAAGCATGGACAAGGATAGGGTTACCATCACAATCAGTTGTCATTTAGGTGCCTTGATCTTGGATATTACAAGGGTCGTAATGACATGCTGATGGTCTATGAGGGAGTGGTGGATGACCTGGTATGTCATCTCTAAATCAGAAGGCTAGCTTCGGTGGGGTGAAGGGAGCAATTGTTCCAGGTGCAAAGTGTTAAGACATGCAGTCGGATAGTCCCAATTGTTCTTTAATGCATACTGGCTTGCAGTCTATTTTTTTGCTATGTAGTGCTCCATACAGAGTATAAACTGTAACAACTGCTTGCTTTAGTGTAGCAAGCTGTTCCCTACAGTTTAAAACATTTTAAAAGTAAATCCTAAGCGCTGTAACACTCCAAGCAGAGTATAAACTGCAGCAGTTGCTTGCTACATTGGAACAAGTAGTTACTACAAATTAAAAGTAACTTTTTTTTAAACTAATTCCAGAGTACTGTATCGATCTGTGGGGAGTATAAACTGTAGCAACTGCTTGCTAATATTTGAGAAAGGAGGAGGGTCAGGGACAGAAAAGGGACCTGATTGGCTCCTGGGCCAGGAGGGAGGCTGGGTGTATCTCTGTGTTCTTCACTTGAAGAACTGCAGGGGAAGAGGTTTATCATGGATTAGCTTACTGCAGCTTTATATGTAGAAGTCTTTTATTTTTTTGAGGGGGTAGGACACAAACGCATGTGATTGGAAAAGGACACTAGTTGAACCAATAACTCCTCTGCTCTAAAGGCCATACAGAGAGACATATCAGACCTTTCCATCATGTGGCAAATGCAGGTAAGACCCTGGTTGTGAGTGGACTCCTCCTTTCATCGAGAATGATGCCAAGGTGCATAATTGGCTGAACAATTGATGTAATTGTAGTGAGATCTGGTATGTGTTACTTGGAGCGAGATGACTGGCAGTCTAAATTGCTTCACAAGGGTTGACCTGCACCTCTTTATCCGGTATGTGGAAGCCTTTGCTCAAGTCCTTGTTGATACCATAGAGCCTTTTTTTAAGCAAAGTCCAGTTAATGGACATCACAACATAGCAAATTCATCAAATCCCAGTTTGGACCACATTAAAGTGGTTCTCTTCAAGGTAAGAACACTCAATAAAAAGAGCCTCTTTGTGATGCTTTTCTGTGCCTGGAACGTATAATTATTGAGACCTGGTTTAAATGTAAAAAGAGCACCCTCTTTCCATACCTGTGTTTTATATCTACCATTTCTTCAGCACTGATGGTAACTGTGGCTGTGTCTCCATATTTGCCAAGGATCATATATCCAGACAGATTCAGAGTAGTCAAAGAACTCCTGATAACCAAAACTGAAGACAAGCTGTCCACTTATAGCCTGCTATAGGGCACCCTCCATGTCTCCAGATGAAAATGCTAAATTCCTGGTAGTAATCAAAACTCCATAATTTTAGAAGGCTTTAACTACCCAGCTATTAGCTAATCAGGAACCATAGCTTTACACTCAATCACATGGGCTGTTATCCATCACACCCCCTCGTTTAGGATTATTTAAACAACTGAAATTGTAATGCTTTTTCATTAAGAAACATTGTATCTGATAAAGTCTGATAGACGAAAGCACCTTACCTTGAATACACCAGAAAATTTAAAGGACAATGAAGGATTGCTTTGCATTTTTATTACTTGATTTTGAGAATGTGTACATTCTGCTCTGGTTAGCTGTCTACCTGCAAAATACCTACAAGAATACAACAGTGAATTACTTTAAAAAAGCTTTTTTTCTTTTCTATTTGCAACTCCAATGTAAGGTGCACCCAGAAGTTTTTGGACTTATTTAACAAATATTTTCAGGAAAAACAGTTAATGAATCCAACAGCAGGCATAATATTTTAGATCTGGTTCTCAGAAGTAAAGTCTATACATGTACTATTCCATTGATCTCTTCTTCCCCATTTAAGTCAGACGATACAGTTCTGATATTTGTTGGTAATGCTTGCTTTATTCATTGTTGGCTTTGTTCGGTTACTCAGATCTTGCACTGAGGGCCAAACAACACCAGCTGTAGGTTAACCAAGCATTACCCTCACCAAGCCATGAGCTATTGCTATTTTGCAATTCTATTACTTTTTTTTAATACTGTTTGCAATTATTTATTCATCTTTGTGTGGAAAGTTGTGAATTCTTCCACTGAATAATATTATTAAAAATACTTCAACTGTGTTTATGTTTTTTTCTCTATGCATTATTTATACATTTATTATTTATTTTTTTTTATTAAACAAATGACATTACATGAAAAAAAGATTTTTTTTTTAATTATGTCATACTGTAAAAGAACTTTTCCCTTTCATCCTGCCTGGAGTTTTACATATTTGATCCAAAGAAATTATGAAGAATAGACCTTGAAAAGCATACTACAGCACTGAAACCTAGATCAGTATTTAATGGATGAAAATTAATGAAAATAAATGCTGGTACTGAATGAATGTTTGTAGTTCTGAACCCCCTTTACCTTTCTCTAGCTATGGATCTCACTACAAATTAATGCCCACAACTAAATGAGTCTCTGAACTATGAAGATGAGCTAATTCCTCAGTTTTGTAAAGCCGTTTTACACCAGCAACTCATTTGTTGCATTGTCAGTCACCACTTACTAGTTTTGTCTTCTATCACTTACTGTATGGACTACTCAGGGGTTTTTTTAATATATATGTTCACAAACTGTGCTCTATTGTTTATTTTTCCTGAACTGTGACAACTACAGTAAAATGGAAAAAATATATAATTTCTGTGCTTTACTCATTCATGTGGTGAGTCCTTGATTTACAAAGTTCAATCTGCCTGACTAGTCCAATCAGCATCTGTGTTTCTGGATTTTAAGCAAGTTTTCATTATATAATTATACCTAACTACATCCCTGATGATCCAGGTTCACTTAGCGGGGAGGCCAGCCAGATAAGAGTCTGCCAGCTCAACTATTTTATGGCAAAGCTACTGGTGGGATCTCACGTCAACATAACTACCAAGAAGAATGTCCAGGATTGTAGCACTTGCATTAGGGACTTTGGGGGATGTAAGAATGCCAAAGAGAATGTTGGGGCACTAGCTAGAATTGGGGGTTTATGGAAACGAGCACTCAGTGGGTATAGTGGGTGTTGTAAAGTGCTCTTCATGCACTGGAGATAAGGATGAGTAGGTGGTAATGTTACAGGTCTAGAAAAAATCTTAACTCCTGCTGGACAATCCCTATGATCTCATGTTCCTATACCCTCACCCAGGAAAAAATAGGCGAGTATAGGATAGGGGTTCATTGGTGGTGGATGAGACAGATAGCAGAAAATTATTTAAAAAAATGAAAGCAGACCCATTTTAAAATTATATCATCCCTTTTAAGGAAACGATCTGTTAAAGATGCTAACTTGATGTAGCTACATGACTAAATGAGCAATGCCTGTATGACATGTGGAAACAGCAGTGTCACTGGTATAACAGCTAGCACACTCACCTTTGGTTCTGAATGCTGTGGGTTCTATTCCTACATCAAGTAGATGGATTGCTGACACTGAAGTGCAGCATAAGGGGAGGTACTACACTCTTAGGTGTCTCATCCTTAGGATGAGATGTTAAACTGAGGCCCCATCTGCTTGAGTTAGCGGTAGCTCGTGTAGTTGTAAAAGATCCCATGACACTCATCAGAAAGAGAAGGAAAAGTTCCCCAACACCCTGGCCAAATTTCCCCTAGTAATAGAAATACCATCCTAGGTCGCCACTGAAAAGAGACCATTAGCTTAGTGGGATTATCCCAATCAAAGGATAAATAAAATACATTACAAATTCTGTTATCTATCATTGCTTATGTAAACTGGAATTGTCCTTCATAATGTCCAAGTAAAGCTCATTTCACCTTTAACCTCCTGGGTCAAGATACAATGACAAATGGCGCATACAAGTTAACAAGCAAAGCAGTTGTAGTAGATGCATACAGGAGGAATCTGTACAAATGTAAGTGCCACATAGAGAGAAATTAACACATAACAGAAAGAAAAAGACATCAAAGCAAAGAAAAAGTACACAAGTTATTTCCATTCCTCATTTTTATTCAGATTTTAGCACAAATTGTTGATTACAAGAACATTATTTAAAAATAATATGAAATGGAAGTAATAAGTAAGAGTACCAACTTGTTTCTGAAAATGAAATATTCTTTCTGGAACATCATATCTTAATTTTCACTTGTGGCTTTTGATAGTGTTGTCTACATTGCACTCCTTTTTTTTGCTAGAGAAATATAATCTCTCAGTTCTATTACTGCTTCATTGATTCTGAAGCAGAATGCAAAGTAACATTATGAGGTATCTAAATAAATCCTAATGACAAAAAATACCATTTCCTAGACCAGAAGCAATTCAGTATTCTCCAAGAAGAATTTAATTAAAATATTTATCTTGCTGGTACAGTGTATATAAAATCTATTGCTACTCTAAGCAGCAGGGGAATTATAGCAGCAAACAAATTCTGGCATTTTTACTCATTTTGTTCTATTAAGTATTCCATATTATTGATGCTGTTAATATCAATTGAGGTATATAGAACCACAGAGAGAGAGAGATTCATTTGTAGTCTGCATAAAACCATCAGTTTGATTTACAGAGCTCATTCAGCAATCAGACAGCCTCATTGGTAGAATTATACAGAGTTATTATCATGAGGAAATCTGTTAAATCATTTAGACAGATGTTTGTGGGCTGCAAAGCTTAAGAGAAATATTTTGTTCCATTTTTACTTTTATTGTAACGCAAGGTTGCCCACCAGGGTTGACTTTTTATCTAATTATTTATTTATTGCCTGCTGAATGAAGAGCTTCGTATTAGCTGAAGATTGTGCAACTGTACAGTTTTATAGCATTTAATCCCATGAGATATATACTCACACATAAATATATTATGTCTGTGTATGTTCATCCTCTGCAGTCAGAAACTATCACCTATTATAAATACATTCAGCAAATCTGGAAGACGTTTAAGAAGGATGGAAGAAAATGTTTCTATGCAGGGAGAAGAAGTAGTTAGGCACAGGAAATGTGACAGATAGTTGTATAAAACAAAAGGTATTGCAGACATTCAACCAAAAGAAAGCCATACTGCAAAGGTATTAATAGGCAAATATGGCATGAAGTACAAAACTATGGATGGAAAGAAAACTGACAGAATAGATGAGACTGCCAGTCTGTTATATATATATTTATATGACCACCTATTATTTCAACAATACATTTTATTAATGTTTTCATACAAAGTAACAGATATTTGGAATTTATTTTTTCATTTATAAAAATATTGAATACAGAGGGCTGCCAAAGTAGACAGTCTCTGAAATCAGGAGTTATCAAGACAATTTTGTAATTGTATAACATATTTCAACAACTCACAGCAAAGTTTGCAACACCATGATACTGCGTGCAGCATTTACTGTTAATGCTGATTTTGCATGTGTTTGTGTATGGCAAAAATTTTAAGTCAATCATATTCTGTGTCCTACGCTTCTAAAGAACAGTATCTAAAGATTAACACATCATAAAATTAGGAACGAGTAATCCATTGTCAGTCTGAATAACGGAGAACAGAAATGTGGCCCTCAAAAACTGACACAAATCTGCATGGATGATTTCAAGTATAGATTTGTGAATTTACCATGACACTTCTGATAGTCTTTAATATTAATAAAAGCATACCTAGTACAGACAAAGTTTAAGTGAACATTCCTAAACTGAGACTCTGTAAGAAAATACAAGATTTGCTGATATGTATTCTGTGATTTTTTTTTTTTTGGGGGGTGGGGTACATGCTAAAATGTTATTGTGTTTTGTATGAAAACTGAGTGGTTTGCATAACTACCCTGCTCTGAATATCCCACAGTACACTCCATATTTTGAACTACAAAATGAATAGCACACATACTGGGTGATGTAACCATGATTATTAAGAATTGTGTGGTGCTGAACTAAAGGGTAAGACAGTCTGATCATATCTTCCTAAAGCAATCCACAAAATAAGTTTAGAATCAAATGTTTCTCTGCAGCCTGGTGTCACTCTGTCATTTTGCAAGTTATGTGTCAGGAATATGCTATGTTCTTAAAAAACAGAATAGCTATGGGGATTTAAATTTGAATACATACAGGAACCAACATGTATCTTTAGTCCTCATCAAGCAGTGCTGTGAAGTCTGCAAACAAAACAATGTTTCAGAAGTGGTAGAAAATTTAAAGTGCCCCTGTGGCAGGGAGGGGCTGCCATGGTTCAGAGTTTTACATTAGTAGTGCTCATGCAGCTCTGTAAAAGGAGCTAGAGGGGGTTCCATTCAGATGCTCGAAAGTCCTTATATGAAAAGAGCAACACATTGCGCGAACCACAGAAACGCCGAATGTCCAAAACCACAAAATTTGAAATGTCAAAGTGTCATGGTTGGCCTGTCTGTGGTATAGCTCCGTTAGGTAAGTGTGCGATAGTTATGGACCTTAGGGTTAGGGTGCAGGTTAAGGTAAGTGCATAGATAGGTAATGTATGTAAGGTTTAGTGTAGGGTTAGAATTAGGGTTTTGTTAAATGTATGTGTGTGGATTATTTATTTTGTTTTGGTATATCTCTGTAGGGTAAGTGTGCGATAGTTATGGACCTTAGGGTTAGGGTGCAGGTTAAGGTAAGTGCATAGATAGTAATGTATGTAAAGTTTAGTGTAGGGTTAGAAGTAGGGTTTTGGTGTTTTACTTTAGGGTTAGAAGTAGGGTTTTGGTTAGTGTATGTATGTGGTTTATTTATTTTGTTTGGGTAGGCAGTATGTAGTGGGAGGTGGAGTTGGCCGACTATGGGGATTCGACTTTTTGAATTTTGTGGTTTAGTGCGTTCAGCATATTCATGGTCTGCGAAATATGTGTTGGTGTTTTCGTATTCGCTTAACAGGATTTTCTCTAATATAATATAGACCCAGCTAGAGGAAACTGAATGATGAGTATACAATGAAGTCACAATTCAGTGAAACACTTTCAAATGTGCACTGACTGAAAAAATGGCCACTGGTAGGTGAAGCTCAGCAAACTTCTCGCAACTACATCTATTGAATCTGACCTCATAATATTCTATGTTACAATTAGCCCACTGAGAATAATAGCTTTGTAGTGCTTTCTGGTTTAACATGCATAGAAGAGACACAAATAATCGTTCTGAAGGGGGGACTCTCAAGCCCTACATCCTCCATCTCTATATGTACTAATTCCAAGGTCAATCAAATTCAAAGAAAAGGGAAAAGGTGTGAAACAAAAATAAAACATCTCTTTTTCCCATCCTCAGAGTCCCTAAGACCCCACAGTATCTGTAACAAACCCAATTCAAGTATAATGGAACACTGACAATGTGGTTTATGCCATTCTCCACAAGATCATTTGTGAGATGATTATAAGGCATATAGTCAAAAGTACTTCTAACACTTTTAAGTGTACAATGCACAATTAGATCAGTCATTTTCAGTGCATCAAGATATTTCTGACTGTATCAGCAAATATTTTGGCAAAGGAACTCATTATGGTAGTGTATACATTAATATACGGGCGTTCCCAACAGTCCCTATATCACTGCTGTAGGAAACTGTTCTGATAGAAAATTAATTGTAGTTGAAAACATGTTACTTACTGAGCATATTCTACTTTAGTGAGCAGTGAGCTGTAGGACACTGTTACTGAATAAAGAAGTTTATACATGCATCTCCTGTATACAGAGTCATTTCTAATTTATGTATTTCATTAATATTAACATTTTGATATGATACAGTGATTTGTTTTACTGGGCTACAGCAAACTCAGTGCTAAAATGCCTGCTACTTTGTTACAATATTCTATAAAATTCTAATCCTTACTGTCTGGTTCAAGACTAGTAAAAACTAACCTCACTGACATAAATTAAAAAAGCAAAAAATAGACATCAAACCAAACTGTAGTCCCAGAAAGGTATTTAGCACTTAATATCCAATGATGATGATATACTTGACAGTTTATTGAACTAAGCTATGTCTGTTGAATTGCCAGAAATAAAAGCTTGAAATAAAAAAAAAAAAAAAAGTATTTCGGCTTTTCCCGGTTAGAGATCGCCACAGCAGAACTCCTGTCCACTAATGATTGGCAGTAGATTTTTACGGTGTCGAGTTGCCAGCCTGCTGCCCCACCTTCAAAGAAGGCATGCCCATTCACGCACACACACCTACTTGCACGCCTTTAATGTCACTCGACCTCAGGGAGGACATGCAGACTCCACACAGAAGGCGCTCCAGTCGAGAATCGAGTGTGAGAATCTCTTGTTGTGAGGCGACAACGCTAACTGCTGCACCACCACGGCAATAAAAAAAAAACTTGAAATATAGAAAGTAAAAAGTAAAAGAAGATAGTTAAAATAGTTCAATTGCAAAAAATACTGAAGCATAAGATGTGAGAAAATAAAAACAAATGTGAATTATGAAAGAAATGCAATGAGTATATAATGAAGATGTAGCTATACTCACAATAATATTTGTCTGGCAAGAGGCAAAGTATGCCAGATACATAAGAAATTTAACCACACTGCGAAGCTGTAGAAAACTGCACTAGAGTACAGCAAGCAAGTTAATGAAAGAAAAAGGTACATCGAATCACAAGTAGGCACACAGGAGGTTCAGAAAATGAACAGTTCATACTGTCGGTGAAACAGAATGTGAGGAATGCTTATGCAGTGAGACAGAAGAGAAAGCTGAAATATGTGTATATATAACATATACAGTAGAATATATATTTAAATAATAAGTAACTGACACTGAAAAGTGGAAAGGTACAATTCTGGCAGTTTTTGCAGACTGTATAACTAATGCAGATTACCATATTTTTGACAATAAAAACCCAAACCGCATCAGAAAAAAAAAGTAGAGACAAATATGTTTCCATGGGTCTATATTATGTGATTGAAACCTTAAATTATCGAACACCTAAAGGTCGCTCATGAAATATGGAGCCCTTAACATCAAAAACAGCTGTCTCCAAATAGGGAAATAATGCAGTTGGCCAAATAAAAACTAAAAGTTTTAAACAGAAAAGAAGTGGGGGGCTGTGACACCCCACACCCCCCCAACTAAATATAACAACTCCAAGATCGCTCTACAGTGGAGAAAGAACAAAATCCATGTAATGGCCAAACAACTAATTTCCCTGTGTGGAAACGGCCATTCACAATTTTCAGACTTCGACATTTTGTGATTGACCTTTAGGTGTTCGATATCCTAAGGTTTCGATCACGTAGTAGAAAACCTGTTTGCATTTAGTTAAGCATTTCTTGAATAAGGTAACCACTGATTCTATTTTAAACCCAGAAGCATTGTCACACAGAAGAAATCCATATCAAGCAAGATAAAAATACAGCAAGAGTTGAAGTAGCTAGAAGAAACAGATATGACAGAAAGAGTTTCAGCCCTTATACCGTGGGACTGCCTACAGTCATAAAACAACAGCGATTTGCTTTTCAGACATATCTTTCAGGAAATGCATGCTAATAAAAAAACAGCTGTTAGTCTGTAATGTTCTATGTATACAAGAACAATGTGCATTGGATTCTGTACATTTGTACCTCATTTTTTGGCTATATTCTCGTGTTAAGAAGTTGAGAGGCAGTATGTTGTGTACACCTCACATAATTGTGATTAAACAAAGTGTCTATACTTGTTGGGTGGGGATGGGACTGTCTCTAGATGAAAGTAGTTTAACCTCTTCTTTGTTCAATTTAAATAGTCAGCTTTTGTTGTAGTTTACATTTGTATAACTTAAGTTCCTTTTTTACCATTATCACACACTCAGTGTGCACACAGTCAGCAATAAAGTTATAATGCTGGCTATGGGTCTGTCTGTGGGTGAGAAATGCTGATTCTGTAATGATCATGTTAAAGAGCCAACCATTTGGTTTTGTAGGATTAATGTGCAATTGGGTAAATCAAGTTGGAACACTTACTATAGATTTATATTTTCATCATAATTTGATATATGAGTTGTACACAGTCAAGTCGCTGTAATTGATGGGTACAGACTTTGTTGGAGTATAATAACAGCATTGTGAATAGTCTTTAATCAGGCAGGTAGACATAGCTGGAAAAATTCCCGAGGTGCACTTAATCTACCATTGATTATATCACATGCCTTTGAAATATACCTATTAGCCATGAAACAACACAAACAAATGCTGAGCACTGAAGTGTAGTATGGAAAGAAACTATAGCAAGATCTGTCGGCAGCAGTTGCTATAATCAGATTGTCCATACAGATTAAAAAAAACATTGAAACTACCATTACTGAACATAACAGCACACCTTTTATATTTCTCAGACTAGAATACTAACAGGATTTATACCAAGAATTAATGATAGCACAGCAATTTATTTCTTAGATGGAGAGCAAAGACCCCCACAATGTCTTTCCAAAGACAAACCTACACCATACTACCACCCCTAACTTCTCATGATGCATTCCACAATGCTACTTAAAATTTGACTAAGAATTTTTCAGTCAATTATTCAGTCGATCATTGCTACAGTCAGTGAAATATCACATTCAATTTACCATTCACTGAATCATTCATTCCATGATTACAATCATTACCTACCATACAAACTGGCCAATCATATTGCTAGTTACCTGCACTTTAAATCTGTTCCATGCACAAAAGAAAGCTAGTGCAGACCATCTGAGTCTCAC
Organism: Protopterus annectens; assembly: GCF_019279795.1. Lineage (NCBI taxonomy): Eukaryota > Metazoa > Chordata > Ceratodontiformes > Protopteridae > Protopterus > Protopterus annectens. Next base: position 206,976,348 of record NC_056737.1, on the reverse strand, counting down.
ACACAATCAGAAATCTCTCCTCTTTCACAGTATTCAAAATCTAGTAAATAGTCACCATTTAGAAAATCCATATTAAAGTCTACAAAAATAATAATAAAAACATACAGAACAAACAGATGTCAGGAGTGTGACAAATTAAATGAACAGTACAGTAATAAAAGCACTAAGAACTCAAATTTAAGCAATTACTTCACCAGGAACAACCCGCGGCGGTGGTGCTGTGGTAGCATTGTCACCTCACAGTAAGACGCTCTCCGGTTTGATTCTCAGCTAGAGCGTCTTCTGCGTGGAGACATGCATGAATGGGTGTACCTTCGTTGAAGGTTGTGCATCAGGCCTGGCATCCGGTATGTAAAAATCAACTGCCAATCATTAGCGGACCGGAGTTCCGCTGTGGCAACCCCTAACCGGGAAAAGCCGAAAGACACAAACAGACTTCATCAGGAACAGTAGAAGACATCCAAAAAGTTAAGTAACATCCTAAAGAAAGTGAAAGTATAGACTCCACAAATATAACATAAAACAGTGTAGGAAGACACATAAAGTGAATAAGATGAAACAAATAAGAATCCTCATTGCAAAAGAAAACAGATACAATCAACTTGGAGCCAAATTATATATATATATATATGGATCTATCTTACTACGTCGACATGTCAAAACGCCGACAACAAAATCACCGACACCACATAACCGACATTTCACAAACACGAAACCTCACATGCCCGACACACCATAATCCCGACAAGCAACAAACAAAACAAATCCCCGGTCCAAAAAGCACACACACAACACAAGCACACCAAAATCCTTACAAACCAACACTAAACCTCACATACACAACTACCTACAACCTTAACCCAAACCCTAACCCTAAGGTCCGCCACTATCGCACACTCACTTAACCCGCTTCTAACCTAACTCACTTAACCGCCCTTAACCCACAAACTATCACAGTCGCACACTTACCTAGCCAGCGCTAACCCTAACTCACTTAACCCGCCCTAACCCACAAACTATCACAGTCGCACACTTACCTAGCCCGCCTAACCTAACTCACTTAACCCGCCCTAACCCACAAACTATCACAGTCGCACACTTACCTAGCCCACGCCCTAACCCTAACTCACTTAACCCGCCCCTAACCCACAAACTATCACAGTCGCACACTTACCTTACTCGCACCCTAACGTCCGTCACTACCGCATACATACACAGCCTTTTCCCATGTCGATGTTCTCAGCGTCGGGGTTTTGATCCGTCGGTCTTCTCCGTTTTCGATCTTCTGGCGTCGGTGTTCTCGCTGTCGGCGTTCTGACTTGTCGACGTAGTAAGATAGACCCATATATATATATATATATATATATATAGAATCTTGAAATATTAAAATACTGAAATCCCGAATTTCAGTATTTCGAAAGTTTATAGCCGAAAGCTTTAAATCCCGAAACCCCAGAACAGCGAAATGTAAAATCGCGAACCTACACTACAAATACACCACAAACATACACATATACACAATATCCCCCCACAATTAAACATACAATCCTACACTACAGACAAGAAGGAGAGCATGCCCCCCTGCAGCCCCCCATCAGGGGGGCTATGCCCCCCACACCCCCCTACTTATATATACTAATTCTGAGATCACACAATCACACACACAAAGGTAACTCACACCCACACATTTCATAGCCCATTGCACACACACATCACAGCCACAACACACACTAACATACACTAAAGCCCCTAACCAACACACTTACACAAACATACTTACCTGAACTTACACCTATTCATTCACACACCGCAACACCAGAAGCACTATTTCAAAATCTCCGAACTTCGGGATTTTAAATTTCGCGGTTCTGGGGTTTCGCGATTTAAAGCTTTCAGCTATAGAATTTCAAAATACTGAAATTCGGGATTTCAGTATTTCAATATTTCGAGATTCTATAGTGAACCCATATCTATCTATCTATCTATATATATATATATATATATATATATATATATATATATATATATATATATATACAAATGCTCAGAAATGCTATGCCAGGTACTTGTTTAGCTGAAGATAAAGAAGACAAAAATTAAACACTAGTATGCATTTTATATTCATGCAAATTACAAAGAAAACAAATAACATTTCCACAGAAACCCAATTAAAAAGGTACACTATCAGCTTAACAAATATTATGAGGTGGAGGAACATTAATACTTAAATGTGTTTTTCAGCTCATAGGAATTTTCAAAATGATTACCTTCTGCATCTTTAACGGTGGAACAAGCTTATCAGCCAAATCAACTTGCATGTATGTGACTTTCATTTCTTGGAGTTGCTATCAAACCTCTTGCGAAAATTTTAAGGCTGTGTTACATGGAAAAAAATATACAAATCTGTGGTAGAATATGCCACAGATATACAAATCTCCTCATCTGGACTCATTTGCCAACCAGAACAAGTCTGAGAGTTATATAGTTTTACCACCAATTTATAAAGTGAACTGTGCAATAGCAGATATTTTGATAGAAATGTCCCCAACATGAAGACAATTCTTTCTCATTTTTGTGAGGTATCCATTTAGGAATAAAAGTGGAGTTTTGCAAGTTAGCGTTAGTTTAAGGGATAGGTTAGGGGCTAGATTTAGTTGTGTGTGTGTGTGTGTGTGTGTGTGTGTGTGTGTGTGTGTGTGTGTGTGTGTGTGTGTGTGTGTGTGTGTGTGTGTGCGTGTGTGCGTGTGTGTATACTTGCATTTGTGCACACAAGTGTTTCTTATTTAGGGTTAAGGTTAGGTGATAGTTTTATGGTATGCATGTGTGGTGGTATGCATGCAGTGTGTATGTATATATATATATATATATATATATATATATATATATATATATATATATATATATATATATGTGTGTGTGTGTGTGTGTGTGTGTGTGATTTTTGTTAAGTTAATATGGCAAGCTGGGATTAAGAGCAGTGGCAGAGTTGGGGTTAATAGATTAGTGTTTGGTGAGACAGGGGATAAATATATAACTGTGTAACCATGGAATTAATATATTTAGTTTCAGGGAGTGTGGGGGTAGAACCCCCATGTCAGAAGGTATGGGGGCAAAGCCTCCATGTAAAAGTTGCTTTTTTGTTTTTATTTTGGTAATCACAAATGTAAACTGTTGGTATACATCTGTGATTACCTTTTTCAGTGATTTTAGTGGTGATTAATGGTAGTTGATTATGAGATTGCTCAAAGTTAATAAACTCACTGTTGATTATTCATTATGAGTGTGTGTGTGTGTGTGTGTGTGTGTGTGTGTGTGTGTGTGTGTGTGTGTGTGTGTGTGTGTGTGTGTGTGTGTGTGTGTGTGTGTGTCTGCATGTATGCACACGCAAGTGTCTTTTTTCTTGCCTTGTTTAGTGAAACTGTTATGGAAAAAGGTTTTGATAACTTAATGTGTCAGTCTGGGGATAAAGGTATCAGTAGGTTTAGGGTTAGCACACATGAGTAAGTTCTGATGGGGTGAATACACACACACATACACACATACAGTCACGTACACAATCACTTGTTATAACCAGGCAACAGTAAAGTAATTTACACATAATAAGCAATATATAATAAAGTAAGGAAAAGAGAAGGGCAAGATATTATAGAAAGCAGCATGGAACAGGCAACAAACTTATCTAAAAGGTGTAAGGCAATTACCACTTCTGATTCTGAATGAGATGAACAACCCAGCATACAAATGTTCTCAATACAAAATTTATTTCCAGCTTTTTTTTTTTTCCACTGCAGAAGAGATACTTCTTGTTTTTATCACATCCATTAAACCCGCTTATACCAACCGGCTAAAAATTAATTTTGTCCCCCACCCCAAGTACGAGCTCCTGAACCCTGAACATTAATCCAACTGTAATTGTAACTCTGTGCTTTAACTCTAACTTAGGTCAAAATAAACAGCATGCACCAACTTTCATGCATGGGTTCAAACTTTTAAACTTTTTTTATGACAATTCAACAATTCTTAATTTAAGGGACAAGCAATCACAAACAAAATCAGCTCTTATGACTGAGAGAAAATTAACATCACAACTGGGCAGTTTAAATGGTCTATTTGATATAATCTTATTGAAACACATGCCCCTGGATTTACTAATCTGCTGTGCAGGACTAAACTAGTCCTGCACTTAAGCGCTAGTTTAAGAGGAGGATGGCAGCGCGCCATGCATATTAATGAAGGCATGAGCTCCAAATCCTACACTGAGCATGGATGAGTGCAGGGGGCATGTCTGAGAGCAGAGCTCTCAGAACACATGGGTGAGAGACCACACCACCTGCAGGACAGTCATGTTAAAGTGTAGTATAGCATGCCCAACTGCAATAGCAGTATAATACGCTTATCTAAAGTTTGTCACCATATATACCTCCCTAATCATAGTCTGTGTTCACATATGACACCTGTCTGTGTTGCAGCAAGGCAGAGCAGTTCAGCTGTGAAGTAAAGAGGGTACATGAGTGTGGTCCATATGTTTGCATGTACCCCACATACAGATACATATATGTGTGATACATATTCACAACTGTGTATGTGTACAGAACCTCGGACAGATATACATTTATATAGGTATATAAAACACACAAAATGATATCTACACATATATGCACATATATACATATATATTTATATATATATATATATATATATATATATATATATATGTATGTGTGTGTATGTACATATATATATATATATATATATATATATATATATATGTATACAGACAGATATCTATATATATATATATATATATATATATATATATATATATATATATATATATATATAAATATATGTATATACATATATATATATATATATATATATATATATAGACATATGTATGTATATATATGTATATATATAAATATATATATATATATATCTATATATATATATATATATATATATATATATATATATATATATATAGATATATATATAGATATATATATTTATTTTATTTATTTTACATTTGTTGACCGGGCTAGTCTGGCTGGATAACAAGTCCATTTTCAGCAGAGGCCCGAGGAGAAAAGCTCCACTTTCTACTAGTACATTACATAAGAAATATATTGCTAAAAAAAAATACAATTTAAGGATTAATAACACTGCAAGAGAGATATTCAACAGTAATGTAACAAGTTTTCTCAAAAAAAAAAGAAAGGTACTGTTCTTCAATTCCAACAATTTTACAGAGAAAGTATAATACTTGTAGTTCTAATAGTGGTAGAATCAGAAACAGGAGTTGGAGAGGAGTAGAGGAGTAAGAGAGTAATAAATAAGATAAATTAGTCAGGTGTACTGCAGGAACAGAGCCAGTGGTTTTGGAAGTACAGTTTAATTTTCTGTTTGAAAAGAGGCAAAGATGTAGTCAGAGTTATGTCACTAGGAAGAAGATTCCAGTTTCTACCTACTGTATTAGTGAAAAGACAGTCACCAGCAAAGTTGTTTGACTTAATTGCTTTGGCCATTAGTTTATGAGAAGAGCGTAGGGAGTTGAGATTGTTATATATATATATATATATATACATGTATAAATATCTATATATATATATATATATATATATATATATATATATATATACACATAAATATCTATATATATATATATATATATATATATATATATATATTTATATATATAAAATGTGTGTGTATGTCTACATATATATATATATATATATATATATATATATATATATATATATATATAAAGTCTATATATATATAATGTGTTTGTATGTCTACATACATATATATATATATATGTGTGTGTGTGTGTGTGTGTGTGTGTGTGTGTGTGTGTGTGAGTGTGTGTGTGTGTGTGTGGGTGTGTATGAATACATGTCTCCTGCCATGACATGTGTGAGAGAACATCACACATCAATACACAACATACCTACACACCAGTACATGGCTGCAGGATGGAGTGTGGTGTGTAACCCATGTTGGGAATACATCGTGATTGTATGAGATGGTGGGATATATATATGTTGGTGAAGGGTATTAGCCACATATTGGTATGTAGGTCTGGTTGGGTGACAAACAAGACAGCATACAGGGCTGGTATATAACACATGTGGTTGTTAAACACTGTGGACGGGTAGTTACATTTGGAATGTGGAGGCCATTGAGCCCCCACATGGGAACAAAGGGAACATGGTGCCCACCCACGGACAGTCACAACAGCATCTACATTGACATAAAGGTGCCTGGTCTGTGCACTGGGCAGGAGGGACATGCATGTCAAATTTTGTGTATTTGTACTGTATGCCTCCAGGTGATGTAGCACATACCCCATGTCTCTGTGGAGCTCCCTATGCACAAGACCCTTGACCTAACTGAGTGACAGACACATGTCTGTGTGTGCTCCATGTGGGGAGGAACACCATCCCCTGAGGTGGTTCCACATGAAGGTAGTGATGGAACAGTAGATAATAAGGTTCCATGGTAGATCACGGATGTGATGTGGACTGGTAACATGTGCACATTAGGGTCGAGTGGTGTTCCTGCTGGCAAATAGCCCCTACACATACTGGTGTGTAACTGTCATGGAACATATGTGGGCTGTAATAGTCCACACAATCCCAGAACATGTCCAACAGCATGCATAGATATCCCCAATATCACAGAATGGAAGATGTGTAGCAGGCCTACCACATGCATATGTGGTAACATAATGGCAGTGACAATGGCATGCAGGTGAAATACCCTGTAACAGCCCAGCGACTCTACTGTCCTCACAGGGAGCATGTCTATAAGCACATAGCAGAAAGTGTTGTACAATACAATATATGACCCAATGGTACACATACTGGACACATACCACTGATATAGTGTGAACATTACGTTGGAGCTGATATGGTGGTGGGAGACTGATATGTGTATTGTATTATGGTAAACTTGACATATGTATTGCTCAGCCATATTTCCATCATTATGTCTTTCAGAGAGTATGGCGCACCCGAGGAATCCTGCCTACAGTGCCACTGAGGAGGAGATTATAATCACCAGCATCATCCACAACTACCAGCTCATGGACAAGCCAGGACCAGCAGGAGAGAACAGCCATGTGGAATGATGTGGTCCACAGGGTGAATGAGGTGGGGATGCACAGCCATACATATGAGCAGGTCTGCCACCATTGTAGTGACCTGCTCCTCCTAATACGTCACCATGCCGCTGCCATGCGAGGTGACCACCTTGCAACAGGGGGGCCATAACATCCATCCTCCCCTCACCAGAGTGGAGGAGCTGCTCATACGCCTGCTAGCACCTGTCCACTCGCAAGTGCTACAGACTTATACAGTCATGGAGGTGAGTGCTACACACACACCAGACATGGAGCATGCAGGTAAGTTTCCAGGGCATATCAATAGACTACTGAAGTGTATGCATCTGCACAGGTAGATCATGCATATGTGAGAAGTAGGGTCTGTTGCTGTGTAGTACCAATAAGCAGTGATGCATAATCTGTAGTACTGTGGTCTTCAGCTGTTGTACTGTAATATTGCAGCCACCCTGTAGCAATGCCACAGCTGTGGCCACTGGCATCAACTCTATCCCATCTCAATGTAGGTACCTCTGGGATACCAGTAAGGTAGCGTCCAGATGCTGGTGAGTATGGTTTAAGGTTATGCTTGGCAATTCACTGTGCATGTCATAGCTAAGGTGTAGGCCATGTACACATCTAACACACCTACCCATAATTCATGCTGTGCATGTGCACTGACAGAGCACACCCCTCACTAATGGGATTACCAGCCTCAAACACATGCAATACACAGTCCATCTCAGACAACTGTGGCTACACTCCAGTGCACATTGCCCGGGCACAGTTGACATCTGCCCAACATACACAGCTATGTCATACACAGAGCAGTTGGACATGCTACATATAAGACATCCCACTCCCTCTGCTACCACATGCACCAGGGTCCTAAACCTCATCAACACATTACACAGAACATACTGGAGGGACAGGGCCCTGTCCTGGGGAATCCCCACACTTTGGAACAGACTACCCATACATGTCTGGCAATGCTACTCATTGGCCCTCTTTACAGAAATACTTGGCAATTGGATGGGAAATGAGGAATTCACCCTGGGTAGTATGTCTGTGCCACAACCTGATGGGCACAGGGGAATAACATTAGTGGGTGGTGCATGGCTGGGAACCCCTGTGGTTAGGCTTATGTAGCCCCCAGGACCAAAAGACCAGTACTCACCTATGTGTACCACAGGCAACATCAGCCATGGTCAATAATGGTCTCTACACTCACCATAGGTACAGTACATTGTGTCTGTGTTTGGTCTAATGGTAGTCTATCACTCATGCATGCACCACTGATAATGACATATGTGAACACACATCAAGCATTCACTAAACACGTGTCCACATGTGATCCAGAAACACACAGAGGCTGTGAGCAGCAGAGAAAACACAACTGACACACAGATACATATCCTGCAATGGTGTGTACACCTGAGAGGTATGGTGCACAGTACGTGCCAGGGTGCTGAACAGATGCACAGCAATGCTGTGGATAAGAGTGCAGTGAGTTCCAGGGGGAGGGCCATCACCTACTAACAGAAGCCATGCATCCCAATCATGTATAATGTTGGTAATGAGGACTGACTACAGTTGCACTGCATACTGTTGACCGCCACATGTCCTGCATGCTGACGTGTGTAATTACAGGTTTGTGTGTGATACTGTACTGCACCATCGCCTGCTATTGTGTGTGTTATGGGGGTTTGGGAGCTGTCTGTCGATGCTGTCTGGTGGAGTGTATGGGTTGCCATGTATGTCAACTGCATGTGTGTATGGCTGTGTGTGTGTGTGTGTGGGTGTGTGTGTGGGTGTGTGTGTGTGTGTGTGTGTGTGTGTGTGTGTGTGTGTGTGTGTGTGTGTGTGTGTGTGTGTGTGTGTGTGTGTGTGACTGTTTAGCGGTGATGTACAGATCTTACAGCCTATTCCCTGTTTTCTCCTCACAGGTGGCGAGGTGGGGCTCCCCCCGCAGGGAATCTGATGTCACTGATACAGACAGTGACCATGAGGATAGGTGTGTTGAGGCACAGGAAGGGTCATCAGGGGCTGCCACTGGGCCAACAATTGACAACCCACATGTATCCACCGCATCCACGCACACAGTCACACTGCCTCTACATACCTCATCACTGTTGGCCTTAGCTGAGGGACAGCCTACGGTTGGCATTAACCAGGACAGGGTGGTATCTATGGCATGTGTGTCAGGACACAGCAGCCATAGCCAGATGCCTAGTGGGGTATCACATAGGCAGATGTTTAGGGGTGCTCATCGGAGCACTGCTGGTCATCATGCCCTGGCAGATGTGCCACATCTATTTCAACCACATGCATGTTCCAGACTGTCATGGAGGCACAGGCATGAATGGAATGGTACCCCAGGCAGGGTCTAAGGGTGCAGAGGGCTCATCACATCTCTGTAACTGACAGCATCTGTGACCTAGCAGGTTCCATCCGTAATTACACCGAGGTCATGGATAGATGGTGGGGTGAGACATTGGATCTCATCCACAATGTCATGTCCATGTATCAGGATAGGGCAGGACAGTTGTGATGGCCACATGGACGTATGCCAGAATGCCAGCAGCTGGTGGTCGCCGTGGAAGTCCAACCAGTCACAGCTGCACTTGTAGTGGCAGTACCAGCCCCAGCACTGTGGGGGAGCTGTCCACAGACTGTCATAGCAGACCACGTACACGTGGCCCTGGCCAGTCCCAGGAGGGACCTGGATCAAGTGGACGTCTGTCAAACTTGGGGGACAGTACTCGGTCTGGCTTTGTACCTGATACTGTCTGTAGCACCCCTGCCAGGCACAGTTCCCATGTCCAAGGCCGGAGATGGTGAACTGCAAACCCTGCTGGGTACAGTCTGCAGCTGTCTCACAATTCCCAGTATAGGGCAGCCACATGGAGGAACTGTGTGCATGCAGACACACACACATAAACAACAAACCTAGGGCAACCACATACCTGCACACATGACATCACCAGTAGCCCATAACACTACTCAGCCCCCCTCACACACACACACACACACACACACACACACACACACACACACACACACACACACACACACACACACATGTTGTCAATTGTATGGTTCAGCCTAGGCTTCTGGAAAACCAACAACACACCCTGTGCATATGATGACACCTGTGCCACTCCCTGACATCCGTAACATCGATGCAGGAACAGGCTAACATGGTGCTGATGCACAGGGTGACTGTACAACTGTGTAGCAATGGAATGATGTGTAGCAAGTTGTCAGCAGTAAAGTGAAATGCTAATATCTTGGAAGGTGTAGCTGTGCAGTCATGATGCATCAAAGCTGTAATTAACAATGTTGTATTGTTGTCACCAGCATCTATTCTGATTGTGTTGTGTTTGTCCATGTGCCACATGGCTGATGGGTGTAGTGTGTCAGCAGGCCTTCTACATTGGACACCAGTAAGTGTAGTGGGTGGTACACATGCCATGGCTGGGTACAACACACAGTACCTTTAGTTTGGATGCAGTACAGGTACAAGACTGTACACATGGAGGTATGTCCCTGTGCAGGTAACATATCTGTTGCACATGTAATCCCACCAAGACAGGATAGGCACATAGCCACAACCACACAGTGCTATATATTCAGTCTGCAATGTGGATGACATTGAACATGCTAAAAGCAGGGTGTATGTCCCTCTTCCCACTCTACTGCGATCCTCACCTAAGTAACATGTGTGTGCCAATGCCATTGGCATAGCCCTACCCTTAGGAGGGTGTGAGGCACTCAACTACTGTGAATGGTGTAAACAACAACTAACAACCTGACTACATACACTGTACAGTATTACAGACAGCTATGTGGGGGGATAGACACAACAGTAATTGCAATAATGGTGGTTGTGTCCACAAGAGCCACACCCAGTGAGTTATAGAAACCCCAGTAGTGCTGCACAACAGTGTGGAGGAGGGCATTAACACATCTATGACCTGTGAAGGACTGTATGTCCACAGGATGGCATCTGTGGAATGCTGGCATATGCCAAGCAGTCCTGGTGGAAACATATCCTGTGAACGGAGGTAGATCCCTTAACTACACACACACTACATGTGGGATGGTGTACAAAAGCCTGCTATGAGCTACATAGGCATTGTGCACCTCCTAACCTTCATCTACACCTGTCATGATTGGGTAAAGGAGGTATACCAGATTCAGATTGTATTCTCTGCCTTTAACAAGTCCAACATTGGCAGGGTCCTGTGTGTTAAGATTACCAGTGACATTGGCCATGGGTTCATTTTTGATATGTTCCATGTCCCTGCAGACCAGGGTCATCAGGCTACTGGGTGGTAGTTCCCAGCTGACATGGTGGATTTGTGGTCACCCCTGCCAACATCGGTGAATCCATTGTCAGGTGTAGGCTTATTGGATCGTATGAGGGATCCCAGCTACTTACTGCATCTGCCCAGGGGGTTCCCCTAAGCATGACACGTCACTTGACTGTACTGCATGATATGTTAGTGATGCCAGCCTGACATCCTACAGGTGATATGGAGTACTGTTAACATGTACTGCCCTTGTCGTGTAGGGTCCTGTTTATGGGATCTGCTAAGGTTGGTATTGTATTGCAGGCCAGACATGTTTGGCTGGGGGGGAATACCTATCCAAGCCAGATGTATGTTGTTTGGGTCTCTCAAACCCATCAATGGTGCATGTGGACATATATGTTGTGATTACATTCCCAGTTCCATCTACAGATGTATGTCCATATCTACCTATATCGATATATATGTGTTCACCTTTGACAGGGAGACAATCATACCTTCGAACAGCCCTTTCTGCAAACTGAAAGGACAAACCCATCATTTCTTACTGCACCACAGTTCAAAACACAGCAGTTTTAAAGGCACCTTTGCTGACTCTTGAACTACAAGTTGGAATACATATCATAATGCCAGGGGGTATGCCCCCATGCACCCCTGTCTGGGGGGGGGGATGGGCCCCCCACAACCCCCTACTGTGATATACTAACTCTTAGTTTGCACTACAGTGGGGATAGGTAAATATTCCCCATCCCCACTATAGTGCCATCCGCAACCAAATTGTCTAATCTGCAATGAGCGAATGCATAGTGACATTCACTCATTGCACATTTAATGCATGTATTGCAAGATTGTGCAATGTTGAGAGCATACTTTTGGCCTTCCAGCTTTAGGACACATGGATTTCTCCCTTTGAAAGGTGAGCCATATATATGCTGACATATACACATTCCTAGTGCTGCATATATGTGGACATGTGGATGTATGCATATATATCTATGGATGTATGCGTATCTATGTGTGTGTGTGTATATATATATATATATATATATATATATATATATATATATATATTTATATACCTATATATAGATATGTTATATCCATTTAAAGATGAATATATATATATATATATATATACACACACACACACACACAAATACATCTACATGGTGGAATAAGTTCTCTGTAGTGTTGTATACCTAGGCTGGATGATATGTATGTGAAAACTTCATGATTATGCATATCTGCCATGGTTTAGTGGTATGTCACTTTGTGTATGGTGTCCAGGGTCCTGGTTTCGAGCCTTGCAGGAGCTGTTTATTTTGTTGCTGGGCAGAACACAGGCCGTTGGATACAGAGTGTGGAAGGCACTTTAAAGTAGTTGTAAGCGGGTTTGCGCGACAGTAAGCACTGCTAACCTCCAGTTACATTTTTGTACACTCGGTTAGCTTCTAAATTGCTTAACCTGTATAGGCAGTGCTTAGTTCCACGCAAACCTGCGCAAACCTGCTTACAACTGCTTTAAGGTGTCTTAATCACTCTTTATCCAATGTGCAGTGTTCTGTCCAGCAACAAGACAAACAGCTCTTGCAAGGCTCAAACCAAGGACCCTGCACCCCCTTGACAAGGTGATGTACCACTAAGCCATGACAGATACACAGATATTCAATGTTTCAGAAACATATCAGCCAGTCCTGTCATGCAACAATACAGAGAATGTATACCAACATCTAGATGTCTGCGTGTGTAACTATATTGTTACCTTAACAGATACAACATACCCATATATGTATAGATATACATATATATAAATACATATGTTGCTTTACTAACTTTATATACATATATATCACTATTTATGCACATATACTTATATATCTGTTAGCGCATAAATATATCTATATAGGTATATATGGCCATACATCTGTAGATAGCAATTGCAGATTAACAAATACACCTATGTTCACATGCACCGTTAATGGTGTTAAGAGGCCAGACACACTATACGTCTTGTACGAATAGTCATCCCCCCACAGCCAAACACATGCGCCCTGCAATACACTGCCAAGTACAGTCTGCCTCCCATAGGACATGTAATATGTGGAAACCATCAATGTCCCCAGGATACAGATACACAGACACATATATGCAGATACATATATATATATATATATATATATATATATATATATATATATATATATACATGTGATTACACATACACACTCATATATATGTACAGTAAGATACATATGTAGGAGGTGCACACAATATGGAACAGCCACTATGCCTACAGTTAACATCTGAACAACTGGACACTGTATGGGCGACACATACTAATGTCAATCGTTGCCTGCAACATATACCCATAGAAAGGTCATAGGAAAGACACCACACACAGGTTTGCAGAAATGGGAATCTTTTAATTTTGTACTATAATAGTTCTATATGCCATATCATATAGCTGTTCAAATACTGACAACCATATAACCAGAGTGCTGCAATTGTGGAACAGTTACACTAATACAGTAGTCTGGAAAGGTTCACAACTGTTGCTGTCCAGACCAAGCCCTTCAGAATGTACAATAGTGCAGACAGACTGGGCCACAGGGTACCACACAATCAACAGTATGTACTGCAAGTGTGTAGTTCAGCAGCCTCTATCTACACTGTAAAAACTCCGAAGGAGGTAAAGACATTTTGTGATCAAATGGGTTGTACCCGGTACATAACAAGGCATAATGCACAGAACAGTCTGTATGGCAGGAAGCAGTAGGCTTGCAGTACCTCAAGTCATGTAAGTAAGGTCAATATAGGTGGAGTGTATGGTATTGTACATCCACATACCTTGTGGCAGCTCACTCCTGATACCCCCACATTTTGTAACAGCCTCGGTCATTTATGGTGCTCCCCACCTACACTCAATAATACAAGCCCATATACCACTGTTACATACACTGGCCTCTGCAGTGCATAAGGGCACACATGTGTTGTGTAGGTGATGCCCAAACTTATATGGCCCAAGCCCCACTGTATTGTAGGGGATACAACAGCAGTGGACTAATGGCATCAATGGCAATGTGATATACTCACAGCCCACTACAGAACACCCTTATTCACAAACATGCACTGCAAAACGGTACCATACAGTGGGGCAGCATGTAACATCTGATAGAAGGGGAGCTAGAACAATGACATCTACCACAGTCTCTACACAGGCTGAAGTACATATTAACAATACACACACTGCCGACATTCACCATCACTACACAGACCTCAGTACTGTACAAACATCCACAGAATGTCCAGCTTATGTCATGAAATATAACCACTATTGTACGTGACATGTGTAGCAATCTGATATATCACTGGCTTGTTTTCGAATATGATGACAGTATTTATGGTATACAGCACATATGCACCACTTCATGCATGCCATATGTACAAAGGTTGACAGAGGTGTGGCTGACAGCACATACACAGGGCCAGTATAGACATGGTGCTGTGATAACCTCATATATTTTCCATTGTAACAGGGTTTGTTGCAACATATGTCCCATGAGGGATATGAAGTCAGTAACTGTCATGGCCTTCAGCACGTGCAGACTGATGCACTGTGGCTAACACATGAAACCATAGGCACAACACTGCCCAGACTGCAGATGACCCTGCAGATGGGGATTCCTCATATACATGGAACTGACATGGGAGGTATTGCGACATGTACAACAGCCATATCCACACAAACACTGTTAAACCAACATTACTCCAAATGCAGTATAGCAGCACTTACAGTCTGTAGTCAGGTCAGGCACATCCCCTCCTGTTGGTTGCCCTCTTTCCACAGTGTATGTTGTTAGAGATAAATCTCCAATCCATCTGGGATGCTGTTTGCCAAACATCAAATCTAGTTCCTGCTCACAGTGACTGCAAAGGCCCAACACCAGCATGATGTTCCTAGGTATTGGTGTGTGTTTCCATGCAATTGGCTATGGGATTGTTACCACAGCTGTTCCACATGCAATCAGCTAGGGAAGGGCTGCAATTCATGCATAGACCATCAGCTGATCATGAGCATCACATAAAATACACATGCTGCTGCCTAAGAAAGGCAAGTGTGGGTCTCCTCATCCACCAGAGAGGGAGAGGGGAGGCAGACAGAGGCAGATACATGTAAGGGAGGGATGGGAGGGTAAAACTGAAGCATGTTTGTGTCACACACCTACCAGCACAGGGTATCAAACCTACGGCAACTATGTAGTGCTATCATAGTTCGATGAAGCTATTGGATGCACCACATGGGTTACCTGATGTGGAGCACTCAGAACATATATGTGAGGGTGAGTGACATCAGCAACAGGGATACAGTAGATATATGGTAGGTGTCGTACACATGCCTGTCTGCATGAACAGGTGCCAGTGTCAACACAGGCAGACTCACACAGGGATGCACACATTGACACACTTGGCAGGGCCAGGAGAGCAACTCATCAGTAGTGGGATTGTCACAACACATCAATGTGCAGGTATCACATGCACCACACGGGTCATATGGAGGCCTTATGAGCAAAGAGTATGAGGAGATGTCAGACATCAGACAGCATGCTTCAGTATGCCCTGAGTGGTTGTAGTGAGTGTGGATGTGGACATACGCACCATGCAACACACACACACGAACACACAGGGTGCCAGTTCTGACATGCATGGGTGCATGTCTATATGGGTGTGTGGTGGTCAACTGTGCCAGCAGGCTGTATAAGGGTAGGCAATGGGTATACCATGGCATCAGGCTACATGACAATGGTCTGCATTGTGGCTCAGGCCTGTAGTTACTGCATTTGCCCACACAGATGGGTATTGCATCCCCCATCCAGTCAACTGGGTGACTATTTTGTGTGGCCAATGCTGTACACCACATGCCATGTATGTGTTCCTTAGTCCATGACATGGATGGTGTCTGGGATGTGCACACCTCCCACATGCATGTACAGTGACATGCCCTCTGTAGCCCACTGCTATCACTGCATAGTTACTATCAGTGGCCAATATGCAGTGTACTAACCACATATTGGCTGTTGCCTAGGCATGTGTGTGCATATGACACATGGATTGAGTGTGTGCTCTGGGTAATAGTGGGGTTGCTAATTTGGTTTGGCTGACCTTGATGTCACATGTATGGGTTTGGCTTTGCACCCCAGCCTCCCAACTAATTTACATCTGTTATCTCTGTATGGTTGACATTGTGATATATAGTAGGGCCACCATAAAAGTAATGAGCAAAATCCCCTCCACATTAGCCACAGGTGTCACACACTCCCCAGGATGCAAGTTATACACACATATACACCTGTCATGTCTGGGAGTTGAACCCCTACCTAGCTAGTTTATTACACTACAGCCCTATTCAGTTATAGTACACCCCACGGACATTACTGGTGTACTGCTTCCCCAAAGGTGTATTTCACAGTGACCGACATCAGCAGTATTACCAAAGTAAGGCATTTCACCTGTACTGCGAGTGACTAGCCTAAAATGCATTGTTCCCTACACAGACAGTGAGACACATGCAAAACATCCACAACTGTCATGTGTGTGTATAGAACCCCTGACCAAGGTCTATATCACACTACAGCATAGAGCAGTTATAGGGTGCACCACAGGGAGCATTCTCCCCAAAGTTGTATTTCACAATGCATGACATCAGCAGGATTGGCAAAGTAGAGCATTTGAATTGTACTGCAAGTGAGTAGCCTATGATGCCATACACAGATATTGAAACACACACAAAACATCCAGAACTGTCATGGGTGGTGAAGGAACCCTACCACAGTTCTAAAATCACACTACAGCAGTACACAGTTACAGGACGCACTACAGACATTACTGGGCTATGACTTTCCCAGAGGTGTATTTCTAGGTGAGTGACATCAGCAGCCTTGCCAACGTTGGGTATATGAATTCTAAGGAGTGTGTGTGACCTAAAAAGCATTGTTCCTCACTCAGTCATAAACAGACAGAGACACAAGAACACACACAGTTGCCAGGTCTGGGGTTAGAACACCTACTTAATTACATTATCACACTACAGCAGTGTGCAGTTACAGGACGCACTACAGAGATTATTGGGCGATGATTTCCCCAACGGTGTATTTCTAGGTGAGTGACATCAACAGCCCTGCCAAAGTTGGTATATGAATTGTACAGGGTGTGAGTGGCCTAAAAAGCATTGCTCTCTATTCAGTCAGGCACACACACAGTTGGCAGGTCTGGGGTTAGAACACCTACCTAACTACTTTATCACACTACAACAGTACAAAGTTACAGGATGCGCTATGGAGATTACTAGTCTATGAGTTCCCCAGCGGTGTATTTCTAGGTGAGTGACATCAGCAGCCCTGCCAAAGTTGGTATAGAATTGTACAGGGTGTGAGTGGCCTAAAAAGCATCGCTCTTTACTCAGTCAGACACACACAGATTCACACACAAGCCAGGTCTGGGGTTAGAACACCTACCTAACTACTTTATCACACTACAGCAGTGTGCAGTTACAGGACGCACTACAAAGATTACTGGGCTATGATTTCCCCAGAACTGTATTTCTAGGTGAGTGACATCAGCAGCCTTGCCAAAGTTGAGTATATGTATTGTACGGGGTGTGAGTGGCCTTAAGAACATTGCTCTCTACTCAGTCAGACACACACACACACACACGCACACACACACACACACACACACACACACACACACACACACACACACACACACACACACACACACACACACACACACACATATTCACCAAGTCTGGGGTTAGAACACCTTCCTAACTACTTTATCACACTACAGCAGTATGCCGTTACATGTCACACTACGGCGATTACTGGGCTATAACTTCCCCAGAGGTGTATTTCTAGGTGAGTGACATCAGCAGCCTTGCCAAAGTTGTGTATATGAACTGTACGGAGAGTGAGTAGCCTAAAAAGCATTTCTCTCTACACAGTCAGAGACCGAGAGACACACACACAAACACACACTCACACAGTTGCCAAGTCTGGGGTTAAGACTACCACCTAACTAGTTTATCACTACTGCAGTACGCAGTTATGGGATGCGCCATGGGGATTACTGAGCTACAGCTCTCCTAAAGGTGTATTTCATATTGGATGACCGCAGCAGCCTTGTCATGATACTGCTATGTGGAGGGCGGTGTGTGCATGGGCCGTAACACATTCATGTAGGGGTTGACATGCTGCATGCGGGCACACACGGGGTCATATGCCACAGGTACGTGTATACAGCTACTAGGTGACTACTTCCTTGTACAGTCATGTTGCACAGCCGGCACGTGCAACACACTGTCATGCTGACAGATACTGGTGGCTACTATCTGCAGTGAGTGACACCTGCACTTCATGTGTTTGGGGCCCTTTGGCTGTGTGCTGGGTGGGACAGGCCCAGATGGCTCCTCGTCATGGTCACCCTCTTCAACGCATCTATGTCCATCTACCTTTGGCTTATTATAGTGTGTTGTCCTTACATATATGTCTGTATTCCTATCCACTGTGTGTGCAAGGCAGGAGTGGTGCATGCTGACATGTGTCTGTACTAAGAACTGCAACTGCCAGATATGTCTGGTCCACTAGTGTTTGCTGACATGGCCTTTATGTGTTTATGTGTGTGAGCATGCCCAGTATGGCCTTTCAGTATGTTGTTGACTGACATTGCCTTCATTCCTCTAAGTGTGTGAGCATGCCCATTATGGCCATCTATACTGCATGTGTGGATCAAGTCCAGGTAGTTTGTACTGTGGTGCTGACCTTTGTGTTGTACACTGACAGGTAGCATGCTGTGTCTGCAGGGTATACATCAGTCATTTGGCATTGACTGTTGCTACATTTCTGCATAGCGGGGGGGGCACCTGATTGTTTCTACATTTCTACAAAGGGGTGGGGGGGCACACATGACTGTTACTATAAGTGTACATTGGATGGTGGGGCACACCTTACACTTTTACACATTTGCTAGGACTGTACTGGTATGTCGGGTATGCCATTTCAATCTGTAGACTTACCTATTGTGTTGGCCAGAGGCATACCAGTGTACTACAGATCTTAGCTTTAACTACCTACATATTAGTTTCTTACTTCCTAGCCTTCACAACTTACATCCATCTGGCTGGCCTGCTGTAGTCTGTCTGTGTAAGCCTGGGGTAGGGGTTACCAACGGGGCTCATTCAGAGGCCATAGTACAGCATTTGTTTGTGTTTGTCTACACCTATCCTACTGGCTGTGACTGTTGTTGGGTATGTGCCCCCCCCGCAACTGGCATGTGTGAGTCACTTACCTTGTGGGTGTCCCAGTATTGAGGGTGGTGCTGCACGGCTGCCTATGTCAGATGCACATGGTACACTCCCTATACATGGTTGAGCAAAGGTAGTGTCATGTTTGGCATCCCTTTTACTGTATGTGCGAGTCGGAGAGAGGTGTCATTCCCTGGGTCCCTACTGTGTCAGTGCATGTGATATGCGTTGACTCTTTGCCAAGGCCAGGGCATACCAGCCATGCCTCCTTCTGCCTATCGGGGCAAGCTTAGGTTGTTCCTCCTCTGAGTCACTCCTCGCCTGTGCAGGCCTTGCTTGGCACTGGTGGGGGGCTATGTGGCCCTGCCCCATGCTGTTTCTGCTGCAGCTGTTTCCACAGGATCATATTGTGTAGCATGGCACATACAAGGACAATTTGGGTACATGTAGTTGGTGAGCACTGCAAGGCTCCACCAGATGTGTCCAGGCACCAGAAGTGTGACCTGAGCATCCCAAACACACGCTCTATTATGATTCATGTTTGTGCGTGTGCCTCATTATGGAGTTCTTGTTCGGGTGTGTGTGCATTTCTGATGGGTGTCATCAGCCATGGCTCCAGTGCATATCCAGCATCCCCCACTAGGTGACCGTGTGGGATGTCCCCACTGGCAAAGGTCTGGTACAGCTGCATCAGATGCCAGATGTGGGAATCGTGGCAGCTTCCAGGGCAGCCAGCACACACATTCATTATTATGCCCTGGGCATCGCACATGACCTGGCAGTTGATGGAGGGGAAGCCCTTGCTGTTGATGTAGACCCTACCCCACTCACCTGGTGGTGCTTTAATGTGTATGTGCATGCAGTCTATTGCACCCACTACCTCAGGGTATTTTGCTATTTGCTGGAAGAGACACATATTGCTGGCCAACACCTCACAGGTGATGGGGAAATATACGTTCTCACGCGACATGTGCTGACATGTCATCCAAGAACTGGTGAAGTACCCTGGATGCTGATGCCTGTGAGATCCTCATCATATCTCCAGTTGGCCTTTGGAAGGTACCTGCAGCTACTATTCTTAGGCCTACACATACTTTGATATCCACTGGGATGGGTTCCCCTCTATTAGTTCTGTGTGTCAGGCGTGGCCGGCGCAGTTCAACAATTTGCTGTAGGAAGTCCCTGTCCACCCTATACCACTCCACTATCACCAGCTCATGTAGCCCTGGGTCTGTACACTCTTCTCCGTGTGGGTTGCTCAGCAGCATTCACATCCTCACCACCCTCAGCCTCTTGCACATGCTGGTTTATGATAGCAAAAGCAGCCCCTAACATTTTTTCTCTTGCTTTCGTTTTGTAAAATGTCCCCATCTATATACACCGGTGGTGCAGAGTTTTTGGGAAAAATAAGGGGGGAAAGGTGTTTGCATTGTTTGTAGTGGTGTGCTGGGCTGGGCTGGTATGCTGCCTGTGTAATTGGCTGATTCTGATACATTTCACCTGTCAGCTAAGCTAGTTCTCCTTGATTACCTTCCTGCTGCTGTTTTCCCTTCCCATTGCCTCCCTGTTTAAGCCCATGTGTGCGCCGTGCAGAGTGCTCAAATGTGCACATCGCTACTTTTTCCTGGTTTAACTTCCTTTTTCTTCCTGTAAAACCCGGTGAGCGGCATGCACACCCGTTTACACTTTGTAAAGAGTGCTAGGCAGGTTTAGACACACCCCTAGCTTAGCTGTGCTAAGCTAGGAGTAATCCCGAGCCTCAGGTCTCCAATTCACATACAGTATGCCTGACACCACCACCCCCCCATGATGTCACCTATATGCTAGTCTTGCACCCGGCTATATATACTCTTACACTCTTGGGACTTGCCTCACACCCTGGGAAAATCTGAGATTCACTAACCTTTCCCTCATTTGCATAGGATTGCCTGCTAATGCATAGTTACATGTCCCACACTGAGCCTCCCCTCTTAGCAACCATTACTCACTGGCCAGGTTGTCTTCTGCCTGCCTTTGACTTGCATGGCAGAATACTGATTTTAGTTAGAATGCTTATTTTAGGTTTATTTGATTATTTTCCCCGATCCCATTTGCACACCGCTGCCCTATGCTTAAACAAGCGAGATCGACGAAAAAAAAATAAAAGTTGTTTATTTTTTTTTAAACAGTTTGCAATGCCAATGGCCTTCTACTTGGCCATTGGCATGCTTTCTCAACGATATACAGCCTTTATTTGGAGCTGTCATAGCTCCGTTTTATAGATTGCAGAAATGTACTCGGTTACTAACTGAGTACATTTCTGCACACTGCACTCGTCCTGCACGGACAGCTGCCAGCTTCCTGGATCACATATTACCCTCATTTGCATGGTTTTCACCTGCAAATGAGGGTAATTTGCATACAGGAGCTCAGTCCATGCAGGATTTGTCTAAGAGCTCACGTGCATGTCCCGGGAGCTCGTTCCTGGATCGCACGTTGGCCATATTGCTGAAAATAGCTCTTAGACTAATCATGCACGTTCTACAGGGCTTTGTAAATCCGGGGGATGTTGTTCATGGGATACTGTTTCCTTGTTATACAGCTAAGTAACCAGGCCAAAATGTTCATTTTCATCTAAAGCACAAACTACAGGCTAAAATATGATATGCAGAAACATCTTGTGTTTTTGTCGCAGACAGACCACAGTGTAGTGAATATTAGCAATTGAACACATCACTGATAATATAATAATGTCCAAAAGTAAAATAAACATGAACAGCCACAGTTATGGCTATTAATTTCTTTTGACAAAGCTAGTTGGAATTAGTTTACCCGTTTCTTTGTGTTTCTTTTGTGCTTCTTCTTCACAGAATACAGATACATGATGCCTTCATTAGCAAACATCCTGTATGGCCTCCTAACAAATTACTATCACAATAGGCAAACTGGATAGAGCAAAGAAAGGGCAAAGCCCTTCAGCATTTCCTTAGTAATACACCAAAAAAAAGAGGATGCTCTATCTTGAACGTGTAAGACTAAAACACCTTAATGATTTAACATCATCAAAGAAATCCCAACTTCATGGGTTCAGCAACAAAAGCAAAGAATGAGAACACATGGTTAGTAGGTAAGAATCTATACATGTACTGTGCAGAGGCAGCAGTGAAGAAGGAATTCAGAACTAGCTTGTGCAGGAAAACAATTAATTGTACTTTACACTTGTCAAAATGTGCACCACTTACATTAACAAGTTAATAGCTAAAATGCTATAATTTCACAGGAAACAGAAATTGTCATTCTAAGCTAGTTATATGTTTATAAAGATGTTTTTTACTGTTTTTTTTTTATTTCAAACTCTACTGCAGCTTTTTGTGAGAAAGAAAATAAATAAAAAAGATTTCATCACATGATGCTGTGCAAACTCACGAAGACTGAATAAAAAACACAAATTAAAAATGACACCACTTAATTCAAAATTAGTCTTTTAAGCATATGTACAACTGACATTGTCCCATAGATATATATGTGTGTGTGTGTGTGTGTGTGTGTGTGTGTGTGTGTGTGTGTGTGTGTGTGTGTGTGTGTGTGTGTGTGTGTGTGCGTGTGTGTGCATGTGTGTGTCTGCGTGTGTTTGTGAGTGTGTGTCATAGCTTGTAAACAAAGTCTCTGGTAACTTCAAAGGTGAAGGGCAGGGCTGTTTGGAGGGAAGACACCTTGCAAAAGTGAGGGGATGTCTACAGATGGATCATTGCATGCCCCAGCCTGGAACCTCACCAAGCGTGTGCAAGTAGAGCAAGAGAATATGAAAACAATAAATATCCCCCCATGGCAGTCTAAATGATGCCCCCCCCCCGATCCCCTTTCCACTGAAGTGGAATGAATTGTCCAGCTAGCCAGGAGGTGGCTGTTGGCCAACAGACAGCAGGGATAAAAAGATGTAAAAAATAAAACAAAAAATTGTTTTTAATGTCACAGATAGAACTTCTACATTTTTAGTGAGGAACCTGTTTCACTTCTGAACATCTTGGATAAAATTAATTACATAGCAAAAACTTTTCTTCTATGAAGATGACATTAAATGGCAACAAGCCTGAAACTTCTTTTGGCTGGAGTTTGACATCACACCATCACAACTATACACAAAGCCATGCTTTATTGAAAAATGATGTTTAACTAATGCCAAAATCTGTTTTGTTTAAATTGGAGGTCTTACTTACTTTTATTTATTTATGTATTTATTTATTTATATTTGTTGACCAGGTTGGTCCCATTAGGTTAGTAGCCTCTTTTCAAGGGAGACCCCAGGTGGTATTTATACTAATGAGGGAAATTTGGCCAGGGCATCAGGGAATTTCTCCCACTCCTTTGAATAGCTGTCATGGGATTTTTTTACATTCACCTGAGGTACCACCAACTCAAGCAGATGGGGACTTGTTTTTAACATCTCATACAAAGTATGGCACACTCAGGGGTGCAGTACGCCCCTGCCCATGCTTCACTGTAGTGTAAGCAATCTATCTACCTGATATGGAACAGAACCCCAGCCATTTGCACCAAAGGTGAGTGTGCTATCTCTTGTATCACTTCACACTTCTTTACTTGGTTAACAATTGCAACAATAAGCTACATAAAATCACAGTTGCTAGTAACTGATAGTTATCCCTTCCCTTTCAACTCTGCGATATAAAATATTTTTTTTCACCTTACACGGTGTTCACTTTTACAAGAAGCAATGGTGAACATACCACATGTGAGTCTAAAGGCACAAATAATGCAATCCCATGCAGGTATAGAAGCAAAGAAAGCACAGAAAAAGGGAAAGCAAAATGAATAAAATATACTTTAATTAATAGCAGTCTTACACGTAATAACAGTGGTTTTGATTTTCAGAAAATTTAGTCCCCACTTTTACTTAGGTATAAAGTGATGGACATCTCTTCAGTTTGTAACAATTATCTCTTTGCATGAGGAGTCATTTTATATCTGAACAATGTTGATCAGTAAATACTGCTAACCAGAATTATTTGGGCTATACCTTGCCTGTCTTCAAACACATTAACAAGGGTTTGGTGTGGAACTGTGTAGTATAACAGAATGCCAGGTCCACAGTAAAGGGTTTCAACAGTCTGAAAGCTTAAACAGTTTAGTTTGAAAAATGTTAAAATGTGAGCTGGCCCAAAAATACATACACAAATACACACACATACAACACACACATACATACACACAAACGGGTCCCCTTCTAAAGACCGAACCGCCAATCCCCCGACGCAGAAATCACCGACGCCAGATAACCGACAGGTACGTATACCGACAGGGTGATTCGCCGACAGCGGAAAGACCGACAAGGGTAATGTGTGATCGCAACCCGGTAAGTGTGCGACAGTGACGGAGGTAGGAGTGGTCAGGTAAGTGAGTTAGGGTTAGGGTGCAGGTAGGTGAAGTGTGCGTTAGTGTCGGAGCTTGGGCTAGGGGTGGGTAAGTGAGTTAGGGTTAGGGTGCAGGTAGGTGAAGTGTGCGTTAGTGTCGGAGCTTGGGCTAGGGGTGGGTAAGTGAGTTAGGGTTAGGGTGCAGGTAGGTGAAGTGTGCGATTAGTGTCGGACCTTAGGGTTAGGGTTTGGGTCAGGGCTAGTGTGTATGCTATGTAGTGTAGTGTGTTGTTTACGTTCCGTGTGTCGGTGTTATGGTGTTCGGTGTTTCGCATTGTCGGGTTTGTGTGTTGTCGGTTTTCTGGCGTCGGTGATTTCTGTGTCGGGGAATCGTCGGTTCGGTCTTTAGAAGTAGACCCACACAAACACATGTGTGTGCGTTTACACACAGACACACACAAATACATGCACATACACACATGAGCTCACACACACACACACACACACACACACACACATGCGTGCATGCAAACATACAAAAGCACACACACACGCACACATGCGTGCATGCAAACATACAAAAGCACATGCATGCTAGAATTCCAAGCAGTACAACAATCATAAAATCAACATAGTCATCTCAAGGAATGCCCACTTAGCAAACTGTACAACCAGTACTGAGACCAGTACACCGCAGGAACCTCCTAACTTACTAGCCATCAATGCTGGAAGTCTGACCAAGATGACATGATGATTACTTACTCAAGATTCCAAAACACTTGTTCTCAGAGTAAGTCACTTACTCCAAGAGCAAATCTTTTAGAATCTAGCCCATAGTTTGCACCAAAACTTGCTGCATTACATATTCTCCTACCTATTAACATATTATCTGAACTGGCTACATTAGATATTACTATTTCTATTAACACATGAACATGGAACAAGCTTAAGAACAGACTCTTAGGTCTATCAAATGGTTGGACCACAACACTCTGCAGCTACTTTTATCCATCGTCTACATCATATGTAGGTTATCAATGGACAGTACACATAAACCAATTAGTCTCACATTTAAAAAGAAATGGTTTGACTCTCAAATGAAAACACAAAACTTCTAAACTACATTATAAACTCCTTTTTGGTTAATAGAATTGCTTGCCAGTATAGCAAATCAAGCCTTCTTTAAGGATTCTTGATCTCAGTAACCAAGGAAGGCAATAATGTCTTTTGCTGTGTTGATGTGAAATAGTTCTCAGAGTACAGCAAACAAATCATCAGATGGAATACCCAAGGGTTTAAAACTGATTTTACTGCATTCATTCAAATGAAACCTGATGATTAACCTTTATGAAAGACATGCCCTACATAATCTCATGCCTTTTGGAAAGATAGCATGAACGTTTCTTATACAGTCTATGATACTGAAGTGTTCTGTATTACTGTTCCACAATAATTTTTTTATGCTGCTGTTGTACTCTTTAAACAAATCTACATTTGTCATTAGTATTATGTGTAGTCTTTTATTTAACTATCATTATCTCACAAGGACTATATTGTTAATGAACGGTGTACAGTAAAATATTTTTCTAGCTGAACTGATATAATGCTTTTCAAATAAGTTATGCTCATCAGTAGTTCATACATATGCGAAATACTGTGCTGTTATGGTTAAGTATGTTGACTGACAAAATGAATAACTGACGAAAGTCAGTGGACCCAGAGGACCTACTTTTATTTAATATAGCATAGTGACACTCATAATATGTTACCTGTGTAATTCCTGTATGTGTTTCTCTGCACATGAAGACATCACTTTCTAAACTGGAATCTTCATAAAGAACAAAACTTACAGTGCAAATAATGATCCTATAGACAGTGCAAATATTTACCATCTAGGCAACACATGCCACTAATCATGTTTAGATTAGTCAGATTGTATATGACTAAAGCACGCTAACAGAGTATGCCTGCATGCTGTGTATAGCTGATTACCAGACTAATGACCCCAGGAGACCTTTTTAAGCTTAGTCATGTTGCCCTAAACCTTCTGCTTTGCCTGTGAGGTAAACATCTTAACCATTAAGCCAACCACTCCCATTACTACATTTTTGTCCCTGCTTTGTTTGTCCGTGGTCAACAGCAAATAAAATGTTGCACAAATCTGTCTTGTAAAGAGTAAACTGTGAATAAAAATAAGTTTTCAGGACTTTGACTTGAGATGAAAAATGATTTCTCTATTTTTGTAAAACATTAAATAGCCTTAAATTGGAGAATAAGTTTGCACAAGGAAGTTTTTTTGTTGTTGTTTAATTTGGATGACTACTTCTTTTTAAGCATTAACTCTGCCCCCACATACACATTCCAACATATTTTTTTTTTAAGTATGAATCTTTATTGCAGTAACATGAACACACAAGAACATGTGCACATTACACCTAATCTATCTTCTTCCAACTTTTTCATATTTCATTTTCATTTACCTTATGATCAATAGTACATAATGATTCTAAACAGAACTTTCAGTTCTTGCCAGGACATGGTAGTCAATAAAATATATCACATTCATCTACTAATGAATACTTCAAATGGAAGCCCAAATATTATTTTGTAATACACTTCATCTTGTCTTTATACTTGGGATGTAATAGGTTCATAGGTTCATAGTTAGGTACTAGGCTATCTGCCCAAGGGCATTTATAAGCCTAGCCAGAGTGTGTCGGCTTTCGCCACCCCATTGATTAATTAACTGATCCCCTGTCAAGCAGAGCCAATGAAGTGATCCCAGGGGTGCATTTTCTGTTACCCATCCACTCGTCATGGTTTCTCTTGAAGAGTGTTAGTGAGGGGCTCTGCCTAATGTAGTTTGGAATTTTGTTCCAAAGCATGGGGAGTCTCTGTGACAGGAATCTATCCCTCCAGCATGTTCTATTTATTGTTGTGGTGAGGTTTAGCTCATTAGAGCGGGTGGCTCGCAGTAACTTGGATTTCTTTAGGTGGAGCATGTCCCTCAATTCTGAGTTGGACATGGCTTTGTAAGTCAGGCAGAGATCACGTCTGAGTAAGTGATATGTCACTGAGTACAGCCGGAGCTTTTTCAGTCAGGCTGCATAGGACATATGTTTGAGGCCAGTAATCCTCTTGGTGAGGTTCTTTTGTGGTCTCTCCAGCTGTTGGAAGTGTCTTGTGAGGTACATCCCAAATGGGGCATTGTACTCTATGATGGGTCTGATGAGTGACGAGTAGTGGGGCACTATAACCTCTTTATTTCTAGATGCAAACCCTTTAGTAATTAGATGGGCCACATAGAAGGATTTCCTAACTACTTTGGCAATATGATTGTCAAAGGAGAGATTACTATCTACCTGGGTCCCCAGATCTCTTATTACCTCTTCTGTATTAAGGGGGCTGCCACCTATGTGGTAATTTGTGGGTGCTTTGTTTTTCCTAAACGGGATGGCTATGCATTTTTTGGCATTTACCTTGAGGCCATGACTTTGACCCCAGGTGTCTGTCTTAGTAAGGCCCCTTTGAAGGATGTCCATGTCAGCCAGAGTCAATTGTGGCTCCCAGTTTGTAGTCATCGGCGAACTTGGTTAGCCATAGTCCTCCTGTGTTTGCCTGCACTTCTGAGAAGTATATGCCAAACAGTAGGGGGTCCCAGGACTGAGCCTTGCAGGACACCACTTGTGACTGGTTTAGAGTCGGACCTGAAGCCTGCTATTCTTACTGTGTGAGTTCTGTCTGTAAGTCAGTTGGCAACCCATCTCGTGACGTAGGGGTTTATGTTCAGGCTGGTGAGTTTTTCTGTAATACCTGAGTGGGGAATGGTGTCAAAAGCCTTGGCGAGGTCAAGGTAGGCTGTGTGAACAACCTTTCCCTCTTTATGGCCTTGGTGACTGTCTCGAAGAAGTCAACCAGGTTTAGTAGGCATGATCTGCCCTTAACAAAGCCGAACTGGGATGGGTCAAGTGTTTGGAGGTTCCCAATGTCTTTGTTAATGAGTTCCATGATGATGCGCTCCATAACCTTGCAGACCAGGCTTATGGGGTGATAGTTGCCAGGGTCAGTTGTGGCCCCTCCTTTGTGGAGTGGAATAACCATTGCTGTGCACCATTCTATGGGCACATAACCTGTGGAGAGGCTGAGGTTGAACAGAGTGGGGGGTTAGTTCGTTCTGTAGTTCGTGCAAGACACAGCCAGGGACACCATCTGGCCCCATTGACGCTGTATTTTTGGCTTTTGAAAGGGTTATTTTCACCTGTGAGTCTGTGATTTCTGGGACACTACACTTTTCCAGTATTGTTGTGGGCCCTTTTGGGAGTGAGAGGGGGGTGAAGTTTGCACTGAATCTATCTGCCAGGATGTTGGCAATATCAGTAGGTTCAGTATATTTTGTCCTATGTTGCACTAGTTCAGTGCATATCTGTGAGTTGCCACTTAGATTCTTAATATAGCTAAAGATGGCTTTGTGGTTATCTTTTGAATCCTTGGCTATTTTTCTTTCAAAGTTAGCCTTGGATGATTTTATGAGGGACCTTAGTTTCTTACTGATACTGATCAGGGATGTCTTTCCTTCTTGGGATTTGCTTTTTTCTGAACTAGTTTCCTCCTTCTATTGTATAGCCTATTTATGGCAGGGATCCGCCAGACTGGTTTCCTTCTCTTAGAGGAGTGAGTCTTGATGGCATGATCCATGCATCCTTGTAGGTGCTCATAGAGTGCATTTGTAAAGGTTTTTGCATCTTGGGCAGCATTATCCTTTAGCGTGGGGGCTGTGAAACGTACCACCTCTATCTTAAGTAAGGTGAAGTTTGCTTTAGAAAAGTTTTTTACTGTGGTTTCCTTAGTTGGGGGTAGTGGTGGGATGTAGATATCCAGAGTCATTAGTTTACAGTCTGATCTAACCAGTGAAGGGTTGACCTCTGGTGTGGAACACCTGTCACCCATGTTTGTGATGACCAGGTCCAATATGTTTTCACCTCTGGTAGGGGAGTTTACCAGCTGATCCAGGGCATTTGAGTTGATGAATTCCAGGAAGTACTGGGCCTGGGAGTTTGTACTCGAGTAGGTTTCCCAGTTAATGGTAGGGTAATTGAAATCACCCAATATCAGGGTGTTCAGTAGGATCTTCATGTTTTCCAGTATCTCCAGAAAGGTGGAGTGGTGGTCCTGGGTCATGGAGGGTGATCTGTAGCAGGCCACAATTTTCATTGCAGATTTGCCCAATGTTAGTTGCACATGGATGATCTCAGAGGTATCATGCTGCGCCACTAACCTGGAGGTGTAGGTATCCTTGATGAATATGGATACATCCCCTCCTTCTGTGTTTCGGTCCGTGTTCTGTGGCTGAAACGTGTGGTATGAGTTATAGCCCGGTAGTGCTGGGGTGCTGTCTGGAGCCTTGAACCAGGTTTCAGTTACTGCACAGATGTCGGCGTTCTCCATACTGAGGAGTGCTTCGAGTGCGTGCATTTTGAGATTTAAACTCCTGGCGTTGAGTAGCACAGCCCTCAGTTTTTTGTTAATTGTGCTGTTTACAGAGGTGGGTTTGACTTTTGAGCCTTGCCTAAAAAAGGCACTATGGGGGCAGCAAAAGCCTTGGCCAGTATTCAAAAGCCTAGGGGTGACAGGTGCAAGCCGTCTCTTGTGAAGCAATGCTGCTTGTCGAGTATGTCGTCCCAGCCTGGCAGACACTGTATCCCCTTTGAATGACACCAGAAGCTTAGCCATTTGTTGAAATTGATCATTTTTTTCTTTATACTGAGGTATCATTCTTGGTGAGGGCAGGATGATACTCAGGGTCAGGGTCATACCAGCCTGGGCTACATGATCAGAGAGCTCTTTCATGCCTCTTTTCATGTAGTCCAGGGAGGTACATTTCAGGTCATCACACCAACATGAACAATGACAGAGTCATATTTGTACTTGTTCTGGAGTGACCTGAGTGCTTGTGTTATGTGGCGGATTCTGGCTCCCGACAGGCAGCTAACAGTAACCTTCTGCTCATCCAGCCTACTGAGTGGGACGTCAGTGTGCCTGACTATAGAGTCACCTTTTACTAGTGTGTTAGGTATGTTATTTCGTCTTAAGGGCTGTGATTGTGCGGCACACTGATGTTGTGTTTTGTGTGTTGTCTAGTTTGTGACGGGAGGTGCAGGTTGTTTGGGTGTCTGCTTTGGAGGTATCTGATGCTTTTGCAGATTTTTATTTAGAAGCTGGTAATCTGATTGAATACAGTTTTTACATATTTTTTTAATTATATATGACTCCTTTGCCTTACACATCATTTATTATGTCCACCATAAATATACCTGTCACACAGCTTATCTCTGTTCCTTCTTCTATCAACAAAAAATGGTTTGTTAACATAACGACATGCCTGCACCACTGCATATACTTTACTGCTAATACCCTCTACCAAGAAATATACTAGTATACCTCACCTGTGCATTACTTAGGGCATATCTTGCAAAGCCAGGCCACACTGCCATATCATTTTCACATACTCCTGAAAGTTCCCTTATTTTACTTCTTCCAGAGCTCCATACAACCTTAGAATCTACTTTCAAGCCTTATCTTCCATTTGCTTCATCTGCTGCAACTGCTTTACTGTGTCTCACACCTTATATAGAAACACACATTTGTTGTCTGGCAAATTGTCTTACAGCAGATCACACAAACATCCCACTTCATCAGTCAAAGCCATTCACAGTTACTTCATACAAACAGTGGGTAAACCACCAACTTAGTTTGCCAGAATGCCAAACTAACTTCAATAATGTTCAACTGCAAGTCTTTTCTTGGTTCTCAGTCCGAGGAATATGTTACAGTACAGCAATCCTGTTCTGATTCATGACTATCTTCTCCTTCCTAGTGTCTTGAATCCAGCATACGATCCATTTTGTTGCTATATATCTTTATTCATCAACTCACCCTGACAGCATTGACAACATACAGATAGACTAAAATCCCTCTCACTATACTGTGCCCTACAGACTACTCAGGAGTGACCTCAGCTAGCCTATAAGGCAATCGCGGACCCTATCCTGATGGAAATGCTACACATTAGCAAGACAAATGGTACTTGCTCTAGTGACCTGAACATGAGAACCAGTATTAGCAGGACCTACTGGAGAGACAGGTTCCCCTTACACTGCAATAAGCTTCCAGTCTTAGTGAAACAGAGTCCTTCACTTACCCTCTTCATGCACAATCTGTATAACTGGATGGGGAATCACAAATTCACCCCTGTGGTTTTACCTGCATCCCTTCTGGACAGTTGCAGCAGCTGTTGAGTCAGGTCTACTAATTGCACCATTAAAATAGAGAAAAAACTTGGCTAGGTTTGTAAGAGCCTCAGGGCCATTAGCTTAGTAACCTCCTAAGATCCTACATTGTTTTCACTTAAACTTTTAAGGGGGCTTGATGATACTCTAAATGGAGTAGTACAATACTTTCAAACTGCTATTGTGCAATAAATGCCCATTACTATTCAAAAACAAGCATCCCTACTAGACAGCCTGACCAGCATGCCCATTGTAAATCGAGCATATACCAACAGAAAAAAGTTTAGCTGCTGAAATACCATTGAGCGTCCAGACATTCTATATGCATATGCTGACGGACAGAGCAAAATATAAAAAAAAGGCACATTTTGCAAAACTAAATGAACAGAAGCCTACCTTATTTTCCTTATATGTTTGTGCTTTCCCTAGTAAATCTCTATTTTTCGGTGGTTGCAAACCCTGGCTATATCCATCCATCAAATTGATCTTACCTTTTAGAAAGGAAGACCTTCTTGGCCTTCAGGCTATGAATGCCTCCATGATTGGATAGGGAAGTGGAGATGCCAAGGCTATCATAATTATGTCAGATAGGCATTTCTCTTAGCCCTAACCCTTGCTAGAGTGTTATGATGAAGCCAACCTTACCTATATGTGGGGGTGCCCCTCGTTTTCCCTCTTACCTTACAGTGCAGCAATCAGGTAATGGCATCTAGTCATATACAAGTGTTTTGGGTCCCTGTCATTCTTTATGTTAATATGGTGCTCAGTGAGCAAGAAGGGAGCAACCAGTTCCCTAACTGGAACTACAGTTGTTTGGGGAAGAATTTCATCCCTGGGCTGTGAATCTGCCTGGAAGCTAGTATAGATGGTTATTACAGATTTTGATGTAACAGGCAGTTGAGTCTCATCTACAAGAAGGTGGTGTCCTTCAGTGGTTCCTTTCTTTGAGTACAGAAATACTACACTACTAGGGGGGCAATAAAACTGTAACCAATATTATTTTAGACATGACATATATATTGATTGTTTTTCTTTTGAATTGTCAAAAATGTATTTCTCTTCTTGTTTGGGAGCTTTTCTCCAGGAGCTTCTGCTAAAAATGGGCATTTCAGTTCTCAGATGACTTTTCCTGATGAGCAAAAGCAAGCAAATAAATATTCCAGTAGACTTCCTATGGAATGCTTTACTCTTAATTACAGGCCCAGCTACAACAAGCCAGGTATTATTTCAGAGCAGCTGCATGAGGTTGACCTGGCTTTTGTTGCAGAGACTTTGCTGGAGAAAATCATTATCCCTCATACTTTTACCATTGTAACCCTTAGATTGTCTGTAATTCAGTACCTAAGGATGGAAAATGCATGTCACTAGACTGTAATATTTTAACGCACTATACAACAACTGATTAGGGTTAAAGTTAAAGCTATTAATTCCTTTAATTATTTTATGAGAACAGGAGTAACTGTGGATATCTCTTTACCATCAACACAATCATGATGGGATATTCCTGCAAGACTTCATAGACTTAGACTTCCTTGTAAACTCATTGTTGAAATTCCCAAAGTGGATAGTATTGAGTGACTTCAACATCTAGACTGGTGACGAGTCAATGACTTTCAGAATAAGAATTCCTCTGTATTGTTAGGAGTGTGTGGCTTCATTTTGGTGGTTTCTTTTCTTACTCATCATTTTAGACATGCTCAGGAGTAAGTGTTTCAGTTTGGTGTATCCAGCTTTGACATGGTGCTGTAACATGTCATTGGATCATAAGATCATTGGGCTTACAAGGCAACTGAGTCTTGCAGTCATTTACATATTGCCAGGACCCTCCCTTAGAATGTACTTCCTTTTTAAAGAGGGATAGGAGAGACAAGCAAGAGGTTAATTTGGCAGGATTCCCATCTAAAGACTTCTGTGTTTCACTGATTTGATTGGATGTGCTGCTCTGAGAGAATTGATGCCCTGAGTAATCCAGGCCAAATTTCTTCTGACAAATGTGAGTTATCATCTCAGTAACTATAGCCAGTATGTTATCTCTGAAGACAGTTTCTCCCTCCATAAGAAACTCAGGCTGAAATTATGTTATATGTAGATAAGTCTACCTTGGCCTTAGTGTGAGCTCTGCTTATTAGATGATTCTGATGTCATCCATTTAACTCATTCCCTCCTGTACAGCTCTTTTGTGTGTGTACCTTTAACTCCCAGTGGGTGTGACTTGAGCTTTTAAAAAGTTAAGTTATCACCTTACAGTTCTAACAAATACTCATTGACAGAGGTCAAACTTCAATGCAATTGTGTTTGCCATCATGTATGCTTCAAGACAAAATATTGTGATATTTGTATATAGCATGGTTTTGGAATTACTAATGCAAATATGAACAAGCAATATGTGACGCCTAAAGGTGCAGTAGGAGGTAACTGCAGAAATGCCTAGACTGTAATGAGCTAATTTCTAGCACATGACCCATAATTTCTAACATGTGACCCATCATCTTTTGATTGGTCTCTTGCCCAAAAAGACTGATTTCTGCTGGTCTTAAAAAGCTGGGCACTATGATTTTATCACATAATCTCTGCTTCTTCTTCTTCTTTATGTTATCATTATGTTACCTGGTGGATAGCAAACTGGCTCACAGACAGGACCCAGGAAGTTACAATCGGGGAGTCCACCTCTACAAAGAGGCCAGTCACAAGTGGAGTCCCTCAGGGATAGGTCCTTAGACCTCACCTTTTTGGCAGTTACTTTTCTGAAGTCAAGACCAATGTCAGTGGTCTCTGACTGACTAAATTTGCAGATGATTGGAAATTAGGAGATATCATTGAATCCCACACTGATACAAATGTTCTCCAGGAAGGGCTGACACAGACAAACAGCTGGTGTTAAAGCCATGGACTAAAACTAAATACCAAGAAATGCATAATAGTAATCTTTGGGAAGTCATCCACCTCTGGTAACTATCATATTGACAACACATCCCTTATTGTTGACCCAGTAGTCGGGGACTTAGGGACACACATAGACAGTGATCTAGCTTTTGACCATCACATGTCTACAGTACAGAGGAAATCATTCTATGTTGCACAACCTATAAATGAAAGTATGACATCTAGGTCCAAAGAAATCATTGTTCCACTAATTTTGGCATTTATCACTTCTATATTACATGATCAAAGCTTTAGTTAGTCGAGTAACTAAAGTTCGATCACTTGTTGTCTTTTGGATTTTTCTCGGTAAGGGGTCACCACAGCAGAACTCCGGTCCATTAATGATTGGCAGTAGATTTTTACGAAATGCTGAGGTGCCAGATCGATGCCCAACCTTCAACGAAGACACGCCCTTTTACACACGCATGTCTTTCGAACGCTACCCAACCGCAGGGAGGACATGCAGACTCCACACAGAAGGCACTCCCAAGCCACGCGGAGAATCAAATGAGAGATCCTCTTGCTGTGAGGTAACAACACTACCTCCATACCACCACGGCATAACTAAAGCTCGTTCACTAAATATCGAAAATGCAAAACTGCAAATGGCAGTTTCCACACAGGGAAAAAATGATGTAGTCCCAACAAAAAAATAAAAACATTAAACACAAATTAAGTGGAGGGCTTCGCCCCCTACACCCCCCAACTAAATATACCAACTCTGAGATCACTCCACATTGTAGAAAGGGCAAACTCCATGTAACGGCCAAACAAATTGTTTCCCTGCTTGGAAACTGCCGTTCGCGGTTTTGCATTTTTGACATTTAGTGATCGAGCTTTAGTTATTTAACTAACTAAAGCTTCAATCACGTAATATAGAACCCATTCATCAGACCTATCATTGAGTACAATGCCTCCTTTGGTATGTACCTAACCAGGTATATCCAACAATTGGAACATCCACAGAGTCTTATTAATTACTGCCTAATCTCTACCCATCATTTATTGGTAAAATCATTAAAAAGGTTCTTTGTTCCCAGTTTGATTAAATTATACAGGAGTACTGAATTCATGAACCATCTCCAGTCCAGATACCACATGAGAAATAGTTCTGAGATGAACCTTAGTGTAGTTATGAATGATCTCTTAATGACAATAAACCAGTGGTGTTTTTGTGGTTTCCCAAACATTCATCCAAATTACTTTTGATTACAGTAAGAGAAGTATTTTGCTTTATGTGAAGAGGAAGATGGGTCCATAGATGTGGTATTCTCTATGGTATATAATCTATCCCTCCAATGTGTCTTATTTATGTTGCAAAAGAGATTGAGATTCTTTGAGCAGATATACATGCTACCATTGAACAAGTGAATGTGTAGTACAGATAAGAGGACATGGTCTTTTAAGGGTGTACATGTGAGGCAGAGTTTGTGTCTTTGTAGTCAATACGTAATGATACTGAGAAGGGGGACAAGCCTTTGAGATAGTTCTACATAGTTTTTATGGTTTACATCCTTGATTATGTCTTATCTCATGTATGAAGGCATCAGTAAAAGACATCAGAAAGGACACTAACTATCACTGTAAGACTATCCATGTGATAAAAACAAATTAAAGAGGGTAGGCTGCCCAACCTAAACCAGCATGACTCAGAATCATCACAAATGTCCACAGACAACATAGAATATATTAAATTCTTTTTGGTTAACATGGTACTACATTAACCAGCATGACTGACTTTGCGGTCACAGGGTTTAGCATCATTAGAAGTTAAAATTTCCTAGACATACCAGTGAAATGACAGTAAGTCCTAACAAAGCTCAGCAGTATATAACCAGATCGTTACTAACAAGTCTATTATTGTGCTGTTATCAACTATTATCAACTCTTTGTTCATTTCTCTACTACCATAAACTCTCTCTATCTTTCCCAAAGATGGTTACTAAATTTTTCAGACTCTGGATGACACTGACTAAATAAGGATAAAAAGCCTTAGGCACAGGACAGATCTTTGAAACCCACTCCTTCTCAGCATTCTTTCTGCAAAAGGACCCTTCTCAGCCACTCTTTCTGTCTGTGTAAAGTCTGCTCTTTGTGTAATTAGCAACCCTAATTCTGAGGACTTCCAAGAATGCTGCACACTGATTAACAGCTTAATTTCAGCTCTCCCTCTGTGAAAAAAGAAACTCAGAAAGAGAGCCAGTGAACTCATCTTTTGGGGTAAATTTGAGTAACTGGATGGTAAGTACACTGCCTAGATGCCAGCAAAAAAGACATTTACAGAACCTGAAAGAAAATCAATCACAAAAGGTAAGGATAACACATTAATTGGGAAGAACTCTGCAGCTGGTCAGTAAAAAAGCAGTGCAAGTTCCAGCTTTGGTGCAAGACATGAATTTCAGTAACCTAGAGGGGAAAAAAGCCAAATGTACTCAAAGCTGATTAAAATAAACAAAACTCTGGAGTATAAACTCAAACAACAAAAGGCTGGAAAAATGGAAGAAGCTTTAAACAGATATTCATATGAGGTGATAAAACTGTACAAATCAGAGGTTGAAATGAAGAAAAGGTCAACTGAATCTGAGACTGCTTAAGAAGAGATGTTTCAAAAATAATGGAGTTAGAGGACAGAGTACATTGGGGAAAAACTGAGACTTTCTGCTGTGGCAGAGAAGCTGGTAGGAACAGACTGTATTAATTTTATGAAATACAAAAAAGCAACTGGATTGGTATTCCACAACAAGCATTGTTAATTGAAAGGGCACATCATGTGTATGCTCCATGCCTGGCCATGAGGAGGCAACCTTGAACTTTAATGGTAAAGATGCAATCATACCAGCAGAAAGAGTTGATTCTGCAAAACTGTGTCAGAAGGACAAAATACTAAAAGTGGAAGACACCAGATTGTTTGTGAAAAAATGACTACTCACTGCACACCATGCAGAAGAGGAGTACATTTATTCCACTAATCAGGAATGTCGAGAAGCAGGCATGAGATTCAAGCTGCTATATCCACCTATTTTCAGAATATTCTTTCCTGGTGTGTCCAAATCATTTTTGGATGCAGAACATGCAAAGGAGGTAATACAAAAATGTGTCCAACAAAAAGTGAGCTATGAAACAAAAGGAGATACTGCTTCTTGCTCTTCTAGTAATAAAGCCCATGCAGAGACTGTGCCAGTGAAACCTTTTTCAAAGTTTCAAAGAAAAATGCTTGCAAGACAGAGAAAAGCACAACAGGCAACAGGCAAGCAAAAACTGAGGGTAATGCTACTCAATGCTAGAAGTCTAAATCTCCAAATGCACTCACTCGAGGCACACCTTAAAACGGAGAACATCGATATCTGTGCAGTGACTGAGACCTGGCTCAAGGCTCCAGAGAGCACCCCTGCACTACCAGGCTATAACTCATACCACACTTTTCGACCATGTAACCTGAACTGAAACACCAAAGGCAGAGGTGTGTCCATATTCATTAAGGATATCCACACCTCCAGGCTAGTTGCTCAGCATAATGCATCCAAGGTTATCCAAGTGCAACTAACTCTGGACAAAACTGCAATCCAAATTGTAGCTTGCTACAGATCACCCACCATGCCCCAGGATTCCCACTCCTCTTTTCTTGATGTACTGAAAATATTAGGATTCAACCAAACACCCTAATAATGGGCGATTTCAACTAATGGGCGATTTCAACTACCCCACCATTAACTGGGAAAACTACTCGTGTACTAACTCCTTAGCTCAACGATTTCTGGAATTCATAAACTCCAATGCGCTGGATCAATTTATCCACACCCCCACCAGGGGCAACAATATCCTAGACCTAGTCATTACTAACATGAGTGACCGGTGTTCCACACCTGAAGTCAACTCCTCGTTGGTCCGATCCGAACATAAGCTAATTACCCTTGATATCCACATCCCACCCCCACCCCCCATTAAGGAAACCACAGTAAAACATTTCTCCAAAGCCAACTTCATGCTTCTTAAGGCAGAAGTGTTGAACTTCATGACACCCATGCAGATGGACAATACAGTTACAACTGCTGAATCCTACACAAATGTACTCTATAAGCACTTACACGAGTGCATGGATCGTGCTATCCCAAACAGAACCAAGACGCTATCCTCCAAAAAAAGGAAGCCAATCTGGTGGTCCCCTGCCATAAATAAACTGTACAACAGAAGGAAGAAACTGTTGCAAAAGAGAGTAAAATCCCATGAATGGAGGAGCTCCCTGGTCAGCCTCAGTAAGAAGCTGAGATCCCTTATAAGATCATCCAAAGCTAGCTACAAAAACAAAATTGCCACTAATTCTAAGGACAATCACAAAGCATGCTATAGCTATGTCAAGAATCTCGATGGCAACACCCATATCTGCTGTGAATTACAGCACAAAGGCACAAAAATTACAGAACCAACTGATATTGCCAACATCCTAGCAGATAGGTTCAGTGCTAACTTTACCCCCCTCTCACCCCCTAAAGAGCCCATATCTATACAGGAAGAATGCAGAGTCCCTGTAATCACAACTACGCAGGTAAAAGCTGCACTCTCTAAAGCCAAACACAGCATCCATGGGACCGGACAACATCCCAGGCTGCATTTTTCATGAACTTCAGAATGAACTGGCTCCCCACTTAAGCACCATGTTCAATAATAGCCTTGCATCAGGCTTTGTGTCCACTGAATGGTGCACAGCAACAGTTATCCCACTCCACAAAGGGGGAGCCACCACTGATCCCGGGAATTATCGACCTATGAGCCTGATGAGCCTGGTCTGCAAGGCCATGGAACATATCATCATGGAACTCATAAACAAAGACATTGGTAACCTCCAAACTCTGGATCCCACCCAGTTCAGGTTTGTGAAGGGCAGATTATGCCTCCTGATCCTGATCGACTTCTTTGAGGCAGTCATTAAAGCCGTAAATGAAGATAAGGTGGTTCACACAGTCTATCTTGACCTCACCAAGGCTTTTGACACCATCCCCCATTCTGGAATAATAGCTAAACTCACTAAATTATGTATAAATCCCTACATCACAAGATGGGTTGCAAACTGGCTCACTGACAGAACCCAAGCTGTAAAAGTTGCAGACTCCAAATCTGACCTCAAAGCAGTGACAAGTGCAGTACTACAGGGTTCCGTCCTGGGACCTCTCCTGTTTGGTATCTACTTCTCTGAAGTGCAGGCTAACACAGAAGGCCTCTGGCTAATGAAGTTCGCAGATGACTGCAAACTAGGAGCCCTAGTCGCGTCCACAAATGATGTGGACATTCTACAGAAGGGCCTCACTGAGACAGATGCTTGGTGTCAGAGCCATGGCCTCAAGCTGAATGCCAAAAAGTGCAGTGTCATCCCCTTTGGTAAAAGCTCTGTACCCATGAACTACCACATAGGCAGCAATCTACTTAACACCGAATGTGTGATAAGAGACCTTGGGACCAAGGTGGAGAGTAGTCTCTCCTTTGATAGTCACATCGCCACAGTAGTCAGGAAGTTCTTCTACGTGGCACACCTCATCATAAAAGGGTTCTCATCCAGGAAAAAAGAGGTCATTGTTCCCCTCTACTCGACACTCATTAGACCCATTATAGAGTACAATGCCCCTTTTGGAATGTACCTCACATGACATCTGCAGCAGCTGGAAAGGCCACAGAAGTACCTCACAACGAGGATTACTGGCCTCAAACAAATGCCCTACACTGACCGCCTCAAAAAACTCCAGCTTTACTCCATAGCATATAGCCTACTCTGAGGTGATCTCTGAGTAACATATAAAGCTATGCCAAACCCAGAGCTGTTGGACATGCTAGACCTAAAGAATCCCAATCCCTCTGAGCTAAATGCTCTAGGGGCCTAAACCTTGTTACTACAATAAACAGGACAAGCTGGAGGGATAGATTCCTGTCCCAGAGACTTCCCATACTCTGGAACAGGCTACCCACCTATGTCAAGCAAAGTTCTTCATTAGCAATCTTCAAGAAAAGTCTTGATGAGTGGATGGGAAATAGGAAATACACCCCTGGGATCACTTCTGTGTCTCTGCTCGACAGTGTCACAGGAAAATAACTTTCTTGGGTGGCGTAAGCCAGGGAACCTTGTTGGCTAGGCTTAAGTAGACCCTTGGGCTGATAGCCTAGTACCTACCTATGAACCTAAGAGTTGACTAGAAGAATCGGGAGTACATTGGAAATGAAGCAGAGACTGGATTTGGGAGATGGAGATCAACAGGAAGAAAACCAGCAACTTGGA
Source organism: Protopterus annectens (assembly GCF_019279795.1). NCBI lineage: Eukaryota > Metazoa > Chordata > Ceratodontiformes > Protopteridae > Protopterus > Protopterus annectens. The sequence continues at coordinate 206,934,810 of NC_056737.1, read as the reverse complement.
AAATGACAAATAAATGTGGGATTACAAAACAGAACAAGATAACCTGGAAATATTGCACTTTCCTGACTATGCTCTTCTTCTTGTCATTAATGTTTGGAAAAACATTTAGAAGACGGGAAGATGAATGAAAGAGTTAACTGTAAGAAAAACAAAATTTCCCTGGATTCTGCAAGCCTTGCACGATATGCAGGATTAGTGCAGGAGCTCCAGCAGGCAATATGTCTGCTGTGCGATCCAGGAACAGCCTGCAGGGACGTGCACAAGCGCTCCTGCACTAGTCCTGCAAGGACTAAGCCCCTGTATGCAAATCACCCCATTTGCAGAAGAAATCCATGCAAATGAGGTGAATTTGCGATCCAGGAAGCTTGAAACCAGCCGTGCAGGACTAGTGCAATCCGCAGAAATGTACTCAGTTAGTAACCGAGTACATTTATGCAAAATCCAAAATGGAGCTGTGACAGCTCCAAATAAAGGCTGCATATCAGTCAGGAAGCAGACCAATGGCCAAGTATAAGACCATTGGCATTTCAAACAGTGTAAAAATTAAAAAAAAAAACTTCTATTTTTTTTTAGCCAATCTCGGCTGTTTAAGCTTAAGGCAGCACAGCGCAAATGGGATCGAGGGAAAACAATAAAATAAACATAAAATAAGCATTCTAACTAAAATCACTATTCTGCCATGAAAGTCAATGGCAGGCAGAAGACAACATGGCCAGTGAGTAGTGGTTGCTAAGGGGGGAGGCTCAGTGTGAGACATGTAACTATGCATTAGCAAGCAATCCTATGCAAATGAGGGAATTATAGTGAATCCCAGTTTTCCCCAGCATGCTAGTCAGGTCCCAACAGTATAAGAGTAGGAATAGCTTGGTGCAATCCTAGGAGTTAGCTGACATCATGGGGGTGTGTGTCAGGCATACTGTAAGCGGATTGAAGCCCTGTGGCTCAGGTTTGCTCTTAGCTAAACACAGTTAAGAAGGGGGGGGGGTGTCTGAGTCTGCCTAGCACTCTTTACATTGCCTAAGTGGGTGTACGTGTCGCACACTGGGTTTTAAAGGTATGAAAAAAAAAAAGTTAAACCAGGAAATAGCAGTTCTGTGCACATTTGAGCACTGTGTTTGTGCAGTGTGCCCCCGGGCTTAAACAGGAAGGCAATGGGAAGGGACGACAGCAGTAGGAAGGTAATCTAGGAGAACTAGCATAGCTGACAGGTGAAATGTATCAGAATCAGCCAATTACACAGACAGCAGACCAGCCCAGCCCAGAACACTACTATAAACTATGCAAACACCTTCCGCTCTGGTTTTTCACAGACTCTACACCATCGCTGTATACAAGCAGGGAACTTTTAACAATGAAAACAGCAAAATGATAGGGGCTGCAATAGCTATCATACAACAACTTGTGGAAGAGGCTGAGGGTGGTGAGGATGTGAATGCTGTCGACCAACCCACAGTGAGGAGATGGAGAAGAGTGTACAGACCTAGGGTAACCTATCAGGGGCTACATGAGCTGGATATAGTGGAGCTCTATAGGGTGGACAGGGACCTCCTACAGCAAATTGTTGAGCTGTGCCAGCCATGCCTGACATACAGAACTAATAGAGGGGTACACATCTCAGTGGATATCAAGGTATGTGTAGGCCTAAGAATAGTAGCTACAGGTACCTTCCAAAGGCCAACTGGGAATATGATGGGGATCTCACAGGCATCAGTATCCAGGGTACTTCGCCAGTTCCTGGATGACATGTCAGCACATGTCGGTGAGCACGTATATTCCCCCAACACCCCTGAGGCACTGGCCAGCAATATGCAACTGTTCCACCAAATAGCAGAATACCCTGAGGTATTGGGTGCTATAGACTGCATGCACATATGCATCAAAGCCCCACCAGGTGAGCGGGGTAGGGTCTACATCAACCACAAGGGCCTCTCCTCCATGAACTGCCAGGTCGTGTGTGATGCCCAGGGCATAATAATGAATGTGTGTGCTGGCTGCCTGGAAGCTATCATGATTCCCACATCTGGCATCTAATGCAGCTGTACCTTAGATTTGCCAATGGGGACATCCCTCATGGTCACCTAGTGGGGGATGCTGGATACGCACTTGAACAGTGGCTGATAACACTCATCAGAAATGCACGCACACCCGAACAAAAACTCCATAATGAGGCACACACACAGACCAGAGTTATAGTAGAGCATGTGTTTAGGATGCTTAAGTCACGGTTCCAGTGCCTGGACACATAGGGTGGAGCCTTGCAGTACTCACCAGCTACATGTACCCAAATTGCCATTGTATGTGTCATGCTACACAATATGATCCTGCGGAAACAGCTGCTGCAGGAACAGCACGGGGCAGGGCCACACAGCCCCCCACTATTGAAATGGCCTGCACAGGCACAGAGTGACTCAGAGGAGGAACAACCTGAGCCTGCCCCAGCAGGCAAAAGGAGGCATGCCCAGTATGCCCCAGCCTTGGCAAAGAGGCAACACATAGCACATACACTGACACAGGAGTGACCCAGGGAATAACACCGCTCTCTGACTCTCACATACAGTAAAAGAGATGCCAAACATGACACTACCTGTGCTCAACCATGTGTAGGGAGTGTACTATGTGCATCTGACATAGGCAGCCCTGCAGCACCACCCTCAATACTGGGACACCCGCAAGGTAAGTGACTCACACATGCCAGTCAGGGGGGTTCACATACCCAACAACAGTCACAGCCAGCAGGACAGGTGTAGACAAACACAAATAAAGGCTGTGTTATGGCTTCTAAATGATGCCTATAGGTAACCTCCCCCCAGGCCTATACAGACAGATCACAGGAGGTCAGGCAGTGGGACATTAGTTCTGAAGGGTAGGAAGTCAGAAACTAATATGTCGGTAAATTAAAGCTAAGATCTGTAGTACACTGGCATGCCTCTATTCAGCATGATAGGTTAGAATGCAGAATGAAATGGAGTACCTGACATACTAGTACAGTCATAGCAAATGTGTACAAGTGTTGGGTGTGCCCCCCCATCCTACATAGTACTGTAATAACAGTCAGGTGTGCCCCTCCAATCCTGTGTAAAAATGTAGAAACAGTCAGGTGTGCCCCCCTCCATCCTACGTAGAAATGTAGTAACAGTCAGGTGTGCCCCCCCCCCCAATCCTGTGTAGAAATGTTGAAATAGTCAGGTGTGCCCCCCCCATCCTATGTAGAAATGTAGTAACATTCAGGTGTGCCCCCCCCCAATCCTGTGTAGATATGTAGAAATAGCCAGGTGTGCCCCCCTAATCCTGTGTAGGAATGCAGAAACAGTCAGGTGTGCTCCTCCCAACCCTACTGAATTATGAAGTAATGGTCTGGTGTGCCCCTCCAGTGTAATGTGCACATGTTGTAACAGTCAGGTGTGCCCCCCCCCCGCAACCCTATGTAATAATGTAATAACATGTATGTGTAGGTCTAATACCAGTGGAGCACAGATGCACAGAGGTGGCCAAGGTAGCAGGATAGGTAGTAGCATGTGCACAATATGCAGGTATGTGTGTGTTAGGTTGGTGTGTGTCCCATATTATGTAAGAGTGGTCGGTATGTATGCATGTTGAGGTAAGCCTGGTGGCCATTGCCCACCACTGCTGATGACAGGGACAAGTCTTCACAACTGCAGTGCCATACACAATGCCCATTAGTATAACACAAGGTAGCAGTAAGCCATTGCAAATGTATGGTGGTAATATGTGTCACCATTTGAAAGACTGATATGGCATGGCTGTTGGTCAATATATACAAGCAGTACACAAGGGAAACTACCCCAGGCATACAGTATATATTGTGTCACTGTGAAATGGACACACCCTTAGAAAAGTACATACAGGTATGCTTCAGATTATTTGGTCCTGTAGTGGGGGGTACTGGTGTTGTCTGCCCAAACACTCGTAGATCACAAAGAAAGTAGGACTGATGCATTGGGAAACAGCTGATGTACCTGCACATGCAAGCATAATTGGAATGCTCAATGCATATCTGTGTGTCAGATGCAAGTAGTGTCCATAGCACACATGCACCCAGGTCATGCAAACACCACCCACAGGCACTTCTCTGGTCATATCCCTGCTGTGGGGAATGACCTGTATATGGCAATAGCAGAAGACTGCAGCATGTAGTGCAGGTGTCCCATGCAGGTGTATCCCTAGCTGTAGGTAGCACCCTGCCAGCATCCACACCACCTGAGCAAGACTGTTAGGAGGTATTGGCATGAACACCTATCACACCTATCCTGTCACCCCAGGGGAATATACTGTATGGTGGTCTGGAAGTGTAGGACTGACAGAATGCAGCAACCTGTCATATTTGGCATGCAGCCACAACTAATGCCCCACAGGTGTCTGCCAAAGGCCTGTGTCTCACACGTACTGCCAATGCATGTTATGTCACGGACACCCAAATAACAACATAACACACTCCACATAAGCCGTATGCAAGGCTATGTGGACAAACCACAGTAACATCTCCACCATGTCCCACTGAATGAACTGTGGACTAACACTAACACACACCTGTGATGGGGCGATTCCCTTAGGGAAAGTATCACAGAATGTATGCATAATGTACGGAAGAGGTTAGAATAAATGGGGGGGCATGGGCAGCATGGAATGTGCAGGGTCCAACACCAAGCTGTGTGCACACACTATCCTTGGCTGCAAACACATACATGGGTGGCTACACACCTGCCCGTACACCACAATATGGTAAACTTCCTGACCCATGGCCCCTTCCCTGGCTGGCCTGTGCGAATCTGTACAGCTGTGAGGCATTGCCACAGCAAGATAAGCCCATACTCTCATGCTGATGGGCGTACAAGTATGCGATCCTCTGCCAGACTGTACCAAGGTGCTGAACCAGATACTCAAACCCAGCACCAAGTGTCTGTAGCTCCCCCTCCAGAATGGCATAACTTACCATTAATACATAGGTGTCTGCCCACAATACCGTACACAGCCGCAGTCACCCTTGTCCCCCAAGGCATCACTGTGAGCAAGAATGTACACATGACAGTACATGAGGAGAAAAAACATCACTATGCATAACAGTACATGTCTGACTATCTCCACTAACAGCAGTACCATGCAGCTGAAGCAGCACAGACACAATCACCTACAGTACACACTATCCCCTGCACAGTTTTTCCCCATATTGCCAAATGATCAATGGATACTCCACAGAAACAGTATGCTATCTGTAGGTGTACAACACAAAGGTCTGCACTGCAGTACAAACTACCTGGACTCGATCTACACATTCAATACAGACGAGCATACTGAGAATACTCACACACACAGAGAAATGAAGGCAATGTCAGTCAACAACATACTGAAAGGTCATACTGAGCATGCTCACACACTTAAACAAATGAAGGCCATGTTGTCAAACACCAGTGGACCAGACATATCTGGCAGTCGCAGATGTTAATGCAGACACTCCTCAGTATGCACCACTCATGTTTTGCACACACAGTGGATAGGAATACAGACATATATCTAAGGACAACACACTATAATGAGCCAATGGTAGACGTACATAGATGTGTGGAAGAGGGTGACTGTGACAAGGAGCCATCCAGGCCTGTTCCACCCAGCACACAACCAAAGGACCACAACTACATGAGGTTCAGATGTCACTCACCGCAGATACTAGCCACCAGTATCTGTCAGCATTACAGACTATGTGGTGCAAGTGCTAGCTGTGCAACATGACTGTACAAGGAAGTAGTCATCTAGCAGCTGTATACACATACCTGTGGTATATGACCCTGTGTGTGCCCGCATGTGGTGTGTCAACCTCTAGATGAATAAAAAAAAAGTATAAAAAGTGGCTTCCACCAAAACGAGAGGATAAAATTCTACTTTAATAAAATGTAGTTCTTAAAAGCATTCAAAAAAGTCTCAGGCCAAAACTAGAAAAAATGGATAAGCACTTTCAGTGTATAACCTTTATCAGATCCTTAGTTTTTCATCCTCTGAGTTACTTCTGTTTAAATTGAGAGCAACCAAAAACCTCAATTAAGTAATTAACATGCCCTTTTGTCTTGCATCCCAATAAGGAACCATGCAGGCCAATAGCAATGTCCATATCAAACACACCTTATTTTAAGTCAAACAAAGATGCCACTAGTATTTCTTATTGAGACTGCACTCTTTTAATATCGGTTTCTGTGGTACAATATGGTTCAGTCCTGGTGGAAAGTTAGCTCTTAGGTTCATAATCCACCTCATTTCTTCTTTTTCAGTTCTATTGAAAAGATCTCCTTTACGAACTCCATCATTTACTTGGGAAATCACCATAAAAGTAAACGTATGCCCATTATACTCCCGTATACAGCATTAGTACAAAGCATTAGTGTCTATTTTGTTTTTTATGTCCAGCTGGTGTCGCAGAATGCGCTCTTTAAACTTCCTATTTGTCTTGCCTACATAGTAGGCTTGGCAGGAATCACACAGAGCTATATAAATCACATTTTTAGTATTACAATTAGCAAGGCCATAATATCTATAAATTTTGTGTGTGTTAGGATGTTCAAAAATATTGTGGTGTTAATGAAGTTGCATGCCTTACAAAAGCCGCATTTTCGTGCACCTGTCACCTTATTCCTTCTTGCTGTATTTATATTCAATTGCCCACCATGATTGCACAGCAGACTTTTTAAATGCATCTTATTCTTGAATGTAAAGTGGGAATAATCCCCTACATAGTTTCATAGTATAGTTTCATAGTATAGTACTAGGCTATCTGCCCTGGGGCATTTGTAAGCCTAGCCATAGTGATGTGGCTTTTGCCACCCCATGAAATGGTACAAAAATGTACAGAATAAATCTAGAATACTGTGCCTCTGTCTAGTAGTGACACAATGAAGGTCCCCTTATATAATAGAATTAGTTTACTGTGCCCCTGTCTAGCAGTGACACAGATGTGACCCCTGGGGTAAACTTACGATCTCCCATCCACTCATCAAGATTTCTCTTGAAGAGAGTCAGTGAGGGGCTCTGCCTAATACGAACTGGGATCCTGTTCCAAAGCATGGGAAGCCTCTGGGTTATGAATCTATCCCTCCAGCATGTTCTATTCATACTTGTGCCAAGGTTTAAGTCTTTAGCTCTCGTGGTTCTGATGGATTTGGATTTTTTGAGGTGGAGCATGTCCATCAGATCCTGATTGGACATGGCCTTGTACGTCAGTCAGAGATCACCTATGAGCAGGCGGCATGCTACTGAATAGAGCTGAAGTTTCTTTAGTCTGGCAGAATAAGACATATGTTGGCAATCTTAGTATCTGTTGTAAGGACAGGCCAATATTTCCTAATGATGTTGCAAATATCAGAACAATCAGTACTGAATATAATCATACATCTTAGGATATTGTTATTGTTCCTATTAATATGTTTGGCCATGTGTGTTCTCTTTGGGTACAAAGGCATTCCTCTTTGTTGGCATAAGATCATGGCTTTTTCCAGGTCCATGTTTATTCTTCCTTCATTATAACCCCTCGCTGTAAAATTTTTTATTAACTTAGATTGTTCAGACATGAAAGTATCATCATTTATACATACCTAGACACCCAAATAACTTGATTTTCCACTATATTTTTGTAAATATGTCTTGGGTGCATGTTTGAATAGTGCAACATATGGTTCTTCCACACTGGTTTCTTGTACAGAGTTGTTTCAATACTTTTATCTTCTTCTAGAGTTAATTTAACATCTAGAAATTCAATGTCATGGTCTGATGATTTTACTTCAAATCTCAGAAAACTGGTATTACTAGTTAGATAGTCTGTAAATTCTAGGAGCTGTTCTTCTCCTTATAATGATGTCATCCACAAATCTGTTGTAGAATATAATGCTTTCCTTCCAGCAATTACCAATGTCCTCCTCCCATTCTCTCTCCCACTGAGCCAGCACAAGATTAGCATAACTATTGGTGCAGGGGGTGCCCATGGCCACCCCCCCCATTTCTGCCAATAGTAATCTTTACCATGAACAAATATATTATTTCCCAGTATCAATTCCAATAGGTCACAGACCAAACTGATGTTTATATCAATCTCTTGTCTATACTGATGTGCAAAAACTCGCATGGCCTCTATCCCATATTCATTGGGAATACAGGTGAAAAGACTATTTACATCCATGGTGACCAATCTAATGCCAGCATATGAGTCAAGCTGTTCCATTCTTGCATAAAGCCTCTCTAATAACTGTGCTCTACCCTTCAGCACTGTTCGTGCATACGGTAACATTTTTTTAAGCTCTGCTTCAACAAATATAGAGAGCGGTTCTGTGATCCACCCCCCTGCCTGATACTATAGGACATAGGGGTGGATCATTGGGATTTTTTTGGATCTTCGGGAGACCCTTAATTATAGGTACAGTTGGATGTTCCACTTTAAAGAATCCATATAAGTCCTTGTCTATCTCTCTAGACATCAGCTTATCATATATGGAATCTTTCACATTGTATATAAATCTTATGATTCTTATTTATTTTACAATAGGTGTGGACATCTTGCAACAAATCTTGCATCCTCTGAGCATAGTGTGCGGAATCCATCACCACTATTGCTCCTCCTTTGTCTGCTGGCTTGATCACCATTTCCTTATTTTGTTGCAATTTCTTCAGTGCAAGGTGGTCATTAGGTGATAAGTTGTGATGATGTCTCATTTTACCTTCATCTTTGCGATTGGTTACTTCATTCTCACAAAGTCTTATGAGCATATCTACAGCTGGGTGAATGAGAGGCATAAATATACTGGGTTTCTTAAAAGCATATATTTTTTGTGGAGATGTTTCCTTAGTCTGATTCATATTGTCATTACCAAAGATATACTTCAGTGTGATATTTCTACCAAAATATCTCAAGTCAGTTGTAAATTTGCTTGTCAGATTGAATTGAGGGCATAAAACTAAACCCTTTCTGTAACACATTAAATTGATCATTTGTCAATGGCAAACTAGACAAGTTGAATACTAGAGAATCCATGTCGACTAGTGATTTGTCACACTCTGTGTCACCTTCCTTTTCTTCCTCTTTCTGCTATCTGATCTCGACATCCTTGAGATCTTCTGTTGGATTAAAAAAGGGAGGTTGAAAAATAGGTGCATGATTTGAGTCTTTCTTCGGTATGGCTCCTACTTCTTTACTATTTAAACTATCAGTTTCCACTGGTGGACCACAAATGTCTCCCATTTCTCTATTTTCATCTCCACTGTCTTGTGAAAGTGAAGTAGTTTCTATTATTTCCATTCCAGCCAACGCTACACTGCCATTAGCCTTATTGGTCTTCAGATTCTGGGTAGTTACATTTTTTTGCTGTTCTTTAGCATCCGAGCTGCTGTGTATTTCCACTTGCACATTCACCCAGTGTATCGACTTTCTTATTTCATTGTTTGTAGCAGGAGTATTGGACTGTATATTCCTGCTCTGCATTTTTCTATCTTTGGGCCATTCAAATAATTGTCTAGTTTTAAAGTCATTAAAATCCCTTTTGAACTTATTACTTTTAATGTTCTTTAGTTTGTTATCATATATATCAAGTTTCTCCTGTAACCTTTCAAGTTTCATCATATTATTGTCCAAAAGTACCAACTGCTCCAACTTACTCTGTTTTCAATGAATGTTGAAGCCTTTTCTTCCTGTGGCTTACAGAAGTCTATTGGCAGCTTCATATATCAAAAACTAGTTCTGATATTCATTTCCTGACATCTGGCAAGCAGCTCTGGATATGTGTTGCCATAACTTGGAATATACCTAACTCTTAGTCCCCTTGGTATTACATTATGATGAAGGCAAGCTTCCATGTGGAAGCATTGCCACTGTAATATTTTAAGTTTATAAGCAGCATTTTCTACTTCATTGTAAATGCGTTCAAAATCAACATTTGTTTCTTCACTAAGTACACAATTAGTCCCATCATTCAAGTTCAAATGAAACAGCGGGTTTGCAATACCTGTATACAGTGAAGGATTCTTTTTCTGCATCGTTTCAGTATTTAAAATGTTCCCTGATTCCACAGTCTGCATGTAATTTGAAATGTTCAGCTCGCTAGTTAAGGTGCTTTTAGCAAAATAAGCACAACCAAAAACAAAGAAAAAAGCACCTTTAAAGGAAGTCTGACTCAAGAGACAATAACAAAAGTATAAAAAGTGGCTTCCACCAAAACGAGAGAATAAAATTCTACTTTAATAAAATGGAGTTCTTAAAAGCATTCAAAAAAGTCTCAGGCCAAAACTAGAAAAAATGGATAAGCGCTTTCAGTGTATAACTTTCATCAGATCCTTAGTTTTTCATCCTCTGAGTTACTTTTTTTTAAATTGAGAGCAACCAAAAACTTCAATTAAGTAATTAACACACCCTTTTGTCTTGCATCCCAATAAGGAACCATGCAGACCAATAGCAATGTCCATATCAAACACACCTTATTTTAAGTCAAACAAATCTGCCACTAGTATTTCTTATTGAGACTGTATTCTTTTAATATCGGTTTCAGTGGTACAATATGGTTCAGTCCTGGTGGAAAGTTAGCTCTTAGGTTCATAATCCACCTCATTTCTTCTTTTTCAGTTCTATTGAAAATATCTCCTTTACGAACTCCATCATTTAGTTGGGAAATCACCATAAAAGTAAACTTATGCCCATTATACTCCCGTATGTGTCCATACAAAGCAAGTCTCAATAAGAAATACTAGCGGCATCTTTGCTTGACTTAAAATAAGGTGTGATTGATATGGACATTGCTATTGGCCTGCATGGTTTCTTATTGGGATGCAAGACAAAAGGGTGTGTTAATTACTTAATTGAAGTTTATAGTTGCTCTCAATTTAAAAAGAAGTAACTCAGAGGATGAAAAACTAAGGATCTGATAAAGGTTATACACTGAAAGTGCTTATACATTTTTTCTAGTTTTGGCTTGAGATTTTTTTGAATGCTTTTAAGAACTACATTTTATTAAAGTAGAATTTTATCCTCTTATTTTGGTGGAAGCCACTTTTTATACTTTTGTTATTGTCTGTTGAGTCAGGCTTCCTTTAAATGTGCTTTTTTAATTTGTTTTTGGTTAACCTCTAAATTAATGGGGTATGGCCCATGCGCACACTGCCCTCCCATAGCCCTACTATGACCAGCCTGCTGAGGTCATCCACTGTGAAATACACCTTTGAGAGAGTGGTAGCCCAGTAATCTCTGTGGCATGTCCTATATCTGTGTACTGCTGTAGTGTGATGAACTAGTTAGGTAGGAGTTCTTATCCCATACAAGGCAACCATGTGTGTGTCTGTCTGTCTCTGTCTGTGTAGAGAGCAATACTTTTTAGGGTAGTCATACTTCCTATAATTCTGCTGATGGCATCCACCTAGAAATACACCTCTGGGAAGGTTGTAGCCCAGTAATCTCTGTAGCATGTCCCATAATTGCATACTGCTGTAGTGTGATACAATAGTTAGGTAGGAGTTCTAATCCCAGACTTGACAATTTTGTGTGTGTGTGTGTGTGTGTGTGTGTGTGTGTGTGTGTGTGTGTGTGTGTGTGTGTGTCCTATCTGTGTAGAGAGCAATTTCTTTTAGGCTACTCACACTCCCTACAATTTGAATGCCCTACATTGTCAAGGCTGCTGGTGTCATACACCTAGAAATACACCTCTGGGAAGGCTGTAGCCCAGTAATCTCCATACCTCATCCCATGACTGCGTACTACTGTAGTGTGATAAAATAGTTAGATAGGAGTTCTAATCCCAGACTTGGCAATTGTGTGTGTCTGTCTGTGTAGAGAGCAATGCTTTTTAGGGTAGTCACACTCCCTACAATTCAAATGCTCTACTTTGACAAGGCTACTGATGTCATCCACCTAGAAATACACCTCTGGGAAGATTGTAGCCCAGTAATCTCAGTATCACATATCATAACTGCCTACTGCTGTAGTGTGATAAAATAGTTAGGTAAGAGTTTTAATCCCAGACTTGGCAATTGTGTCTGTGTGTGTTTAGAGGGCAATGCATTTTAGGCTATTCACACTCAGTACAATTCAAATGCCCTACTTTGGCAATCCTGCTGATGTCATTCACTGTGAAATACACTTTTGGGAAAGGGGCACTCCAGCAATCCCCATGGTGCATCCTATAACAGCATCATGCTGTAGTGTGCTATAGAACTCTGGTAGGGGTTCTATTCCCACACATGGCTGTTGTGGATGTTTTTGTGTGTGTTTCTATGTCTGTGTAGGGAGCAATGCATTTTAGGCTAGTCACACTCAGTAGAATTCAAATGCCCTACTTTGGCAATCATGCTGATGTCATTCACAGTGAAATACACCTTTGGGGAAACAGCACTCCAATAATCTCTGCGGTGCATCCTGTAATGGCATAATGCTGTAGTTTAATATACTAATTAGGTAGGAGTTCTAATCCCAAACATGACAGGTGTGCATGTGTGTGTTTGTCATTCATATCCTGTGTGGTGGTGGTTTGAATGTGTAACAACTGGACTAAATTTGGAGCGTGTTTTGCAAACTTCTTTAATGGTGGGCCAAGTATATATCACAATGTCCACTGTACAGGAGTAACAGATGTGAAATAGCTGAGAGGCTAGGGTGCAAATCCATACCCCTAAATGTGACATAAATGCCAGCTGAACAATGTTAGCAACCCTTATATTACCCAGGGAACACTCTCAACCCATGTCTCATACACACACACACACACACACACACACACACACACACACACACTTGCCTAGGCAAGAGCCACTATGTTGGTAGTACCCTGCATATTGCCCACTGATAGTAACCATGGTGTGATTGCAGTGGGCTACAGTGGGAACAGCACCCTGTCCATCAGTCCAATAGGCATGTACATGCTGACAGTGGACCTCCAACATGTTCCCCACTGGATACCTGCAACACCTGTGGTGCCATCATATGTGACCCACAAAGGACATACAATGCCTGAAACACAAGCCCTGTGTGGACAGATGCCACTGACACCAGGGAATACCGGTATCATGCTATCAGTTTAGGTGCAGGGTCAACCTGCTGTCCAGTAACAGTTCCCACCATGAGGCCAGGACTGGCACATCTGATGATAACAATCTGTGTACACAGCACTGGCCAGACACCCCAGGTACAGTTCCACATGTCACTGTACATGCATGTGGGAGGTGTGCACATCCCAGACACTGTCCATATCATGGACTAAGGAACACATACATGGCAAGCAATGCACAGTGTTGGCCACACGCAATTGTCACCCAGGTGACTGCATGGTGAAAACAATACCCACCTGTGTGGGCGACTCCACACACTACACCCCTGAGCCACAATGCAGCCCATTGTCATGTGGCCTGATGCCAAGGTATACCCATCACCTAGCCTTGTATAGCCATCTGGCACCATCAACCACAACACACCCCTAAAGCAGTGCACCCATGCATGTCAGCATTGGCACCCATGTCTGTGTGTGTGGTGTATGATGCGTATAACCACATTCACACTCACTACAAGCCCCATTGGCATACTGAAGCATGCTCTGATGTCAGACACCTCCACATACCCTTTGCACATATAATCTCTGTATGACCCCTGTGGTGCATGTGATACCTGCATGGTACAGTGTTGTGGCAATCCCACTAGTGATGAGTTGTATTCCTGGCCCTGCCAAGTGTGGCAATGTGTGTCCATCCCTGCGAGAGTGCGGCTGTGTTGATGCTGACACTTGTTCATGCGGACAGGCACATGTACTACACCTACCACATAGCTACCATATTCCTGTTGCAGATGTCACTCACCATCACATATATGTTCTGAGGGCTCCCCAACATGAAACCTATGTGGTGCATCCAATAACTGCATGGACATGTGATAGCACTACATAGTCATCAGGGGTATGATACCCTGTACTGGTGAGTGACACAAACATGCTTAAGTTTTTCTCCCCCACCCCTCCCTGGCTGTTCTGTGCCTCTGCCTGCCTCTCTCACTCCCTCTCTGGTGGATGTGGATACTTACACTTGCTTTGCTTAGGCAGCAGCATGTGTATTTTAAATGGTGCTCGGGATCAGATGATGGCCTCTGCATGAATTGCAGCCCTCCTCTAGCTGATTGCATGTGGAACGGCTGTGGTAACATTCCCATAGCCAATTGCATGGAAACACACACCAATATCTAAGAACATCATGTTGGTGTTGGGCCTTTCATTTACTGAGAACAGGAACTCGATATGTTGTTTGGCAAACAGCATCTCAGATGGATTGCAGTTTACCTCTAACAACATACACTGTGGAAACAGGTCAACACACAGGAGGGGGGTGTGCCTGACCTGACTACAGACTGTAAGTGTTGCTATACTGCATTTGGAGTAATGTTGGTTTAACAGGGTGTGTGTGGATATGGCTGTCCTACATGTTTTCATACCTGCCATGTCAGTGCTATGTTTATGAGGGAACACCCATCTGTAGGGCCATCTGCAGACTGGCCTGTGTGTGATGCCTTTTGTTTCAGGTGTTACCCACAGAGCACCTATCTGTGAACTGCAGAGGGTAGTGTGAGGACTGCAGTCTGTAGATGGTGACAGCCATGAGAGTTACTGACTTCATATCCCTCACAGGACATGTGCTGCAACAAACCCTGTTACAACAATAAATGTATGAGGTTATCACAGCAACATGTCAATATTGGCCCTGTGTATGTGCCTCCAGCCACAACCCTGTCAACCTTTGTACGTATGTCATGCAGTAAGGGGTGCATATGTACTGTACACCATAATTAGTGACATCATATCTGATAACAAGCCAGTGAGATATCAGACTGTTACACATGTAATATATAGTAGGGGTTATTATATTTGATGACATAATCTGGACATTCTGTGAATGTGTGTATAGTACTGAGGTCTGTGTACTTCTGGTGATTGTCGGGAGTGTGTGTGCTGTTAATACGTACCTTGACCTGTGTACAGACTGTGGTAGATGTCATTGTTCTTGGTCCTGTTCTATCTGAATTTACATGCTGCTCCACTGTATGTTACCCTATCGGCTTACATGTTTGTAAGGCCATACACTCACATGTCCCATACCACAGACAGGCATCGGACCATACTGTGTAGTGGCCCAGTATATGTTGGGTTAGTGTGTGAGTGGAACATATGAAGTTGGTGTTGAACAGATAGTCCATATACTGTAATAATACGCTAGCATGCCATATGTAGCTGTGGCTGTGTTCACATTGGTTGTGGTTATGCACTTTCACACAGGTGTATGTTACTCTGTGCTGTAGCATGCCTGTAGAGCCTGCTATATATGCAGGTACATGTGCATTCCCCCATAGGAAATGTAGGCCAGTGTTGAGCCAGTCTGCCTTTAGCCTGCACAGTGCTTTGTTACATGCCCTGCAGCTTAGTGTACTTACCCAGTGAGATGTAATGTCCAGATACTTGCCAGATGTACTGCTGCCAGGCCACCATAACAGTCATGTATGTCAGACACAGCAGTGGGATGCTGTACATATGTATGTCAATATCTAGTGGGTGGTATGTAGCCATGGCACCTCCGCACCCGCAGTTATTAAGTGGCAGGACAGACAGGGATGTGTGAATGCATATCCTATGGGGGCACATGTATACCAGTAGTTATGTGTTATACCCATCTCCATGGCTGTTAACATCCACATTGTCAGGATTGGTCCACATGTCATGCACTAAGGGGTTGTATGTATACCTCTGGACTGTCCAGAATGTGTCAGACTGTCCACATATATTGGCCATTATCTCTGCTGTAGTCCACAGGAGCATTACGTGCTAGCAGTGGTACTGTACTATGATGTCCTTAGGATGTCTGTCAGTAGCTAATGGTGCACATGTTAAAAGCAGATGTGACATCCCACACACACCATGTCTGTGAAGACAATCCCTATTACAGTAGCAATACTCTACAAATATACCTGCTATACATACCTGACATCCCCTTGCACTACGAAGTTGGGACTACAGGGGCTGAGGTAGGGCTACACTCCATGTTCAGGGCATATGGTGATGATATACCTACATCTACTTATCCAGATATCTATATAGACATACACATATACATATCGACATACATAGATAGATATGTATATGTACATTGATATACAAATAAACACCCAGATATATACATATACAGAGCAATATATGCCTACACATATACAGAAACATATGCACATATACGTATGGATATCTACATATATATTGACAGTAGTAGGTATATAAGAATAGATATGTATGCACATATAGTTATTGATATCTACATATATACCAACATTTTTATTTATTTATTTGTAGTTTGTTAACCGGGAAAGTCCATTGGGCCATATTGAGCCCTTTTTCAATAGAGGCCCGGGGAGAAAAGCTCCAAGTGCATTCAAAATTATTTTATCAGTTAATACAAGAAAGTATATACAAAATATGAGCAGTTAGTACAAAAAACAAATAATATTGGCAGTTTATACAATTATAGGAGAGGAAGCTCCATGCTCACTACAATATTTGTTGGTAGTTAATACAGGTATAGGAGACAGCTGCAAGTTACATTCGCCGTTATTGGCAGCTAATACAATGGAGAATAACTATGAGAAAGGAAATAGGAGAAATTTAGTATGGATGTGGCAGGAACATTCCCAGGTGGAGGATAGATAAGAGTGTAGGAGGGACTTAAAAGCAGAATGATTCTGGGTGGTCCAAATGAGGGGAGGAAGTGAGTTCCATTTTCATGCAAGAGAGAAGGCTAATAGGGATTGGCTTGGAGTGCAAAGAGGTTTGTGCAGTTCAAGTAGGTTCTGATTGGTGGATCTAAGAAACGGCCAGGATGGTGCATTGTCAAAGTGGAGGATAATGAAGGGCAACAGGAAGGACTGAAAATGAGTTTTTGGACAGTGGAGAGTTGAATGAAAGATGATTAGGGAGTTTTAACCAGTTCAGTGAATGTAAGGAAATGCAGTAGTGAGAGAAAGCTTTGGTATTTGCAGCAAACCTGGCAATTTTATGGTAGCAGGATGCCAACTTAGCCTTGATGGTACTTTGAAGGTTGGTGAGAATTGGAGCTCCATAAGTGAGGGAGGGGACTAGGTAAGAGGTGGAGAGGGTTAGCCTGGTTGAGGTGGTTAGCTAGCGATTATGCCGGTAAAGCATACCTAGCTTTTGGTGAGTTTTCTTGATGTTGGCTTGAATGTATATATCAGATTTTAGCTGTTCATCAATAAAGACTCCGAGAAGGATGGTTTGAGGGACTAGTTCAATGGGGATCATGTTTTGGCTTTTTATAACGAAGGACTTTATCAATTGTGTAGTTCTTGGTGGGGGAGAAAACCATAAGCTTAGTTTTAGTTGCATTATGGGAAAAATTGTGATTTAGCATCCAGGTCTCAGTGCAACTAAAAGCAGTTTTAGTTAGTTCCATAAGTTCGGAGGGAGAATCAGCTGAGCAGATGATAGTAGAGTCATCTGCATATTGAACAAGTTTAGCATTTGGGATGCAATGATGGAAGTCATTAGGGCCTAAGATAGACCCTAGGCATATCTGTATATTTGTACACATAGGATGTCTATATATATATATATATATATATATATATATATATATATATATATATATATATATATATATATATATATCTATAGCTAGATATACATATATCTATATATACATATACGTATGTTTTTATATATATATATATATATATATATATATATATATATATATATATATATATATATGCTACAGTGGGACTCGAACATGGAATGCCTGCTCATAAGGCGAATGCTCTGCCCATTACAGTATTGCTATGTTGCTTCATTTGCATATATCGTCCTTGTTATCCTCTTCAGCCATTTAACTGCATTAACCATAGATAAGCGATGGGCACACCCCCACACCTATGGTTAGCTTTAATTGGATATTTGAAAAAAATAAAGGGTTTGTTCATTTTATTTATGTATACTTTTGCTGTTGTACACATGAGGACTGTTGGTGGGGATATGTGGACACCAATGAGCGGTGTCTCTCATTTCTTACCCCTTTCTGCTGTTCTTCATTGTGGGGGCATATATATTCTGAGAGCTCTGTTCTCAGACATGCCCCCTGCACTCTTTCACGCTCCATGTAAGATTAGGAGCTCAGGCAGCATGCCTCATTACTATGCATGGCACGCTGCCATCCTGCTCCTAAATGGCCGCCTCCATGTAGGACTAAGCTAGCCCTGCATGGTGGAATAGTAAATCTGGAGGACTGTGTTCTTAACAGTAATATTTTTATAACGCATGACATGATCTTCGTGCTATAAAGTAAAGCTTTCTTAGTTATTTTCAAGTACAATAGGGATAATAATGTAAACAGGTGCCCTTGTTTTTTTCCCCTTCTTCCTTCTTTCTCCTTGTTCAGTTTTATGAAATGTAGCCACTGCAATGTAAAAAAAGAAGAAAATCCTGGTGAAAACAGCATGATACAAGGTTATAGGTTAATCCAAGTCTATGTGTGTGGCTGTCAGTCTAGGATAAGTGTTCCTAATGGGAAGGTTAAACTTCAGTATTTAAAGATGTACACAGTTTTGTATTTTAGTATTAGGTTGATAGGTTTTAGGGATGTTCTGGGGGTGTTTTTGAGGGTTATCACTAAAACAAAAAGTTTTGTAAGATGTGACAGGTTCAAATGGATATGACAAAAAAACTGTATAAAAGATCGACCTACCAAACATTAATGCATGCATGTAACACAAAAGCTGTAACTAAACATTCAAAAAAAAAGCGGTTACACTTAACAGGTGGGAGTAATAACTTTTTAACATAATGACACTTTCTATATTATCTTTAAATGAAAACTGTCTCAATGATATATACAAAAAAGAAAGAGTAGTGAACTATATTAGAAAATGTAGAGTGCAAATAGCTATGCTCCAGGAGACGCATTTGGAAAGAAATGAGCATGTGAACTTGATAGCAGAAAGGTTTTCAGGATGGTTATTTAGTGGAATATCTGGGACAAAGGAAAAGGGGAATACTTAACATTAATTGCAAGATGAGTTCCAATATTGATAGAAGAGAATAAAAATATAACAATGGCAGATTTATAGTACTAAGGGGCTATTTGCAAGGAATGAGAATTTCACTAGCATGTATTTGTATTCCACCTAAAACTGCTATAATGGAGCTTAAGAAAATTCTGGGAGAAATAATCAGCTTTCAGTAGGGAATATTCCTTATAGGTGGGGACTGGAATTTTATTTGCAGCAGTGATTATGTATCTGGGGGCCCAGAAGGAAAAATATAACAAAAGAGGACATATTTTTGAAGAAATTTCTGAAAATATTTGGCATGTAAGATGAGAATTCAGTAGTAGGAGTTCAGAGTGAATTTACATAGAATATCAATTGGCACAAGGGTTAAGGTATTTACCTCCCATGCACAATGTACAAGGTCTGATCCTGACCTATGAAAATAGCTTAATTGACTGAAGAGATATCTTCAGTGGTGAGGCAGTTTGCATTGTCACCTCACACCAAGAGGTTCTCTGGCTGGGGTGTCTTCTCTGCAAAGTCGGCATGTCCTCCCTGCATTTATGTGAGTTTCCTCTGGGTACTTCAGTTTCCTGCAACATTCCAAAGACATGTGTCTGTAGCATTTCTCCATGGGCCTCCAGTGAAAATTGGCTCATTCCAAGTCAGACTTTCCCAGTAAACAAATGTTAAATAAATAAACAAACATATTATCCCCCAAGATACAAAAACTGGGCTAGGCTAGACAGAACTTATATCTCACAGGAACATGTGCATTTAATTGAAGTTTTTTGATATGCATCCAATAACTACTTCAGATCATGCACCAATAATAACTAAAATATAAATGCAGGGTAATGAAATAAAAATGAGACACTAGCACTTTCCCACCTAGGTGTTGAAAAGTTAGGAATTTAAGGAATAGTTAGTGGAAATTATTTGGGAGTTATTAGAGAAGATAGAAATTTCATCTGAAAATATAGTTAAGGAGTGAGATACAATTAAAGTGGAGCTTAAATATAGGGTGGAAATAAAAGAAAGAGAGATATGGTTAAGTAGTAACAAGAATTATTTAAAGGGACTGGCAATGGTTAAAGTATTACATAATAGGGAGAATCTCACAGAACACAAACAGCAGCAATTCCAGAATGCCAAACAGAAAATAAGGGATTACCTTGATAATATGCATGAGTTTAGAAAGACTGCTGTTAAGCAACTGCTTTTTGATAATAACTCCGGAGCACAAAAACTTTTAGCACAAAAACTCAGGCAACAGAAAGTAGAAAGGTTTGTTGCCAAGGTTAAGGTGCCTATAATATTTAGATAATAACAGATCCTCTAGAAAATATCTCAGAAATTTTATGAAAATCTATATAAAGCAGATAAATATGGAAATCAATAAAAGGTACAAATGAAAAGATTGATGCAAGAATTAAATATGCCACGGTTAGAGGTAGATGAGGCTCAATTACTACCAGTTAGGATAAAATGAAATAAGATAAAAATAGCAATGTATAACCAATCTACAGGAAAGTCCCCAGGAACAGATGATATTCCAGTGGAGGTTTCGGAGCTAGGAGGGAAAAAAACTGATAAAGATCTGGAAGGTTTTGTTTAACAGTATTTTAAGAGAAGGAAAGCACCAACATCCTGGAAGAAAGCGGTGGTGGCTGTGATTCCTAAAGATGGTAAAGACCCATCAGATCCAGCTTCATATAGGCCCCATTTCAGTTCTAAACCATGATTATCAAGTGCTTACGTCTATAATGGCTAAAAGAATGGCAAGTGATCACAAAATTGATAGATATGGATCAGTATAGTTTAGGGGAGGCAAATATTTGACAAAATTAACAGAACAATGATGATCCAAAGGGAAACAGAATGCAAGTACCAATGTAGTTGGTGGGTCTTAATGCAGAGAAAGCATTTGACAGTAAACTGGGATTTTATAAGCAATGCAATGGAAGCATTCGTATTCCCTGATAAAATTATAAGATTGATTAGGAGGATATATGAGGGATTAAAGTGAGTGGGTTCCTGTCTGATAATTTCTGTTTGGGCAGAGGAATCAGGCAGTGGTGTCCTCTATCCCTTTGTTATTTGTGGTATATTTAGAACCATTGACAAAGAAAATAAGGGACTCAGAAATTCAATGATATAATTGCTATAACATGAAAAGCTGTCTTTATTTGCAAGTGATATTATTTTATACCTGATATAACCAGGAAAGGACATTTCAGTGTTGTAGAACATTTTGATACAGTTTTGGGTATTTGTGTGATACAAAATTAATGAAGGTAAATCAAAGGCAATAGTTGTAAACTATGCACCACTCACTAACTGGTTCAGCAATATTCTTATTTATGAAGACATGATAAAATGAAGTATTTAGGATTAAAAAGGATTCTGTTGTGGCAGCTAAGGATATGTGGGAAGAGACTAAACAAAAGATAATACAAAAACTGAGAAATTGGAAACGCTGTTTAATGGATATGGGTAGCAAGAAACAAGCAGTTAAAATGTTTTAGTCCCTTTAGTTTTATACACAGTGCAGGCATATTTTTATCAACCAGAGGAGAAGTTGTGGATATCAATTCATAAAGAGCTGAAGGATGTTGTCTGGGAGGAGAAGATGTCAAAAGTCAAGTGGGATAAGCTGATTCTTCAAACAGAACAAGATGGTTTGGGATTACCTGATTTGAATGGGTATTTCAGAGCTACACAGTTAAGGCTCCTATACATAGCACAAGCAGAAAGTTGTAATTCAAAGTGGAAAGAGATGACGATGATGATGGTGATGATGATGATGATGATGATGATGAAATAGGGGGGAAGCTCATGAAACTAAGAGAGAATGGGAATTTGGATGCAAATCCTTAAAGTGAATAATAATAACCACACAGAATATTATATTCATAAAGTAGCAGAAAGTATTCTAAGAACTAAACCAACACTGGGAAAGGAGAAAGGAGATTCTGCTGATATGGTTGACTGCAATTAGGGCCACAAACAATAGGGAAAAGGGGGCTTGAATTTATCAGAGAAAATTGGCAAAGGAACCAAGGTATTGGGTGCAAATAATCAGATAAGGAAAGATAATAGAATGGGAAAAGGCCGAGAATTTATTTGGACTGAAGGTTAGAGATTGCCTTCCCTATCAAGGATTGATATCAGTGTACAGGCAAAGAGAAAGAAATAGGGGGATCCTAAGTGAAATACCAGCACTGGTAGAATTTTTAGACAAATCTAGAACAGAAGCTGCTGTTATAAAAAGGGATAATTAGTACAGTATATAAAACATTGCATGATAAAGTACAGTTGTGTAAAATCTTACCATAGCAGTAGATGTCTTCACTGCTGCAGTATTCTTAACATATAGGATTCCCTGCTGTGGAAGCCCAATGTCCAGCCCATCTACCAAAGCCTATCATTGCTTTAAGGTATGTTGAATGTCACCTAAATTCTCCTTAGGAGAATAGGGCATAAAGGTGACATTCAGGTGTACTGTCTACAGAACTGATTAGTATGAACACCAATCCAAGGAACTCAAGTGGTAACTTGTACATCCAGGAAGGCAAAGGATTAGGAGGATGGAGGGAGGGAGTGAATACTGCAGCAGTGAAGGCAAGGACAGCTACCATTATGGTAAGATTTTACAGAAATGTACTATGTCCTTACATTCACTGCTGCAGTATTCTTAACAGATGGGACTTTGTCAAAGGTCAAGAGGAAACTTGGGAAGAAGAAGGAGCAGAAGAGTCTTCTAAAAAGCCAAGAAGAATGGCACTAGCAAAACCATCCCTAACTCTAGAGATACCATCCAGCTTGTAGTGCTTGTTAAAGGTATGCACAGAAGTCAAGGTAGCTACTTCAAGAAAAGAATAAGCTCATGAAAAAAGCACCAGAAAAAGCCACAGCTCTAGTAGAATGAGCCTTAACTGAAGAAGGAAGGCTCTTGTCATGAAAAGTGTAACAAAAGGAAACAGACTTAGAAATCCAAGAAGAAATAGTTTGCTTGGATACAGCTAGTCCCAAGGATCTAGGATGAAAAGGAAAAAACAACTGATCAGATTTTCTAATAGCCTTATTCTTATCCAAATAAATCCTGAGTTGCCTATGCACATTCAAAGTATGCAGCACCCTCTCACTTTCAGATTGTGGAGAGGGTGAAAAAGTAGGCAGATTAATCGAATGAGTAACAGATAGCTCATTTACCACCTTAGGCATAAAAGAAGGATTAGTAAGAAGTTAGAAAGGCTCACCCAGACTCTGCTACACTTTGCTGTGAAGGAAAGGTTAGTTTGTTTTTTATTTGTTGTATTTTGTATGAGTTTATTGCCTTTTTATATTTTGAATACTGTGATTTGTTTTCTTTACCTTGTGTTTCACTTGTATGCTGCTTTTAACTGCATATTAAAACTTCAAAAGAGACCACAGCGCTCTCTCTTGTGAGTCAGGCAGAAATTTTTTCCCACCCGCTCACCCTGTTACTATTCTGTTCTTAAATACCACTGTCTTTCTAGTTGCCTGCCTCTTATGTTAATTTGATCATATATCTCATTTCCTCTCTGCTTTCACTGGCTTCTGTGAGTAAGAACAAATTATCATTTTGTGAAATCACTCCTCTTCAACTATTTAAATTTATTGGCCATCCTACTGTATTCCATAGTACCAGAATACAAAAGTGATCACCCCCTTTCAATCTATCTTGCTGTTTAAAAAATAGTGACTCTCCACTAAAACTGAACTTCTTAGACAGGTAAAACTTAAATTAGCTACTTTCACATCTAACTTCTCTAGTGCACACTGCAGTGTTTCAGATAAACCATTTTTTTTCATCTTACCTTTAAGCATCCCTGTGACTAGCACTTGCTCTAATACCTGCTGGAAAGCATTAAGAAGCCTTAACCTGATACAAGCACTCAACTCTCCTTATTAATAAGATGAAATTAATCATAGGCACTAAACAGCCTATAATTGCAAAGTACCTTGCTAAGGGAAGGGAAAACACCTCCTGTACTTCTCAAAAAAAGCACCAAACCAAGCATGTCCAAGGGTCAGCTTCTGGTGATTTCTCTTGTCCACCTGGTGAATCTGGGCATACTGGGGCAATGCAGCAATTGCCTCATGTACACAGACAACCCTCTCCTCCTACCAACCAACACTACAACCTGTGAGAGATGCACTTACATAGCCAAACTAGAAGCAAAGCTCTCTCCACCCAAGATTGTGCTAGACAGTCAAGAGGAGAAGGTTAACACCCACACTACACCTCAAGCAACACATAGCCCTTCTAAACTCACACCACCAACACCCACTGATAGCAATACTAAATCCACATATGCGGAGGCCCTTAACTGTAACCTGCCCAAGCAACAAGGACCTCCGAAGCTGAAATGCAAACAAACACCAATCACAACCAAAGTGTCACATAGCTCACAACACCAGTGTGCCACCCAGCAACAGCCCCTAAGGCAAGACAATGTGCATAACACTTTAGTCATAGGTGACTCTATAGTCAGGCACACTGATGTCCCACTCACCAGGCTGAACAAGGAGAAAATTACAGTCAGCTGCCTTTCGGGTGCCAGGATCCGCCACATAATGCATGCACTCAAGTCACTCCACAACAAGTACAAATATGACTCTGTCATTGTCCATGTTGGAGTGAATGACTTGAGATGTACCTCCCTGGACTACATGAAAAGAGACATGGAAGAGCTCTCAGATCATGTGGCCCAGGCAGGTATGACCCTAGCCTTGAGTAACATCCTGCCTTCGCCCAGAATGATACCACAATATAAGGACAAAATGATTGACTTCAACAATTGGTTAAGCTTCTGGTGTCATTCAAAGGGGATCCAGTATCTGTCTGCCTGGGACAACATAATCGACAGACCACGATGCTTTGTCAGAGATGGTCTGCCCCTGTCACCCATGGGATTCAGGTTACTGGCTAGGGCTCTTGCCACCCCTATAGTACCATTTTTAGGCAAAGTCCAAAGGACAAAACCATCACCGTAACAGGTACAAGCATGCAAAATCTGAAGGTAATGCTACTCAGTGCTAAAAGTCTAAACTTCAAAATACACACTCTCGAGGCACTCCTAAAAATGGAGAACATCGATATCTGTGCAGTAATTGAGACCTGGTTCAAGGCTCCAGGGAGCACCCCTGCAATACCAGGCTACAACTCTTACCACACTTTTCGGCCACCAAACCATGATCGAAACACTAAAGGTGGAGGAGTGTCCATATTCACATCACCAGGCTAGTTGCCCAACACAATGCGTCTGAAATTCTCCAGGTGCAACTAACACTAGGTAAGACTGCAAAACAAACTGTAGCTTGCTACAGATCCCCCACCATACCCCAGGATTCTCACTACACCTTTCTGAACATACTGGAAAATATTAAGATACAACCAAACACCCTAATACTGGGTGATTTCAACTACCCTGCCATTAACTGGGAAAACTACTCGTGTACCAACACCTTTGCCAACGGTTCCTGAAATTCATAAATTCCAACACCCCGGATTAGCTAATCCATAGTCCCACCAGGGGCTCCAATATCCTAGACCTGGTAATTACTAACATGGGAAATCGATGCTCCACACCTATGGTCACCCCCTCATTGGTCAGGTCAGACCATAAGCTAATCACACTTAACATCCACATCCCAACCCCACCCCCCAGTAAGGAAACCTCCATAAAAAACTTCTCCAAAGCCAACTTCATGCTACTCAAGTCAGAAGTGACAAACTTCATGACACCCATGCAGACAGGAACTGAAAGTTAAACTGCTGAATCCTACACTAAGGCACTGTACGAGCACATCCACTCATGCATGAATCATGCCATCCCAAATAGAAACAAGATGCTCTCCTCCAAAAAAAGGAAGAAAATCTGGTGGTCCCCTGCCATAAACAAACTTTACAACAAAAGGAAGAAACTGTTGCAGAAAAGAGGAAAATCACATGATGCAAAAACTTCCCTTACCAGCCTCAGTAAGAAGCTGAGATCCCTTGTAAAATCCTCCAAAGTTAGTTACGAAAATAAAATTTCCAAAGATTCCAAAGACAACCACAAGGTATTCTATAACTATGTCAAGAATCTAAATGGCAATGCTCAAATCTGCTCTGAGCTACAACAGAAAGGCATTAAATATACTGATCCCAAGGATATTGCCAATATCCTGGCAGATCGATTCAGTGCCAACTTTACCCCCCTCTCACCCCCTAAACGGCCCATCTCAATACCAGAAGATTGCCAAATTCCGGTAATAACGGCCACACAGGTAACAAATGCACTCTCAAAAGCTAAGAATACAGCATCCATGGGACCAGATGACATCCCGGGCTGTGTACTACATGCACTACAAAATGAACTGGCACCTCACCTAAGTGTCATGTTTAATCATACCCTCACCTCAGGCTTCGTGCACACTGAGTGGTGCACAATTACAGTTATCCCACTCCACAAGGGGGAATCCATCTTGGATCCCGGGAACTACCACCCCATCAGTCTGACGAGCCTGCTCTGCAAGGCCATGGAACGTATTATCATGGAACTTATAAACAAAGATATTGGCAACCTTCAAGCACTGGACCCCACCCAGTTTGGGTTTGTGCACTAGGTTCATAGGTTCATAGGTTGGTACTAGGCTATCGGCACTAAGGCCTATACAAGCCTAGCCATAACAATTCCCTGGCTATTTATTCCCACACAATTTACTTCCCTGGTCCCCTGTCTAGCAGGGTGACTGACGTGATCCCCGGGGTGAATTTCCTTTCTCCCATCCAATCGTCAAGGTTCCTTTTGAAGAGGGCCAAGGAGGTGTTCTGCTTGACAAGTATGGGCAGTCTATTCTAGAGTCTGGGGAGTCTCTGGATCAGGAACCTATCCCTCCTGCATGTTTTGTTTATTGTGATGACAAGGTTTAGATTCCTGGAGCATGTGGCTCTGAGGGATTGGGATTTCTTTAAGTGTAGCATGTCCAACAGCTCTGGGTTTGATACTTAACAGCAAGATTCCATACCAGAAGTGCCAACCAGCAAAGAAGATAAGTTGTCTGTGAAAACCTTCACAGGCTCTGGAGAGAAAAGATGATTAAAGGCCTGAAGAGCCAGCAGAAGTGCTCTTATCTCTTTGACACTGATGTGCTCCTTCTGAGCACACCTCCTGTACCTTTAGGGAGTCGTATGTCTGAGTCATCTGTGAACAATTCCTAAGAGGGAAAAGGGGGTTGAAAAGGGATCCCCTGGATTCAGAGACAACTGTTGTATCCACCAGTGAAATTCTTGTCTGACAGGAGGAATAAGAAGAACTACAAAGTCTAGAGGATGTGCAAGCTGAAGCCATACTGACTTCAGAAACCACTGAAACGTTCTGTTATGAAGTCTACCAGAGGGAGCATTGGAATGGTGGATGCCATGAAACCCAGAGCTGTCCAAAACTCCCTCGCAGTAATGGAAGCCAGAGAAAGAAGAGTATGAAAGAAAGAAATGAGAGTTAAGGCCTTTGGAGGAGGCAGGAATGCAAGCATTAGCACCATCTGAATCCTGCAACCCAGAAAAACGTGATCCTTAGAAGGAGTCAGAGAAGATTTTTTTAAATTTATTGTGAACCCAGGGTCTGAAGAAGGGAAATGGCAAAATGAAGATTTGGGGAAAGGATCTTTGGAGATGACACCTGAATCAGCAGGACATCTAAGTAAGGAAATATTTGGATCCCTTCCTGGATGACAGTAACCTCAAAGAGCAGAAAAAAGGTAAGAAAAAATAAAAACCTCAATAGGGCACTTATGTACAACTTGTTAGGATTCAGCAAACAGGGGTAGGCATTACCTGTAGCATGAAAATGCATGCAGCTGGTGAGAAATGGATGTAGGCAAACAGACCAATGGCAAAAACAAATGTTCAGACTGGGGGCAAAGAAGTTCTGTAGATGGTACACCTAAATGTCACCTTTATGCCCTATGGTATGTAAGGAGCAAATAGGTGACATTCAGCATACCTTAATGCAATAGTAGGCTTTGATAGACTGGCCGGATTTCGGGCTTCCACAGCAGGAAATCCCATTTATTAAGAATACTGCAGCAGTGAATGTAAGGACATCTAGAAAAATCAATTAGAGGAGGTTATAAAGCATTGGGAAGAGAGACTGGATAAGCAATTCTCAAAGAAACAATGGGGGGGGGGGGTGGTATATGTATGTCTCCCAAATATGCAACAAAGTCTAGAAGATTTAGGATCTTTGCTTGGAAGTGTTAACATAGGTATTTTTAGACCCCAGGTAGACTCCAAAGAATTTTTCCTCAGGTAGACAGCAAATGTCGGAGGTGTGATAGGGAAGAAAGAGGTAATTCTGGGAGTGTAATGAGTTGGGAGACTGTTTGCAGACTACTCTATCAGAAATACTGGGTGAACAAATTGGTATGACTAAGAGAATGATGTTTTTTGAACTGTGTACAGAATTGGAATGCCTAGACATAGTAAGGCCCTGCTGTGTCTAATTATGGTGGCTGCCAAAAAAGCAATTACTAGAAAATGGAAATCAAAGTCTAAACCAACTGTACTAGAAGTAGTGACTATAGTAACAGAGATAAAAAAATACCTGAAAATTTGATCTTTAGAAAAGAGTAGGAACAAATTGCATAACAAAATGGGAATTGTGGGAACAGTACATGCAGAATAACATTTTGGAGGAGGAATGAGTTTAAAAGAAGTCAGGATTTGAATGAGCTATGTAATGCTTGACTGACAATGACTGGAGAGATTATAAGCAATGTATAATGTTTGCAACTAAAATATGTCAGTATGGTTTGTTTTTATTTATATAAATGTATGATTGCCTGTGTCATAAGTAATAATTTAATAAAGATGTTTCTTGTTTTAAAGAAAAAAAAACAGCACCACTAATTCCATTCAGTACTTTTTTCTTTAGTGGCTTTTTCATATTCAGTATGAGCCAAGAACTCAAACTGCTCTCACCTCATCCCCATTTGCAGAGCTAATGTCTGTTAATAAAACAGAATGTGAATTTACATAATGTCATCTACACGTAAGACACATCATATGTAAATTGGAGATCCGACAAATTGCTTGTAAATGTACATATTGTGTATGACTAACTACATAGATGCATCCTACAATGGAAATTGGCTGCTGTCCCATCTAGTATTAGTTTCTTTGCCACTTACCCATTGAGTTCCAGAATAGGCTCTTGGTCTCTTGTAACCCAGTAGCACATTAAGTCAGGATCAGAGAGAGAATGCGTTGATGAGTTCTAATTACTGCACTCAACTGGTAGCTGCCTGTGGTTCTGAAAAAAGGACTCCTGTTAGGGATCAGGATACATGACATAAGGAGATACTACATTTTTGATGAAAAAACTTTTGGCTTTGTTTCTTGAGATAAGCAATGTAGAAGGGAGTGTGGGTGAATGAGCTCACCAGATTAATGGGAAGGTAAAAGTTTACTGTCTGACAGTTAACTCCAGAAATTAGGGTTATGCAAGAGAAGAGATTTTATCCCCCCCCCCCAAGATATTGCACATTCTTCATATTTAGAATCCTTGCCTTCTGGCTCATAACTTCACCAGGTACAATTTTGAGGCCACACCATGTTATGCAAATGATTTTGAGTTAAATTTTCACTTTGCTGTTTTTGGCACTGTTTGCATTTAATATGAACAGTTTGTAATAGTGCTATTAGGTGTGAGTCATAGGATGATAATTTGGCAAGATGCAGGCCACCAGGCCATATAATGGAAATGATGTAGAATTAGGAAAATGGAAATGTTAACAGTCTGCCACACGATTCAGCAACAGAACCAAAGATCATCAATATCTTTATAGAGACACTCAGGAGGTTCCAAAATTAAGAGCACTGCTTCTTCATGCAAGAAAAAGAGGAAAAGAGGCAAAATAACTGTATAAGGCTGAAAGTATGCTTACCTCTAGGTCAGTTTAGAATAAATCCAGAAAAATATGAAACAGAGCAAAAGGATGAATTTAATCAGACATAAACCAAATTATGCATTTTTTGTCTCTGCAGGGTCTCTGAACCCATATTCCTTAATATAGGAGAATGCTGTCTGCCTGGTGTAACTGAATTCATATGCATCAATTAATTTGAGTATAATTATTTCTTTTTTATACAGCTTTTTTGGACCTGATATGCAATAAGCAGGAAGGCACAAGAGCAGCTGTGATTATAGTAATGAGCATTCTTGTTAACTGGTAAAAAGTAAAACAGTTCAGTTTGTCACATATGAACAAAGATATGATAAAGTAAAAAACACAAGTGTGATGTAATTTCAATCCACACAGATACAGGTGCAAATCA
Organism: Protopterus annectens; assembly: GCF_019279795.1. Classification (NCBI taxonomy): domain Eukaryota; kingdom Metazoa; phylum Chordata; order Ceratodontiformes; family Protopteridae; genus Protopterus; species Protopterus annectens. The sequence goes on along the minus strand of NC_056737.1, from coordinate 206,904,412 downwards.
ATTAATCTTTCAGAAAATGTGATAACTCTACATTTTGTACAAGTGCTATGTCAAAGTATATGAAAGAAATTAAAGACTGCCTAAAATTATATGCTAAGAGTTTATATTTGAAGAAAAGAGTAGGTAGCTTTTACAGGATGTAAGGTATTATTAGGAAACGAAAGGTGCATACATAATTAATAATTCACTGCCTGACAGGCATGAAATCATAGCATTTTTTTGCCAGACAAAGAGGTTTACTACTGTTGTGAAGCAGATGATGACTGACAATGATGCAGACATTTAGAGTCTGCAAATGACAGTGTCATTTCTGCTTTCAGCTATGTGCCAAGCAGAGTATCAACAGTTCAAACTGTATTCAGTGCCTCCACTGTCAACATGGTAGGTGACCAGGATTCTTGAATTCACTGCAAGTCACAGTGCTAAGGCTACATTCAGTCCTGTAAATATATATATTGAAGGATATGCAGTATACTGGCAACCTTAGCAGACCTCGAACAAGATACAAGGTGAGAAATGTGCATCAACACCACACAAGATATTTATGATTAGTAGTGATGTGCACTGCCATGACACAAGCATTGTGAAATTATAGCTGCCACTCACCCGAATCATTATGCATTTCTGAGTTGAGCCAACTACATTGCCATGGTTGTTTGTGCACAAACAGGAGTTGTTTGTAGCTCCACTAAGCAAATGAATTGTACAAGCTATTCTTTTTTTCAAATTATTTGGTTATACATCTTGCAGCAGAACTATTTACTGGATTTACTGCCACCTGCTAAGCTACCCACTTCAACAAGTGTTACACTGCCATGGGAAATATATTTTTTTATTTTTTTTCCTTGATATCATTATAAAATTCACAGCAATAGGTTAATTGACTAATTGAAAACAGCCTACACAACTTGTGTTTGATGACCAAATGATGAAATCACAGTTTCCTCTGGAGACTAGTTATAAAAAGGAATTTTTCCTTACCTTCACAATGCATGAATCACAGAGCTTATTATATAAATGGCAAGTGTACAGGCGATGCAGTCATACCTATGGGGCTTTATGGAGCTTTGTCTGCTAAGGGAAAATGCTGAGAACTGTCAGCAAAATCGGTTTCTTTCAATCAGGACTGCATTTAGACAATTAAGTTTTGAAGATTCTTCTGAGACTCTTGGTTCTGCAAAGTACAGAGGAGGTGTTTGCAAAACACAGAAGTATTTTTCAAGAAACCTAGCCTTAATGAATCTACAAGTCTAAATGAAAACAATGTTTGAGCTGAAGACCCAAAACAGGAATAATTTAATGTTCAGCTTACTCAAAAGGCTAAGCTGCTAAACACACACACACACACACACACACACACACACACACACACACACACACACACACACACACACACACACACACACACACATATGCCTGGAAGTATATAAGACTATTTACATTCTGAAATTATTAAAAAAAAGAAGAAGAAAGAAAGAAATGGTTTCTTTTGACTGAAATAGATTTGTCATCTTCTGGCTACAAATGACACACTTTTTTTCTTCTTCATCTGGCATATAGTAGTCACTGAAACTAAAATGAATAATGCAGCAGTTTGCAGACGATATCACATGACATCAAATCTGACTTTGACAGGTATACAAACCAATAATAAATAAAAATAGCTACTGTGTCTGTTATTATATGTATGACGTTTCTCTTTTGGTGACCATTTCAGTGGAGATGGGCTATGTCAGACTATGATATGCAAAGTGTATTTCATCATTAACAGTATACTTAATCAGAGACTTCAAATAGTTTTGTAACACTTCTTTTGTCAAAGGATAACTGTGATCATCTAAACTGCTTAAATTATATGACAATAATTTTAGGAAAAAATATATAAAAGAAATGTAGAAGCAAAGCTGCTTGTTAGGTAAATAACATAGTTCTGTGCCTGATACATGTCAAGCAGAGAAATATGGACATTAGAACTACATACTTTTAATTCCTTATGAATAATTCAGTACTGAAAATGACATTTCAGAAATAATACCAGTCAAAAATCTGTGACACCCACTGAGGTGAAAAATAGAGTAGATGTGGAAAATTACATATATAGTGACACTCAGCTGTAAGCGCATGAATGTTTGTTTATTATTTTGAAGATTTTCACCAGAGTGATGGTGACTATCCAAGAAAGCCTTGTTACAAACTGACAAAGATAACAGTGACTTTCACCACCCTGTTTAACAGTGATATGGTAAATGAATTTCATAAAAAACAGATGACAGATGTAGTAAAGTATTACATGTTTAAAACTACTTCAATTGAGAAATATTAATAAAAATAAAATTCATAATTATAATAAAACAAATAATACAGTTATTATGGAGATCTTCAGATATGCACTGCCCTTGTACAGCTTTTCCGACAAAAGACTTCATCCAGGTGAGACAGTACATATTACTTATTTGTTGTTCACAGCCCCAAACACACTAGCCCACATAAATCAATACTGTAGGCCAAATCCTTAATGTTTTAAATATAAATAAAATAAAATAACTACCACTCACATTAATTTCAATATAAACAAAAAAAAGAAATATTCCCACAGCATACACACAATTATATAAATACCTAACCTTCAAAAACAGCACTGCTTAAATAACTATACCCCACACATGATTTTTTTTCACAATACTGAAACAAAGTTAAACCAGAAAAAGCATAATCAAAAAAGAACACTGATGCCAATGAGAAAGTTACACTACCTGTGAAATGAATCATATTCTTTCCAAACTAACTAAAAATAAGGAAAACAAAATGCAGCTAATGTCTAAAACTAACAAATTCTAATACAGCTCTCACTAAACTACAAAATAAAAAAATAATAATTTGCACTACAGTAGCAAATCAACAAACAAAACTACCAAAGCTCTATTAATTAGAAATCCACCCACCCATAAACCCTTTTTTCCCCATGGGGTCAGGGTGTCACATCAACATGTTCATCATCTAGAGTTAATATTTAGGAGGTCATTGTCCCACTGTACTCATCCCTCATTAGACCCATTATAGAATACAACTCCCCTTTTGGTATGTACCTCTCAAGACATCTGCAACAACTGGAAAGGTCGCAGAAATACCTCACTAAAAGAATCACAGGCCTAAAGCAGATGCCCTATGCTGACCATCTGAAAACACTCCACCTATACTCTGTCGCATATCGTCTACTCAGAGGTGATCTCTGCTTAACATACAAGGCCATGTCAAACCCAGAGCTGTTGGACATGCTACACTTAAAGAAATCCCAATCCCTCAGAGACAGCCTCTCCAGGGATCTAAACCTTGTCATCACAATGAACAAAACATGCTGGAGGGATAGGTTTCTGACCTAGAGATTCCCCATACTCTGGAATAGACTGCCCATACATGTCAAGCAGAGCGCCTCTTTGGCCCTGTTCAAAAGGAATCTTGATGATTGGATGGGAGATAGGAAATTCACCCCTAGGATCACATCAGTCGCCCTGCTAGACAGGGGTCCAGGGAAGTAAATACTGTGGGAAGAAATAGCCAGGGAATTGTTATGGCTAGGCTTGTATAGGTCCTAGGGCTGATAGCCTAGTACCAAACTATGAACCTATGAACCTAATATTCACATCACTGGTTAACTAGCCCTGGAATGATTTTTCATATATATATATATATATATATATATATATATATATACATATAGCTCTCTCTCTCTCTATATATATATATATATATATACACACACACACACACACACACACACACACACACACACACACACACACACACACACACACACACACACACACACACACACACAGATTCATTTATACATATACATACAGACTGATACCTATGGTCGACTTAGAATGTCCAGTTCATCTACTGCCTGTCTCGAGAAAGTGGGAGGAAACTAGAACACCTGGCGAAAACCAATATGAGCATAGGGAGGGCATGCAGTCTCCACAGAGAAATACCTTAAACTATAGGATTAGGAATCTCAGATCATGACTTGTGGCTTCTCTACTCTTTATAAAATTAATTCCATAAACCTACACAACAAAATATTTCATGCATAAAGCCCCGTGGACTGCATATTTAAAACACTCTCATTTCTAGATCCCTTGTTAACATAAATGTATATACTCATCAGAGACTCAGTCATTCCAGGATTATTTGATATTGTTCATATCTAGGTCCTTTGTACATACATGCATACATATGCGCGCACACACACACACACACACACACACACACACACACACAATTGTTAACATGTGTGTGTGTGTGTGTGTGTGTGTGTGTGTGTGTGTGTGTGTGTGTGTGTGTGTATATATATATATATATATATATATATATATATATCCATATATGGGCCCCCCCCCCTCAAAACACTGAGACCATAACATCAAAAACCCAAAACACTGAAAACTCACAGCATTGAAGTTCATAACACTGAAAATGTATAACATCGAGTAGTGTATCAGCAAACATGTAAATGTTATAGTTTAATCTGTTAATATTGTGGTATCACTATAAGACGTTGTAGTTTTTATTTATATAGTTATTATTTATATAGACTAGGAATTAATATTATTTATATAGTGTTTATTTTGCAGTGTTTTTAGGCCATACAGGTAAGTGATTTAGACATTATGTGTACATTCTGTATAGTGATCGTGATACAGTAGTGTTAGGAAATTAACTTTTTTTCACTGTAGTGCGATCACGGAGATGGTATATTTAATGTATGGGGAGTGTGGGGTGCAAGGGGGCTTGCCCCCTTGCAGAAATGTAGTAAATAGTGTGTCTGTTAATTTGGTGTTGTTATAGTGGAGGGGATGTTATATACATGTGCTTTGTCGTTTTCAATGTTGTGATGCAAAGTTTCAGTGTTCTGAGTTTTTGATGTTGTGAGTTTTCAGTGTTTTGGGTTTTAGATGTTATGGTCTCAGTGCTTTGACATTCAGTGTTATGGGAATTAGATGTTTTGAAGTAGAACCATGTGTGTATATTTATATATATATATATATATATATATATATATATATATATATATATATATCATCTCTAGCTTATTCTCAAATATCTGTCTCACTGCAAAGATCAGGTAAGTTGTGTTGCTCCTATTCTGAATCCCAGCTGCTCATCTCCCATCTTACTTTCCACTACTCAGCGTATCCGTTTTTCAGTCATCCTCTCCAGAACTTTCATGCAATGTGATAGGAGTTTGATGCCTCTGTACTGCCCACAGTTGTGAATGTCCCCTTTGTTCTTGTACACTGGCATGGGTATGCTTTTTTTCCAGTCATCTGTGATACTCCTTTCTCTCCACGCTGCTATTAGTACCCTCAAGAACCATTTCTCCCCTATTTCAAACCGCATCTTTATCATATTTGCTGTGAGTTAATTTGAGCCTTCTGCTTTCCCTTACTTCAGTTTCCTTAGTGCAATTCTTACTTTTGCCAGGGTGGGCTCCTCTTCTTGTCTCATCGTAGGCTGTGTTTGGGGCAGTACAGCTTTTGTGGGGTTTTCTTTATTCAGAATCTGCTAGAAGTACTCCTTCCATCTGCCTTTGATGTCCTTTGGACTGATGAGCAGGTTTTTACTTCCACCCCTCATGAAGGGTGTCTGACTATTATTTTTAATTTCCTGTCTTTGCCTTGCAACCTGCTGTACTTTTTCGTGCCACCTACTGAGTCACTTTCCAGAAGATTTTAGAGTACCTCTGATGCCCTGCTGTCTGCTATTGCAACTCCTTTCTAAGCTTCTTTGTTAGCCAATCAGTATTCTTTCTTTTCTAGTTCGTCTTTTCTATCTCCCACTTTTTTCTGCAGTCTTTCTTTCTTTTCATGACATCCTGGACTTCTGCATTCCACCACGAGCTTCCATTATGTATCTTATTTCCATATCAGGCTCAGCCACATATCTGTTCTGTCATCCTAACATATGCAGTTTTGAGGTGCTGCCATTCTTCTTCTCCACCTATTTTCTCCTCTTCTTGGGGTGCTAGAACCCTGAGTAATTCCTTGAATTCTTGTACTTTTTTCCAGTCAAGTTCCAGGTCTTCAACCGAATCTCTGTTGACCTTAGAGCCTTCTCTGACCACTGTGTGCTGCTGATTGCTGTGGGCTGACTGTTAAATTGGGGATGACTTTGCCATTACCGACTCTACCACAGTGCCTTTTCCTTACTTGGAGGAAATCTACCTGAGTTGCATGCTGGCCAATTTTGTATGTGATCTTCTGACTGTCTCTCTTTCTGAATCACTACCAAGCCATTTGCCAGATAGAAGTCTAGAATGGCCTCTCCTTCTTTACTCCTGTTGCCCCACCCATGTGGACCCAAGCAGTCCACATATCCTGTTCTGTTGGTCCTGATGTGTGCTTTCAGGTCACCCATTATCAACACCAATTCTTGTTGTCCTGCTTTATCCATCAGGTCCTGCAACTGCTGCATGAATACACCCTTTTCCTCTCTATCAGAACCCTGCTGTGGGACCTAGGCTGAGATTATGAACATTGCCCTATAATTTCACTGGAGTTTGATAACCATGAGTCTGCCACTAATTCTGATGAAATCCCTCACTGCTTTCTGAAGGCTCTCTCTCACCACAATTCCCACACCATTTCTAACTTGTCCTCCTCCTGAGCATTAGACTCTGGATCCTAACCCAAGTGTCTTTACTGCATTGCCCTTCCATCTTGTTTCCTGGATAAATAGGATGTCCAGCCTACTCCATACTATCATCTCATCCACTTCCAAGCTGAGTCCTGTCAGTGAACCTACAATGAGTCTAGCAATTCTGGGTTCATGTTTGGCAGGTTGATTGGTTTTACATCCAGGTTTTGCTCAGCAGAGCTACCCCAGATAACCCAGGCTGAGCAATTGGACAATGACCTTCCAGTAGCTTATTGAACCAGGGCTGTTGGGCTTTATAGCTGACACTCACTGGCCAATATGGAGAAATACACCCCTCTCACTGTTAGCATAGGTTCCTGGTGTACGTCATATCCTCAACCCACTTATCACCGGCAAAAACCCATGCCCATTTGGTGACATTATCAACATGACCAAACCACCTAGAGACATATTTTACACCAACTTCTGGCTAGCCCTACCTCAGCATCCAGTCTGTGATCCATGTTCTCCTATCTTGAGGATACTGCGCACCACAGTAGATGCCCAAAGCAGTTGGTCTATACAACTCTTCCCTCTATAGGGCACCATGAGTCTGTGCTGTTGCCCACAGCTCTACTTATTGGTGAGTTTTGAGATGGAAACTATCAGCTTATTTTTCAGAGTTTGGAGGAACCTCACAGAGACACAGGGAGAACATGCAAATGCAAAACAGGCATTGGCTGGAAGTCAGGATCAAACCTTGTACCTTGTGCATGTAACATAAAGACCTTAACCATTATGCCAACTGGCAGTGAGGGGTGTGTGTGTGTGTGTGTGTGTGTGTGTGTGTGTGTGTGTGTGTGTGTGTGTGTGTGTGTGTGTGTGTGTGTGTGTGTGTGTGCGTGCGCGCGTATAACCATTATGCCAACTGGCAGTGATGGTTTTGTGTGAGTGTGTGTGTGTGTGTGTGTGTGTGTGTGTGTGTGTGTGTGTGAGTGTGTGTGTGTCTGTGTTTTTACTGCACTTAAAATCATTTTTCTATTTTGCTGAATTTAATCTGCTTTGCCTGCTTTTTTTCATTAAAATCAGCAATTTCACCATTTAAATGTAGCTTGTTCTAGCCTAGTTTGGGAGTCATCTTGAGACATTTGTAGTTCTTTTGGTGAAAGTATATTAAATGCTGCTATAACTAGAGTGCCAGGAACTAACTGGTCAAATTTACAGTTGCTTTCCGTTGGTCTTTTACTTTTTGTTTGGTATATACTGAAATTAGCTGCACTTACGTGTGCTGAGTGAACCACCCCTGCCATTGTAGTGGGGCAGTGATTACAGTCAGCAAATTAAGTTTTGTCCATCTCCTTATTGCAAAAATCTTTCTTCCTCTTTCATCTTGTAGACAAATGTATCTAGTCTGCTCTAGGCTGTAAGTGTTTTTGCATTCCTGGTCTGACTTGCACTGACTTGCACAGACATGAGTAGACCTGTTCAGACTTATCCTGCACCAGTTTGCGCACTGGTTGTCCCAACATATTTTCTGTGACCATAAATTGACCATTCTTTCTTCCATTTCTCCAAATTTCCTATAAAAATAAAATAGCAATGGATAGCATGGAGAGACAGCAGACTACCTCCCCTTCAACTGCCAGCTTTCAACTTCACTTAGTATCCAAAGGCAATGTAAGAACTGACTCATGCTAACTGAAAATGACTGCTTACCTAACCTAACAGACTCTATCTCCAAGAGGTACAAACACATACCTAACATAGGGGCAGCCTTCTCAAAATCTGACACATGCAGAAAACATCACGCTATATCACCGCACGTGCATAAATGCAACATCCTTATACTGACATCTGACACATACAGTGAGCATCACACTATATCACCCCACCCGCACAAATGCAACATCCTTATACTGACATCTGACACATGCAGTGTGCATCACACTGTTTCAATCCACAGGCACAAATGCAACATCCTTTTACTGACATCTGACGCATGCAGTGAGCATCACATTGTATCACCAAACCCACAGAAATGCAACATCCTTATACTGTCATCTGACACATGCTGTGAGCATTACACTGTATCACCCCACCTGCACAAATGCAACATCCTTATACTGGCAACACTAAACCATCATATGCTAATGCTGTCAAAAACTCACTACTAAAACCTTACAGAACTTGTAACAGCAGCAATGAAAACCCCCAATTCATCTTCTACATGCACCCCTTCATCATCAGGCAGGCAGTTCACATTGTAGATTAAACTGAGAGCTGTAGTTCCTGTGGTACAGAGTCTGATTCCCACATCCCTCATTTGCCTGTCGTGTGATCTTGAGCAAGTTACTTAATCAGACATTGCTTGGGTACATCTAGGAATATGAGCTTGACTCCTTGATGGTTCCATGGACCGAAAGACTAGAAACTACCTATGAGCATGTCTCCAACAAAAGAACACCCCAGTGTCTATTAAGAATAAATGTATTTTTAGAAACATCATAGTAATTGGTGACATGGTTATTACACCATGCTTAGTATGTTGAACAAGGACATGGGTACAGTTAGCTGTCTCTCTGGAGCCAGGATTTATGACTTGATGCCATATCAAGGATCATACATCTCAACCTTTTAGTGCAAGAAGTCTGGACAAAGACTAGAAAATGGGGGACACAGGCCCAGAAATAGGCACATATTATAAATAGTGGTCTTATACACATAGAAAGCTGCTAAGAGTAACTGGATTTGTGTTAGTATGCCTTTTCTGAAGGATATCAAGTCTGAAACTCAAATGCATGTCATTGTTTAGTGATTTCAATCCTCAGTGATTTACTAGAAAACCAGAAATTGTATGACCAGCAGACCAAAAATATAAGTAAAAAATCGGGACATTCTGCAAAAATCTGGACAGTTGAAAGTATATCAAAGATCCTTAGGACCCTCTCCTGCTGTAAGTATGACTATGACATGATTGTAGTTCATGCAGGCGCTAACAGTCTAGCATGAATCACATGAAAGATATGCAGAAGGACTTGCTAAAATTTGTTGCACATGCATCAGTCTAGATAAGACTATGGCTTTGAGTGGTATCCTCCCTCACTGAGAATAATTCCTAGATTTAAGGAAAATATAACTGCATTTAACAATTGGTATCTGGTGTCATTCTGGGAGGTCAATATGTGTTTCCTTGGGACAAGATGATCAACAATGCCACCTGCTTTGCAATAGATGGTCTGCAGCTCTCGTTCAACAAGTTCTGGTACTGATTGGGAAGAGAGATTAGATAAGCAATTACAAAGAAACAATGTGAGGATATAGGTATGTCTCCCAAATATGCAACAAAATCTAGAAGATTTAGAATTTTTGCCTGGAAATGTTTACATAGATATTGTTATACCCCAAGTAGACTGCAGAGAATTTGTCCTCAGGCAGACGGCAAATGTTGGAGGTGTGAAGGGGAAGAAAGAGGTAACTGGGTACATATTTTCTGGGATTGCAGTGAGTTTGCAAACTTTAGGGATTTCCTGCAGGATGCACTGTCAGAGATGCTGGGTGGGCAGATTAGTCTGATAAGGGAGATGATTTTTCTGAGCTATGATACAGAATCAAAATTGTCCAGATATGGTAAGGCCTTGTTGTGTCTAATAATGGTGGCTGCCAAAAATGCAATTACTAAAAAATGGAAATCAAAATCTAAACCAGCTATACTGAAAACTAAATGGAAAGATATGTTCATTGCCCAGAACCTCAGAATAGCATGTCAAGCAATGTGACTGCATATTGACCTTCAAGCATAGGATCAAAGAATGGGTACCCCCAAAATATATGCAGGGACTTACAGGTCATGCCCTGCTTCAAAAGGATGGGAAAGCCTGAAGGTGTTTTTTGGCAAGGTATGCATGGCTCCTATGATTCGTGTGTGTGTGTGTGTGTGTGTGTGTGTGTGTGTGTGTGTGTGTGTGTGTGTGTGTGTGTGTGTGTTATTTTTTATAATACACAATGATCTGCCTAATTTATAGATAATATTATATACAGTACTGTGCTAGTCTTATCAGGACTATAATACATTTTCAATATACTTCTTGCAATTCAAATTTTGTAGATATGTACTGCCTTAGCAAAGTGGAATAGTTTATAAATGTAGATAAATTTTAGTCAGAATATTTTGCATTGATGTTTGCCATGAGATCCATTTATCAAATGTTTTTGTTTGTTTATATTTTTTATTTATTTAATTAATTAATTATATTTTGCTGACTGGGATTTCCATCTGAGCATAGCCTATTTTCAGCAGAGACAAGGAATGAAAGGATATGTATAGAAAATAACGTATACACAACATCAAATAATAGTCAAGAACTTGCAAAACATCAGAAGTTGTTATAACCAGTCTTACAAAAAGTCCTGAATAAACATCTAGCAACATAAAGGAATCTGTATCAGTTAAATGAAAAATATATATACATCTCAAAAAAATTACTGTGACCTTAGGAATACTGAAGTTCACAAACATGTACTTCTGTAAACAGCAAAAAGACACAAAATAGTACCAAAAGAATGTGCTATGCAAATGTACATCTATGTCAAGGAACCAAGGATGACAACAACAAATAAACATAATCACAATGGCTTCAAGCAGATATAAGAAAAGCAGCCATTTATGGCTTATTATAGCACATTAGCATGGTGACTCAGTGGTTAATATCACTGCTTTACAGATCTGAGGCTTAGTCCTGACCTCTAGTCAACATCTATGTGGAGTTTGTTTATTCTGCCTATATCTGCCTAAACATTCTCCAGGAATTCTGACCTCCCCAAATTATGCTCTCCATATATATTGCTTTTGAATTTGTCATTTAGGTTACGGCTGAAAATGGTCTGAGATTGTCCATGTCACCTATACTGAATTACCACTTAATAACTTAAGGTAAATTAAAGTATTGCAATTTGAATACCCAGGGATATGAAGGTAACAGAGCATAGTAGGAGGAAAGAGGGACTTGTATTATTATTATCATCATCATGTAAAATGCAAATAATCGATCTGCCTGTGTGTGTGTAATGGCATAAAGAGCTGTACTGAGATTCCGGGCTTGTGCCTGATACAGCAGATCTACATCTGTATGAATGCACACAGCATCCAAGAGAGTTTTCCTTAAGCAGCAGGTCCTGGAATGTTTTAACATTTTTTAGCTCTCCTGCAAGATCACATTTGTGTGACCAATGTTGCTTCTTTAATGGCTGTTTTCTTTGTTCCCCAGTGTTGTATTACCATGAAGCTAATTAATACATCTCTCTTTCTCTCTGTCTCTCTACATATATATAGCTCGACAGATAGATAGATAGATAGATAGATAGATAGATAGATAGATAGATAGATAGATAGATAGATAGATAGATAGAGATATATATGTCAGGGGATTGTGAGGAGGTTAAGCCCTGACATGGTGAATGCAGAGTAGCGTATTCCCCTTTAAAAAAAAAGGTGCTTTTATGTTATCATGGAGAGTTTTCTGGGTATGCAAGGGGGTTGACCTTAGGTAGTGTATGTGTGGCAATCCATTTTCTGGCTTTTGTAGTAAATCCATTTGGCACACTAGTGATTGGCACTTTTATGTGTGATAACTAATGTGTGAATACTAGGATTTGCACGTAAAGAGTAGGACTGCAGTTTCCAGGGAATTTCTCTTTTCCCAGAGATATAGCAGTCTTAAAGCTAGTATATAAAAATAAGGGGTGTGAGTGGACATCCTCTCACAATAAGGGCCCCTAAGGAGTCCCCCCCCAAAGAGTACCTTTTTAGTGATAGTTCTCCTAAGTACTGTTTGTGGTTGAGTGTTTTTGATGTTTTGTGATCACATTTATTTCAGTCAATTACAAAATATTTACAGTTTCATTAGAAGCCACTGCATTGTGGTAATCATTTCTGAAATGCCGCACTAACTGACATTACACCTCTACTACCAATGATAATGAAACCTGACTTTCAGTTCATTTGTAACCCGAGCTAACCTGACAGCTCACAAAGTATGTGTTAACACTTGTATACTGGCAGTGCATAAAGATGTTTTAACCTCTGTTGATTCCTGCTTCTGATTGCATTGTGCAGGCAGATTCCCTTCTAGCAAACTATATAGCCTTGCCATAAACTGTCTAAAGTTAAGCTATCATTTTACATAAAAAGCTAGAAGAAAGAATAGCTCAGTAGAGAAGATTTGGTAGTAGGATATTCCTGGCAATGTTTTTTCTAGCTGAAACAGTAAGACAATGCCTCACTCTAATACAGCCTACATAAGTAATGGATAAGCATTGAACCATTGACCATAAGAATATGGTCTATAAATTTTAAGGCATAATTTTATTACACATATTTAATGAAGGTCATAACCTTTGTCAAGCACCTGTCACTTATGATGGTAGTGCATGTGTTAGGCTGGGTAGTGTTTTGTCTGTTGCACTTGAATAACATACAATTTTGTTTCATTTTCACTGAGTAGGAGTCGTGATCCCAGGCACTGGGTTTCTTCTTGCCTGAAGTACTTCTATAGTTTCAGATGAATATATGTACACCTGTAAGAATCTACTGGGTATACAAGGGTTAAATTATACATGTAGTAGAGCAGGTGAGTGATACCACATTCTCTCCATATATCACTGACATGTACAAGGAAAACAAATAGATTAAGCAATGACCTCATTTAACAGAAGTAATCACAACCAATGGCATGGACTTTGGGCCAGATTCCAAAAGAGTTATTCTCAGTGTAAGTCTACCCTAGTACAGAAAGACTTGCCCTAACTGTGAATTACTTACTTCAGTGATCCATAAACAGTCATACACCAGGGGCCATATTCCAAAAGACCTGCTCTTAGTGTAACTGGTCACTTATACTGGGAGCAAGTATTTTGGAATCACTTTTTTATCCCCCCACTTCATTACCTGTTTCCTTCCATCTAGTTTGCTGGTGAAGAAGCTTTAGCAATGACATTCTTCACCGTACATGACTACCGGTCAGCAAAGAGAGAATACTTCAAGGTACTGGATGTCTTAGAAAGGCTCAGAAACAATGAAACAGCACTCCCACTATTAAACACAGAACATGGGTAAGCAGTTAGAGTCAGCAGTGTTGTATCAATGCCACAGTTCAAGCAAAAAATCTATTAAAAGACAGCTAGTACTGCATGGACTAAGATATTCATAGGGAAGTATCAGACTAGCTGCCCTTGAAGGCAATTGAAGCCTAGTCCATTTCTTTGTGAGAAGTGAGAATCAAACCTTGTACCCTATGTCTGTGAAGTAAGCACCTTAACCATTATACCAGCCCCCATACATGTATCATGTTTTATATGATTTTTGGTTAAGAAGCACAGTAGTGCACCTGCATCGTTTTAGGAGCTTCTCTTAAATAAGGATATGACTGTGGTCTCTTTACATTTGTTTATGACAATGCCTTCATAAAAAAATTTAATATATTAGGATGCAGAAAGAAAAATCATTGTTACATCCACTAGTTTTTTGAATGTGAGCATATTACATACATACATACATGCATACAAATATTTCAAGCATGGAAAATAATGCCCTTCTAGCCTGCCAATATACCAAAACAGTTTTTCCCATAATAAGTGTATATGCTGTTCTTAAAAATATCTAAATTAGTGCTTGCTTTAATGTAATTTGGGAGTCTATTCCATGCATCAGCTACTCTCTCAGAGAACTAATTGGTACGCTTCTCATTCCTATAGAATCTTCTAAATGGGTTGTCTGATGATTGTCTTCTACTTTTTGATAACCAAAACCATTCCTAGAGTAGTTGCCATACATACCTGAATAAGGTTTCTTCTTAAATGTCTATATGAGACACTGTTCAAATTCAGATATTTACATCTTTCATAGTAATTTAACATTTCACATCCATGGATGCCCTTCACTCATTCCAGTTTACTCATGCTTGCTTTCTCATAAGGTTTACTATAGCAATAACCCACGCCTGGGTGTGGGTAATGCTGGATTTACCCACGGTTGGCGTGGTTTGGTCACGAGGGCGAAGCCCGAGTGGCCAAACAAAGCCAACCATGGGTAAATCCAGCATTACCCACACCCAGGCGTGGTTATTATTATATAATGACATTATTTAAGAAAAAAATAATTACTTTTCTTAAATAATGGCATTGTATAATGCCTCCTTGCTGCCCTTGCGCAGCTGTCTGGTATTCTGCGGCAGTTCTGATGTACGGCGCATGCGTATGCCTACGCAGTAAATCAGAACTGTGGGCAAAAGCAATGGAGAAAGCAAGATCTCCATTGCTTTTAACAAACTGTTTTCGCTGTGTTAAATGGGTTTAACATAGCGAGACAGCTTTAAAAAAAGCAACGGAGAATCTCCGTTGCTTTTTTTAAAGCTGTCTCTGTATGTTAAACCCATTTAACATAGCGAGACAGTTTTGAAAAAAGCAACGGAGAAAGCAAGATCTCCGTTGCTTTTTACAAACTGTCTCACTATGTTAAAGGAGTTTAACATAGCAAGACAGCTTTAAAAAAGCAACAGAGAATCTCCGTTGCTTTTTTTAAAGGTGTCTCGCTATGTTAAACTCGTTTAACATAGCAAAATAGTGAGAAAAAAAGTTATAGTAATGGAAAAAGTCCGGGCGACCGGACCTTTTTCCATTACTACAACTCTGATTTACAATGTGCTCGCTGACCAATCAGTGTGCAGGTTTTTGAATATTAATGGGGGAGAGTTGTATAAATATTGTTATTCCATACTCACATTTGGATATAATGTACTTACAATGATTTCATAATTTCTGATTTCCTAGACATTATAAATCTTTTTATATAACTTATAGTTCTATAACTATCATTAACCAACTGGTTTATATGATTAGAAAAACTTATAGCTGGATCTACCCATATACCCAGGCCCTTCAATGAATCTGCCGTTTCAATCACTTTGTGCTGTATTGAATATTCACCTTTCAGTTTATATTTCCTAAATCTCATAAGCTTAGTTTTTGATGTATTTATGAGCATATTATTCTCCTCTGTCCAAATGGTCAGTTTAGTGAAGTTCTTTTGCAGGCATGCCCTATCTGTAACACATGTAATCAACTTACCCATTTTTAAGTCATCTGTATATAGACTCTAGAGCACCTCAGATGAAAAAGATAGATATGAAAGTTAGAGTCTAAACAAGTATGGACCAAAGATAGAGCCCAGTGGGATACTTTGTCTGTAACCTTGAATTTCATCTGTCCAGTTGCGGTATGATACTTGTGTCAGAAAAATATGTATTAATGTGTGTATTAGTAATATGCTTAGTGCATTTAGAGCTTGAAAAGGGTTAACACATTTATTCTATTTCATACTGCATAAATCTGTACAAACTGCAGTTGTTTTCTGACCTTGTATTGTTAGCTAAAATCTTGCTTGTGCCTTGGAAATTTACTGAGAAGCAGGTGATTTCTGCTTGCATTAGGAAAATAATGAATAGGACAATACTACTTGTATGAAGCTTAGACAAGAAGTTCCATTTTGTGCTCTGAGAAAATACATGGCTGTAGAAGCTATAGATAATTAGGACAAAGCCTGTTTGAAAATATGAACTGCAATCAGCATTTGCTTGTATCTGAATTAGAAAAGTACCTTGAAAAGTAACACTGTACAATAGAGGCTTGTAAATGGATTAATGGTCACCAAGGCCAGGTTGTTTTTCTCAGAAGTTTCTCACAAATCTAGTCATGTCAGCAGAAAATCTGAGCAACATCTGCTGTAGAACAATGCTAAAAGTTGTGTTTGATTATGTCAGCTTAGAAGTCTATGTCTTGTAAAACAGTATAAGAATGAACATACTTCCTGTTAATAGTTAGACAAATCCTTGTATTTGCATGTTTTTGTCTCCTTGCGGCAAGTAAATTAAAAGTGCCTTAACTGAACCTTACGTGTATTGGTCTTTGAAGTTTTTTCCTTTGACAGATTGGTCCTTCGGACTGGAAACCCTCACTTCACCTCGGATCAGACAGGCCAGGTGGTTTGAAACCGTACGGGGAAGAAACCACATTGGTTCTTCTTAGTTGAAAAGCCCTCTGACTGAATTGTCGTACAAAAGAGGCCAGCCACTTTCTGATCTGTGACTGAAGGACGGGTTTACTCGAACCAGGTGATCAATCATGAAGGCTCAGGTAAGGTGAATCTACTTTTTTCTGTTTTAGATCAGGGACTAGATTTGTATTTGTTTTGTTAAGACTTTGTTTATAAGTCAGGGACAGAAAGATTACTGTCTTGTCATAGATCAGGGAAAAAGAGCAGGTAGGCAGTCATTCTGAAGAGACTATAAAAACATCTGTGGTACCACGTTAAAAATAAGGTGTTACATAACGATTAAAAGGGTAGAATAAAATGGGTAATAATTGTACAAAAAGGTCCCAAAATCCGCCGTTAACCGAAGATGCAAAATACATGCAGTCACAGCGTGCTGATAATATTAAATACTACTCAAAATGGGTTAATAAGTATGAATTTGATGGCAAATTAGAAAAATCCTCGCTTGTCAAACTTGTCAAACAGCTTAAAACCGATTCTAGAGGTCGGGTAAAAAAGCAACGTCAATTAGGAATTCCTCAGGCACACAGGTGGATTGAGGAAGTAAACCGAATGGAACAGAAGAATAATAATTCAAAAGCAATGTTTTTAGATGAGGAGGACAATAACTTAGTAATAGCATCAGCCCTTCTGCCTCCCTTACCAGAATATGAGGCAAGTGAACAAGTTAGTCCACCCCTGCGATATCCTGCTGTTACTGAGAGTACAGACACTACAAAAGTGAAACCGTTTATTAGAGATCCCGTCGAGACCAGGTCTCGAACATGGGCAGGAAACTCAAAAGGAGACATTGAGTTATATCAAATGGGTAGAAATTCACGATTTATGAGTGAAGAAGAAATATGCCCACTTATAGAAGTACCTAATCCTCAGGCAGGGCAAGAAGGTCAGGACCCAACTATTCTAGTGTATAGACCCTGGACTCCGGAAGACATCCAGAAAGCCACTGAGGGAATTCCCCATCCAAAAGTTAATTTTAGAAAGTTCTTAGAAGATTTGCAAGGAATGAGGCTAAGTTATAATTTAAACGGAGAAGAGGTAGAAAAAGTAGTCAGACAAATTGTGGGACCAGATTGGCACATGATTAGTGGCGACTGGAATCCCCGTGACGCTACGCTCAGGCCCCTCCCACATAGTGGCGCAGAATTAGACAACAGAGTGGAAGGTCTTACAGACTGAATCTCTGAGAAATGGAAGCCTAGGGCAGACTGAACTTGCATTAATCAATGCATCCAACAGGAAGGTGAAGCTATTGACAGATATTATGCCAGACTATTAGAATGTTTTAATAACCATTGTGGAATGCAGGTTCCTGAAGATCAGACACATGATTCCCCATATGAGCAGCAGTTAAAGAATGCATTTTTGAAAGGTAGTATTATTACAAAGCACATGGTAGATCATCGTACAAGCAGATTACAGTCATTACTTGAATATGCTAGGCATGCCGAAAGGCATTTTAATAGCAAAAAGAAAAAGAAAGCCCAAGTATTTTCTGTGGAAGATGGAGCAGAAGTTTATGTAGTACAGTCCAGGAAAAAGGGCAAGAGAAATGCCCAGGGAAACAAACAATCTGATCAACGATCAGAGGACTTTGAAGGGCGAAAGAAAAGGGGTGAATGTTTTAAATGCGGTAAAAAGGGACACTTGGCAAGGGATTGCAAGAAAAACAAGAAAGCAACCATGGAAGATAAGGTGGGTGAGGACTGACTATATGATAGTCAGGAATCACTAGAAGGGGATAGCAGAGAAAGGACAAATGAGAATGTAATAGCGGGAGTAGAGAATGTGACAGAAGAAATAGAGGAAGTGCAGGAAGATACGGATAGCGAAGAAAATGAAATATTGGATTTGGCTTTATTGAGCTTAGAGCTCTGTTTAGCAGACACGAAACCAGAAGTTACACTCCTGGTAGAAGGGAGGGAAGTCAGATTCTTGTGTGACTCAGGGGCCTGATACATCCCTCCAAACTGCCAGAGAACTCAGAGTCACCTGATTACATACTAGTGAAAGCAGCTAATGCCAGCTGTATCGGGAGCCCCTCTCCCATAATATTGCAATAACTGATCCTGTTTCAGGATTGACCCAGAAAAGCAAAATTGTTGTTTCTGCAAAATGCCCAGTAAACCTCTTGGGCAGAGACCTTATGCCGCTATTTGGTATAGCAGTAGTTCCGACTATGCAGGGTATGGAAGCACAGCGACAAATTGATACCTTTGTGGTGCAAACGGAAGGTAAAACATGTTATTGGTACAGCCAGGACTTGGTTACGACTGGTCCAGGGGCAGTGACCGAAGAATTGATGAATGTAGCCATCAGCAAGTTCCCCTCCCTTGACATTGATAAACAGCATTTGTTGCACTGTACGCTGTATTATTGTAACACACCAGGACCTGATAAGGAATATGAGCAAGAATTGTTTGGAAATTGTGCAAACAGACTGATATTATGTAATCTGTACTGGGACACAGAAGGGAACAGTGTAGCCAGTTGTTCATTGCCCTAGGAAGTCTTTGCACTCTATAAATCTAATCGATTACCACATGTTAGCTTAACTAAGGACAAGAATGTAAAATGGGTAGACTTAGGAGAAAAAGTCACGAGATGGGAAAAACAGACAGAGTTAGAACTGTCAGAACAGGGAGTACAAATGCAGTAGTTGAATTAGATAACTCAGACCCACCTAGCTGTACACTTGCAGTCTAGCAAGGACAGCTGATTAGCACTCCTATTGAAGGAGGAAGATAATGCCTTACAGAATATACCAGAAATTCTTTGGTCAACAGGAAAATCAGATGTAGGGCTTATTCGTACAGCGGGACCAGTTACTATAATGCCAAAGTCAGCATTTAGACCACAAAAAAGACAGTATCTCTTAAGAAAAGATGCAGAGGTAGGAATCAAACCTATTATAGCAGCTTTACTTAAGGAAGGGATGCTGGTGGAATCTCCTGATTCATCATGTAACACACCCTTATTTCCTGTTAAGAAAGCAAATGGAGAGTGGCGTATGGTCCAAGATTTACAAGCTGTAAATGACGCAATAATACCAAGGGCACCTACGGTGGCAGACCCACACACCCTGTTGAATGATTTAAAACCTCAACAGAAATATTTTTTCTGTGGCAGATATCAGCAATACGTTCTTCTTGATACTGATACACCCTGACAGCCAGTATTGGTTTGCATTCACATTTCAGGGGAAAAGGTATACATATACGCAACTACCACAGGGGTATTGTGAAAGTCCAACAATATTCTCACAAGAAATGGCAAGCAACTTGGCGGTATTTACCCCACCAAGAGGTAGCCAGATTTTGCTTTATGTTGATGATACCCTGCTGGCGTCCCCCACCCAGCAAGATTGTAAAGAAGATACTATAGCGCTATTACAATTTTTAGCCACTGAAGGACATAAAGTAAACAAAAATAAACTGCAGCTTTGGAAAAAACAAGTTAAATACCTAGGATATGTAATATCCAAGGAGGGTAGGACATTAGATGAGGACAGAAAAATAGCGATTTTGCAAGCACCAAAACCCACCACCAAGAAGGAAATGATGTCCTTCTTGGTTACGACTAATTTTTATCGGAGTTGGATTCCAAACTATGCCTTGGAATCTGCACCGCTGACTAACCTGATTTATAAAAAGCCTATGGCTGCACAGGATTTGTTACAATGGACACCAGAAGCAGAATCTGCTTTCTGCAAACTGAAACAGTTAATAGCATCCTCGTTAGTTTTGGGATTACCAAACTATCATAAACGTTTTTTTCCAAACTGTAGATTGTAAGCAAGGTTATATGACATCAGTGTTAACACAGCAGCATGGGGACAAGCAATGCCCTATTGCTTATTATTCATCACAACTGGACCCAGTGGCACAGTCTTTACCTCACTGTGTACAAGCAGTAGCTGCAGCTGCAATGGCAGTACAGGCTTCGGCCTCAGTAGTGTTGTTCCACCCTCTCACATTGAGAGTGCCTCATGCAGTCACAATTATTTTACTGCAAGAGAAGGTAGCATATCTTTCCCCTGCTAGGCATCTTTCCTGTATGACTATACTGTTGAGCCAACCTCATATGACACTTGAATGATGTATGACTTTGAACCCTTCTACCTTGCTCCTAACCCCTGCAGATGGCACACCACACAGCTGCCTGCAGGTGATTGAGCAAAAGACACTGCCTAGAAAAGATCTTACGGATGTTCCCTTGGATGATGCCAAGGTGACATACTACGTGGATGGCTCATGCAAAAGGGGTCCTGCAGGGCAGAACCTAGAAGGATATGCAGTAGTTTCTGATACTGATATTATAGAAACGAAATCTTTACCACATAATTTATCTACACAGGCAGCAGAATTGATTGCCTTGACACGGGCATGTACCTTAGCAAAGGGTAAATGTGTGAACATTTTTACTGACAGCCAGTATGCTTTTTCTACTGTACATGTTTTTGCGCAACAGTGGAAAAATCGAGGAATGATAACATTTACTGGCAAACCAATTAATCATGCACAGTTTATTTTAGATCTTTTAGAATCTATTCAGTTACCTCAAAAAGTAGCTATTTGTAAATGCACAGCTCATACCAAACAACAGGATAGGATTTCAAAAGGTAATGCGAGGGCTGATAGAGCTGCAAAGCAGGCAGCTTCAGAAGCATTTCTTTTGAATGAGGAATTACAACCCTCTGAGGTTTTAGACTTAGAAATGTTAAAGACAATGCAGACACTTACTACGTAAGCTGAAAAACAAAGATGGATAAAATGAGGAGCAATTCTTGAAAAGGGGCTGTACATCTCTAAAGAAAGAAAACCGATATTGCCATCTAATTTGTTTAGATATGCAGCTTTGTTGAGCCATGAGCAGTGCCATGTCTCAACAGGGGGGATGGTACAGCTGGTGAACCAAGTGTTCACGACGTATGGATTTACAAACTACTCTAAAAAATTTTGTTCGTTATGCCACTTTTGTAATAAACATCATGCACATGGGGCGTTAAAGCCCAAGCAAGGGAGTTTCCCTACACCACCGTATCCATTTCATACTATCTGTATGGATTTCATAGAGTTGAATAAATGTGAAAATAAGAAGTATTGTCTTGTCATTGTAGATATGTTTTCCAGATGGGTGGAAGCCTTTCCGACTAAAAATCTAGATGCTACGACTGTGGCCAAAGTTCTTGTTAAAGAAATCATCCCTAGATTTGGCATTCTGGAAAGGATCTACAGTGACAATGGCACACACTTCGTGAACCAGACCATACAGCAGTTAAGTAGACATTTTGGTATTTCTCTAAAAAATCATTGTGAGTATCACCCTCAATCTGCAGGGCTAGTAGAGAGGCATAATGGGATTTTAAAAAGTAAGCTAAGAAAATTAATAACGGAAACACAGAGAAATTGGGTGTACTGTCTATGACCCTGGCACTGTTGAGCATGAGAACTGTTCCAAATGCAAAAGGATTGACTCCTTTCGAAAAACTCTTTGGAAGGGCTTATTATATACCTAAGTGGAAATCTCTCATGCCCGCAGACCAGGAAGCTGACAGTACATTAGCTGAGTATATGCGAAACCTTTTAAATTCTAAACATTTGTTGCAGTTAAATTCTGTTTCAGATAAAGAACGAACCAGACCGTCAGAAGTGGCAGTGCCCCCTGGAGCGTGGATCTGGCTGAAGATAGTTAGAAGAAGAATTGGGCATCTCCAAAGTGGGAAGGTCCATACCAAGTGCTTTTGTCAACACCCACTGCAGTCAAAATCGCGGAGCATGCCTCCTGGATCCACCTGACGCACTGTAAATTAGTTAAAAACTTTAAACTGGACAAAAATCTTGTTACATGCCAAGAGCAAAAATGATAGAGTCCAGAAGAAACAGGAATGCAGAACAACCCTTTCCTCAGAAGTATTGCATAATCATCCTGTTAACTGTACTAGTGACAATAATCTTTTTGTTGTGGCCTTTTATTTTCCCAGCCACACAGACTGAACTGAATAAACATGAAGCGTTACTCATAAACTGGCATCCAAACTTTAACACTTACCAGGCAATCAAATATGTGTATGCTGAGACTTTCAATGTTTCGAATTGCTGGATTTGTACAGCTTTGCCAACAGCATACGGTGGGTTATTAATGACTACGGTCCCCCTAGGGGTCAATGAGACCTGGGAGAACTTGATTTATGATATCTCAACCATTACAGCACAAGATAAAATAGCATTGCACTTGTCTGTTCCACAAAAGGGAACTTTGTGTTTTTATAAAAATGATACTGTTCAGGTGGGTTGGAACAATTGCAATGTGACTGTTCCTTAAAGATGTTACACTAAAGGTAACAATGTAGATCTTTATTGTAATACAAACTATGATTCATTTCTTGGATTGGAGCACAAAACACGAAGTAAAACATAATTCTGTTCTTTATAAACAGCTGTCTACAATTGATAGAAAAATGTTTCTTGCAGGGCGAGTGCATATTCATAGCAAGGTTACTACTAAAGTAGAGGACT
Source organism: Protopterus annectens (assembly GCF_019279795.1). NCBI lineage: Eukaryota > Metazoa > Chordata > Ceratodontiformes > Protopteridae > Protopterus > Protopterus annectens. The sequence continues at coordinate 206,881,153 of NC_056737.1, read as the reverse complement.
GTTATTTTGTGTGTGGCAGAAAGGCATACAAATGGTTACCTGAGAATTGGTCCGGCAGTTGTTTTTTGGGTTACCTGGTTCCGGCCATACGACACACCGCAGTTTTGCCTCGAGGAAAAATTTGAAATGTCTGAGAGGTCGTCAAGAAACCTGTAAATCCAGTGGGACAAATCGATGCACGTTGGAAAGACCATCATTCCATAGACAAAGGACTGACACATATGGACTTGAGTGATAGCGTTATATCATGGGCAGGCATATTACCGGCATATGGAGCAGTGAAATCAATCTGGGAGCTGAGAAAACTGTCAAAACTTCTCAAGGTAATGAGTAATGCAACTTTTTCCGCTCTCGAATTGGTGACTGATGAACTGAATGCTATGAGAACTGTAGTGCTTCAGAACCGCATGGCTCTCAACTTTACCCTAGCGGCGAGAGGTGGTACTTGCGCTTTAATCCAAGAAGAATGCTGTTCGTATATTCCTGACCATAAACACGAGATAGACAATCATCTTGAGGTAATTCAGCAAGTGTCAGCCATGACCAAACCAGGCCCAAACCCACTGATGGACTTTTTCCAGAAATGGTTTGGGGGGTGGGGTACCATCCTAATGAACATCCTGATTTCCATTTGTATAGGTATGCTCCTACTGGGAGTATGTGTTTGTTCTGGTATTCCCTGCATGAAAAGACTGATTAAAGACCTTGTAGACATGTCAGTTTCTGAAACCTTATATCAAAGTACTGAGTTTGAAGAACTGTTAAAAGACTGATAATGCTTTCATAAGTTTAAACTGAATGACTCTCTTAACTGCAAATCCTGAGTGGAAGAGGTTAGGAGAAGAAAACAAACTGTTTATGCTTATTTTGAAAGTAGAATAAAAGTATTAATGGGGGGAAATGTCAGAAAAATAATGTGTGTATTAGTAATATACTTAGTGCATTTAGAGCTTGAAAAGGGTTAACACATTTATTCTATTTCATACTGCATAAATCTGTACAAACTGCAGTTGCTTTCTGACCTTGTCTTGTTAGCTAAAATATTGCTTGTGCCTTGGAAATTTACTGAGAAGCAGGTGATTTCTGCTTGCGTTAGGAAAATAATGAATAGAACAATACTACTTGTATGAAGCTTAGACAAGAAGTTCTGTTTTGTGCTGTGAGAAAATACACAGCTGTAGAAGCTATAGATAATTAGGACAAAGCCTGTTTGAAAATATGAACTGCAATCAGCATTTGCTTGTATCTGAATTAGAAGAGTACCTTGAAAAGTAACACTGTACAATAGAGGCTTGTAAACGGATTAATGTTCACCAAGGCCAGGTTGTTTTTCTCAAAAGTTTCTCACAAATTTAGTCATGTCAGCAGAAAATCTGAGCAACATCTGCTGTAGAACAATGTTAAAAGTTGTGTTTGATTACGTCAGCTTAGAAGGCCATGTCTTGTAAAACAGTATAAGAATGAACATATTTCCTGTTAATAGTTAGACAAATCCTTGTATTTGCATGTTTTTGTCTCCTTGCGGCAAGTAAATTAAAAGTGCCTTAACTGAACCTTACGTGTATTGGTCTTTGAAGTTTTTTCCTTTGACAACTTGCCATGTCCTATTTGTAAGTCATGCAGCTATCCGTCTTATCAACAGTACATCAGCACCTAGTTGTTCTAATTTATTGATCAGTGCATGACCCTATCAAATGCTGAAATTAAATATATACAAATTATATGACAGCAGAATTTTTCATTCATAGCTGTTATAATATTATTATAGAACATCATGTTGTAGGTAGCAACAGATGTCTTTTCAAAATATGCATGTTGCTATATGGTTTCACGTCCCAGCCTTTTTAATTCTGATAATAATTTATCCAATATAAGCTTCACCATTATTTTTCAACAATATAACAGTAAACATAAAGGTCTGTATGACTCTTGTTTTGTCCTACTTCCCTTTCCCTTAAAGATAGGTTTAACAAGTGCATGTCTCCAATCTTGAGGAATCCCCCCATTATTTATATGACCTAGTAAATAAAAATATAATTGCACTGTAAGTTCATGCCAAAGTATTCTCAGTTCATTATTACTAATTCCATTTCCTCTCTATGCTTTCTTTGAATCCAGTTTACATAGTTCTTTTTCAATATAATCTAATATGATTTCAGTATCGGAGGTTAACTGGAAGCCACTACTATAATTTATCACCCTCTTTGTGGAGACAAACCGCTTTGCATAAGATTTTGTAATTATATCTATAATCTGTTGTCTGAGAATACATTTTAGAATCTACACACACCCCCTGATTTACTAATCTTCCATGCAGGACTAATCTAATCCTGCACAGAAGTGGCAATTTAAGAGGAGGATGGTAGCACACCATGCATATTAATGAAGGCACGCTTCCTGAACTCCAAATGCTACATGGAGCGTGGACAAGTGCAGGGGGCATATCTGAGAGCAGAGCTCTAAGAATAAACACACCCCTGCAAAGTTGAACAGAAGAATGTGTAAATAAATGAGCGAGACAGCTCACAATTGTCTGCATATCCCCACCAACAGTCACCATGTGTTCAACAGCAAGAGTACAGTCAAATAAAATGAAGAATCCCTATTATTGATGTGTTTTAAAACCCCGGGTACAGCTAACCGTAGGTGCACGAGTTTGCCCATCGCCTAGCTATGGTTAAAGCAGCTGAAAAGGCTGAAGAGGATAACAAGGAATATATATGCAAATGAAGCAGCACAGCAATAGTGTAGTGGTTAGAGCATCCGCCTAACGAACAGGCATTCCCGGTTAAAGTCCCACTGCAGCACATGTCATTTTCCATGTGAAATCTGTATATGAACATAATTTTACATTGTTTTGCCGTATAACCTACAGAATAACAATTAAATGTGAACTGGAGTACTGCATGAAATGCACATGTGAAGTGTTAGTGCCATAATGAATAAGGCACATGTATGCAGGTCAAAGCACAAATAAGCAGCGGTAAGCGTTTGCAAGTACGTTTACGCGGGGGTAAGCATTGCCCACACAGAGTAAGCAAAGTAGAAGCTAATGAGAGTAAGAAACTGTAACCGGAGGTTAGCAGTGCTTACCGTCATGCAAACCCACTTAGAACTGCTGTAAAGTGCCTTAATCACTCTGGCTCTAATGGCCCATGTTCCGCCCAGCAACAAAATAAACTGCATCAGCAAGGCTCAAGCCCAGGACCCTGTGCACTATAGTCACAGTAGCTAACCACTAAGCCATCATAGCAATAGATAAGTGAGATTAAGGCCATACATCCCATACACCCACATGGATATATATATATATATATATATATATATATATATATATATATATATATATATATATATATATATATATATATGTGTGTGTGTGTGTGTGTGTGTGTGTTTGTGTGCTTGTGCATAGATATACACAGATATACAGCTATGATAGGAAACAGCACACAAGAATGACATATGTTCACAGGCTATGCCAATGAAAGTGAGGGGCCCAAGCAAGAAACATGTAACACATAGTATGACCTCACCCCCCTCAAGCCGGACAGAGGAAACATACACACAAACCCACAAACAATGTAAATAGTCCACTGCTTCCCAGACCACAGTGCAGGATAAAACTGGGGGGGTACACAGTGCACCCGTGAAATCTAATCTTGGAACACAGACAGGAGTGTCCCACCCCAAAAATTGACATATTACGAAGGAAGCCGATGTGACAACCATTCTGGCCGGGGTATGTACATACCAGGAATACAAGGGTGGGAAACCCTGATGACCCATGGGTCGAAACAACATACGACATGGGTCCCATGAAGTGGAGAGTGGGCAGTGTGTAGTGGTGTGTTCAGACCCGACCTGCACCCAGAATAAGGATGGGTGCTGTAGAAGAGGTGTTGGTGGGGGAACTATGGGTAGCTAGTTATGGGTTTAGGTGTGCAGGTGTTGGCTGATGTGGGTCTATATGGACAGCCCCAGGGATGTAAGCAAAAGTGTTCATTGGGCAGAGGCGCTGCCCAACGAGCAGCCACATCTGCTATGAGTCCCACTGCAGAAAAGTCTAATCTACATGGCAAAGAACGGAATAACCAGATGTAGATGTATATATGTAGAGGTATGTGTGTATAGCTACCCATAGCTACATGAAGATATACCTGTCCCTCTCCGTAGTACAAATGTATACATACAGAGACAGAATACATATACATGCCCACATATAGATATATACATATGCAGACACCCATACACCCATATGTCGTTAGATATATATAGACAGCAATATATAAATATATACATGTATGCATACAAATACAAATATATACATATATATGTATATAGATATATAGAAATATATATGTATATATGTGTGTAAACATACACATATATATAGCTAGGGTATTAATTGAATCATGTATGTAAATCACATCTGTTAACCGGGCAACTCTGGCTGAGCTTTTGGCTCATTTACAGCAGATACCTGGGGAGAAAAGCTCCTCAGGACTAGAAAACAATTTGTTAAATAGTAGTATACAGCAGATATATATATATATATATATATATATATATATATATATATATATATATATATATATATATATATATATAGATAGATACATATAGATATGATACACCAGTTAAGGATTACATTTGTTCACAGGCCATGCCAATGGGGGTGAGGGGTCCAATCAACAAACGTGTAATACGTAGCATCAACCCCCCCCCCCACCTAGACAGGTGAAACATACAAACACACAATACAAGTAAACACACCACTGCTTCCCAAACCACAGGCAGGATACTACCAGTGGGAGAGACCTGCCAAGTCTAATCTTGAAACAAAGACATCAATGTCCCTTGTGGGACACCCCAAAAATTAATGATCATCTGAGTCAGTCCCTGTAATGATTTATCTAATCAGGCTGTATACGTACATGGACCAGTAGGTTGTGCAAGCCTGATGACCCATGGGTCGACACAAAGTATGACATGGGTCCTGACACGTGGAGAGTGGGCAGTGTGTAGTGGTGTGGTTAGAACCCACCTGCACTCACAGTAAGGATGAGTGCTGTAGAGGAGGGGCAGGTGGGGGAACGCTGGGTATGTAATTATGGGCCTAGGCGTGCAGGTGTTGGCTGGCGCAGTTTTATTAGGACCACCCCGGAGATGTAAATAATATTGCAAATTGGGCAGAGCTTATGCCCATACCTCTCAACCTCTAAGAGCAAAACCACTGGACAGAACCTAAACCGTTAAGGAGACAAATAGGGACAGAAAGCACATATTCCACTTACAACCTTAAAAAGCTGATAGAATAATAGGTTATGCATTAGCATGACTCAGCTGAAGGATGTGGGGTCCTAAACCCCATTACTTGGCTGTATGTAATGGCGTCAGTTCCCAGGTATCTGCCAGAGAGGTGCAGATTGTAAGCGGAACACACCAATAGTATGAAGCAAACTCTGGACAGGCCACGGATTCTGTACAGTCGACAGGCATGCTTACGCCTAACAGGCAGCCATTCCTGATATGGGTCCCACTGCAGCACAGTCCAGTTTACATGGCTAAGTACGGTATAACCATATGTGTTGTTGCATAACCCACTACCTACGAACACATGGTTGCAACACCACACTGTAGGCATGTAAGCAGAAGTAATAGGCATCACAAGGTATTATTGAAGTCCTCACCCCCACCCAGGGGTGTGAGTGTCCGACGCAAACACCAAATGCAGTGCATATGCACAGCTGTTGTCGTAGACAACATGGCCAGCTGTGGACCTTCCCTGCAGCCATCCTGCACATCCCTGGATAATCCCCCTACTAACACCTCCCTTTGTGCCCCATGCACATGACGTACCTATCAGCCCCTGTTCCATTTCTATTAATGTCTACAGGTACACGCAGGTGACACCCTCTTTCCCCACTATATTGCCAGTATCTTGAACCCCAACCCACATGTAGTATCACAGCTGTCCCACAGGACACATGTAACTAACACATGAAGGAACACCACAAGCACACCTGGAGCAGCACAGGCTCACCACCTTGCGAAACCCACCCCCCACCTCACACTCTATGCCACTACATCAACTAGTGATACCTACACCTCTTGTCCTGCCTCACATACAAATCCCAACATACGACATACCTTCCCTATTGCTCCCCATCCAATTATACCTACGGGCTATTCTACAGTCACAATGTCTGCCTGGCTACACTACCTACCTGGCTATTCGCCTCTAGTGTACCACACAGGTATGGAATAACTACACCTACCCTGAATACCTGCATGTAACTTATCCAGACCTGTGAAACAGGAATCCTACTTCACCTTAAACTGACCTTTGTCAACAGTCATACCTGACATGTAAACCTGACCTAAGCATGGATAATAACAACAGTTTAACATAAACTAAGCATGATTAATGGGGACGTAGTAATGTTATGTCTGTTACCCTCTATGAATGTAAACACCCCAATATTAATTGGGATATGTAGCTGGGGTCAATGTAGAGCTCTACACCCCGGGCCACCGCTGACAATGGACAAGCATACAGTCCGACTGTCCCAGTTGACAGATGTGAACAAAATGCACAATGTTATGCGTGTGTATGCGGGAGCAAGCGGGTGTAAGCCTGTTTGGCCTCCAGTATGCGAGTACCACACTGGTAAAGCAATATAGAGGCTAAGGGAGTGCAAGACGCCGCAACCAGAGGTTAGTAATGCTATGCTTCATGCAAACAAGTGCATACCAGCCTACAAATGTTCTACAGTGCCTTAGTCACCCTGTAGCCAACAGCTGTTGTTGTGGCCATTAACAAAATAATCTGCACTGCCAGGGTGCAAACTCCCGACCCTGTACACTATAGTAGACGTGAGTTCCACTAAGCCATGGCAGATACACATTCAGCTGCTGTGATCACAAACACATCATCCAGCACAAGCATCCACAGTATAGGAAATGTATATAATTATGTAGATGTATGTGTGTGTGTATGTACGGATATTATATATATATATATATATATATATATATATATATATATATATATGACAAATGAACGTCGTGACAATAAAGCATACAAAAAGAATGCGAAGGAAAACAGCAGCAACACCTGTATTATTTAGTGCTGTCATTTTATGTCATATCAAGCTGGGCAGGGGTGAGCAAATCATTGCTTCTCAAACCACAGGCAGGATACTACCAGTGGGAGTAACATTGTCCACCTGCTAAGTCTACCTTACAAACAATTACAGGGGAGTCCCTGGTGGGACTACCCAAAAATTGAGGGTTGTTTGGACTTCCGACCATTACACAAGTCAGGGCAAGTATGTTCAAGGACTAAAAGGTTGGGAGAGCCTGATGATACATGGGTTGAGACAACATACGTGTAGGGTCCCTAAAGCTGGGGAGAGGGCAATGTGTGAAGGTGTGTTATGGCTGGGATAGCAACTGGAGAATGGATGATTTGTGTGTATGTGGAACTCAGGTGGGATGTAGGAACCATGGGTATGAAATATGGATCCAGGCGTGTCAGGGTTGGATGGCCAGGTTCTAATTGGACTGCCTCATGGAGGTCAGCAAGTTTGTTAAAAATATATATGCATACACACATACATACATCTATATGTGGAAGTACATTCCCTGTACAACATTCATTCCTTTTGCAGACATAAATAACATGTAAATGTCCCTACACACCTCAACAGTAGATAGAATAATAGGTTGTGCATAACCATAAATGTAATAGGTTCATAGGTAGGTACTAGGCTATCTGCCAAAGGGCATTTATAAGTCTAGCCAAGGTATGTCGGCTCACGCCGCTCCACTGATCAATTTACTGGGCCACTGTCAAGTGGAGCTATTGAATTGATCCCAGTATGTCCCAATCTTTGACCCCCACCCCCAATTATATTTGGCTTTGGCTAGACTTCTTACTTTGAGAGGTTGAGAGGTATGATTCTCATGTATGTTTAGTTGTGTTGTTTGGCCTCTAAGGCTGAAGTCATGACTGAATGGATTCCTGACTCATTGGAATAGTGTATACTCAGTTAACAGATGTTAAATAAACATTTATTCATAGTCCATTACAGAAAAGATGGTGACCCCCTTCTCTGCACTGTGGCTTATATATCCCAACTCAATTTCATGCCAGATGCATGGCCTTTGTAACAGTGCATGCCTTACTTAGACTGTCATGAAATGCTTTTTATCTCTCTCTCTCTCTCTCTATATATATATATCACTAATTTTACGGAGGAAATGGAGCTTAAATGGATTTTTAGACTGGGTGCACACAGATGCTTAGGTCTAAACGAATCTGTATCCATCAGACCCGTTCTTAAAGCTAGACCAATACAGTGACATCTATACTTTTCCTTTTCTGATCTGACCTCTTGCAGTTACACCTAGTCTTTGCCACATTTATGGCAGTGTATGTCCTATTGGGTACATCCATTCCTTACCGTGGCTTACTACAGAGTATAAGATACGATCTGCATGGACCGTAGACAATCGGTCTTAATTACATTGTATATTATGTCCTGGTCGAGCCTTGTTTTGTATATTGCCTTTTTGTACATACCGACAAGTTGTTTAATACGCTGTAGACACAGACTACTGCAGTAGTCATTTGCCATAGTGGGGGAGTAATCAGGGAGGGTTATTCCATATTGTGATATTATTGAAGTAGGACCCCTAATGTAGAAGGATATGCTGGAATATAGACAACGACCAAATATATTGTTTTGTTATGTAATAGAATGTGTTATCCTACACTGATTCAATCGATGTCTCAGGAACCACAAGATGCCATGACAACCCTATTTAGGCAGTCATTGAAGGGCATTTTGGATTTGATGGGTTAAACTGGGGATATTATTTAAATTTACTAATCTTTTTGATCATTACTCCCACATATGTATATTTTTATCCCATATATCTTTATCCTTTATTTATTTGGGAATGGGTTTTTAGCATTTTGTATATATCTAATACAAGAAGGAATTTTTTACATATTAGTCTTTTTTATACTGTTTTGTCTATGTAGCAGAATGCATTGATGCATAACTAGCACATGATTTCACTTGTTTTTAAATGTCTATAGGAAATGACGTGACTATAGGATGTGATGTGTCCCTATAAAAGGAACACTGAGTCTTTTAAAAATTGTTAACGTCTGATGAAGCGACCCCTGAGTCGTGAAAGCGCTTACGTTTTTATTAAAGGATTTTCTGGCAATCGAACCGTTGATTCATTCCATATATGCTCTGGTGAGACCTATTTTGATTGTCTTTGGCATCGTTGCTGTACTTGATATACTTGGGGCTATATCTACCGTCATTTGGAGCTATATCGACCACTATTGGTTGTGCAGTTGGTATCCGCTTGTGCTTGGGAACTGACATATATATATATATATATATATGCAACATTTTGCAACATTTTCACGATTCTGCTTGGATATAAACTTCCAAGGCAAAATAAGCTGTTGTTTTGTTTCCGTTGTATATTGCAGTACTCAGTGGCGGATTTAGGCATGGGTGCAGGGGCGCGCGCCAGCCCCTTTTTAAACTTGCTTGTTTTTTTTTTTGTTTTTTTTTTAATAAGTTGTCTCTTTAATCCTGTAACCAAACTCGCGCCAGCCCCTTTTTAAACTTGCTTTTTTTTTTAAGTAAGCTACCTCTTTAATCCTGTCACCAAATGCACCTATACAGAGATGCGATTGGAGGTTGCAGTCAGATGATTTTGTTTTTTTATAACAATCCACCTCCAACTGCATCTCCATTGTATTTTAGGCGGGTTGTAGAGAGCTGTGATAGTGTTCGGGTAAAGGTTTAGTAACTGTCTGCCAGACAGAAGACAATTTAATTTTAAAATAAAAATGACAGTTGGAAAAACTACTTTGAAAGTGCTGTCGAGTGTGAGCCAGTGATCCACATCGAGGTAATTTCATTTTTTTATTTTACTGGTCTAATTTCCAAGGTGCCAAGCAGTACGTTTGCGAGTGTGCAGTGTTTGCCGCGCTAACTACAACCGTATAAATTATGCAGAGTCTTTGAATAATTGTTCTGGTTTAAAATGCAATAATATATTTTTTATTATCATCGTATAAAAAACAAGTTTGAGTAAAAAAGATGTTTTATTCTGTGACTGACATTTTGAGTAAATGGTTTATTGTGTTATATAGTGTCTGTTGTAATAAATGGCATTTTTCTCGTCAGGCCACAACAGAAAATATGTAATACCTTACTTTTCTATGCAGTCAGTAAAACAAAATAAACAGATAAATTATTGCCTGTACAGAATCAAAATTTGTCAGGAGTCATAGATGGATTACAATGGGAAAGAAAATCTGTGTCATGAGCTAAAGAGTAGACAAAAACACCTTAAAACTGGTGGTTTGTATAGCTTCATGGAATATAATGATTGACTGCAATTATATTTCTTTTGTCTTATTGAAGGCGCCTGAATAGAATGTAAAATTATTGTTTTGTTATGCCCTTTGTATGAAAAACAAACTTAATATGTTGTTGATTTCTTTCTTTATTACTTCCATTGTTCAAAGTAGTTTGTCTAATGTTAAATTATAGAAGAAGGAAAAGTGTCTCCTTAACCTTTAACTGCATAAACCATGTTGAATATTTAAAATGTATTCAGTGCATGATATATCACAATTAGTTGCACTGTACAGCCACCATAATGAAAGGCTTGTGTTTAAACAATTGATAGGTAATGTGTGTGTATAGAGTTAAAGAAAATTGATTTGGCCTGCTGTAGCATATTAAAACTGTAATAAAAGTTAATAAATAGTTGAGAGTGCAAAGTACTGCAGAATATCATTTCCAGTGATTTCAGTGCTCTAACGATGCGTCTCTGTGATCATCTGTCTCTAGTGCATACTGTTTCACTACACAGACAGACAGACTTCAAGCAGTGTTTTAGTGAGAATATACTAACTTTTGACTGAACAGGTGAAGGTCAGTTTCACAGGTTAATTGTATGTTGCTTACATTAATATATACTTAAGTGATTGACAGTGTGAATGTAAACAAAGTTTTATAGTCTCCAGTTTTGGCTGACGTCTAACAGTGGGGGTTGGGTTAGGGCAACAACTGTAAAGAGAAGTGAACTGCTTATATCTCAAACTGAACTCAAAGCTCTTCTCTTTATAAGGATCAGTTTGTTTTCTTTGTTCTACTCAGCATTTCATTCTCTGCATGCATAAAACTAGTGCTGATTTTGTCAAGCTGTTTGCACTTTGCTGTTTTATTCACATTTCTTGGTCTGTCAGGTTAACTATTCACTATTTATGTCTCTGATTTCAAATAACTTTTGAGTTTTGAGATTGTTGCTAGTTCTTTGAATCTTGGGAGAGATCCCAAGTGTTTTATCATTTCAGCTTTTAAATGCTGCCCATTGTCTTCTGGAATACCAGAATGACTTTGTTAGGACTTTGGTTTGCATAGTTGAATTTAATTTTACTCTTTTGTATAATTTTTAGTTCAGGGGAATGAAATGTCACTAATGTATTTTTAGCATATTGTAGGTTACTAGCACAGAAGACTTCAGTCTTTACTTTGTGATGTCATGGTGATGTCATTGATTTTTTTTTTACTATAGTTTCATACATAAAGCACATCAAGTATGGCAAAATAGTTATAGGGGTAAAGTGTGATGACAGAAAACTGCCCAATGGAGAGAGGGCTGTATCTCATGTGTTGGAAATGGTACACATACTTCCCTAAGTGGTACCATCTACCAATATCTAAATGTCAACTGCAAATGGCAAACGTTTCAGCATGGTTGTCTGTTACCAATGCAATGTAAGTTTCTGCCTCTGGCACATTTGTCTCATTTTTGTTTGATTTCTCGCTGCTGTTTTCTTCTCGCTTTCCCACATTCTCGATTAGTGTTTATTTAATGTAGTAGAGCTTTAATAGTTGTATTTTACAATGCAACATCATTTAGGCAGTTTTATTTGAATGCCTCTGTGTTGTTCAACCAAGAAGAAGGGATATTGCACGTTTCTAAACATAACCTGCATTCAGTGTAGAAAGGTGGTTGCTTTAAAAATATAATGGTCTCTTGAAAAGGCTCTGATGTGATGTCAGAATTAAATAAATTCATATTTAAATAGTGATAGCAATCCTATATCATACCCTTATGGTGTGGCAAAATGGGCCTATTACAATGCTATTTCTGATGCTTTATTGTATTTTATTTGCTAATTGGTAAAAGATGCTGGTCCCGAGACCCTTTTTAGTCACAAAAGTAGTTATATTGGTTTATAAAAAGTCACGTCTTGCAAATATAGGAAATACAAATTAAATGTGACCAGTGCATAGCTAATACTGGACGCTAACATAGGTTGATAGTAAAATATATAAAATTGCACATAAACATAATATTATATAGTCTTATTAATATGTACCTGAGTCCAAAATTAAAATTATTAATATACATCAGCAGTAGGGGATTATATAGCAAGTAGTATGAAACTTTTGTAGAGTTGAAATTCCTCCCCCTCCCCAGCTGTACTTAGTCATCCAGCTGTCATCCCTGTTACTGTGACTACCCACCTCCTAGATCCCCAGCTGCTTCTGCCAGGTAGTCCCAGAGCTAACCCTAGATTTTGGTGGGCCTCCCAAAGTTTTGTGGAGTCAGTCTTTCACTGATCATTTGTAATGCGTGGGGAATGTATACCATAGGGAAACATGGGAAATAAGCCAGGATCCATCAGGCATGTCAGTTTATCAACAGACCCTAAACCTATTGCTTGTCCCAGAGAGTCTGGGACAACTCTTACTTTGAGAACGTGATGTGAGCTATCCCATATGATAACTTTGAAGCCTGGGCAGTTATACCGAAGAGGGTATTATTATCTACTCTAGAATATGTCTCGCCACTCTTCACTGACATACCCTTCTCCACCTACAGCTGACTGCATGTTGTCCCATAAAAATATCTGTAGCTCTCTTGTACAAGCTCTCAAACATGAACACTGCCATGTCTCACTCCCCAAAGCTAAACTTCTCCCAGTCACTTGGGGGGAATATAGCTTGCCATTCCCTAACCTGTAAAAGTCCACCCTCAACTCTTAAATATTAAACCATTCCATCTCTAGCTCACTAACTATGCAAACACAAATGCCACTACAGTCATTTAGAATGTTGCACCACATCCTGCTCACCTTGTGATCTAATAGTTTGGAATTCACTGCCGGTTGTTGTTAGAAACTTATCCTCAAATCTAAGTCTAACCTTGGCAGATTCTGTTTTAATGAGCTGAAGTGCAGCTGTTCTTACTGCTCACTTAGAATAAGATTGCTATTGATATCAGTTGTTTCTTGACTCTGCCTTTACTTATATTACACCATTGGTACTGGTTTACATTTACAAGCCTGCAACTAATGTTATATACTTATTTACTAGTTATACTTCTACTTGTCTGCTACTGGCAGCACTGTGTATTAGCTTATTTTACATTATAACCAATCATGAAAAATGACCTTGGGTCCAATCCACTCATAATATTTGAACAAATAAATTATAAAATAAAACTCTCTGACTCAGAAATCCTTCCTCCTGGCTTCAACATCCTCAGGAGTGACCGACTAAACAAAAAAGGTGGAGGCTCTGCCATTATCTACTCTAACCTTCTCTCCATAATCCCCCTGCAAATCTCAACCCCTCTATTCAAAAATACTGAAATCACTGCTTGTCTGCTCCAGCTCAATAAACATAAAAATATCTGTATCATTTCTTTATACATCTCCCCTGGCGACAACATCTCTACCCTAGAGAATATTCTCCACTGGGCCTCATCTGAAATAAAATATGAAACATTTATTCTAGGAGACGTCAACATTGATTGGAACAAAATCAACTCACCTTCCCCCACCCTAGCTATCAACCTTTTCAACTTCTCTCAATTAATCCATTCTACAACCAGGCCCAACAAAAAACACCCCCTGGCTCCATCATAAATTGGATTTTAGTCTCCCACCCTAACAAAATCTCTCTATTTGGAACTATCCCTGACTCCTTTAGTGACCATCTACCTGCCTTCATTCATCGCTCAGCTAACCCCTCTCAATTCCTACATAATTATATCCAAACTCGTAACCTTAGCAACTTCAACCCCATAATCTTCTCCAACATATTCAAAGAAATCAACTGGCAAATCCTTCAAACTCTGTCCCTCAACAATGCCGTAGAACATTTTAACTCCATCTTCCTAAATACTCTCAACTCTCTAGCCCCCCTTAGAAATAAACAAATCAAGGCCAATTCTGCTCCTTGGCTGACCAAAGAGACTAAACAAACCATGCAACTCAGAGACAAATCTTGGAAGCTTTATCAGAAAAGCAAACAGCCTTCTGCCTTGCTCCAATATACCCAACTCCGCAACCAAGTAAAAAAACTAATCATCAGAGACAAAAAAAACTACTACAACAAACTTCAGTCTACTAATCTTAACAACCCCAAACATTTCTGGAAATCTGTTAACTCTCTTCTCCATCCTGGGTCACAAAATGACCCCTGCCCTGACCCTAGTTTAAATGACAATGAACTAAGCTCACTCTTCAACGCTTTATTTACTGACTCTATAGCCAAACTAACCAAAACATTCCCTGATAACAACCTTTCCAACCTCCTAAACTCTCCGAAGGACTGTCACCCTATGTTTCAACTCAAACCAGTTTCCACAACTTTTATAAAAAAGCTCTTAACCAAACTGAAACCTTGTTCCAACGCCCCCGATAACATTCCCCCCTCCTTCCTCAAACACGCAGCCGAAGGAATAGCTCTTCCAATTAGCATCCTGATTAACAGATCCTTAAAAGAGTCATACATTCCCAAACTCTGGCGTTCTGCCTACATTCTACCACTTCATAAAGGAGGTAAAAACAACTCTACTTCTAACTTCCGCCCTATAGCCCTACTCTCTCCTATATCCAAAATTCTTGAGAAATGTGTCCACCGCCAACTCTTACCCTACTTAACAGAGAATCAGCTACTTACACCCACCCAACACGGTTTCCGTCCAGGCCACAGCACTATAACTGCCCTACTTTCCTTCTTAGAAACAGTTAATCAAGCCAGAGATTCCGGACTTCTAGTATCCACTGTTCTGCTGGACCTCTCCAAAGCCTTTGATACCATCTCCCATTCACATCTACTCTGCCACCTCTCCAACCTTAATCTTTCCACTAATACTCTTGCCTGGTTCTCCAGCTACCTCTCTGACAGATCCCAGGCTGTCAGATGGAAGAACTCTACCTCCTCCTTCTTACCTACTCCTACTGGCGTTCCTCAGGGATCCATTCTCGGTCCCTTACTTTTCAACATCTTCATAAACAACCTTCACACTGCTCTCCCTGACACTACAGTCATCCAATATGCTGATGACTCTACCTTAGTCTGCGCCGCCCCCAGCTTTACTGAACTTCTCTCTAAAACTCAAACAGCTTTTTCCACTACAGAAAACTGGATGCACCAAAACCACCTCTCCCTCAACTCCAATAAATCCAAAATACTAATTTTCCTCCCTTCCAAGACTTCTTCCTTAGACAAAAACTCTTTCAACATCCTCAGCCAAGCTAACACTCCAATTGAAGTGGTCCCCTATGCTAAACTACTTGGCATAACCATAGACGAACATCTTAAATTTGACCTCCACATTCAACAAAATATTAAAAAAAAACACCAAAAACTAGGCATGCTCTACAGGAATAATATATTTATTTCCAAATCCTCCAGGCAAACCTTAGCTACCTGCTTCCTCCTACCCTCTCTACTTTATGGAGCCCCTCTCCTAACTAATCTGTCTGCCTCCCTCACCTCTAAACTTGAAGCTTGCTATAATAAAATCTCTAAATTCGCCACCAAATCCAAAAACTCAACCCACCACTGCCTCTCCCTTCAGTCTTTAAACTGGCTAGAACTCCCAAACCACCTCGACTATCTCCAACTAACAACCACTCATAGATTAATATTCTACCCAGAAAAATGCCCTGCTCTATCCAACATCCTCCCCCCTTACATTCCCAACCGATCTCTAAGATCTGAACACCAAAATCTAATCTCCATCCCCAAACCAAAACATCCCGCTGGTCAACATCTTCTATCCTTCACTCTAGGTAGGAAATGGAACTCTCTCCCTCCTTCTCTTAGAACCATACCAAACTCAGACTACTTCAAAACCCAACTTTTCTCACACCTATCTTCAAAATGGAAATGTTCTTGCTTTCACCCTACTTAATCCCAAGGTTCCCCTAGACTAAGCCCCTGTACTCCTGCACCTTTATACACTCAAACTCTAGCTATGTTTTTAGCAGGCTCTAACTTCACTGTATGGATGACAATATTGAATAGTTAGCAAAAAAAAAAAAAAAAAAAAAATTTTGACTAATTTTTAACTTTTGCTGTGTCCTATAAATTCTTGCAGTGTATTGTAAATTTGCATTTTCAATGTTCTTACTGTGTCTACATTCTATTGTAAATATGCATTTTAAAATATTCTTACTGTGAGTACTTTCTATTGTAATTTGAATTTGCAGTGTCTTTGTTTTCTTGCTGTTTGTATTATGTTTTGTATTCTTCTTAAACATTGCATTGGTTGTACTGCCTTTAGAGCTTTTCTCCCCGGGCCTCCACTGAAAATGGGTTCTTCTTCACCCAGTGGACTTCCCCGGTAATCAAACTGAAATAAATAAAATAAATAAATAAATAAAACAGTACAGTTTTGCTTAACTTAATATGAACTTGCAGTGCTTCACTATTCCACTACAGTGTATCTTCAAGATGTCAGGTTGCAGGATGTGTTATGAATAATTATGGCTTTATGGTTAAAGTAACATGCTGCTGATAAATAATGCTTTAAAGGCCTGAGTTTGATAACCCAAATGTAAACCAAGTTACTTAATCACAATAATGTCCCTGTGTTTTCTTATGTAAGAACAATTTGCCCCTTCTGGGTCATAGCCAGTTATATAAATAAATGCAACCATGTCTGCACTGTCTTATTCCAATCTTGAGTGAGCTACAACAGAGCTTAAAGCACCTCATGTTGCAGAAAAGTTGACAGGCGGCAAATTCACAAGTATACAAAACTGGATAAACCTGGAGAGATCTAGAAACAGAAAAAGGAGGAAAACAAATTAATTTCTGCTCTTAAAACTATGCTGTGTCAATTCCCTTCATATTAACCAGTACTGCCATAATGCTTCATTTACCACCTTTATTTTGAAATTGTTCTAACTTAAGCATTATGCAAGTTACCGGTATATAATATCATAAGCACAGTGCAACACTCCCTCTTTTTAATTTAAATCTGTAATTGTCAGTGTTCTACATCAATTGATTCTTCTAATATGAAGCTATGATGACTTAAGGACTGCATTAATTGGTGGAAAGCTCCAGTGTCTCACACCTTGTAGCACATTTGCCTTCTTTTATTTAAAGTTATAATGTTCCTCCTATCCCTCACACTCACTGCTTTCTAATTTAATACTCTAGTTGCACTCCCTCTTAGATGTACAGCCTTCTTGGTACCATGGCAAAGAATACAATTCTTGTTATTGACAGTGAGCACTTAACTGCAATCATTACTCAACCTCTTTAAGCTGATGTAAAGATACCAATCCTTCTGTATACATCAGCAAAAGTATTGTTGCAACTGCTATATAGTTTATATATGCAAGCAAAGGACAAAAGAAGGAAACCAGAGATGTTTTAATGAACTTATATGCCAGTCAAATACCTTCATGTTCTCACTTAATATTGTTCTGAGGAGAAATGCACTTAAAATTTTTACATTTTGGCAATAGGTTGTACATGCAATATGATGAATAATAATTCCAGTAAGCTACTTTTTCTTCAAGATTTCCTCATTTTTTTACTATTTTACAGTTGCAGAAACAGAACTGTAAAGCTGAAAAGTAACAGAATCTGTTTTTATTTTTCACTCAGCCTTAGCTTCATTCCGTTACTCACCATCTTGATTCTCTCCTGGCCACCACACTGATGCATTCATTTCCCCTTGCTGAAAGCCCTAAGGCTCATTCATTCCTTGGAGGTGAGGTGTGAGTGGAACAGGAGCAGGTATGTCATCCATGCACTGGCAAATGGTTTTATTTTTTGATTCTCTGACCACAACTCTTGCCTGGCAACTTGCTCACTGTTTGGCTTGCAATGGGCATTGCCAAGGATATGTCACTTGCTTCAAATGGTGATTTAATGCCTCAGGGCTGCCCCCCTTTGAAGCCAATTCTCCCATGTGGTCCACAGTTATCACCAAGGAATGTAATGTGGGGCTGTGTACCATGGCCATACACTACATGTATCACCCTGTAGAGAGGTAAGCTGGCTAAATCGTCACCCCTTCCATGCATTAGTTGCAAAAAGCACCTAAGCTGCTAATTGAACTCAATTGCCTGGGCTGTAGCCAGGGCTTTTTTCTTGTATGCCATTACATCTGGCTGGTTTTATGATCTTGAATTTACAAAAGTACTCCATTTTAAGACTTGTTTTATTTAGCATATATCATGGACAGAAATATTTTGACGTTAATATATTTTTTGTACCTATCTTCAAAGTATTAACATGCTGTCATAGCTTCTTAAAGTAATCTTTTCACAACCACTACACCCAATATCCAACTTTCCCGCTTCCATCCCGGTAGTCAGCTAACCAGACTGCGCCCCCTCCTTTGCAAATTCCTGGATTCACCACTGGTACTATAGTATTAGAGTTACTAGAAGATAGAGGGAAGGGACGAATCTGCAATAATTCAGAGTTGTGTATTTAGTTTTGAAGTCAGTGCTGTTCTCAAAAAAATAAAATGTGAGGACTTTCCTATTATGAAATATTTGAATCATTCCTGTGATTTGCCAGCTACGTCAACGCCAATCACTAAACCAGTCTTATTTGTAATATAATGTTGCCGAACCCGTACATCATTGGTTTACATGTGTAACGTGTGCGTTATCATATAGTCATAGTTATTAATTTATTTTACTGTCTTGTTAACTGGAGTAATGAAGTAATGAAGTATAGAGTCTAATCTTGAAATAAAGACGTGTGTCCCAGGTAGGACAACCCAAAAATTGGAAATAGTGTCCTATTGGTCACTCATTTCACCAATATTTGTAGACTAAAAGGTTGGGATGTCTGAGGATACTTGGACTGAGTCAACCCATGGGAGGGGTCCAGAGGAGTAGGGAGTGGCCAATGTGTAGTGGTGTGGATACACCCTGTTTCCAAATGGAGAATGGACGACTGATGTGTCAGTGAAGTGTTGGGGTTGGTATTTGGAGAACTAGGATCCATGGGTATATGGGTATATATGCAAATGAAGCAGCACAGCAATAGTGTAGTGGCTAGAGCACCCGCCTAATGAACAGGCATTCCCAGTTTGAGTCCCACTGTAGCACATATCATTTTCCATGCGAAATCTGTATATGAACATATTTGTACATCTTTTTGCCGTAAAACCTACATAAAACATTTAAATGTGATCTGGAGTACTGCATGAAATGCACATGTGAAGTGTCAGTGTCATAATGAATTTAGGCAGTAATAAGCAGGTTTAAGCACAAATAAGCAGTAGTAAGCATGTTTACATGTGTTTGGGTGGGGGTAAGCACTACTAAAGTCTGGCTACAGTTTCTTATACTCAGTTACCTGCTGAATTGCTTAACCTGTGTAGGCATTGCTTAGCTCCATGCAAACCCGTGTAACCTTGCTTACAACTGCTTAAGAGTGCCTCAATCACTCTGTAGCCAACATCCCTTGTTCTGTTCAGCAACAAAAGAAACTGCCTCTCCAAGGCTCAAACCCAGGACCCTGCATTCACTACACAAAGTGATTTACCACTAACCCATGGCAGATATACATAACCTGACGTTTGCACAAACATATCCTACAGCACAATCAGTCAACAGTACAGGTAATGTATTATTATCACACCACATAACATGTTAATGCAAGAAGGCTGGACAAAGTATACCACGCTGTGGGTACAAATAGGGATATATGTCAACTAATGCTCTGTTACACTCAAAATGTTGCTAGTTATACAGTTATATGTATTAGAACTCATATGCAGAAGTATATGAAGTCTGAAACACAAATGTGTTGCCACTAGTTACTGACTTCAGTGCTGTGATCATCCATGACAATTGCCAAGTGAATGAGGAACAGGCCAAAATATGAGCCGAACATGCATGGACATATGGACAGATACATCTGTAAATGTAGACAGATACACAGCTATATGTAGATATATATATATTAATGTAGAGAGAGAGAGAGATTCTTTCGGCTTTTTCCCGGTAAGGGGACACCACAGCGGAACTCCGGTCTGCTAAGGATTGGCAGTAGATTTTTACAAAATGCCAAGTTGCCAGCTCGACGCCCAACCTTCAACAAAGGCATGCCCATTTATGCACACATGTCTTTCGAACGCTACCCAACCTCGGAGAGGACATGCAGACTCCACACAGAAGGCACTCCCAAGCCAAGCCGAGAATTGAACGGGAGAACCTCTTTCTGTGAGGTAACAACGCTACCGCTGTACCACCACAGAATCACCAGATATATTAATGTATGACTCACAAATAATCATAAAACAGCACTTGATTATAGATACATACATATATTCATATGTATGTATATATATATATATATATATATATATATATATATATATATATATATATGTGTGTGTGTGTGTGTGTGTGTGTGTGTGTGTATGTATGTGTGTGTGTGTGTGTGTGTGTGTGTGTGTGTGTGTATATATATATATATATATATATATATATATATAGATACATATATAAATAGATATAGCCATATGAGATATATATATATATATATATATATATATATATATATATATATATATAGGTACATACACATATACACACACAAAAGGTATCAGTAGCCATACATATGTAGAAGTAGTGTGGAAGTACTGGATGCAAATTATATCCCTCAGTCACAAGCCCTTCAACTGGCACCTGTGAAATGTGTAGTGTGGCAACCATTCCCACAAATGAGAATACTGACATTAAACATATATCCACCCATAAATTAAAGGACATGACATGACACACAGGTAATCATACATAGATAACCTTTATTCCTGTAGTATACAATAATGTATGCCAGTACTAACACCACATAAGGTTTGAAATATGTTATCAGACATGAATGCAAGGCCCACACAAACCAGTAGATGCAAGCAATGTGTATATATACCATACTATGCTGTGTAGGCCAAGGCCTTTAATTAGTACAACAGTAGGAACAGGATTTGCCTTCAGGATACGTAACAATCAATAAATACAGATGTAGTTCAGCAGCCTCCAATTACACCCTGTAGTCAAGCCCTAGGGGGAAAGGTAGCACTTGTGTTAATGTCACAGTATCTTGTACATATCAATGCTTAACCTAACACCTCACGATCACACTGAATGACCCTCGTCTTAACAGTTATATCACTGGAAAGGTGCCATAGCCTAGGTTAATGGCATAGAACCCACCCCCATAAAAGGCTGTACAAGGGCAAGGAACACTGTGTACCACACATTTACCTCAGGAATGTACAAGGCCACAAATGTGTTCATTAGCTGTTGCCGCTTTATATATGTACATGGCCCAACAGTTGGTGTGGGAGTCCGTGACATGACTGGGATGATAGCAGTAATGCTAGCGGTAAATAATGATAGGCCATTACCTAACAACCCTTCCTGTATCATGCGGAACAAAGACTAGCATAAATGTGGAAGACAGAGGCAGGAACACAGGGCCATATTTGCATTATTGCTGTTGCAAACTCTGGAAATTGCTGGTGTCACAGGATTTGTTGCAGCATACCCTTATGCAGGGATATGACATTGAAATACAAATGGATGTAGCCATGAAATTATAGCACTCAACAGACAGAATGCCACAGATATATTTGGGACAATACCTGTGTGGTGCACAGACAAAACCTAACAGTCAATCATCATGGTATCATATGGATAGGCCCACAGTTGAGAGTTATGCAGACAGACAACATTCCATGAAAAAGTATCATGTACACAGAAACCCCGTAAGAACAGTAAGATACATTGCCCACAACAACACTACTCAGGCTGTCTGTAGGTCTGGAACCTTACCCAAATGTGGATTTGGCCTGTGTCTGCAGGTTCTGCTGTAAGAGGTATTGCTACCTGCTGTCTGTAACACTGATGTCCACACACAGGAAGGATGTCATCCATACTGTAAAGGTGAAGGGACAACGCCCACAGAAGGCAGCAATTTATAGTACAGGGTTGCCATGACAGTGGTTATCTGAAGTACTACACAGCAGGCTGCATGCAATTAGCAACTGGTGGACACTGACAGGTGCAGATGCCACCACCTGATCATGTGCAATACCAACAAAAGCATGCTGCAATCTATTCAAACTAGCTGAATCACTCTACTGGAGAGACTGAGAGAGAGAGAGAAAATCACGTCAAGAAAGTTCAAAAAGCTCAGGGTTGTGTTACAGTGGAAACAACATAACAGGTATGTGAAACAGATATGCATTTACTGGCATGTAGTATATGACATAGAATGATAGGATGTATACTGTGAAAGGATGTATATGTGCCATCAGTACATGTTCCTGTAATGATGTTGTGCTCAACAACTGCACTGGACAGTAGTATTAGTCCCTGTGGGCAGTGGGAAATACCTGTCAAACATGCAGACCAGCAGTGAATGACAAGGATGTGACCCATGTCATCTGTGTTCTGTAAATTACTGTGGCCAATGGCTGGTGGGGGTATTAATACCGCCATGATTGACACATGGGTGAGAGACCACACCACCTGCAGGACAGTCATGTTAAAGTGTAGCATAGCATGCCATAGCAGTATAATATGCTTATCTAAAGGTTGTCACCATATATACCCTCATAATGTTAGTCTGTGTTCACATGTGACACCTGTCTGTGTTGCAGCAAGGCAGAACAGTTCAGCTGTGAAGTAAAGAGGGTACATGAATGTGGTCCAGATGTTCGTACGCACCCCACATACAGATACATATATGTGTGATACATATTCACAGCTGTGTATGTGTACACAGCCACAGACAGTTATACATTTATATAGGTATATAAACAACACAAAATTATATCTACACATATATGCACATATGTATATATACATACATACATATATATGTCATTCACAGAGCAGTTGAACATGCTACATATAACAACATCCCACTCCCTCTGCTAACACACGCCCCAGGGTCCTAAACCTAATCAACACTTTACACAGAACATACTGGAGGGATAGGGCCCTGTCCTGGGGAATCACCACACTCTGGAACGAACTAACCATACATGTCAGGCAATGCTACTCATTGGCCCTCTTGACAGAAACACTTGCCAATTGGATGGGGAATGGGGAAAGAACCCTGGGTAGCATGTGTGTGCCACAGCCTGACAGGGGCACAGAAGAATAACATTAGTGGGTGGTGCATGGCAGGGAACCCCAGTGGCTAGGCTTATGTAGGCCCCAGGACCAATAGAACAATACTCACCTATGAACCTCTGTGTACCACAAGCAACATCATCCAGGGCCCAATCATGGTCAATAATGGTCTCTACACTCACCATATGTACAGTACAATGTCTGTGTGTTTGGTCTAATGGTAATCTACCACTCATATATGCACCACTGATGATGACTTATGTGAACTCACATCAAGCAGTCACTAAACACGTGTCCACATGTGATACAGGAGCACACAGAGGCTGTGAGCAGCAATGGAAAGACACCTAACACACAGAGACACATCCTGCAGTGGTGTGCACACCCATGATGTATGGTGCACAGTACATGCCAGGGTGCTGAATGGATGCAAAGCAATGCTGTGGACATGGGTGCAGTGGGTTCCAGGGGAGGGCCATCACCTACAAGCAGAAGAAATGCATCACTGCCATGTATAATGTTGGTAATGGGGCTTGACTACAGTTGCACTGCATGCTGTTCAGCCCCATATGTCCTGCATGCTGACATGTGTGTAATTATAGGTATGTGTGTGATACTGTACTGCATCATCGCCTGCTATTGTGTGTGTTATGGGGTTGCAGGAGCTGTCTATAGGTGCTGTCTGGTGGAGTGTATGGGTTGCCATGTATGTCGACTGCATGTGTGTATGTCTGCGTGTGTGGCCATGTCTGCACATGTGTGGGTGCTTGTGTGTGTATGTGTGTGTGTGTGTGTGTGTGTGTGTGTGTGTGTGTGTGTGTG
Organism: Protopterus annectens; assembly: GCF_019279795.1. Classification (NCBI taxonomy): domain Eukaryota; kingdom Metazoa; phylum Chordata; order Ceratodontiformes; family Protopteridae; genus Protopterus; species Protopterus annectens. The sequence goes on along the minus strand of NC_056737.1, from coordinate 206,856,846 downwards.
TGTGTGTGTGTGTGTATATATGTATTTACTGTTTAGTGGTGCTGTGCAGGTAGCAAGGTGGGGCTGGGTCCCCCCCTGCAGGGAATCTGATGTCACTGATACAGACAGTGACCATGAAGATAGGTGTGTTGAGGCACAGGAAGGGTCATCAGGGGATGCAGCTGGGCCACCAAGTGACAACCCATACATATCCACACCATCCACGCACACAGTCACACTGCCTCTACATACCTCATCACCATTGGCCCTGGCTAAGGGACAGCCTACGGTTGGCAAGGGCCAGGACAGTGTGGTATCTATGGCACATGTGTCAGGACACAGCAGCCATAGCCAGATGTCTGGTGGGGTATCACATAGGCAGATGTGCAGGGGTGCTCGTAGGAGCACTGCTGGTCATCATGCACCTGGCAGATGTTCAACCTCCATTTCAACCACACGCATGTTCCAGACTGTCATGGAGGCACAGGCATGAATGGAACTGTACACCAGACAGGGTCTAAGGGTGCAGAGGGCTCATCACACCTCTGTAACTGACAGCATCCGTGACATAGCAGGTGCCATCCATAATTACACCGAGGTCATGGATAGACAGTGGGGTGAGACATTGGAACTCATCCAAAATGTCATGTCCATGCGTCAGGACAGGGCAGGATGGTTGCAACGGCCATGTGGATGTATGCCAGAAACACCAGCAGCTGGAGGTCACCATGGACGTCCGAACAGTCAAAGCAGCTCCTGTAGTGGCAGTACCAGCCTCAGCACTGTGGGGGGGGGGGCTGTCCACAACCCGTCAGAGCAGACCACATGCACTTGGCTCTGGCCAGTCCCAGGAGGGACCTGGATCCAGTGGATATCTGTCAAACTTGGGGGACAGTACTCGGTCTGGCTCTGCACCTGATACTGCCTGTAGCACACCTGCCAGGCACAGGTCCCGTGTCCATGACCAGAGATGGTGAACTGCAAACCCTGCCAGGTACAGTCTGCAGCTGTCCCACAATTCCCTGTATAGGGCAGCCACATGGAGGAACTGTGCACATGCAGACACACAAACATAAACAATGAACCTAGGGCAATCACATACCTGCACACACGACATCACCAGTGGCCCATAACAATACTCATCCCCCTCACACACACACACGTTGTCAATTGTATGGCTCAGCCTAGGCCTCTGGCAAACCAACAACACACCCTGTGCATATGATTATACCTGTGCCACTGCCTGACATCCGTAACATCGATGCAGGGACAGGCTAACATGGGTGTGATGCACAGGGTGACTGTACAACAGTGTAGCAATGGAATGATCTGTAGCATGTTGTCAGCAGCAAAGTGAAATGCTAATATCTTGGAAGGTGTAGCTGTGCAGCCATGATGCATCCTAGCTTTAATTAACAATGCTGTATTGTTGTCACCAGTATCTGTTCAGATTGTGTTGTGTTTGTCCATGTGCCACATGGCTGATGGGTGTAGTGGTGTTAGCAGGCCTTCTACAGTGGACACCAGTAAGTGTAGTGGGTGGTACACATGCCATGGCTGAGTACAACACACAGTGCCTTTGGTTAGGATGCAGTACAGGTACAGGACTGTACACATGGAGGTATGTCCCCGTGCAGGTAACACATCTGTTGCACATGCAATCTCACCAAGACAGCATAGGCACAACCACACAGTGGTGTATATGCGGTCTGCAATGTGGATGGCATTGAACATGCTAACAGCAGGGTGTATGTCCCTCTCCCCACTCTACTGTGATCCTCACCTAAGTAACATGTGTGTGCCAATGCCGGTGGCATAGCCATACCCTCAGGAGGGTGTGAGGTGCTCAACTACTGTGAATGATGTAGACAATAACTAACAACCTGATTACATACACTGTACAGTATTACAGACAGCTATGTGGGGGGATAGATGCAACAGTAACTGCAATTATGGCAGTCGTGTCCACAACAGCCACACCCAGTGAGTTATAGCAACCCCAGTCGTGCTGCACTCCTAACAGTGTGGAGGAGGGCATTGACACATCTATGACCTGTGAAGAACTGTATGCCCACAGGATGGCATCTGTGGTATGTTTGCATATGCCAAGCAGTCCTGGTGGAAACATATCCTGTGAACGAAGGTAGATCCCGTAACAACTACACACATTCCTACAAGCAGGATGGTGTACAAAAGCCTGCTATGATGTACATAGGCATTGTGCACCTCCTAACCCTCATCTACACCTGTCATGATTGGGTTGAGGAGGTATACCAGGTTCAGGTTGTATTCATTGCCTTTGACAAGTCCAGCATTGGCAGGGTCCCGTGTGTTGAGATAACCAGTGACATTGGCCATGGGTTCATTGTTGGTATGTTCCATGTCCCTGCAGACCACAGTCATTAGGCTACCGGGTGGTAGTTCCCAGCTGACATGGTGGGTTTGTGGATGCCCTTGCCAACATTGGTGAAACCATTGTCAAGTGTAGGCCTATTGGATTGTATGAGGGATCCCAGCTACTTACTGCGCCTGCCCAGGGGGTTGCCCAACCATGACATGTCACTTGACTGTACTGTATGATATGTTAGTATTGCCAGCCTTACACCCTACAGGTGGAATGGAGTACTGTTAACATGTACTGCCCTTGTCATGTAGGGTCCTGCTTATGGGATCTGCTAAGGTTGGTATTGTATTGCAGGCCAGACGTAGGGGGTGGGAATACCTATCCACGCCAGATGTATGTTGTTTGGGTCCCTCAAACCCATCAATGGTGCATGTGGACATATATGTTGTGGTTACGTTCCCAGTTCCATCTACAGATGTATGTCCATATATGCCTATATTGATATATATATATATATATATATATATATATATATATATATATATATATATATATGTTCACCTTTGACAGGGAGACAATCATTCCTTTGAACATCCCTTTCTGCATACAGAAAGGACTAACCCGTCATTTCTTACTGCACCACAGTTAAGAGAACTGCAGTTCCACAGGCACCTTTGCTGACACTCGAACTGCAAGCTGGAATACATATCATACTGGCACGGGGCATGACTCCCTGCAGCCCCACTCTGGGAGGCCGGGCCCCCCACAACCCCCCTACTGTGATATATGAACTCCTAGTGTGCACTACAGTGGGGATAGGCAATTATTCCCCATCTCCACTATAGTGGCATCCACAACCAAATTGCCTAATCTGCAATGAGCGAATAAATACTGACATTTGCACATTACACATTCTATGCATGTATTGCAGGATTGTGCAATGTTGAGAACATACTTTAGACCTACCAGCCTCTGGACACATGGATTTCTCCCTTTGAAAGGTGACACATATATATGCTGGCATATATGCATTCCTAGTGCTGTATATATATATGTGGACATGTGGATATATACATATATATCATTGGCTGTAAGCGTATCTATGTATATCTGTATGTATTGGCATATATATATATATATATATATATATATATATATATATATATATATATATATATGTATATGTATATAGATATGTCTATACCTATATCTACATATATATAGATATGTTATATCCATTCAGTGATGAATATATGTACACGCACAAATACATCTACATGGTGGAATACATTCCCTGTAGTGTTGTATACCTGGGCTGGATGATATGTATGCGGACACATCATGATTATGCATATCTGCCATGGCTTAGTGGTAAATCACTTTGTGTATGATGTGCAAGGTCCTGGTTATGAGACTTGCAGGACCTGTTTATTTTGCTGCTGGCAGAACACACAAACCTGCTTACAACTGCTTTACGGTGCCTTCATCACTCTCTATCCAACGGGACGTGTTCTGGCCAGCAACAAATTAAACAGCTCTGGCAAGGCTCAAACCAAGGACCCTGCACACCCTAGACAAACCAAACCACTACGCCATAACAGGTACACAGATATTCAATGTTTCAGAAACATATCAGCCAGTCCTGTCATGCAACAGTGCAGAAAATGTTTACCAACATCTAGATGTCTTTGTGTGTAACTATAGTACAACCTTAACAGATACAACATACCCATATATGTATAGATACACATGTATTCAAATATATATGTTGTTTTACTACCTCTATGTACATATATATCGCTATCTATGCACATATACCTATATATCTGTTAGCAGGTAAATATATCTATATAGGTATATATGGCCATACATCTGTGGATAGCAATTGCAGATTGACAAATACACCAATGTCCACATGCACCATTAATGGGGTTGAGAGGCCCCACACACTATATGGCTTGTATGAATAGGCATCCCCCCACAGCCAAACACCTGCGCCCTGCAATACACTACCAAGTACAGTCTGCCTCCTACAGGACATGTAATATGGAAGCCATCGACATCCCCAGGATACAGATACACATACACATATATGCTGATACAGATATACATAGATATATATGTGTATGTGTATATATATATATATATATATATATATATATATATATATATATATATATATATATAAATATATATATATATATATATGTGACTACACATACACACGCAGATATATGTACAGTCAGATACATATGTAGGAAGTGCACACAATATGGAACAGCCAGTATGCCTACACTTAACACCTGAACAACTGGACACTGTATGGGCTAAACATACAAATGTCAATCATTGCCTGCAACATATACCCATAGAAAGGTCATAGTAAAGGCACCACACACAGGTTCGCATAAATGGGACTCCTTTAATTGTGTATCACAACGGTCCTATATGCCATATCATATAGCTGTTCAAATACTGACAACCATATAAAAGGAGTAATGCAACTGTGACACAGTTACACTTATACGGTAGTCTGGTAAGGTTCACAACTGTTGCAGTCCAAGCTAAGCCCTTCAGAATGTACAATAATGCCAACAGACTGGGCCACAGGGTACCGCACAATCAACAGTATGTACTGCAGGTGTGTAGTTTAGCAGCCTCTAACTACACTCTGTACAATCACCGTAGGAGGTAAAGATGTTTTGTGATCCATTGGGTTGTACCCAGAACATATTGAGGCATAACACACAGAACAGTCTGTATTGCAGATGGCAGTAGGCTTGCAGTACCCCAAGTCATGTTAGTAGTTGCAATATAGGTGGAGTATACGGTACTGTACATCCACATACCTTGTGGCAGCTCACCCCTGATACCATCACATTTGTAACAGCCTAAGGTCATTTATGGTGCTCCCCACCTGGACTCAATAATACAGGACCATATACCACTGTTACATACACTGGCCTCTGCAGTGCATAAGGGCGCACATGTGTTGTGTAGCTGACGCACGCACATATATGGCCCCAGCCCCAGTGTATGTGTGGGGGATACAACAGTAGTGTACTAATGGCAGCACTGATATACTCACAGCCCACTACAGAACAACCCCCGACAGCATGACAAATGTGCAGAGCTTGGTATGTAGATGGGGACAGAGGCTGGAACACAGGCATATATGTGGAACGCTGTTGCCATACACTAAGCAAGGTGCTGGTGTTACAGGATAGTCTGCAACATACCCTTAGTCAGGGAACTGATGTTAGATATAGACATGGATGTAGCCATGTACTGGTAGCATGCAACACACACACTGCCAGTGTCATATCTGATACAGGGCTTGTGTGGTGGATGGACAACACATGATATGCATACCTCTGCCCAGCAAGAGGTAGGACTACAGTAATGACCTATGCAGACAGACTACATTCCAAGGTACACTAGTATGTACACACACACACACACCCTGTAACACCAGTACTATGCGAAGCATTACACAACTCTACCCACAGTCTGTCTGTAGTTTCTGAACCTCCTACAAATGTTTTCGCTCTGAGTGTGCATGTTCTCCTGTGAGAGGTATTGCTACCTGCTGCCTGTATCACTGATGCCCACACACAGGACGGATGTCAGTCACACAGGAAATGTGAAGGGACCACTGCCACATGCTGTAGGGATGTATAGTGGGTGCTTGCCATGACAGTGGTAATTCAATGTAGTACACGTGTTATTTTATATATATATATATATATATATATATATATATATATATATATATATATATATATATATATATATATATATATACACACACACATATATGGCTATCTGGATAGGTATATGTACATATATTTCCACCATATGTTCTGGACATGGAGTGTAGCCATACCCCTACAGTCCCAATGTTGTAGTGCAAGGGGATGTCAGGTATGTGTAGCACATATATCACTAGACTGTTGCTACTGTCATTGGGATTGTCTTCACAGACATGGTGTGTGTGGATGCTGAAATCTGCTTATAACATGTGTGCCATTGGCTACTTACAGACATCCTATGGACATCATTGTAAAGTACTGCTGCTAGCATGTAATGCCCTTGTGGAGTGCAGCAGAGATATTGGCCACTTTATATGGAACTTCAGATACACCCTGTACAGTCCAGAGGTATACACATATTCCCTTAGTGCACCACATGTGTACCAGACCTGACAATATGGATGTAGACAGCCATGTAGATGGGTATAACACATAATGACTGGTGTACATTTGGCACCATAGGTGTTGGAGTCACACACTGCTGTCTGGCCTGACACATAATGACTGCTGGTACAGGGGTGCCATGGACACATACTACCCACTAGATATTGACATACATCTGTACAGCATCCCACTGGTCTGTCTGACATACATGACGTTTAAGGGAGGCCTGGCAGCAGTACATCTGGCAAGTATCTGCACATGACATCACACTGGTCAAGTACACTATGCTGCTAGGCATGTAACAATGCACTGTGCAGGCTACAGGCAGACTGGCTCAGCACTGGCCTACATCTTGTATGGGGGAATGCACATGTACTTGCATAGATAGCAGGCTCAACAGCCATGTCACAGCACAGGGTAAGATACACCTGTGTGACAGTGCATTACCATAACCATTGTGAACACAGCCACAGCCACGTATGGTAGGCTAGCATAATATTACAGTATATGGACTATCTGTTCTACACCATCCTCATATGTGCCAGTCACAGAATGTCCCTACATATACTGGGCTGCTGCACAGTTTGGTCTGATGGCTGTCTGTGGTATGGGACATGTGTGTGTATGGCCCTATAAACATGTACGGCGAAATGGTACCATACAGTGGGGCAGCATGTAACATCTGATAGAAGGGAAGCTAGGACAATGACATCTACCACAGTCTGTACAGGCTAAAGTACATATTAACAATACACACACTGTCGACATTCACCATCACTACACAGACCTCAGTACTATACAAACATCCACAGAATGTCCAGCTTATGTCATGAAATATAACCCCTACTGTGCATGACATGTGTAGCAATCTGATATATTACTGGCTTGTTATCAGATATGATGACACTATTTATGGCGTACAGCACATATGCACCACTTCATGCACGCCATATGTACAAACGTTGACAGTGGTGTGGCTGACAGCACATACACAGGGCCAGTATAGACATGTTGCTGTGATAACCTTGTATATTTTCCATTGTAATGGTGTTTGTTACAACATATGTCCTATGAGAGATATGAAGTCAGTAACTGTCATGGCCTTCACCATCTACAGACTGCAGTCCTCACACTACCGTCTGCATTCCACAGAGAGATGCTCTGTGGATAACACATGAAACCATAGGCACAACCCTGTCCAGTCTGCATATGACCCTGCAGATGGGGATTCCTCATATACATAGAACTGACATGGCAGGTATTACTACATGTACGACATTACTCCAAATGCAGTATAGCAGCACTTACAGTCTGTAGTCAGGTCAGGCACATCCCACTCCTGTTTGTTGCCCTCTTTCCACAGTGTATGTTGTTGGAGGTAAATCCCCAAACCATCTGAGATGCTGTTTGCCAAACAACAGATCTAGTTCCTGCTCACAGTGACTGAAAAGGCCCAACACCACCATGATCTTCCTAAGTATTGGAGTGTGTTTCAATGCAATTGGCTATGGGATTGTTACCACAGCTGTTCCACATGCAATCAGCTAGGGGAGGGCTGCAATTCATGCAGAGGCCATCAGCTGATCATGAGCATCACATAAAATACACATGCTGCTGCCTAAGCAAGGCAGGTTGGGTCTCCACATCCACCAGAGAGGGAGTGGGGGAGGTAGACAGAGGCAAATACATGCCAGGGAGGGGTGGGAGTGTAAAACTGAAGCATGTTTGTGTCATACACCTACCAGCACTTGGTATCAAACCCCCAAAAACTATGTAGTGCTATCACAGTCCAATGCAGTTATTGGACGCACCACATGGGTTACCTGATGTGGAGCACTCAGAACATATATATGAGGGTGAGTGACATCTGCAATAGGGATACAGTAGATATACGGTAGGTGTCGTACAAGTGCCTGTCTGCATGAACAGGTGCCAGCGTCAGCACAGGCACACTCACACAGGGACGCACACACATTGACACACTTGACAGGAACAGGAGTGCAACTCATCACTAGTGGGATTGCCACAACACATCAATGTGCAGGTATCACATGCACCACACGGGTCATACGGAGGCTGTATGAGCAAAGAGTAAGAGGAGATGTCACACATCAGACAGCATGCTTCAGTATGCCCTGGGGGATGTAGTGAGTGTGGATGTGAACATATGCACCATATAACACACACACACAAACACACAGGGTGCCAGTTCTGACATGCATGGGTGCATATCTACATGGGTGTGTGGTGGTCAACTGTGCCAGCAGGCTGTACAAGGGTAGGTGATGGGTATACCTTGGCATCAGGACACATGACAATGGTCTGTAATGTGGCTCAGGCCTGTAGTTACTGCATTTGCCCACACAGGTGGGTATTGTATCCCCCATCCAGTCACCTGGGTGACTATTGTGTGTGGCCAATGCTGTACAGCACATGCCATGTATGTGTTCCTTAGTCCATGACATGGATGGTGTCTGGGATGTGCACACCTCCCACATGCATGTACAGTGATGAGGAACTGTACCTGGGGTGTCTGGCCCATGTTGTGAACACAGATTATCATCGGATGTGCCAGTCTTGGCCACCTGTGGCATGAAACTGGTACTGGGCAGCAGGTTTACCCATCACCTACATTGATGGCATGCTGACAGCATTCCCTGATGTCAGTGTCATTTGTCCATAGAGGACATGTTGTCAGGCATGGTATGTCCATTGTGAGTCACATGTGAAGGCACCACAGGTGGTGCAGGTGTCCATTAGGGAACATGGTAGAGGTGCACTGTCTGCATGTATGTGCATATTGGACAGATGGGCAGGGTGACATGCCCTCTGTAGCCCACTGCTATCACTGCATAGCTACTATCAGTGGCCAATATGCAGGGTACTACCCATGTATTGGCTGCTGCCTAGGCATGTGTGTTTATATGACACATGGGTTGAGTGTGTGCTCTGGGTAATAGTTAGGTTGCTAACTTGCATTGTCTGACCTTGATATCACATGTATGGGTATGGCTTTGCACCCAGCCTCCCAGCTAATTTACATATGTTATCCCTGTATGGTTGACATTGTGATATATAGTAGGGCCACCACAAAATAAATTATCAAAGCCCCCTCCACAATGCCTACACTCACAGGATATGAGTTACAAACACACACCTGTCATGTCGGGGAGTAGAATCCCTACTAAGTATTTTATTACACTACACAGTTATAGTACATGCCACAGACATTACTGTAGTACTACTTCCCTACAGGTGTATTTCACAGTGAATGACATCAGCAGGATTACCAAAGTAGGGCATTTCAACTGTACTGCAAGTGACTAGCCTAAAATGCATTGCTCACTACACAGACAGTGAGACACACACAAAACATGCACAACTGACATGTGTGGGTATAGAACCCCAGATCAAGGTCTATATTACACTACAGCATGGAGCTGTTATGGGATGCACGACAGGGATTGCTAAAGACATCCTTCCCCAAAGGTGTATTTCACATTGAATGACATCAGCAGGTTTACCAAAGTAGGACATTTCAACTGTACTGCAAGTGACTAGCATTGCTCCCTACACAGACAGTGAGACACACACATAACATCCACAATTGGCATGTGTGGGTATAGAACCCTTGACTGACGTCTATATTACACTACACTATAGAGCTGTTATAGACCACACCACAGGGATTATTAAAGAGCTTTCTCCCCAAAGGTTTACTTCACAATGAATGACATCAGCAGGATATGCAATGTAGGGCATTTGAAATGCACTGTGAGCGAGTAGCCTATGATGCATTGCTCCATACACAGACATTGCAACATATACAAAACATCCATAACTGCCATGGGTGGAGATGGAATCCTACCACAGTTCTACACCACATTACAGCAGTACACAGTTACAGGACACCCTACAGAGATTACTGGGCTATGACTTTCCTACAGGTGTATTTCTAGGTGTGTGACATCAGCAGCCTTGCCAAAGTCGAGTATGTGTATTGTACGGGGCGTGAGTGGCCTAAAAAGTATTGTTCTCTAATCAGTCAGACACACACAGATTCACACACCAACACACAGTTGCTAGGTCTGGGGTTAGAATACCTACCTCACTATTTTAGTCACACTAGAGCAGTACTCAGTTACAAGACACCCTACGGAGATTACTGGGCTATGATATCCCCAGAGGTGTATTTCTAGGTGAGTGACATCAGCAGCCTTGCCAAAGTCGGGTATGTTTATTGTACGGGGTATGAGTGGCCTAAAAAGCATTGTCCTTTATGCAGGCAGACACAAATACACACACACAGATGCCAGGTCTGGGGTTAGAACATCTATCTCACCACTTTATCACACTACAGCAGTATGCAGTTACAAGATGCACTACAAAGATTACTGGGCTATGATTTCCCCATAGGTGTATTTCTAGGTGAGTGACATCAGCAGCCTTGCCAAAGTCAAGTATGTGTATTGTACGGGGTGTGAGTGGCCTAAAAAGCATTGTTCTCTACTCAGTCAGACATACACACACAGTTGCAAGGTCTTGGGTTAGAACACCTACCTCACTACTTTATCACACTACAGCACTATGCAGTTACAAGGCACGCTACGGAGATTACTGGGCTATGATTTCCCCAGAGGTGTATTTCTAGGTGAGTGACATCAGCAGCCTTGCCAAAGTCAACATGTGTATTGTACGGGGTGTGCGTGGCCTAAAAAGCATTATTCTCTACTCAGTAAGACACACACAGATTCACAGTTGCCAGGTCTGTGGTTAAAACACCCACCTCACTCCTTTATCACATTACAGCAGTACGTAGTTACAAGGCACTCTACAGAGATTGCTAGGCTATGATTTCCCTAGAGGTGTATTTCTAGGTGAGTGACATCAGCAGCCTTGCCAAAGTCGAGTATGTGTATTGTATGGGTTGTGAGTGGCCTAAAAAGCATCGCTCTCTATACAGTCAGACACACACACACACACACACACACACACACACACACACACACACACACACACACACACTCACATAGTCTGAGGTTAGAATACCTACCTATTTTATCACACTACAGCAGTTCGCAGTTACAAATCACGCTATGGAAATTACTGGGCTATGATTTCCCCAGAGGTGTATTTCTAGGTGCGTGACATCTGCAGCCTTGCCAACGTTATGTATATGAAAGTGTTTCTCTCTACACAGGCAGAGACCAAGACACACACATACACACACTCACACAGTTGCCAAGTCTGGGGTTAGGACTAATACCTAACTAGTTTATCAGTACAGCAGCACACAGTTATGGGACGCGCCATGGGGATTACTGAGCTACAGCTCCCCCAAAGATGTATTTCACATTGGATGACCTTAGCAGGCTTGTCATGATACTGCTATGGGGTGGGCAGTGTGTGCATGGGCCGTAACCCATTGCTGTTGGTGTTGACATGCCACATGCGGGCACACACAGGGTCATATGCCACAGGTACATTTATACAGCTACTAGGTGACATCTTCCTTGTACAGTCATGTTGCACAGCTGGCACATGCAACATGATGACAGATACTGGTGGCTAGTATCTGCAGTGAGTGACACCTGCACCTCATGTGTTTGGGCCCTTTGGCTATGTGCTGGGTAGGACAGGCCCAGATGTCTCCTTGTCACGGTCACCCTCTTCAACACATCTATGTCCGTCTATCTTTGGCTTATTATAGTGTGTTGTCCTTACATATATGTCTGTATTCCTATCCACTGTGTGTGCAAGGCAGGAGTGGTGCATACTGACATGTGTCTGTACTGAGAACTGCAACTGCCAGATATGTCTGGTCCACTGTTGTTTGCTGACATGGCCTTCTTGTGTTTAAGTGTGTGAGCATGCCCAGTATGGGTTTTAGTATGTTGTTGACTGACATTGCCTACATCCCTCTAAGTGTGTGAGCATGCCCAGTATGTCCATCTATATTGTATGTGTGGATCAAGTTCAGGTGGTTTGTACTGTGGTGCTGACCTTTGTGCTGTTCACTGACAGGTAGCATGCTGTGTCTGCAGGGTATACATCAGTCATTTGGCATTGACTCTTGCTACATTTCTGCTTAGCGGGGGGGGGCACCAAACTGTTTCTACATTTCTACATGGGGGTGGGGGGGACACCTGACTGTTACTATAAGTGTACTTAGGATGGTGGGGCACACCTTACACATTTACACAGTTGCTAGGACTGTACTGGTATGTCAGATATTTCATTTCAGTCTGTAGTCTTACCTATCGTGTTGGCTAGAGGCATACCAGTGTACTACAGATCATAGCTTTCACTACCTACATATTAGTTTCTAACTTCCTAGCCTTCACAACTGATATCCAACTGGCTGGCCTGCTGTAGTCTGTCTGTGTAGAGCTGGGGTGGGGGTTACCCATAGGGCTCATTCAGAGGCCATAGTACAGCATTTGTTTGTGTTTGTCTACACCTATCCTGCTGGCTGTGACAGTTGTTGGGTATGTGCACCCCCCTGACTGGCATGTGTGAGTCACTTACCTTGTGGGTGTCCCAGTATTGAGGGTGGTGATGCAGGGCTGCCTATGTTGAATGCACATAGTACACTCCCTATACATGATTGAGCACAGGTAGTGTCATGTTTGGCATCCCTTTTACTGTATGTGCAAGTCAGAGAGAGGTGTCATTCCCTGGGTCCCTACTGTGTCAGTGTATGTGCTATGTGTTGCCTCTTTGCCAAGGCCAGGGCATACTGGGCACCCTTCCTTCTGCCTACTGGAGCAGGCTCAGGTTGTTCCTCCTCTGAGTCACTCTGTGCCTGTGCAGGCCTTGGTACTGGTGGGGGTCTGTGTGGTCCTGCCCTGTGCTGTTCTTGCTGCAGCTGTTTCCACAGGATCATGTTGTGTAGCATGGCACATACATGGACAATTTGGGTACATGTAGTTGGTGAGTACTGCAAGGCTTCACTGGATGTGTCCAGGCACCGGAACCGTGACTTCAGCATCCCAAACACACGCTCTATTATGATTCGTGTTTGTGCATGTGCATCATTATGGAGTTCTTGTTCGAGTGTGTGTGCATTTCTGATGGGTATCATCAGCCATGGCTCCAGTGCATATCCAGTATCCAGTGTGAGATGTCCCCATTGGCAAATATCTGGTACAGCTGCATCAGATACCAGATGTGTGAATTGTGGTAGCATCCAGGGCAGCCAGCACACACATTCAATATTATGCCCTGGGCATCGCACATGACCTGGCAGTTGATGGAGGGCAAGCCCTTGTGGTTGATGTAGACCCTACCCTGCTCACCTGGTGGTGCTTTAATGCATATGTGCGTGCAGTCTATTGCAGCCACTACCTCAGGGTATTCTGCTATCTGGTGGAAGTGACGCATATTGCTGGCCAACGCCTCACGGGTGATGGGGAAATATACATGCTCACCGACATGTGCTGACATGGCATCCAAGAACTGGTGGAGTACCCTAGATGCTGATGCCTGTGAAATCCCCATCATATCCCCAGTTGGCCTTTGGAAGGTACCTGTAGCTAGTATTCTTAGACCTACACATACCTTGGTATCCACTGGGATGGGTTCCCCTCTGTTAGTTCTGTGTTTGAGGCGTGGCCAGCACAGCTCAACAATTTGCTGTAGGAGGTCCCTGTCCACCCTATAGCGCTCCACTATCTCCAGCTCATGTAGCCCTTGGTAGGTTACCCTGGGTCTGTACACTCTTCTCCATCTCCTCACTGCGGTTTGCTCAGCAGCATTCACATCCTCACCACCCTCAGCCTCTTGCACATGCTGGTTTATGATAGCAAAAGTAGCCCCTAACATTTTTTCTCTTGCTTTCGTTTTGTAAAATGTCCCCATCTGTATACACTGGTGGTGCAGAGTTTTTGGGAAAAACAAGGGGGAAAGGTGTTTGCATAGTTTATAGTGGTGTGCTGGGCTGGTCTGCTGCCTGTGTAATTGCCTGATTCTGATACATTTCACCTGTCAGCTAAGCTAGTTCTCCTTGATTACCTTCCTACTGCTGTTTTTCCCTTCCCATTGCCTCCCTGTTTAAGCCCGCATGAGTGCTGCGCAAAAAGAGTGCTCATATGTGCACAGAGCTGCTTTTTCCTTGTTTAACTTCCTTTTTCTTCCTGTACAACCTGGTGCATGACGTGCAGACTCGCTTACACTTTGTAAAATGTGCTAGGCAGGTTTGGACACACCCCTAGGTTAGCTGTGCTAACCTAGGAGCAATCTCGAGCCACAGGTCTCCAATCCACTTACAGTATGCCTGACACACACCCCCATGATGGCACCTATATCCTAGTCTTGCACCCAGCAATTTATACTCTTATACTCTTGGGACCTGCCTCACACCCTGGGAAAATATGGGATTCACTAACCTTTCCCTCATTTGCATAGGATTGCTTACTAATGCATAGTTACATGTCCCACACTGAGCCTCCTCCCTTAGCAACAACTACTCACTGGCCAAGTTGTCTTTTGCCTGCCATTGACTTGCATGGCAGAATACTATTTTTTGTTAGAATGCTCATTTTCAGTTTATTTTATTATCCCCCTCCCCCAATTCCATTTGCACGCCGCTGCCATATGCTTACAAAGCCGAGATCGGTGAAAAACAATAAAAGTTGTTTTATTTTTATTTTTTTACAGTTTGCAATACCAATGGCCTTCTACTTGGCCATTGGCATGCTTCCTCAATAATATGCAGCCTTTATTTGGAGCTGTCATAGCTCCATTTTGGAATTTGCAGAAATGTACTCGGTTAGTAACCGAGTGCATTTCTGCAGATTGCACTTGTCTTGCATGGACTATTGCAAGCTTCCTGTATTGCACTATCACCTCATTTGCATGGATTTCTCCAGCAGATGAGCTGATTTGCATACCAGGACTTAGTCCGTGCAAGATTAGTGCTGGAGCTCTCGTGCACGCCTCTGCCGGCTGTTCCTGGATCGCACTGCAGGCATATTGTCTGCGGGAGCTACTGCACTCGTCTTGCACTCTGTGCAGGCTTTTGAGAATCCGGGGGACAGTTTATCAATTTGTATGCATGTTATGTATCTATAAAATGGTTTCCTATTATACACAATATCTTTATATTAATTTTCTTCAAAAATTTCTTCATCTTGTCTCACACTATGTTAAATCTGCCTGTTCAGTTTGTTTATTTCAGTTTTCAAAGTCATAGTTCGACTTCTTTGCCATTTCTTATATGTTTTGTCTCTCACCTTAATCAAGTATCTTGTTTTTATGGAAATAAATCCTCCTGAAGTTGTGTGCCTAGATCTTGATGTTAAACATGTATTTATTTATTTATTTTTGCATTCAAATAATTTCTCTTTCAGAATTGTCCACATTCCAGCTGTAGTTATTACACTGAACCCATCTCTCCAGTTAGTTTTATGTAGTGACTGCTTTGCTTCCTTATAATTTGTTATTAATCTTCTGTGGATTGGTTTAGATTTCAAGTTTGGAAGACTTATCAAATTAACCTTTATAACCCCACGGTTATGCACATCATCAATGGTAAAACTTGACATGAACAGTAACAATAATTTCTTTAGGAATACAAAAATGTCTAGTATGTTCTGTTCCCTGGTAGGTTTTTTACAATGTGAAGCAAATGTTCCTGAATATACGTTGTAAATAATGCCACATGTTATTGGTGAGCCAGTGGGTTTCACCATTGTAAGCAGTTTAACTGATAATTGCTGGCTTTTCTTAGGTTGAAGGTTGGCAAGATATTATGAAAAGTATCAGATGATAAATCTGTTGATAATTGCATAAAGGCTGCAATTGCTCTTTACAAAAACTGCAGGAAAGACACATGAAAAAATATGTGAATTTTATGAAGGTTTTTTTCAGTAATAATGTAGTTGGGTAAACTAGAATGGAACTGTTTTTAGACACACGCATTATTCACTGTTGCAGTTTGTTTAGAGTGGAGGCCTGGATATTGGTAAGAAGTGGGGCAGCGTATAAGAGGGAGGGGAGGAGGAGTGCCTGGCCCAGGGTAAGTCTAGATTTAGGGGTTAGGAATGTTTTGTTCCGATATAGCAGACCTAGTTTCTGGTTTGTTTTTTTTATACATTGGAGTATGTGTAGGTTGAACTTGAGTTCGTCATCGATAATGACCCCTAGGAGTTTTGTGTGGGTGTCAGGTTGGATGTTTGTATTGTTAGAAGATGTAATAAAAAAAGGAGGTTTTGTGATGAGAAAGAGAACGGGGAAGGAAAAGTAGGAGTTTGGTCTTTTTGGGATTTAGGATCAATAGGTTGTGAGAGAGCCATTGTTCAGTGGATAGTAGGGCCTGTTGGGTCAGTGAGTGTAGTTCAGGAATGTTATTTGAGATGGATATAAGTGTGGAGTCATCAGCATACTGAATAAGAGAGGATTCTTTGCATGAGGTATAAAGATCATTGGTGAAGATGTTAAAAAAAAAAGGGATCCCAAGATGGAGCCTTGGGGAACACCAGTGGAGATGGGAAGGAAAGGTGAGGAGGATGAGAGCCATTTGACATATTGTTCCCTGCCAGATAGGTAACTATTAAACCAGGCAAGTGTGGAGGGGGATAAGTGGAGATTTGTGAGTTTGGATAGTAGTAGAGGATGAGAGACAGTATTGAAGGCTTTGGAGAGATCTAGGAAGAGACAGGAAATGAGTTTATTGTTGTCTAGGGCCTCTGCAATGATATGAGTGAAGGAGAGGAGGGCAGTGATGGTGCTGTGGTGAGGACGAAATCCATGTTGGGTAGGGGTAAGTAAGTGGTGTGTGAGGAGGTGATTGAGAATCTGTAAGTGAATACATTTTTCTAATATCTTGGAGAGGGGGGACAGAATGGCAATGGGTCGGTAGTTTGAGGGGTCAGTGGAGTTTCCACCTTTATGAAGAGGGATAGTGAAGAAAGATTTCCAAAGGGTGGGGACAGTTGATTTAAGAATAGATCGATTAATTAGTATAGATACAAGATAGGCAATTGAATCAGCAGCAAGTTTGAGGAATGTAGGAGATAGACTGTCAGTGGAAGGAGAGCAAGGTTTTAGCTTGAGTAGTAGAGATTTGATGTAAGTAATGGGAACTGGCTCAAAAGAAAACAAAGTTGTGTTAGTGGGACTTGGAGAGGTGGGTGTCGAAGTAGAGTTTGGCTTAGAGGTTACCAGATATTGGATGGAAGAGATAAAGTGTTTATTCAGGAGGGTAGCTGTTTCCTGAGAGGAAGAGTTAGGGTATGGGTAGGGATTAGAGGGCTTTCCAGGATAGAGGATGTTGTTGAGAGTTGACCAAATTTTTCGAGGATTGGATTTGTTGTTAAGCTGAGCAGAGCTATAGTATAACTTTTTGTCATTAGTTGTATGTTTTTTTGCAAGGTTCCTCAGTTGCCAGTATTTTTGAAGAAAATGTGGTTGTTTAGTTTTAGTCCAGGTTTTCCAAGCATGATCTCTTTGTTTCATAAGGGACCTAGTCTCTTTGGAGAGCCAAGGAGAATGGTTTGGTTTTACTCTGATCTTCCTAGAGGGAGCTAAGGAGTTTAGAGTATTCATGAAGATGCTATTGAAAGTGCTTACAGCATCGTTTAGGGGGAGGTGTTTTAGGATGGACCAATCTATGTTGTGGAGAATGGAGTTCAATTGGGATGAATTGATCTTTGATAAGGTGGGGTTTAGGAATATGGGAGTAGTGTCTTAAGATGGTGGTAGGAAGATGATCACTGAGGGAGTCAGGTAAGGGGGTGGGATTGTGGTATTGGTGAGGGGAATTGGTAAGGATCCAGTCTGTGATGGAGCTGGAAGTGGTATTTTTATGGAAGCGAGTGGGAGATGTTATAAGTTGGTGGAAGCCGTGTAGGTGGATACTGAGTTGGGGGGAGTCAGTTGTGAGTTTGGACCAATCAATGTTGACATCACCAAGGATAAGTGTCTCATATGGTATGTTGTGGGAGAACCAGGATAGGATATTTTCAAGAATGGGCAGATTGTTACCAGGAGGAAGGTAGATAGAGGCAATTACAAGTTTTTTTGTGAGGATTCAGATGGCAGTTAAGGATGATGAATTTAGCTGGGAGGAAGTCAGGAATTGGGGAAGGGTATTGTGAGAGGTTAAGAATGTTTGAGTAGAGGATGGCCATGCCACCACCTTTTTTTACAGGTCTATCAGATCGGAAGATATTATAACCTGGTGGGAGTATTTCACTATTTGAGATTTGTGGCTTGAGCCAGGTTTCAGATAGGGAGAGGATGTGAGGGGTATTGAGAGCTATCCATGAGTGCAGCTCAGTGACTTTATTTGCTAGACTCTGAATATTCAATGAGTAAATAGTTAAGTATTTGGATGGAGATGATTGTTGTGACTGAGGTTGGTGACTGTTAGAGGAGTAAGATGGGGGCAGTGCAGAGGTAGTTTTGGGGTGAGAAGAGGGGCCAGGGTTGGGATGGATATCTCCAGAACAAAGTAGGTTTTTAGTGAGGAGAGAGTGTGTAGTAGATGCTAGATGGAGTTTGTATAGTTTTGACTTAGCTTTGTGGGAAGGTTTAAAAACCTGTTTTAAGGATAGTTTACATAGACTTGAGGTAGAGGTAGTAAAGAGAGTAGGGGAGATAGTAAAAGATGAAGTAGTTGGATATATGTTGTATGAGTCAGAAGTTGGTGAACATAGGAGTGGGTCAGAGAGATTGGAGTGGTAAGAGGTGGAGATAGAGAGAATAAGGAGTAGTGTAGAAGATATTAGAAAATAATACATGTTGGAATAAAATATGGTCAGATAGAGTAGGTAGAGAGACAGTAGTATAGAGGAAGTGGTGTTGACAAGATTGACAGATTAGTAAGGTGGTTGTGGCAATAGGCAGGAAGGAGAATTGTAGTGGCTAGTGGGACAGGAAGGGGAGGGATAGTTAGGTATAAAGTTAATTGTAATAGGGGTGTGTGGGAATGGGGGTAGGGTAGAGGAGTGAAGTGAGCCTGAGCGTAGCGAGGAAACAATCTTTAAAAAAAAAATGTTTAGGTTTGAAATTTCTCAAACTGTGCAAAATGCAGAGCTAGGACTGCTATACCTTCTGTTTTGTTTGGACTGCTATTTAGGGTTGAAGCCTCTAACCTGTGGGAAATGCTGAATCAGGACTACTGTACTTTGATTTCTTACTGTGGTATTGGGATTGATGAACTTTAAACAAGCTTAAAAGAAGTAAAGAATCTTTACAGGGACAGCAAAGGAATAGAATCCAGCCTGCTTTTCCAGGCTCACTGACCTCAAACTTTTGTATTTTGCCTGAGCATCACTTGCAGCTGTTGAATGATTACAGAAGGTAAGCGGTAGCTAGACCATAGTTAGTGAAAGAAATAGGTTCATTTAGCTTCAGAAAGTAAGCGGTAGCTAGACCATAGTTAGTGAAGAAGTAGGATCATTTAGCTGCAGAAAGTAAGTGGTAGCTAAACCATAGTTAGTGAAAGAAGTAGGATCATTTAGCTGCAAAAGTAAGCAGTAGCTAGACCACTATGAAAGAAGTAGGATCATTTAGCTGCAGAAAGTAAGCAGTAGCTAGACTGTAGTTAGTGAAAGAAGTAGGATCATTTAGCTGCAGAAAATAAGTGGTAACTAGACCGTAGTTAGTGAAAGAAGTAGGATCACTTAGCTGCAGAAAGTAAGTCGTAGCTAGACCATAGTTAGTGAAAGAAGTAGGATCATTTAGCTGCAGAAAGTAAACGGTAGCTAGACCATAGTGAAAGAAGTAGGGTCATTAAGCTGCAGAAAGTAAGCTGTAGCTAGACCATAGTTAGAGAGAAGTAGGATCATTTAGCTGCAAAAGTAAGTGGCAGCTAGACTGTAATTAGTGAAAGAAGTAGGATCATTTAGCTGCAGAAAGTAAGCAGTAGCTAGACCATAGTTAGAGAGAAGTAGGATCATTTTGCTGCAGAAAGTAAGCGGTAGCTAGACCATAGTTAGTGAAAGAAATAGGATCATTTAGCTGCAGAAAGTAAGCGGTAGCTGGACCATAGTTACTGAAAGAAGTAGGATCATTTAGATGCAGCTAGTGATTTTCAGTTAATATTTGCTTAAAATCTTTTATTCAGTTATTCTCAGTGCAGGCATATACTTGCTTCTATATGCATTGGTATTTTTCTAAGTCTACTGAGTGATCTCTATTAACTAAAGAATTTCTTTTTAACTTCTATTTAAATATAAAATAGTGTGGCTGTTAATCTATTTCTAAGTAAAAAAGTGTAATGACAAAATAATAAGGAATTATTAATGCAAACATCATCCTTTCAAAGGGTGACTACTTTAACCATATCTAAAAAATTACTAAATCATAGTTGGTTCATTTAAGAGTGGAGAACAACTGTGTACTTGATGTACTAGACTGGCCTAGCTGATGGCAATGTTAACTTAAAGATAAGAAGAAGTACTGGCACTAGAAAGTTATAATTTGCCCCTTCTAGAAAATGTGTGTGTGTGTGTGTGTGTGTGTGTGTGTGTGTGTGTGTGTGTGTGTGTGTGTGTGTGTGTGTGTGTGTGTGTGTATACGGGCATTTGTATGTAATAGGCAGTTTTAATCAAGTCTCAGTTACTGTTGTTAAAATGATGACTTGAAGGTATTTGGCTGATGGTAAAATGGGTAAAATCCTGGGAAGTCAGTTTATCTGCAGCTGTTCACTATAAGGCTAATTTGCTGTGGCAGGTGTTGGTTGTAACCCAAGGCATAAATGTGTATTTGCAGTATACTCTTAAGGAAACTTGCCTTTCTTATATAGTTTGGTGGTCAGTGGAGTATATCCAGAGATTATTCTCTGTCTCCTCTGACTTATTACTTTATGATCAGTGGTGTGAAGCACAAGGCCTAAGTCCCTGATTATCACATATTAATTGCTAGCACTAAGTAGGATGATAGAACTGTGTCATCACATATTAACTGGTTGCCAGCTGTGCAGATCATGTGCTATAGCCCTTGACCACCACAACCTTGACTTTGCAGAATACAGCTGAGTAAAGCATTATCAAAAATGTTTTGAGTTGTTCAGCTGTTTTTTTCCCCTTGGTGGAGTGAGTCATCCTTTTAGAGACACTCAAACATAGCACTCTTGCATTCCTCTATCTGTTTCTAAGTTTGTTTTGAAGCAGCCTGTAAGCATAAAATTGCAAGGATTGTCACTGATGCAATGATAAATTCCCAGATGAGATCACATTCAACCACTGAGCATTTTTTAGAGGCAACTTTTCTTGAGTGGAATGTGTTATTACTACAATAGTTTATTAGAGATATCTTCACTGATAATACCAAGGAGAACAAAAGTGAATAATTCAGTCTCTTCATCCAAGATATTGAGGCAGTCAGCTATCACGACCTGTGACATTACTATTTACCTTGATGAATCTGTCTTTGATGAAGCAATGCATGAACACTCCATTGGCCTTAAATACCAGATTTCAAACATTGGAATATAATCAGTGCCAATGCCACCAGAACCCCATGAGTTCTGACATCAATGAAGTAAGGATGCTTTTCTCCCATGGGGTCAGTAGATCCTAGCAGACATTGTAATGGATTGAGTTAGCCTGTGCAGAACAAATGAACTATATGTTACGATTAAATAAAATGCTAAGTTCTACCAGGACTCTGCATTATACAACAATAACCTGATATGTTCCACAGGATGCATCTACAAACACACACACACACACACACACACACACACACACACACACACACACACACACACACACACACACACACACACACACACATATATATTTCATAGGGTCTATATCATATGAGTGAATCACACAAATTGCGAACGTTCATAATATCGAACGTACCGGACCTCAAAGTGCTTTTTCGGAGATTGTGGTACAGTGAAGAATGGGATATTTGCCCTTTCCTCACTGTAGTGAGATCTCAGAGTTGGAATATATAGTTAGTGGGGGGGTGGGGGGGGTGCAGCCCCCCACAATAGGAAGTTTGAGGTCCGGTATGTTCAATATTAAGAACGTTCGCAATTTGTGCGATTCGCTCATATGATATAGACCCTATTTAATATATAAAGCAGAAACACAGTCATAGATGGGTGCCTATCCATTGTGCCCATAAGCACACACACATGCACACACACACACACACACACACACACACACACACACACACACACACACACACACACAATAAAAACTCTGCAAGAAGAAACACATTTTGAATGGAAACACAGAACTTAATGATAACTATTGTACCAATATGCCACCCATTCTAATAACATGACCTCTACATGCTGGATTTCCATTTAAAGCACTCGTTCAATCATTCTCTGATATCCACTTTGTCTGATTTATGGCTGTTGAGGAGCCAGAGTCTGTCATGGAAATCAGTGTGCAAAAGACACTGATCTAACCTCCAATGTGATGCCAGTCATACCTCTCAATCTCTTAGAGCAAGAAATCTAGATAAAGCCATAAATAATGGGGGGGGGGGGGCAAAGGATCAAAAATAGGAACAATTTTAAATAGTGCTCTTACAAACTTTAGAAAGTTGATACAATAACAGATTTTGCATTAGCATGAATTTTCTGAAAGGCATGAAGTCTGAAACTCAAATATCTGTCATTATTTTCTGACCTCAGTCCTCAATAATTTGACAATGATTTACCAGAAAACCAAAATTTTGAGGAACAAAACAAAAGTATGCGCCAAAAGTCTGGACATTCTATGAAAATCTGAACAGTTGAGAGCTGTGATGCTAGTCCATTTCAGGATGTGCACATGCATGTGCACACACACACACACACACACACACACACACACACACACACACACACTGAATTAAGACACACCCACCTATGATCAGTTTGTAGGTTTGATTATTCACCAACACATGTCTTTGTGATATGGGAGAAAACTAGAGCACTTAATGAAAGACAACATTTAACAAAAGGAGGCATCTATACTCCACATATAAGGCATATCAGTCAGGAACCAAACTGGAGAATCAGTCACTGTAAGACAGCAATTCTGTACCCAGCGTTACCATGTCACTACCATGTCACTACTGAGGGACTTTTATACTGCTATTAGTGGTTTGAACTATGAGATAGTGTTACCTTAGATTAAGGCAATATATTTGCAATTGGATCCTGATGAAGTATACAGCATAGTTTTAATGTACCACTGTGTTTTTATCTGTGAATTAAAAATGCAATTAATGTAGAATTGTGCTGTCAGATATTGTCATAAATGGATGCAGATAATATGTTAATAGTCCATGATATATTTATTATTTTTAAAATCAATGTGGTATAGCTATTCAGAAGGCAGGTGGGGTGCTTTACTGGAATGTTTAGCAGGATGCTTACAAATGTGCAAATAGATGTGTGCAGTGCACTTCTCTTTTAAAATGCTGCATGTTTGCACTAAATATATAGTTGACATTCATTCTGCATGCTCTGTAAAGGCATTTGTTAACTAGTCATATGAGCCTTAACCATTATTATGAGGGCCCTCAAATATTATTATTTATATCTGAAAAAAGAAATTGTACCAAATAATATCAAAGGATATATGAATCCCAGACACCTTAATAAATTCAAACCAGATGATTAATTAAGAAACATATCTTAAAATAATGTGTATGCAGGTCTGTAGTTCAGCAAGTGCTATTGTAAAGCAGGGGTAATAATGCGGAAGATGCACCAGGGTATGCTAAGGATGGAAAGCAAGGCAGATGCACACCCCACACTGCAAAAACAGCACACTGCCATAGTGCTTGCATTCTCATACAGATTGAGAGCAGATTGCAGTGTTCTTTATACTGGATGTCTGTACACAGTATGGACCATCGCTGCTTGCTCTTATGAAGGTACAACAGCAAGATGCCATTCGCCATGGCAGCACCCTCTACGTATGCAAATATCTAGAAGCAAATTTTCCCTATAGAACTGCCCATAAAGCAGTAAGTATAGAGCAGATACTTTGGGCACTGACAAGCTAACAGCCGCTAATTTCCTTGTTGAGTGGCAATAACATTAAATTTAGCAAAATTTAGCATTTTATAGCCTAGTCTGCCTCAAACCCCACCTAAAAAAAAGCATCCTTTATAGCCACCTATTAACTCCCGTATACCACACCCTTGTAGTTCACCAATTAGGAGGGCCAGACAACAGGGATATGCAATTTTCTAGCTTCTCTGCTGTCAGCGTTGTGGATATAGGTATTTTGAGAAAAAGTAGGATTTGTCTCATGTTAATCTTTAAAGTAACAGATACTGTCTGCACTTAAGGCTAGACTCTTGCATACAAGTACACAACACACAGTTAGACCAAAGCATGCTGAGGCACTTAAATCCAATATTCTTACTTATTTTTACTTCTTTTCCAGGGTAAAGCACTGATTTCCATGGACCTTTTTCAGACTAAATCTGTTTAAGTAACTTGCTCACAGAGTCACACAGTTAGGCAAAGGAAGCTGTGGGACTCAAACCTTACATCACTACACCACAGGAAACAGTGCCTTAACTGCTCCTTAATCCTCTAAGACAACTGCCAGACAACAAAGACATCCTAGATTACCCATCAGCAAAGATTATCCTCAGCAAGCCCAAAAGCACTCAACAAAATCAGCATCAATAACAACTATTCCTCTAGGTTGGTTAAACAGCAATACATGCTGGAGTTTTTACATGTGCAGGTCACTATACATAAAATCAAATACCATATACCAGCACACTATAGGTCACCCTCTATGTCTCACAAAATGCAAAGGGCATACTTTGACCTACTAGATACACTCACCATTGAACTTAACACCTTACTCATGGGGGACCTTAATTACCCCCCTATAGACCAGGTATCCTGCATGGCCCAAAATCTGTACGTACAGAGATTCCTGGACTTTGTAAATCCAAACACTCTTGACCACTTAGCATATATGCCCAATACAGGCTCCAAAATACTAGATCTTGTACTTACAAATATGGAAGAATGCTTCACCACCTCAATGTCATGTCCTCCCTGGTAAGTTCCAACCATTAAGCTGTCTCCTTTGAAATCAAAATCAACTCAGTAACCCTAGTAAACCAAACAACAGTTAGGAACTATTCCAAGAAAAGCTACCTTTTATTAAGCGATAGTATGTCAAAATTCAATGCCCCTTCAAACCCAGAGAACACAACATCGTATGCAGAAGTGTGCATTAAAAAACTGTACAATCATATCAGTGGCTGCATAGAGGATGCTGTAGCTACCAGAAGGATGCCCAATACTAACTCCAAAAACAAACCACCCTTGTGGCATCCTGAATTAAGCAGGTTATACAACAAAAGGAAAAAAAATATGGCTAAAATCAGGAAGTGTAACTTCAATAAAGATAAGAACTCTCTCATCAAATTAAACAGGCATCTAAGAGGGCTAATTAAGTCCATTAAATCCAATTCTGAGGTCAAGATAGCCTCTCAGACTAAAGACAACCATAGGACCTTCTTCGGCTTTGTCAAAATCTTCAAAGGCAGCACACAGTAGTGTGCTGAACTGGTGATTAATGGTGCCTCATTCACTGAGCCAGGCGATATAGCGAATCTGTTGGTTGACAAATTCAGTTCTAATTTTACCCTGACTCACTCCCTATCAACCCCAACAAGAAATACCTTCAAACATAGCCCCTCCAACTATAAATATGAGTATGTCCAAGTTGTACTCGCTAAGGCCAAGAACACAGCCTCAGTGCGCCCCAATAATATCACGGGATGCCTCTTGAACAGTTTAAAATATGACCTATCAGGTCTACTGGAGTTACTATTTAACTACAGTCTTAAACAGGCTTTGTCTTATGTGAATGAAGGACTGCAATGGTCATCCTTTTTCAAAAAGGCAGATCATCAACGGATCCCATAAACTGCAGGCCCATTATTCTGAATCTTATATGTTAAGCCGTGGAAAAAGAATCATCTTGGAAATGATTAACAAAGACATAGGAGACCTTAAAACACTAGATCGATCCTGGTTTGGATTTTTCAAAGGAAGATCATGCCTACTGAACCCAGTGGAATTTTTGAAGGTCACCAAGGCAATGGACAAATAGTGCATACTGCCTGCCTTGACCTGGCTAAGGCATTTGATACAATATCCCACTCAGGCATTAACAAAGTTATGCAATTAGGCATAAACCCCTATATAATGTGCCGGAGAGCCAACTGTCTCACAGATAGGATCCAAGAAGTTAGGATTGCTGAGACCACCTCCACAAAGGGGCAGATCACCAGTAGAGTCCCTAGGGGCTCCATGCTTGGCCCAGTCCTCTTTGGCATCTACTTTTCAGAGGTCAAGGTCAATGTGAATGTCCTCTGGCTGACCAAGTGTTCAGATGACTGCAAACTGGGAGCAGTCATCAAATCCCCCCCAAGACACAAACATCTTATAAAAGGGTCTAACACAAACAAATGACAAGTGCCAAAGCCACGTCTTAAAACTTAATGCCAAGAAATGCATCATAGTACCTTTTGGGAAGTCAGCCACTACATCATTGATGGAGCACCCCAAGAGTTGACGTGCAAGTCAGGGACATGGGAACATATTTAAACCGTAACCTGGCATTCAATCAACATTTGTCCGAGTTACTAAGGAAATTCTTCTATGTTGCTTAACTTACAAGTAAGGGCATGGCATCTAGATCCTGAGAATTAATTGTACCAGTATACTTGGCCCTCATCAGACCCATCATTGAGTATAATACCCCCTTCAGTATGCACCTGATCAGACCAAACACATGCAGCAATTGGAACGTCCGCAAAGGTTCCTTGTAAATACAATACAAGACATAAACACAATATCATATGTAAATCGCCTCAAAGCCCTATCTCTAGACTTAGTCTCCTGCAGACTATTAAGAGGCAATCTATTCCTGGCATACAAGGTATCCTTAGACATAGTTCTGATGAATCTTATGCACATCTGCAAAACAAACAGCATCACAACTACTACATCTAAAGACCTACATTTTGATTGCAACATTAAAAGGACACGGATAGACAGATATATGAACACCAATACCATCTCCATGTCCATAAACCCAAGCTACCTGCAGGCCAGTTATTGTACTCATGGAAAATTGCCAAAGTATGGAATAACCTTCCGCCTTCTATCTGTTTGCAACAATGCTCTTCCACATTTAAAAGGGAACTATACAACTATTTTCTATCTAAATGGACATGTAACTGTTCCACTACTCACTCTGCCATAACTTAATTCACCTAACTTACAATCAGACTTCTTACTGTAGGCTATACTAACACTGCCATCAAATTACTTTAGCATGTGCTAACCTCACTCTCTGTACCTCCACAAACTTTCATATTTACTCATTATTTTGCTTCTTCTTAAACTGCCCCACAGCTCCATATATGCCCCTTCCATCTCTTTAAATCTTTCACCTTCTCTCCTCTCTCTAGCTATTGACACTTTTCTATCATTTCCCTCCTCCTCCCTCTCTCTGCCTCACTCTTCCTTACTCTCTCTAATTCAGCTACCTTAAAATTAACATCTCTTTCTAAACTCCACTTACATTACCCAAATAATTTGATTAATGGCCCCATTAGCAATATCCCATACTGTGTATTTCATATCACTTATATCTTCTCTAGACTCTATAATTGGTTGTGTTACCTATTTGAGATATATCTGTTAAATGCAATTGTCTCTGAAACTTTTGTATAACTTTTGTCTTGTGTAACTTCCAAGAATTCTAATCTGCTGTTTCTTTTCACACTTTGCATAGGTTCATAGGTTCATAGGTGTGTACTAGGCTAATGGCCCTGGAGCCTTTACAAATCTAGCCCATAGGATTACCCTGACATCGTGCCACCCGACCTTAGTTCCCAGTGCGTCTGTCGAGTAGAGCCAGTGGAGTGATCCCAGGGGTGAATTTTCTATTTTCCATCCACTCATCAAGGTTTCTCTGGAACAGGACCAGTGAGGTGCTCTGTTTGACATGTATGGGAAGTCTGTTCCATGGCAAGGGCAGTCTCTGGGTTATGAACCTGTCCCTCCAGCATGTTCTGTTGATTGTAGTAATGAGGATGAGGTCTCTGGAGCATGTAGTGTGGAGGGATTGAGATTTCTTTGACTATAGCATTTCTAACAGAGCTGGATCAGACATGGCTTTGTAAGTCAAGCAGAGATCGCCTCTAAGTAGGCGATATGTGACAGAGAATAGTTGGAGTTTTTTGAATCTGTCCATACAGGACAGGAGTTTAAGGCCTAGGATCCTCTTTGTGAGGTAATTTTGCAGCCTCTCCAGTTGTTGCAGGTGTCTAGTGAGGTACATGCCAAATGGGGCATTGTACTTGATGACTGGCCTAATGAGTGAAGAGAAGGGGGAGACAATGACCTCTTTCTTCCTGGGTGCAAAACCCTTAGTAATGAGATGTGCCACATAGAAGGACTTTCTGACCACAGAGGCAATGTGGTGGTCAAAACAGAGGCTGCTGTCAGCCTGTGTTCCCAGATCTCTTATAACACCTTCTGTGTTCAGTGGACTATCATCGATGTGGTAATTTTTGGCAACGGGGTTTTTCCCAAAGGGGATGATGACGCATTTTTTGGCATTGAGCTTAAGGCCATGGTTCTGACACCAGTCGTTGGTCTCAGTGAGGCATTTCTGTAGGATGTCAACATCACTTGGGGAGTTAATAATAGCTCCCAACTTGCAATTGTCTGTGAACTTTGTCAGCCAGAGACCCTTTGTGTTGGCCTGGACTTCAGAGAAGTGGATACCAAACAGGAGAGGACCCAGGACAGAACCCTGTGGGACTTCACTCATGACTGGTTGGCAGTCTGACTTGGAGTCTGCTACTTTCACACTGTGGGTTCTATCTGTGAGCCTTTTTGCATCCCACCTAATAATATAGGGGTTGATGCCTAGCTTAGTGCGATTTTCTATGATTCCTGAAAGGGGAATGGTATCAAACACCTTGGCCAGATCAAGGTAGGCTGTATGAACCACCTTGCCTTCATCCACAGCTCTGATGACTGACTCAAAAACCAAGTTGAGCAGGCATGATCTACCCTTCACAAAGCCAAACTGTGTGGGATCCAGAGTTTGGAGATTCTCTATATCCTTGTTTATTAGGTCCATGATGATGCATTCCATAGCTTTGCATATCAAAATCAAAAAAAATCAAAGCAATTGCACTGCATCTACCTAACCTGCTTAATACATAAATACTTTATAACACACAACGTTTGTTCGCCCTTACACACTACTGATTAACCCTATGTACTGCCTTCATGCTAATGCTACCTCTATACCATTCTTAAAGGATTTAAACCTCTGTATTAATTTAACTCATGCTGATATTCATACATAAAGAACTCATCCATGCTAATGTTACTTCTATATCATTTTCAGATGATTTAAACCTCTGTATTAATTTAACCTTCTACTACTGTTCTCAACCATTAAACATGTAAATATGCTTTACATCCTTCTCCAAGCTGCTGTTTAACTTTTGTTTAGTTTTTGCTATTTTGTATGTAAAATTTGCTTAGTTTGTTTCTGTTTCTACTATGTATTGTACTTCATATTATGGAGCTTGTACTATGTATTATTGGAGCTTTTCTCCCCGGGCCTCCATTGAAAATGGGTTCTTTGAGCCCAGTGGACCCCCCCCCCCCGGTCATCAAACAGGAAATAAATAAATAAATAAAGTTGGCAGGCTAACGGGGGTGATAGTTCCCAGGGTCTGTAGTCGCTCCTCCTTTGTGGAGAGGGATGACTGTAGCAGTGTGCCATTTTTTAGGGACAAAGCCTGAGGTGAGGCTGTGATTGAACAGGGCACAAAGGTGAGGTGCCAGTTCACTCTGTAGTTCATGTGGAACACAGCCGGGGATACTGTTAGGTCCCATGGAAGCTATATTCTTGGCATTGGACGGTGCTGTTTTAACCTGTGCAGCAGTAATACTGGGTGCCTGGCAATCTACTGATATTGTGATTGGTCCTTTGGGCGGGTAAAGTTGGCACTGAATCTGTCGGTCAGTATATTGGCAATATCTGTTGGCTCAGTATAGGAGGTAAAATGAAAAAGAGAGACCAGCAGCTGTAGCACCAATTTGCTTTATTAGGTTAGTAGTAAAAAACTACATAACCATAGAATGAAGATACATACAGACCAGTTTCGGCAAAAAACTGCCTCCTATGCATCATATTGTTCCTTTGTTTCAGAATGCCATACTCAAAGATTTACATTTTTATGCCAAGGAAACCAGGGTGAAACCCAGCAACATATCCAGGGCTGATATGGGGGTTATTTCGAATGTGGCCAACAATCATCAGTCAGTCATACTGATGGCTGCTAAGGGTGATGCTGTTGTGGTTCAAGACTGGACCCAATATGACACTGAGGCAAAAAGTCAACTCATGGATGGCAGGTATTATTCACATTTGGTTACTGACCCTACTCCACTTCTTAAGAGGCAAATAGATGAATTTTTGGCATTAGCAAAGGAAGAAGGGATCATCACACAAAACAGCTTACAAAACCTTACGGTGGATGAACCGGTACATCAATACATATATTTTCTGCCCAAAATACACAAACATGCCACCAATCCTCCTGGCAGACCTATTGTTTCGGGCAGGAATTCTTTAACAGAACCACTTTCTTTATTTTTAACCAGATATTTGAAGCCTCTCCTTAAATGGGTACGTGTGAGGTTAAAAGACACCACGGAATTTCTTAGGGTTATTGCAGACATGCAGTTGGAACCTGGTTAGCTGCTCTGCACCCTTAATGTCAAAGCACTATATACTAATATCCCTCACAGGGCTGGCATCGATGCATTGGAATATTGGTTGTACAAACTGGAGCTATACCAACCTGGTTTCAACAACTTCCTCATAGTTCTTTCTGAACATGTTCTCACCAAAAAATGCCTTTTTTTATCAGGGTGAATGTTACCTTCAAAATAAGGAAACTGCCATGGGGGCATCCTTTGCCCCTATATATGCTGACTTGTTTATGGCTTTTGTCGAGGAACAAATTATTTATGATCAATCCCACAATCTTTACCTTGATGAAATTGACATTTGGAGGAGATATCTGGATGATTGCTGGTTGGTGTGGAGGGCTGATGTTGATTATTTACATGAGTTTGTAGATTATTTAAATGAAAACAAATGGAGAATTGAATTTACAGTTAATTATGATCCAAACAATATTATCTTTTTGGATGTCATGGTTGGGAGAAATATCGATAACACACTCTCCACTCAGGTACACCGTAAATTTCCCCAATACAATTCCCTCCTCTACGCAACCAGCTATCATCCTCCTCATGTCAGCAATAATATTCCCAAGTCCCAGTTTATTCTGGGTAAATGTATCTGCTCTGATGAGCATTCATATGATCTTTGTAAACAAGATCTTATTTCCAGATTTAAAGATAGGGGCTATCAACCTGGCTATATATAACGGGCTTCCAACACAGTTGACCATCTGGCCAGAGCTGATCTCCTTCAATATAAAGTCAAAAACAATCATGACAATTCTGCCATTAGATTTGTAACTACATATGGCAGGAACACTAATTCACTTATGCAAAATGTCCGACGCCACTGGAATATGTTGCTGGCTGACCACACATTGTCTGGCATTTTACCCTCTACATGTTCTTTTTCTTTCAAAAAAGGCAATAATCTGGGCTCTTATTTCAGTCATTATAAACAGTATGCATCATCCAACATGTCCCTAACACAAACTACTTTATTGGGGGATCAGTTGATTCGTTGCTTTCCCTGTGGCCACTGTTCCTATTGCTCCAAAATTACTAAATCCAAAACTTTTAGTAGTAGTAACACTGGTCACATTTTTGGTATTTCTTTCTATGCCAACTGTCAGTCAGATTGGGTAATATATTTAGCTACATGCCATTGTTCAGCATTTTATGTAGGGCAAACTTCACGTCCAGTGAAGTTTCAGATGGGTTTACATTTTTGTGACATTAGACATAAGAAAAACACGAATGCCCTATACAAACATACATTAATAAATCCAGCTGCTTCTTTTAATTTTATCATTGACAGAATAACAGCACACAGATCCAACAAAGCTGGTTGGCATTATATTTTGAACCAGAAAGAGAAAAAGTGGATTATTAAATGAGGGAGATTATTTCTCCAGGGACTAAACGAGCATCTCTAATTGGATCATGTAATCTTGATTAAGCTATATATGGGGAATGTTTGTTACTAATTTATTGACACTGAGGAAGGCATTGCAGTTTTTTTGCCGAAACCGGTCTGTATGCATCTACATTCTATGGTTATGTAGTTTTTTACTACTAACCTAATAAAGCAAATTGGTGCTACAGCTGCTGGTCTCTCTTTTTCATTTTGCATTCTGCCTTGGTTTGAGTCCTTGCAGTTGCCATACTTGCAGAGACTCTTGTTGTTCTCAGTATAGGAGGTACCATTGTGCAGTAGCTCAGAGCAAATCTGGGTATTGTCATGGAGATTGTTTAAATAACTATAGAAGGTCTTGTGGTTGTCTTTACTATCTGTGCAATTCTGTTTTCATAGCTAGCTTTAGAGGATTTGATGAGGGATCTCAACTTTTTGTTGAGGTTGATAAGGGAGTTTTCCAGGTTTGGGACTTCACCTTATTCCACATCAGTTTCCTCCTTCTGTTGTAGAGTTTGTTTATGGCAGGGGACCACCAGATTGGCTTCCTTTTTTTGGAGGAAAGCATCTTGGTTCTGTTGGGTATGGTGAGATCCATGCATTTGTGTACGTGTTTGTACAGTGCATTGGTGTATGATTTGGTGGTCATGCAACTATTCTCCGTTTGCATGGGTGCTAAGAAGTTAGCCACGTCTATTTTTAGGAGCCCAAAGTTAGCTTCGGAGAAGTTTTTCATGGGGGTTGCCTTTGCGGGGGGTGGGGGGTGGGAGAGATGTGGATTTCCAGGGTGATTAGTTTGTGGTCGGATCTAACCAGGCAGGAATTAACTATTGGTGTAGAGCAACAGTCGCCCACATTAGTAATAACCAGGTCAAGGATGTTGGTACCTCTAGTGGGGGTAAGAATGAGCTGGTTCAGGGCATTTGAATTAATGAATTCCAGGAAATGTTAGGCAAGTGTATTGGTACATGAGTAGTTTTCCCAGTTAATGGAAGGGTAGTTGAAGTTGCCCAGTATGAGAGTGTTTGGTTGGACCCTAATATTCTCTTATGTGCTTATGGATTGTAGAGTGTGAGTCTTGGGACATTGTGGGGATGTATAGCAGGCTACAACCTGAATCACTGTCTTACCCAATGTTAGCTGCACCGGAAGTATCTTTGATGTAGTATGTTGGGCTACCAGTCTGGAGGTGTATGCATCCTTTATGAATATGGAAACACCACCACATTTGGAGCTTCGGTCCAAGTTCTGGGGATGAAAGGTGTGGAATGAGTTATAGCCTGGTAGTGCAGGGATGCTTTCTGCTGCCTTGAACCAGGTCTCTGTTACAGCACAAATGTCGATGATTTCCTTTTTAAGGAGTGCTTCGAGTGAGTGCATTTTTAGATTTAGACTTCTAGCATTGAGCAACATGACCCTCAGATTGCATTTGTTTGTAACTGTTAATGTGGTAATTTGGTCTTTGGAACACGGCCTAAAAAAGGCACAATAGGGGTGGCAAGAGCCTTGGCCAGTATCCGGAAGCCCAGGTGTGACAGATGCAGACCATCTCTGGCAAAGCATCAAGGTCTGTTAATCATGTCATCCCAGACAGACAGATACTGGATCCCCTTAGAATGACACCAGAAACTTAGCCAATTGTTGAACTCAATCATTTTCTGCTTGCACTGTGGTATCATTCTGGGTGATGGTAGGATGCTACTCAGGGTTAGGGTCATACCCAGCTGGGTACAAAATCTGAGAGCTCCTCCATGTCTCCTTTCATGTAGTTCCTGGGAGGTGCGTCCCAGGTCATTCACACCCATATGTACAATGACAGAGTCATATTTGTACCTGTTGTTGAGGGACCTGAGTGCGTGCGTTATGTGGCAAATCCTGGCACCTGACAGGCAGCTGACTGTTCTTTCTCATTGTTCAACCTAGTGAGTGAGACATCAGTGTGCCTCACTATTGAGTCACCTATGACTAGTGTGTTGGTCCTGCTGTTCTGCCTTAGGGGCTTTGGTTGAGTGGCACACTGTTTAAGAGAGCTATGTGTCTTGTGATTAGTGTTGTGTTGTGGTGGTCGAGTGCGTTTCTGCCTTGGACGTCTCTGCTGTTTGGGTAGAATTTTATTGACAGCCTCTGCAAAGGTGGGTGTGTGCTTTGTGTTTTTATGTGAAGGCAGTGCTGGTGTGTGTTCTGGAGGGCTATGTGTTCCATGTGGTGTAGTGCAAGTGTTGACCTTCTCCTCTTGACCAGCTATTCTGGTTGGCTGGAGTGGACATGGCTTCCAATTTGGATATATAAGTGCATCTCTCGCAAGTCTGAGTGTTGGGAGGTAAGAGGAAAGGGTTGTCAGTGTACATGAGGCAGTTGCTACATTGCCTCAGAATGCCCAAGTTCACCAGGTTAAGTGCAGGAGAGGAGAGAACTAGCAGGTCTAAGAGAAAATTTGAAGAGCAGACTTTGGCACTGCTCAGAAGCTACATACAGTCCTGGATACAGCAAATCTGTATCTGGACTAGACTAGTTACAAGAAAGGTGGGAAACAAGTGCAAATGCCAGCTTTTAAATCAGAAGTTGAAAGAGATGGAAAAAACTGCACAAACGGCCAATAAACTTCACTTTCTGGGCCAGTAACCACTCCTCCTGTGGTAAATAGGCTACCTAGTGCTTACCACTCCCACTGACAAGCTAGAAGCCTTCCCTCTGACACAGAAAGGCTTGGGGAGCTCAGAAGCTTATAAACAGTCCTGGATACAACAAATTTGTATCTGGACTAGACTAATTACAGGAAAGGTAGGAAAAGCGCAAACACAGGCTTTTGGACCAGGAAATTGAAAGAGATGGAAAAACTGCCCAGACGGCCTATAAACTACAATTTCTGGGCCAGAAACCACTCCTCTTATGGTAGATAGGCTACCTAGTGCTTACCACTCCCACTGACAAGCTAAAAGTCTTCCCTCTTACACAGAAAGGCTTGGGGGCTTAGAATCTTACAAACAGTCCTGGATACAGCAAATCTGTATCTGGACTAGACTAGTTACAGGAAAGGTGGGAAACAAGTGCAAATGTGCCCTTTTAAACCAGCAGTTGAAAGAGATGGAAAAAACTGTCCAACGGCAAATAAACTACAATTTCTGGGCCAGAAACCACTCCTCTCGTGGTTGGTAGGCTACCTGGTGCTTACAACACCTACTAATAAGCTACAAGGCTTCCCTCCAACACAGAAAGGCTTGGGGGGCTCAAAAGCTTACAAACAGTCTTGGTTACAGCAAATCTGTATCTGGACTAGACTAGTTACAGGAAAGGCAGGAAACAAGCGCAAACGCAGGCTTCTAAACCAGAAAGTTGAAAGAGATGGAAAAACTGCCCAAATGGCCAATAAACTACAATTTCTGGGCCAGAAACTACTCTTGTGGTAGATAGGCTACCTAGTGCTTACCACTCCCACTGATAAGCTAGAAGGCTTCTCTCCAACACAGAAAGGCTTGGGTGGCTCAAAAGCTTACAAACAGTCCTGGATACAGCAAATCTGTATCTGGACTAGACTACGTTACAGGAAAGGCAGGAAACAAGCTTAGAATTTTTTTTACACTAGAACAGCACTAAAAACAATTCAAGTGCAGTGCAAACTAGCTCACTTGAGTGTGTAGCAATATTAAAGCAAATAAAGTTTAAATAAATGCAATTTATTCAATCTGTATTCTGAGCTGAATTCAAGTTTTGTTTTATTCAACTTTGAACAGTTAAAAAGTACCAAAAATATACTTATCAGATGAGAAGCACACTCAGTCAGAACCCAAGGAGATTCCAGCAATGTTTTTTTTTTTTTTTTGTAAAGTGGAAAGGGAGAAAGGAGAAACAGAAGATAATTCAAGGTTAATGACCTAAGTGGGTTGGCCTTCTCAAATGATCTCTGTATTTGGTAGAATGAGCTAATGACACTAGACTGGGATAGAGCTGAACAGATGGAACTGGTAGGAGTGTCTGAAATCAAAAAATGATCTCACTGTACTCGATTGAGTGAGCAAATGAGATGGACCCAGGAGGAGTGTTCAAACACAGATTTACAGGAGGAGTGAGCAATTCCAAGGCCACCAAGATTAACACCAAAACAAGAACAGGGAAGGAGGGTGGGAAACTAACTGCAGAGAGACAGACAGACCACAATATTCAGTGAAACAATTAAATAAACAGAAAAATAAAATACAGTACTATCTTTAAAACTGCAAGTTTGTATTTAACTTCAGCTTCTAATACAGTAGATTGTAGCCAGCCATACCACTCAGATATTGAGCAGAAAATAAATTCCCAGCTATGTGGCTAACACTTAAAGCACAGAGAAACCCTCTAGGCTAAGAGTTAAATATCGAATAACAAAGAAGTGAGAACAGCAATAACCTGCTCTAACTGCAGAGAGACAGACGGACCACAATAATATGCCTACCCACACTTTGACTAGCTATTTAGCCTTATCACATTTTCTTAACACTCTTTGAAACTATTATATAACTTTTGCATATGAAATATCTAGGAAATATATTATTTTGTGAAATTGCTCTCTAACTTTGTTTTATTAATTTTCAAATATTATATAGTCTTCATTTTGTAAACGTATATATTGTTATGTAACTGACTTGTTTGCAATTAGAGCTTTTCACCCCAGGCCTCCACTGAAAATGGGCGTCCTAGCCCCCTGAATTTTTCCATTAAACAAATGCCAATAAATAAATATGTATCTCAGACTATTCCCATTCTCCAGAATAGATTCCCCATCCATGTGAAACAAAGTCCCGCCCTAATCCTATTTAAGTGTAACTTGGACCATTGCATGTGAAATTGAAACTTCACTCCTGGTCTGACACCTATGTCTCTGATGGACAGAAGCAATCAGCAAATCATGTTGTAACCAACAATCACCCCCTATATAATAATCTAAGCTATATAACTTATGGGACACATTTGGGTTGCATGGCTAGGCTTATAAAGGCCCTAGTGGTCATTAGCCTAGTGTACACCTGTGAACCTAAGAACCTATGAGTGATAAAGTTCTAAACGTTACTCTGCTATATTCTGATCATTATCC
Organism: Protopterus annectens; assembly: GCF_019279795.1. Classification (NCBI taxonomy): domain Eukaryota; kingdom Metazoa; phylum Chordata; order Ceratodontiformes; family Protopteridae; genus Protopterus; species Protopterus annectens. The sequence goes on along the minus strand of NC_056737.1, from coordinate 206,819,106 downwards.
ATTCCTGAATACCACAGTGCATTTCATGCCATCTGAAATTCACACTCAAACAGATGTTCCAAAAGTACAAATGAATACCATGATAAAAGGCTCATAATGACATGTGCGGTTCTCAGTTCTGCTCTTTGGGGCCTGTGTGAGTGGTTAGAGTGCTGTTGTTGCATAATAACTCTGACAGCTCTATATAGGAACCATGACAGAACATTAATTTTCTGTGTATCTACTGAAGGACTTTCAACGAAACATCACCTATGCTTCCAAAGCAGCACAGTGAACTCACTTTAGGTACCACATATTTTTAAATGCAATGTAACACATCTGCTGTAAAGAGTTTTGGTATGCAGTGTAACTGGTGCTGAATTGTATTTTGCACTATTACTCATGGTACTTAGTTTATCTGCATATAGACTAATCACCAGCTGTATATCTTATGCACATTTACATAACACTTCTATTGTTGTATGTCACATCTGTCAATTAGCAACTCACCTTTTTCCTGCATTTTTTTCTGCACAATGCTTACTATCCAGTACACTCCACTTCTCTGACTCCTCCCAACAATGTTCTGATATATGCTGCAGCTTAAAAATTCTAAAGAACAAGTAGGCAGGTAACTAAGAGTGAATAATATGCATGTGCCATACCAGGCATGCACATGATTAGACAATATGAAAACTTCATAGAAAATATATTGTTTAATGGTGTAAAGGTAGATCCACATACAGCAGTTACTTAAAAAAGCAGATGGAATAACACCTAGTCTACACTGGTTACACAGGAGTAAAGGAAAAACTTTTAGGGTGTAGGTGAATAACACAAGTTTTAAAATGACAGCACACATCAACATGCACCCACAGATGTATGTTGTTATCGTTAGTACTGCAGATGGTCTTAGAAGGCTTAGGAGACACAGCACACAGGCCTGGAATTAATAGACAGTCCTGGAATGCTTTGGACAATTATTCACAATTCTAAAATGGTTCTTTAAAGCCACTGCATCATCCTACTTTATATCTATGCCTGCTAGGGCATTAATGCTATTGTTTTTTCTCCATCAAAGAATGATATTGTGTCAGGTGGACCTCACATACCCACTTCAGAGAAAAAGGCAAGGCCTCTGATTTTCTTCATCCTCCCCTTCCAAGTTGGAACTTTGCACATTAACTGGACTAATAAATTTAGTCATATTAATGGATACAAATGTCAGAGCAAATCTTCGATTACCCGCTTTAGTGAAGATTATTAGACTATCCTACTAAACAGTATATACATTATCACAGCATTGGTCCAGCAAGATCAGTCTTCCAAGATGCTTATAATATGGAATGATAATACAGCCCATACATTACATACTAACCAGTGAATACAAAGTCAGCACATAATGCAGATACACTGACATATAAGAAAATACATGTGTGTACATTACACTTAAATGAATAATAAAATGCATTCACTACAACAACAAACTTCAAACTTGTAAGCTGAAGCTGTTAATATTTTGTTGGCAACATAGTGTTATATAAGTTTTGAGAGTGACATCCAAAGAAAGTTCACTGCAGAGCTGATTGTTTCCATTCCTGTCTCCCTAGCTTTGTGGCTAACCAAAACTACCAAAGAGAAGATGTTCGCAAATATGCAACAGAGCAAATTATTAATGTAGAAATGATGTTAGCAACAAAATGTTGCAGATCAGAGAGCAGAATCATGAAATAAACAAACAGGTAGCCATTTGAAATGCTAGGACCTACTAGAGCAAACCCCAAAACACAGACACTGAATGCCAAAAATTTGGACTTACGTTTACTAAGTCCAAAATGGCTATTTTTCAGAATATTCTCTTTTCTCCAAGGTATGGTAATGCTGGAGTTGGTATATATAAGTTTGTGTGGGGGGTGGAGTTTACAAAAAGCTGAATAAGTTCTGCTTCTTGAAGATGACTTAGGTTCTAGTAATGCCAAGTCTGTGGCAAGCAGTGAACTTGAGTGTTATAGAAGGGTACCACCTATTTTTCACAGTACTTATACTGAAGCTATTCTTTTCATATTTTATCTTTGGAAGTGTGCTATCCTTGTGTTGATGAACGCTTCCACTTGCATTGTTTCCAACTCCAAGGAATGTACCATTTCCTCTCTTACTAGTGATTGAAGTTAAGAAGTGCTGTAACAATATAGTTTTAGGGAATGGACAAGCCATGGCACTGAAGTGTAAAGGAATAATAATAATAATAATAATAATAATAACAATAATAGTAATAATAATAATAATAATAATAGTAATAATAATAGTAATAATAATAATAATAATAATAATAATAGTAATAATAATAATAATAACAATTACTAAAATAGGACATCTTCGTAAAGCAGAATGTAATGGAAGGCAAATATCACATCTAGTATTGTTGTTAAGGAAATAATTTTAAATAAATGAATCCCAATTTCTTAACCTCTTCTGTTGAGTTCCTTAACTAGAAATGAGCTGACTGCACCTTCATCTCAGATCTACGGGTAAAGTGGCCAGAGCAATTATAGAGTCCAAATATGCCTTTTAACCAAAGTAAAAATGATATGGTGGTCTCTTTTACTGCTATTTCATATTAATACATCTTTTATTCCATTTAGTTACGTAAACATTTTTGTACTAACCGTGTGATATTTTCATAAGGCATAGACATATTTATTGACTTGCACCATTATTTTATAATTCTGCAGCAAACAGTAATTTAGCAGGTGGAGGGAAGCGTCTCTGTAGTCACAATACTCAAAATAAAATTGTTGCTTTATGAAAAAATGTAAAAATGTAATTCTTCCTCCACCCGCCACCCCCAGCCTCACATTGAGCACTAAATGTCTGTGCACATCTCTGCTTAGTATTCCAAAAATGGAAAGTAAAGGCACTCTGCTATGAGAAATTTTTGTTTCAGTTTTTCAGTTTAAAAAAAACATTACCATGACCCTTTGTGCCAGAAAAATCACCACATCCTAACAGAGATATGTTTATGCAGTTATTAAAATATACTTGTTCTACAGCCAAATTAGAACTTATACTGATCTGCTCAGACAAGTAAATTGCTTAGCTTTGTGTTCCCTTCTACTACATGCAGGGTACAACACACTGGTCTCTCTATTAACTGAAGGCATTGTACTTGGTGATGTTGTATTCATGACTCATTCAAGAGAGGTGAAGATTAGCTGTAATGAAAACAGATGAGTGTAAAGCAGCCACTGGGAAGCCAGGACATCTTGTGCATGTTTCTATATTTCATGAGTCACAAATCATTTATAGCTGGATGAAGAAAATATTATAAATATGAAGCATGCCATTAGGACAGACTGAAATGTAAAAACAAAAATTGTTATGAATTATTTAGAAATGCAACACAGGCATAGTGCCCCATGGGAGCAATCTATTAGAGGTACAGTTGGGTTCATAACCTGTTTATGTTAACATTTAATACCGGTTCTCATGCTGTGTTCAGCTATGCATGCTACAGCAAACACTGTAGGTGGAAGAAAGGAGAAACAAAAGCTTCTAAAGAGAAAAATATAATCATGTGTAGAAACCCCAATTTCCCTAGACAACAGAGAAAATTCATTTGAAACTCTATGAATATCCCTTGTCATTTGGCTTCAAATGCAGTGCTGAACCATTATGCCTGAAAAAGAAGTCATGTTCAGTAGGACCACAGTTAACAAAGGGGAAAATCCGACTGAGGATTGTTTCCTTGTCTGCTGCATGAGCCTGTGAGACAGAGTGAATATGGTATTTTCAGATAAAAAGTACCTAATTAGTGAGTTAATAAAAAATATGCAAAATGAAAAAAATATAGAAAGGATAGCAAACCCTAACCACAGTATTATTTTCAATCACAATTGTCTACATAATTCATAAACAGTGAAATATTATTAATGACATTGATATCTCCCCACCCTCATCCCAGGTTGAAGGGCTTCTCCCCTGCAAAAACATTGCTTATTTGTTTTATTTCTGGCTGTAAAGTTCATATTTTGCATCAGTTTTATTAATATAGTAGCGTTATGTAAGATGCCATAAAATAGATCTTTGAGGAGAGATCACCATACCAGTAATCAAAACTTTTGAGTTATATTCAATGGCACATCTGCATTCATATAGCCATGACAGCTGTCTCCTTTCCCAAAGGAGGCCCACACTGGTCATATAATAGCTTAGACATTGACATTCAGTTTCATGATGATTCTATATAAAAGAAGCACTGATAAGAACCTGTTTCTCTTGTTGGAGGGTTGTATGCTTGTGATAGACAAATTATGCAGTACATTATAAATACTAAGAAACAATGCTAACAGATGATGTGCCCCACAAATAATGAAAACGATGTAGTGTACTTTTAATATGCAGTGACCTCTCCCCAAAGACCTCACACAACTGCATCTTATTTCCGGAAAGGTCAAAGTAATAGCAAATCACAGGTTGATCAAATGCAACAATAGGTTACCCCTCTGAGGTAGATAGTTATATGATCTCCTACAATATAGTTTGGCCAAAACCTGTCCTAACACTAGACTAAGTTTCTAGTCTGCAGTTTTATTTGTATGTACAGAATATAATCCAAGTTGCTGTCTCTAGTATCGCCAGAGAACAAACACTCATAAAGTATGTAGTACATATAGCTGTAGTCAGCACATACAGGGTCTTAAATTGCTTTCCTGTATTAATCATAAAAAAGGCAATACAGGAACCCACACTGATTTGTTTTATAACAGCTAAACCTCTTTCTCATTTCTTAAAAGAAACAGTTGCTCAGATTTTCTGGAAGAATTAGTCTTTGTGGTACAACATCTCAAATGAGTTTGAATATCTCATGTTCCATTTATTAAAGCTGTTTTTTTTATTATGTACTGCTTTTCCTTTGGCTGGTAGTCTGTGCAAGTTTGGTTGGATTTGTATGAGTATGAATATCTGCAATGTGCAACACACAAACTGTCCAGCATACAGGTATTTTGGGTAAAAGAACTGCATTTGAGCTAACTGATTGCCTGTCTCACATTGATAAGCATACCTCCCAAGTGTACCTCATTACGAGGAACGTACCTCATTTGGGGTCTTAAAAAGTTCATGTTCCTTGTAATTCCTCAAAGTTCCACATTGAAAGAGTCTGTCACATAGTCAGTGTTAGGAATTTTTTTAAGTGAAATCCATAGTAAATTGAAATTAATCATATTAATTCATTAAAGGATCTTTTTTATAAAACCAGAATATTTAACCATCCTATGACATTCCTAGTTGAAGTTGTTAGTAAGCCATTAGTATGTGTTCCACATTTTGCCCATTTGTTCCACATTATGAAGGCGAGTGTTCCTCATTTTGGCAATGGAAGGTTGTGAGCTATGTTGATAAGTGATACTACTTTTTGGATAAAAGGAATATTTTTGTGAACCACCTCATTACAAAAGATTGTGTTATAGCAGCTCATAATAAAGCTTGCAGCTCATAGGTTCCTCTGAGTAAAGTGATTTCCACCAAGGAAACATATTCCATGAAAAGTACCTTAAGACTACTGAAACTACATGTTTAAAGGTGAAAAAGCTATTTTTTTCAAGTTCCCAGCTGGTATTAGTTGTGTTTTAAAGGTTTTAATTGAACATACAAGCAAACATTCAATTGAAACATTATTTACCTCCTGGTGGACTGTAGTAATATTTACTGAAGACATATATTTTGACTGAAGGGTAAGCAAAATAGTTTCAAAATGCTAACTGAAGTAAACTAAAAGTTTTGGAAATGGATAGCTGAAGGATTTAACCCTCTGTTGAGACCCATACTGACAATCTCTTCCGGATTGGAATGTCTGACTTTTTTGTGATACGCTTCTTAGCCTTTTTTCAAAAAATGTAGTACAACTGATTAGACCAATGTCCTATCCTGTACTATTGAGTGTTTGCATTTTTTATATTGGAAGCTGAAGATGTTAGTGGGTGCTGAAAAGCAGAAGTAGAGAAAAAAACATGGCTGTCAAACCCACCTGCAGCTAGTCAAGTCAGCTTTGTTTTCATTAGTTCAAAGGAGTTTCTGAATTGCTGGAAATGAAGAGAAGACCTATGTCAATTATTGATTCCAAAGGAAGGAGCAGGCATCCATTTTCTAAGAGTAATGGTGATGAATTAAGGAAGAGAATTTTTAGAACTTAAACATTCAGAAAAGTGACAAATAAATCAATGTTTGATATACCTCATATAACTCACAGATTTGTTGTCTTTTGAAATAAAACGGTATTTGTTTGTCTTTGATAATCTTAGCTAGTATACAATGTATTAGGAGTGGCATGTTTTCAGTGACAAATATTTTTACTTCTGATGCAATGCTAGCTCGGTATAGGTATATTCTGGAATTACACTGCATTCCTCAAATGAAACAAACATCATATGCCCATTGCAATGTAAATCAACTGTAATGCAACATACCAGACTATCACTATGAAATACCTGTAAAATTCTGTATTTGGCAACTATTCATAAAATATCATATGTCAGTCATTCTTTGACAGTCCTTATTTGAACACTGGAATAAAATGCATATAATACTATAATTTTACCTTTGAGTATTTAAATAAAGACTAAAGCTGAATTTGGCCTGACCATACTGTAATGGTAACCACAAGGAGTTTTGATGCACATATTTTTACCATCACACAAAAGTTCACCTTTATGGAGAAACACATATGAAAAATACTTCTCATGTAATGCCAGTTAGGTATATATGTGTTCCAGGCTTGGACTGTATTCCCTACCATTAATCAAACTTAATTTCCCTTTTTGATGGGAATATAACAGTAAACAACTGACCAGAATTTCAACATGAAATGGCCATAAAACCCTGCATTTGGCACTGATGCCTAAAATGCAATGTAGCATTCCACATGGACAGTTCTTAGTAAAACATTTTGGGAAACTAGTCTTGAATATTACAGTACAAAATGCACTTAAGTCTGTCATTCCACACTTAGGGGCTTAAATGAAGATCAGTGCTAAAGCTGGCTTGCCCATATTGTTGATGTCATGAGAGACAGTTTTGGTGGAAGCACTGTCCAGTAATACAAAAAGTTCCCTTTTCATGAAAGATCTATATCTGTATCTATCTCTCTCTCTCTCTGTGTATGTATGTATATATATATATATATATATATATATATATAAAACATGAATTTTACTACTGCTGTAAGGCTTACTCAGAATAGACATAGTATACATACGTACTACCTTAATAATGTTCAGAATTTATACACCCTTTAATACAGACCATGTATAATGCCACTGCAATACAGACATAATATGGACTTGAACTTCATTCCCCACTGTGAAAAGTAGTTTCATATCCAGCCTTAATGCAAAGTGAATATATTGTTACATGTTAGACTGTGACCATGAAATAGCTGTTTATGCCATTTTATAACAGACTATTTCAGTTTTCTATTAATAGTTCTTAGTAACATGCTCAGGACACTGTACTTGTGCCTTACAAAATTCCCCTAAGGCTAGCTTTATATATATAGAAGCAGCTCAGTGATAAAGTTGTCCATGCCATATTGCTATAGACAGTTGAAGGAGTTTTGCAGAGGCATGTTCCAAGTAACAAACCTCCAACTCTGGAAAAATACATACACATTTTACTTTTTGATGTAATGCAGTTTCAGCATGGATCAAAAACTAGGGATGTTTTATACAGCCAAAAAATTCTCACCAACTAAAGCTAGACATGCCACTACTTACCTCAACCCTACTCTTCTTTATGATGCTCACATCCTTACTAACCTTCAGGAATCACAAAAATCAAAACTTGAGCAATGCTATAACAAAGCTGCTAAATTTACACTCAATATCCCTTTCAGATACCTTATTCTTATCACAAAACAGCCTTATCAGGGTACAGGTTATTTGTCTAATATCTATAAAATTGTTAAAAAAACAAAAAACTATCATGAAAAATCATACTGGGATTATTATACTTTAATAAACAACCATCCTCCAGTTGAAGAAGAAAAAAAGTAATATTCTAAAATCTTCCAAATTTTCTACATTATCAAAATACTGGCAATTATTCACTTGGAGATATCTACACAGAAGTTTCTATACACCACATAGGTTAGCCAAAATGTATTCTATTGAAGATCAATGTTGGAGATGCCATATCAAGATAAAAGCAGATTGGCAGCATGTTTTTTATGAATGTATATGTCTCAATATGTACTGGAAATCCATTAATTATTTTTTTCAGACTGTTTATAATGATAATTTTCAATTAACAAAGTCTTTAATTTTATTCAACTCTCCTATTCCAAACTGTGTACCAAAAAAGACACTAAAATCCTATGGTCACTATTGGCAATTTCACGTAAAATCATAACTATACACTGGAAAAATGAGGCTTCGCCTACGTTCAAGGAACAACAGTTGCTCACATGGAAATATTAACAGTGAAGAACAGAACTAAAAGATCTACTTCTTACTATTACTCTTGGATGAAAGTACTGGAAATACTTGAAAATATCAAAGAAGATATATCATCTTATGTTTCTAACTCTATATAATATAGAATTTCAATGTTATTTGCATAGACACCAATGTAAATAGTTATATAATGGTTTGAAGTTAGTAATGTTTTAGAATTGTAAATATGTTATTTATCTTTATTTCATGTAATGTTTAAGACATCTTATTTGAAATAATAAAAAAAATATTTAGTGAAAAAAAAATATCCCTTTCAGAGCCTACCACTCTATAGCACTAAAAAGCCTAAATTGGTTAGAACTACTCCATCAACTAACATATACACAGCTTCTTACCACCTATAAAATTATCCAGAATCCATGCGATTGTCCAGGTCTAAATAATATTCTATATAACTATGTTCCTAGTTGGCTATTACAATCCAATGAACTAAATCTCCTGTTTGTCCACAAACCTATCAAATCTGCTGGGCATTGTCTATACTCACATCATGTTGCTAAGGCCTGGAACTCCTTCCAGGTCAATACTCTCCCTACCATTCTTCAAAACCATTCTGAAAGACTTCCTAACAAAAGTTGTCTCTGGTCTTGCTCAACACCAGGTTAAACTATATCCCTACATGTGAACAAAATACCTATTCACAGCTCACATCTCTTTACTCTCCCTTCTTTACTCACTTCCTCACTTCTATCAATTTTTCTCTCCTGGCATTCTCTTTAAATATACCATATGCCTGCTTTTCTCTCACTTTGTACTGCGATTACTGTTTGTATTGTACTAATTTATCTTTAATTTCTCTATAAACAGGCTAAAATTCCTCTAACTTTTAAATCATTGTCATATAACTTGTATCTACTCTTAACCAATGTCTCATATTATGTCTAACTTGGTATACTTATTTAAATTGTATTTTTTATTATCTTTAATGTCTGTAAAACTATTATTCTTAAAATGTTTTGTAATACTTTTGAGCTTTTCTCCCCAGTCCTCCTCTCCAGTGGCCTGCTACCCAGTCGGACTTTCCCGGTAATCAAATGTTGAGAAATAAATACATTGGCAGGTACTACATTTTCTATCCTGAAAAGGAATCAGACCCACCCAAATGGGCGCTGAATGCAAAGTATCATAGCAGGCTATAACATTTAAATTATTCTTCATGCATATGTCCCTCTTTGACAGTTCCTACTAACACTTACTTCCAACAACATCAGGATGCATAGGTACAGAATATCTTTAAGAATGCAATTCTACCCTAAATGACTCTAAAACAGTTTGGGCAGGGACTTTTATTGGTGTTTATTTCCATTAGAAAACAGCACTATATTCTAGATAAATATATATGATTTTAACTTAAGATATAATGTCAACTCTGTGCGGATATGTTTTGGGGCTGTGCTGTACTCTACATGAAGAATAGAAGCTATATAAACAACACTTATAAGAGCCAACATAATATAACCTAGCAGACTAGTATAACCTATTGGCCATATTGGCACCAGAAAGTCAGAGTTTATATTTATTTTATTTTATTCTCTTTATTTATCCTTATTTGACAGAGTTAGTCCGATTATGCTAGTAGCCTCTTTTCAGGAGAGACCAAATGTTGTATCTATGCTACTATAGGAAACTGGTCCAGGTTACCAGGCATCTACTTTTTTTTTGTTTGATAAGTACCATACAATCTTTCACATCCACCCATGCTACCACTAACTCAAACAGATGGGACCTCAGTTTGGCATCTCATCAGAAGGATGTCACACTCAGAAGTGCAGTATCCTCTAATACTGCACTGCAGTGTCATAAATCTGAAAATGAATCCAATCACCTGGAGTGGGAATAGAACCCACTACCTTCTGCTTTTCTAGCAGCAAAGGGAAGTGTACTACATTGAATGCCACTTTCAAATATATGAAACAGTTTCAAATTTTGATTTCTTAGCAAAACATTTGTCAGAAATATAAATTTTCAGTTATTTACTCTACTTATGTCAATGCTGTAAGGAGTAAATGCAATGGAACAGCTGCATCTAGGATTTCTGAATTCAAATTCCCAGTTCAAGGTAATGCTTACCTTTTATTTTTAGAACACTTGAAATTCTCGAAACATCATTTTTTTATGGACAAATAAATAGTGGTTTTAGCTCTTATGTTAAAAGAGCCCATTGCATTAATGAGTTTATGCATTATGTTTGTCACTGTAACAAAAAGTAAAATGTGTCATTGTGAATTGAATTTAATAACATTTGCAGAAGCAGATGACAGCTTGTGAAATTATAATAACAGAGTTACAATGCTGAAAGCACAAATAAAAGGGGTGGTATCTGTATATTTTCATGAACTAGCACAAAACAATACTTTCACTCTTTTCATATACCGACTGTTGCAATAGATTACTTACAACTTTTCACTCCTTTCATATACTGAATGTTCCAGTCAATTACTTACAACTGTGCATACCATCATAAATCAAACACACAGATGCCCAGTACTCCAAAATCTTGTCCAACAAGACTTTACCAAAACACACCTCTTATCATTATCTATGATATAAAAGGTCTGTTTTGATATCTGGATCATAGGATCATAGGAAGTTGCTAGCCTATTGGCCCTGACGCCCTTATAAGCCTAGCCAAGAGTTTAGCCCATGTTTAGATATGTCAGCACCCAAAGCCCCTGTCCAGCAAAGATAAAGGTGGAATCCCAGCGGTGCATTTTTTGTTTCCCATCCAGTTACCCAGGTTGTTCTTAAAAAGGGATAATGAGGTACTCTGCTTGACATGGAGAGGGAGTCTATTCCACAGACGTGGGAGTCTCTGGGACACAAATATTTCCCACCAACAAGTCCTACTGATGTCAAAGATCAAGTTGAGGTCACTTGTGCGAGTTACTTGAGAGGAGCTTGACTTGCTGATATGCAGCAGTCCCATCAAGGCGGGGTGTGACATTGCTTTGTATGCCAGACAGAGGTCACATCTAAGGAGTCTGTATGAAACTGAGTGGAGGGACAGGGCTCTTAGCCTATCTGTGTAAGGTAGATGTTTGAGGCCCTGGATTTTCCTGGTGAGGAACCTCTGTGGTCTGTCCAGTTGCTGCATGTGCTTTGTGAGGTACATGTCGAAGGGGGCATTTTACTCAACAATTGGCCTTATAAGGGAAGAATGCAATGATGTTGTGACCTCCTTGTCCCTGAATGAGATACCCTTACTTACAACTTGCATTTGATTGGTTCTTTGGGGGCTGGATTAAATTGTTGCATTTTATTGGCTAATTCTTTTTTATGTAATTACTAACTGGGTATTTAAATGTTTATGTTTTGGATGTAGTTATCTGGTGAAGTCTTGTTAATTATACAGGATGAAAGCACTTTTTTATGTTTTTTTTTTACTGGTTTTAGTATTCATATTAAAGTTATGTTGGACACACTCTGCCTGCAAGTGATGTGGATTCCTTTCTGTATTTTCGTTTTCTGCATCCTTAATGCTCCCAACACAACCAAGTTTAAACATCTTCTCAAAGCACATTTAACTAATAACTGGCTCTGCTTGTGCACTTCCCCTGGCTGACTGAAGAAGACATCCCTTTTATTTATCTCCTGTTCATTAACCCTATCACTTATCTGCTGTTCTAATCTCCTCTCTCTTTCTTCTCTTCCACTTTTATCTATTTTCCCACCCTTTCTCCACCACCCCAACCTTCCACTATCTCTTCACCTTCCCCTAGCCACCTTTCACCCCTTCTCCCTTCTAATCTTCTGAATTTATACAGTCTCCACCTACACTGTTACATAAAGATGCTTCTTTTAAATTAGTCAGTCATCATGCTTCTGTACACTTTTTACCATGGGTCTATGACCCATCTGTGGTATTCACATTATAAAATCCATATGATCTACTTGCTGTACTATGACATTTTTGATTTATGTATTTTGACAATATATATTGTACTTTATCTCATACTTGTCAATGGAGCTTTCTCCCAGGGCCCCCATTGAAAATGGGCTACTAGCCCAGTCTGGCCACCCTGATAAACAAATGGTAAATAAATTAAATAAAAAAATAAATAATTTATTAGTCTTCTGATAGTATACACTTTATTTAACTATAAAGATTCCACATAAATTGTGCACGACGAAAGATTATTTTATTCATGCAGATTTTTCATAACATACATAGAGACATTCACACTGCTCTTGTAAATCCAAATACAGGATTGCATAATGTGACTTAGGTACAACCATAGTCAGTTTATTACGCACACACACACACACACGCATGCACACACATGCACACACATGCACACACACACACACACACACACACACACACACACACACACACACACACACACACACACACACACACAAAATGAGACTAAGAAAAAGAAATTATTATATTAGTGATGTATTTCACCTTGTTTCATATAACACACACACTTCACTTGACAAGTCATTTCAGTAATATGTTGCTTTAACAAGACTACTATTTCAACACCCCAAATATAGCCACATTTTGAAATTTTGATAAAGTACACCTGTGATTCAAAACTATGATCAAGAGTAAGAAATTCTGCCCTCAGTCCTGTATTTAGGTTGTTTAAAACACTTTCTCATGTACATCACAAACACACACACACTCTCACACACACATACACCACACACACCCACACACACACACACACACACACACACACACACACACACACACACACACACACACACACACAAACACTCACACACAGACACATACATACACATACACACTCACTGGCAATGGAGATTAATAATCAGTTGCTTTCACTCAAGAACTGCTACGCAGTGGAGGTATCCTTTACAAGGTGTAATTGTTTTACCTTTTTTTAAACACCTTTATTGAATTATCACTTGTGACATAAGCAAATTTACATTTATATAAAAGTAATCAATCTATATTAACAAGTTCATGTTTACAAACTTTATACTTCACATATATTGATATATATCGTATAACCTAAGCACATTATATAAAGTATTCAAATCCTGCCCTTTTTTAAATAAGAAACATCTTTATTAAATCATCCCTTAAGACAAACCCCAGGATTCAGCAACTCTCCATGTAAGAATAGAGTTATTCTTACAAGGAGCATCCCATGTCCTTATAGAACAGCAGCGCACTTTGCATATGCATGGCACAGGTCTGTGTATGACCACAGGGGGAGTGTCTGAGAGCTGTGATCTTACAATATACACACCCCCTGCACTCCAGAGTTGCCATACATCAATACAAAAGCAGCAAACATGTCCATGGACACTTGGTAGTGTCCATGGAGCTTACCTCTCAACTATCTTTGAAATATGTACAGATAGTTGACTCATATATTTTGGTGTGTTCCTCCTAAAATGTGTACCTCCCTAACTCTACAGGACCAAAACATTAAGCTAATGCAAAACCTATTTATTCTATAAACCTTCTAAGTTTGTAAGAGCAATACACAAATAATGGTGCAGAAAGCAATGTGCAAACCCCTACAGTAAATAAAAATAAAACATATATGAATATTTTTTATTCTGTCTGCAATAAAGTTTAAGCATAGCTGAGCAGGAGTGCACTTCACGATGCTATGCTCAACCTATCTCACACATCTCAATGAGCTAAATACAAATATATGGCCAAGACAGTATAAAGTAAAATAGCATAGTGGTTAGCACTTTTGCTTAGCATGCAGTCATTTGCGGTTTGAGTCCCCATTTAGTCCATTTCTTTTATTTGTTAAAAAAGCATGAAAATATGTTTTTTTATCAGTAGGTAGTGAATAATATATATATATATATATATATATATATATATATATATATATATATATATATATATATATATTTCTTAACCAGGGTAGTGCAGCAGGTCCAAATGTGAGGTGTCAGGGTAGTACAGATGTGAAACGCCCATATAAACACAAGTGTCCTATACAGCATAGCCACAAAAGAATGTATTGTAATGAAAGCACACACGGGGATGTTATGGAACGTAAACATACATATCATAATATGTCATTTATGAGGAATCAACCCCACAATTCTGATAGTCTGTAAAAGGAAAGCTAAGCAATGCTAACTTGTTTTCAGCTATGCTTAGCCAGTATAAGCATTGCTTAAATGTAAATTCTAAGCAAGAATTAGCATAGCTAAGCAGTGCTTAGCATCTACCCGTTTAAGCAATGCATATACCAGCTAAGTAGGTTTGCCCGGCACTTAGCTTAGTATATTCAAAACTGGCAATTCACAGCAAAGGGCAGAAATCAGCCGTATTTAAACCTTGCAGGTGGGAATACAGCTCATAACTGGTTATAGCTCCCCACTGTAGGCACTATGGCTGGTGTTGGAGAGGGTGTGCACTTTCAGGCACAGTGCCGGGACATACAGGAGTCCAGGGTCATGGTCGGACTCCTTGTAAAAATCATGATATGAGACTGCTGCAGGACCAGTACCAGGGCTCCCTGTACAAAGTGGAGGCCTGAGAAAGTCCTGCCCATGATCTCACCAGTGCCACTGGCATCCCTCAAACTGGTGAGCAGGTCTGGCACCACTTTGTTGACTTGAAGTGGAGGAAGAGGAAGCTCTTGGACCAGTGGGTCCAAGATGCATGGCAGAGGGATGTCCCAGGCGTGTATAAGTATAATCAATAACCGTTTACCAAAGTCCAACCTGTGCATGTGATGGATAGGTATGCATAAATGTTTTTCTATCTGCTTTACAGCTCTAGCTGAGCAGGCTGCAATCCAGGAAGTCCATGCAAGCAGGCTGCTAAAGCTGTGTTGAGAGGCTGGTGAGTAGCAATCTAGCTTGTAGTATTAATACCAAATAAACATAAAGGAGTAGAATGTCACCTTGCAGTATTAAAAGTGGGTATGGTTTGTACTGAATAAACCAGACAATATTACAGTAATAGTCTCGTATAGGTTATGTATAAATACAACTGTAACTGCCTGTCAATAAAATTCAAAACCCTAGACTGGTTGTGTTTACTTTGGTATTGTATGAACTGAAATGTGCACAGGTTATGCACAGCAACAATAGCTTCGAAAGCATTAAACAATCAAGTCTCATCTAACAAAGTTAATGCCTTTGTAAGACACAAGATTAACTGATATGAAATCTTCCATGCACCAAGATCTTATATCTGACTAGTAATGTTGTGTTAACCACTGTTTTCCACAATGTCAAAAGGTATGTATAGGAATGTATGTATAAGTATGTCATAATTACAAGGTCAGATTGTATAACCAATATAAGAAAACATTCAAGGAAGAGACAGCAGTTTCTCAATGGCTTGTTCTGATGAAACACAAAAGCTTTTGTTGTACTTTATGCACAAACAGGCATGGTTTGAATCCCGGGAGTGGTAGTAAGCTGTCTGCATAATTTCATCTAGGATCTTGTGAATATGTCAATCCAAGAAAAATATATCAGGTGCTATGCTAAAGTCCACCAAGCAGTAAACCAGTAGTCCAAAAGGTAGAAAAAACAAAAGTGGAACACTGCTATGTTGAAGCTTTTAATATCCAAAACAGTTGAAAAACAGATAAAAAACATCTGTTTTTCAACTGTTTTGGATATTAAAAGCTTCAACATAGCAGTGTTCCACTTTTGTTTTTTCTACCTTTTTACATCTTGTGAATATGTGCAGCAACAGTTAGGTAGTGTTAACAGAAATTTCCTCCACAGGTCTGCCAAGTAAGAAAAGGTATAAAGTAGCTATAAGAAGGCTGTAGTTATACTGTGTCCAAGACCCATGGTCCAACCCCAAGGCTGCAAATGACAGCAAGATAAGTACATATACCAAGTAGTCTCCCCCAAGAAATGTTCAGGTGTCATGCTGTCACAGCTACTGGCCCTTGCTGCCAACAACCAGGGTGACCAATAGAAATCAAGACAGACTATGGCAGTAGCACACACACATACACACACGCACACACACACAGTATGAGTGCACATATGTAACTCCGACTATGTGAATATGGGTAGAAACAGTCAGGTAGTATTAACAGAAATTGCCCCCACAGGTCTGCCAGGTAAGAAAAGGTATAAAGTAGCTATAAGAAGGCTGCAATTATACACTGTGTACAAACATACCACTGTCCAACCCAAGGCCATAGGTTGTTGTAATAATACCTGTAGAATAATTATTAGAGCAATGATCATTAAAGCTGTGATCACTGCAAGAATCTACATTTGTTAAGTGACATTTCTCTCTCTCGCTCTCTCCTATCTTATCTTCACCAATAATCTAAACACATAAATGTATGGGTATGGTTTTCACCAAACCTGCCGTTGGGACATGTGTCATATTGTTCTACAAATATTGAAACGTTTTCTAATTAATGTCCCCTCTTCAAATACTATCATTGGTGGCCTGTTGCTATCAATGTAACCTGCATGCCAGCGTAATGCCCACTGTGGTTCCATATATGCATGAATTGGGAGATCTGCTATGCCAGCTTGAGGGCCGTGTGGTGCATTTAGAGGGTTAGCTTGCCCCTCCTGCTCAGCTCCCAGCACAGCTACCTTTAGGGCCATGAAGGAGCTGTGGTGACTGCCCATGGGTGGGGACCTCAGTCCCACTGAATCCATTTGGGGACTCGTGGGCTTTCCGATTACCAAACACCCCTCCCTGTCCAAGATGTTTACCACCCACATGTGTTATATACTGCCCCTGTTTGCTGTCTTGTCTGTCTTGTCTGTCTTCCTACACAACCTACCTCCCTAAATATACCAACTATCCTTCCCCAACTCTCACCTTAAAAAAAGGGCAATCTGTTCCCAAAAAAATGTTGCCCCATACATAGCTGTCCATTTCACACATGTGTTCACTGGACACATGTAATCTGGTCTAATTGGCTTCACAACATATTATTGTTGTCCTCACCCTGCCATTAACTGGGACAACTACTTGTGTACCAACCCCTTTGCCCAACAGTTCTTGGAATTTATAAATTCCAATGCCCTGGATCAACTAATCCATAGTCCCACCAGGGGCTCCAATATCCTAGACCTGGTCATTACCAACATGGGAAATCGATGCTCCACACCTATGGTCACCCCCTCGTTGGTCAGGTCTGACCATAAGCTAATCACCCTTGATATCCACGTCACTCCCCTTCCCCCCAATACGGAAATCTCTGTAAAAAACTTCTCCAAAGCCAACTTCATGCTACTCAAGTCAGAAGTGACAAAATTCATAACACCCATGTAGAAGGGAACTGAAAGTTCGACTGCTGAATCCTACACTAAGGCACTGTAGGAGCACATCCACTCTTTCATGAATCGTGCCATCCCAAATAGAACCAAAATGCTCTCCTCCAAAAAAAGGAAGACAATCTGGTGGTCCCCTGCCATAAACAAACTTTACAACAAAAGGAAGAAACTGTTGCAGAAAAAAGGAAAATCCCAGGATGCAAAAAACTCCCTTACCAGCCTCAGTAAGAAGCTGAGATCCCTCATAAAATCCTCCAAAGCTAGTTACGAAAATAAAATTGCCAAGGATTCCAAAGACAACCACAAGGCATTCTATAGCTCTGTCAAGAATCTAAATGGCAATGCTCACATCTGCTTTGAGCTACAACAGAATGGCATTAAATATACTGATCCCAAGGATATTGCCAATATCCTGGCAGATCGATTCAGTGCCAACTTCACCCCCCCTTACCCCCTAAAGAGCCCATCTCAATGCCAAAATATTGCCAAATTCCAGTAATAATGGCCACACAGGTAACAAACGCACTCTCCAAAGCTAAGAATACAACACCCATGGGACCAGACAACATCCTGGGCTGTGTACTACATGAACTACAAAATGAACTGGCACCTCACCTAAGTGTCATGTTTAATTATACCCTCACCTCAGGCTTCGTGCCCACTGAGTGGTGCACAGCTACAGTTATCCCACTCCACAAGGGGGGATCCACCTTGGATCCGGGGAACTACCACCCCATCAGTCTGATGAGCCTGATCTGCAAGGCCATGGAGCGTACTATCATGGAACTTATAAACAAAGACATTGGCAACCTTCAAACTCTGGACCCCACCCAGTTTGGGTTCATGAAGGGCCATTATAGTGTCCCCTGAACCTGATTGACTTCTTCAAATCAGTCTCCAGAGCTGTGGACATGGGTAAGGTGGTCCACACAGCCTATCTGGACCTTGCCAAGGCCTTCAACACCATTCCCCGCTCTGGAATCATAGATAAACTTATTAAGCTTGGCATTAATCCTTATTTCACTTAATGGGTTGCTAACTGGCTTACTGACAGAGCCCACACTGTAAAAGAAGCCTACTCCAAATCCATCTCCAGGCAAGTGACAAGTGGAGTACCTCAGGGTTCAGTCCTGGGACCGGTCTTGTTTGGCATCTACTTCTCTGAAGTACAGACCAACACTAAGGGACTCTGGCTAACAAAGTTTGCAGATGACTGCAAAGTGAGAGGCATTATTGAATCCCCAAATTATTTGAATATTCTACAAAAGGGCCTTACAGAAACAGATGCTTGGTGCCAGAGCCATGGGCTTAAGCTCAAGGCTAAGAAATGTATAGTTATCCCCTTTGGGGAAAAAACATGTACCCATGAATTACCACATAGGTGGCAGTACACTAAACACCGAAAGTGTGATAAGAGACTTAGGGACACAGGTGGACAGTGGTCTCACCTTCGATAACCACATTACCACAACAGTCAGGAAATCTTTCTATGTGGCACACCTCATCACTAAGGACTTTTCATCCAGAAAAAAGGAGGTCATTGTCCCACTATACTCATCCCTCATTAGAACCATTATATAATACAATGCCCCATTGGGTATGTACCTCTCAAGACATCTGCAACAACTGGAAAGGCTGCAGAAATGCCTCACTAAAAGAATCACAGGCCTAAAGCAGATGCCCTATGCTGACCGTCTAAAAAAACTCCATCTATACTCACATATCGTCTACTCAGAGACAATCTCTGCTTAACATACAAGGCCATGTCAAACCCAGAGCTGTTGGACATGCTACACTTAAGGAAATCCCAATCCCTCAGAGCCACACACTCCAGGGATCTAAACCTTGTCATCACAATGAACAAAACATGCTGGAGGGGTAGGTTCTTGTCCCAAAGACTCCCCAGATTCTGGAATAGACTGCCCATGCATGTGAAGTAGAGCACCTCTTTGGCCCTCTTCAAAAGGAACCTTGACGATTGGATGGGAGATAGGAAATTCACCCCAGGGATCACATCAGTCACCCTGCTAGACAGGGGTCCAGGGAAGTAAATATTATGGGAAGAAATAGCCAGGGGATTGTTATGGCTAAGCTTGTATAGACCCTAGGGCTGATAGCCTAGTAACAACTTATGAACCTATGATCCCCTCTCCCAGGGGTCTGAGTGTCCAAATTTACCTCCAAATTCAGTATATATGGACAGCTGTTGCTGTAGAAGAAATTGACAGCTGTGGGCCTTCCCTACACCCATCCTGCACATCCCTAGCTATCTTTCATATTGTTTTTCCCTCTTCATGCCCCCTTTTTCACCATGTTCCTATCACCCCTTTCTTTTCTTTTAAAGAAATTATCACAGGGGTAAGTGGGACTAAGCCTGTTTGTGTGGTGCTAAGCAATGCCTACACAGATTAAGCACTTTTAAGACTAACTACATGTAAGCATAGTTAACTAGAAGTTAGCATTGCTTACCACCATGCAAACCTGCTTACAACTACTTAAAAGTGCCTTAATCACTCAGTATCCAACAGCCCGTGTTCTTTCCAGCAACAAAATTATCAGCTTTTGCAAGTCTTGAACCCAGGACACCACACACCATAGCCACAGCAATTTATCACTAAGCCATCTGAGCTGTAGACATGTCCGAAGTTTTGTTTATATATATATATATATATATATATATATATATATATATATATATATATATATATATATACATGTATACCTGTATGGAGATGCAAACATATATATATGGAAACTTTAATACATAATATATGTAGAGATATACATATAAAATATACACATATATGATATATATATATATATATATATATATATATATATATATATATATATATATATATATATATTTACTTATTTACTTATTTATTTATATATATATGCCCAAACTAGGGACCTCTTTTAAATATTGCTCTTATCCCTCTCCCCCAGCAGCAACTGTTCTGCCTTGCAACAAAATAATAAGTCCTGCTAAGTCTTGGACCCAGGGACCTGTAAACTACAATTAAAGCAATGTACCATTACACCATCTGAGCTCTATAAAATAGTGATGATTTTCCAAACATATTAGTATAGTCATTGAACAGTAGGAAAAAGAGTCTGTCAAATCAGTCTGGCTCTCTATATATGCATGTATATATGTATGGAGATGCATATATGTGGATAAATCTATACATAATACATATATAGATATACATCTACATTTATATCTACATATATGCATTCTCACACATATATAGAAATGTGAATAAATATATATATATATATATATATATATATATATATATATATATATATATATATATATATATATATATATGTGTGTGTGTGTGTGTGTGTATACATAAAAATACATAAATATAAAACAGCTACAAACACATACAATCTGGGGGTCATGCTGCTGCACCCTAGAAGTCTAAATCTGAAAATGCACTCACTGGAAGTATTCCTTAAAATGGGGAACAATGACATCTGTGCTGTAACAGAGACCTGGTTAAATGCAGCAGGAAGCACCCCTGCACTACCAGCCTATAACTAATTCAACACCTTTTGGCTGCAGAACTTAGACTGAAGCACCAAATGTGGTGATATTTCTATATTCATAAAGGATGCACACACCTCCAGAGTGGTAACCCAGCATTATGCATCACAGATCCTACAGGTGTAGCTAACATTGGGTAAGACAGTGGTTCAGGTTGTAGCCTGCTATAGGTCCCCAAACATGTCCCAAGATTCACACTCCATATCCCTAAACACCCTGGAGAATATTAGTGTCCAACCTAACACTCTCATACTGATTGACATCAACTACCCCACCATTATCTGGGAAAGCTACTCATGTACCGATGCACTTGCCGATCACATCGACCTGGTCCTTACTAACATGGGAGACTGTTGCTGTACCCCAATAGTCAACTCCTCCTTTGTTAGATCTGACCACAAAGTAATCACCTTTTGAAATCCACAGCCCTCCCACCCCCTCTGCACAGGTAACCACCATGAAAAGCCTTTACAAAGCTAACTTTGGCCTCCTAAAAACAGAGGTGGCTAAACTCATGGCAGCCATGCAAATGGAGACTAGTTGCATGACTGCTGAATCAAACAACAATGCACTATGAACACGCACACAAATGCATGGTTACCACTATACCCAGTAGAACCAAGACCCTCACCTCCAAAAAAAGGAAGCTAATCTGGTGGTCCCCGGTCATAAAGAAACTGTACAAAAGAAGGAGGAAACATACAGAAAAAGGTGAAGTCCCAAGACTGAAAAAAAAAAACCCTTAGCCTCAATTAAAAGTTGAGATCCCTCATCAAATACTACAAAGCTAACTGTGAAAACAGAATTGGAGCACATAGTAAAGACAACCACAAGGCCTCATACAGTTATGTAAAGAATATCCATGGCAATATCAAGATTTACTCTGAGCTACTGGACAATGGTACTTTCTAGACTGAGCCAACAAATATTGCCAATATACTGGCTAACATATTGAGTGCAAACATTGATATCTCCATCCCCACAAAGGACCACTGACAATACAACTACACTGCCAGACACCCAGTATTACTGCTGCACAGGTTAAAACACCACTTTCCAAGGGTAAGAACACCAAATATCCCTGGCTGTGTTCTACATGAACTAGAGTGACCTGGCACCTCACCTGTGTGCCCTGTTTAATCACAGCCTCACCTCAGGCTTTGTCCCTCTCCACAAAGGAGGAGCGACTACAGACCCTGGGAACTACCGCCCCAATAGCCTGACAAGTCTGTTATGCAAAGCTAAGGAATTCACCATCATGCACCTAATAAACAGGGATATGGGAATCTGCAGACTCAGGATCCCACACAGTTTAGTTTTGTGAAGGGTATGTCATACTTGCTCAATCAACCTGGTCAACTTCTTGGAGTCAGTCACCTGAGCTGTGGATGAAAGCAAGATGGTGCATACAGCCTACCTTGATCTGACCAAAGCCTTTGATAACATACCCCACTCAGGAATCATGCAAAAACTCACTAAGCTAGGCATCAACACCTATATCACTGGGTGGGTTACAAACTGGGTCACAGATAGAACTCACAGTGTGAAAATAGTTGACTCCAAGTCAGACTCCTGAGCAGTCATATGTGGA
The DNA here is from genome assembly GCF_019279795.1 of Protopterus annectens. Lineage (NCBI taxonomy): Eukaryota > Metazoa > Chordata > Ceratodontiformes > Protopteridae > Protopterus > Protopterus annectens. Next base: position 206,796,245 of record NC_056737.1, on the reverse strand, counting down.
GTCCCCCATGGTGCTGTCCTGGGTCCTATCATGTTTGGTATTGACTTCTCTGAAGTCCATGCCAACATGAAGGGACTCTGGCTAACAAAGTTTGCAGACAACTGCAAGTTGGGAGCTATTATTAACTAGCCAAGCGATGTTGGCATCCTACAGAAAGGCCTCACTGAGACCAATGACTGGTGTCAGAGCCATGGACTTAAGCTCAATGTCAGAAAATGTGTTGTCATCCCCTTTGGAAAAAACCCTGTTCCCATGAATTACCACATTGATGGTAGTCCCCTGAACAAAGAAGGTGTTATAAGAGATCTGGGTACATAGGTTGACAGCAATGTCTCTTTTGACTGCCACATTCCCAGTGTGGTGAGAAAGTCCTTCTATGTGGCACATCTTAGTACTAACGCATTAGCATCCATGAAGGAAGAGGTCATTGTCACCCTGTACTCTTCTTGACAGAGTGACACAATTTGTTTGAGCATATATATTCTGATGAATGTGATGTAAGCAAATGAAATGTATGTCCTCATTTTCTGGCAACAATCATATCATTACAGTGATTTACCACAGAAATGAGAATCATCTGTAAAACAGACCAGAAATATGAGCAATAAACCTGGACATCCTGAAACAATCCAGCCAGTTGAGAGGTATGCTCAGAACCCCTTACTGCAATGAATCTGGACCAAGGCTGACAAAGTGGTGGGTGGAAGCCATGAAAATGGGGATGTATCTGAAGTACTGGCATAGATAAGTTAACACGGTTGCTGTAGTAACACCCTCCTGTGTGGTCTAACATATATTTAGTGAAATAGCACAAGTAATTGAAATAGGAAATCTGCTATGGGCAATTGCACATGTATTTGCAAATATATCAGACTCTACAGGGATGTAACAGCACTGACAAACAGACACCAGTGTGAATGTGCATATCCACAACCAATATCACCACAGTCACAGTCACATACTGGTAAGTCAAGTGAACACTAGAGTATATGGACTGTGTGAACAAATATATCATTGTTTGCCACTCACACACTAGCCCTACATATACAGTTCCAATTCTCAGTGTAGTCTGAATCCTAATCTTGGTACAGGATATGTCTCAGTCTGCCCCTACAAATACAGCCAATAGATCAACAGAAACTGGAGCAGCATGCACAGTCAGATAAAAAAGGAGTCATAACACTTACATCCACCCCCTCCATACACAGCCCAAATAACATGTACACATGACATGTGTACACAATCCTGACAGTCTAACAATGCCCAAACGTGCACAGCCCTCTCACATGTACAGTTCACCTCAGAATGTACAGGCTCAGGACTCATATCTATGGCCCTTCCCTGACATGTCTGTGGGTCTACTACATCACTGGGATGGTAGCAGGAATAAAGGCAAGAAATCATGATACTAAATATGTCTGCACCTCATTGACATCTGGACAAAGCCTGACATCATTTGGGGGCAGAGGCACAAACACAGGGATAGCTTGGACATATTGCTGTCATACATTGAGACAGTTACAGATGTTACTGAGTTTGTTGTAACATATCCTTTATGAGGAATATGAAGTCAGTAATACCAATATCAGTAATAGCTATATTGCTTTATGTGCATGTTCACATGTGGTGGGTTAACTGCACTGCATCACAGTGGTCACCACTGAGGCCTATCTGAAGTGAATTCAACATTCTTGTAGCATAACTCACAACTTGTCACTGCAAGATGTCTGGGCTGGACAAATGGCCTAAGGTAGGGACATGTGTGACACATTACTGGTATACAGTGGATATAAATTATGTACACATCCCTGTTAAGATGCAAGGTGTTTCTAATACATACAAATTGGGACCACAATATATCAGTCCACACCTCTACCAACCTTGAATGTGACCCATAACATGGACAGTTCACTTGTAAAACCTAGCATCTGGACTCATGTTTTGCACCTACAAAGCTGGCCAACTGAGAGGGTGGCAGACATCATATCAGAATGATGTTTCAGTCAGGTATGATACCTGATGCTGCTATATGTGTTGGTACACTCACTGTGGACAGTTTGGCTACAATATCACATACATGGGCATTTTTAAGGCACACAGACCACTTCTGACCACGTATAGGTTGCAAACATCTGGATGTTCCAGACACATCTGTACAGAGGACTGTACAATGGTTTAACCTGCTACATGTGAGGCAAATGCTGTTACCACACTATATAAAGTAATGGTATCAGGAGGTGATCACCAGCCATGTATGGTACACACATCAAAATGGTATAAGCCACATAAGATATGATTCTCACCCAAAAACAGTTGCCAGCATTGGGATTAGAACTCCTCCCTATCTAGTTATTTCCACTATAGTGCTACACAGTTATCAAACGTGCCACAGAGCTTATACATTCCCACCTAGTCCAAAGGTACTTCTAAGGTGAATGACATCAATAGGACTACTGAACTGGAGTGAGGGGGAGTGTAAAGCATGGTACAGAAGTTGAAATTGGTATAACTCACACATTACATGATTCTCACACAAACACTTAGTAGCGAGATTAGAACGCCTGCCTATCTATTTAATTCTACTATAGTGCTACACAGTTATAAGACGTGCCACAGAGCTTATACATTTTCACCTCATCCAAAGGTACTTCCAAGGGGGATGTCATCAACAGGACCACTAAACTGGAATGAGAGGAAGTGTAAAGGGTGGTACAGAAATCGAAAATGGTATAACCCACACACTACATGTTTCTCACACAAACACACACACATCCAAACAGTTGTCAGTAGTAAGATTAGAACTTCTGCCTATCTAGTTATTTCTACAAAAGTGCTACGCAGTTATCAGATGCGCCACAAAGTTTACACATTTTCACCTACTCCAAAGGTACTTCCAAGGTAGATGACATCAACAGGACTACTAAATTGGAGTGAGGGGAAGTGTAAGGGGTGGTACAGAAGTTGAAAATGGTATAAACCACCCACTACATGATTCTCATACAAACACAAATCCAGTTGTCAGTAGTGAGATTAGAACTCCTGCCTATCTCATTATTTCTACTGCAGTGCTGCGCAGTTATCAGATGCACCACAGAGCTTACACATTTTCACCTACTTCAAAAGTACTTCTAAGGTGGATGACATCAACAGGACTACTAAATTGGAGTGAGGGGAAGTGTAAAGGGTAGTACATAAGTCAAACATGGCAAAAGCCAGACAGTACATGATTCTCTCTCTCTCACACACACACACACACATACACACACACACACACGCACACACACACACACACACACACACACACACACACACACACACACACACACACACACACACACTCACTCACCAGTATTGGGATTAGAACTCTTGCTTATTGAGTTATGTTTACTATAGTGTTACGCAGTGACCATGCACACTACAGAGCTTACTGGACTTTTAAATGGCCAATGCTGCTGATAACTGCACAGCTGAGGTAAAGAATTATGGGTGGCAGAAAGTCTGCCTTCAGTTTCACCCTTACATCATGCTAGTTCTTTCTGTTTTGCACTTCAAATAGCATTATAGCTTGGTACTTCACCAGGTTATTGTATCAATAAGTGTGGCACACCTGGGAGCCATCAGCAGTACTCATTCATCACAGAAGTAGCCCCAGTACTTAGTAGTTATCTCCACCCCTCCCAGCATGATTGAAGTGCAGTTTTCAGTGCTTTCACCCATTAACCTGGTGCACTTGTCCAGTCTGAGGCACTATTGCAACTGCCTCATGTACACAGACTACCCTCCTCTCTAAACTCCAAACACTGAGACCTGTGAGAGTTACACATATATCATGCAATGTAGACATATGCACTCTCCATCAAAGACTGGACTAGCAGGTCAAGAGGATAAGATCAATACCTGCACCACACCATGTGGAACACATAGCTCACCATGACACCCACTTTGAAGCCATGACATACAGTGAAAAGCCACACACCCACCTTCACAGAGGCACTCAATGGACATTTACCCAAACAACACAGACCAGCAAGACAGACACCCACTCAGGCACCATGACATGGCACATGCCAAGGGACACATATTTCACCTACATGGTGTGCCCCTCAACCTAAGTTCCTAAGGCTAACCACTTTGCACAATACAGTGATCATGGGTAACTCAGTACTGAGGCATACACATACCCCACTCACTAAGTTGAATATGGAGCAGGTAACAGTCAAATATCTATCACATGCCAGCATCCAACACATGGCATAGCCAGTCATGGAACTCCACAACAACTACAAGTATCACTCTGTATCCATGTGGGTATGAATGACCTGTGGCACACCTCCCTGGACTACATGACAAGAAACATGGTTGAACTCTCTGATTATGTGGTCCAGGCAGATGTGATAGTAGCCCTGTGTGGTATACTTCCGTCATCCAGAATGATGCTGCAGTACTATCAACAGATGATTGACTACAACATTGGCTTACGTGTTTTGTGTCATTCTCAGGGGATCCAGTATCTCTCTGCTTGGTATAACATGATTGACAGACCTCAATGACTTACCACAGATGTCCTACATCTGTCAGCCCTGGGCTTCCAGGTACTGGCTAAGTGTCTTGTCAGCCCTATAATACCTTATTAGGCAGTGTTCTAAATTACCACCATAACAGCTAGAAATGTATGCAATCTGAGGTTCATGCTGCTCAACAGTAGACATCTAACTGTCAGGATGCTGTCACTCAAAGCATTCCTCGGAGTGGAGGACATTAACATTTCTGCTGTAATGGAGAGGAGGTTCACAGCAGCAGACAGCAGCCCTGCAGTAACAGACTATAATGCATTCCACAGCTGTCAGCCCCCAAACATGGACCACACCACACCTACACAGGTGGTGCTGTCTCCATATTCATTATGGATAGGAACACCTCCAGACTAGTATCCCAGCATAATGCATCAGAGATACTTCCAGTACAACTGCCCTTGGGGTAACAGTGCAATCCAAACCATAGCCTGCTATGAATCCACATCTATTTCCCTAGACTGTCAATGCACATTCCTCAACACCCTGCCAACTATGAAGGTTCAACACAACACTGACATAGTAGGAGACTTCAACTACCCCTCCATCAGCTGGGGAAAGTAGCCAAGCACTAGTACAGGGGCCCAAAACTTTCTGGAATCCATCATTTCCAATGCCCTGGACTAGCTCATACTGATCCCTGGTAGAGGACACAACAACCTTGACCTGTGTTGACTAAATAAGGGACTGTTGCTCATCCACAGTTGTCAATCCCTAGCGGGTGAGATCCATACAGGCTGTAATTAACATGGAACCCAACATGTCAGCCACACACCCCCATAAAGGTAACCACATTGCAAAACCTCTCCAAAGCTGACTTTACAGCCATAAAAACGGGTGGATGACTTCACTGCACTCATGGCAATGGGAAATAGCTGCATGACTGTCAAATCATACACATATGCACTCTACAAACAGGTACATGAATTTATAGTACTAGCCATAGCCAAGAGAACCCAGACACTGTCCTGCAAACACTGGGAGACAATGTGATGGTCCACTGCCTTTACTAAAGTGTACAACAGAAGGAGGACACTGTTACAGAAAAAGGAGGTGTCCTATGATTGTTGAACCCCCTTATTAGCCTCAAACACAACTTGGGATCCCTCATGGAATCCCCTACAGGCATCTATGAAGGCAGAAATGCAGCAGACACTGACGACAATCACAAAAGCATTTGATAGTTACATCAACAACCTCCACAGCATTAAACACAAGTGCTGTGAGTTACTGTACAATGCTAATTCCTATCCCGAGACAACAGATATTGCCCACAGTCTTGGCAACACATTCAGTGCCAACTTTACCCCTCTCTTTCATCACAAGAGTACAATCATAATGGCAGATGAATGGCAGGCACCCAGCAGTACTGCAGGCCAGGTTAGACCTGCATTGTCCACAGGCAAGAATACAGCTTCCATGGAACACCAACATATCCATGGCTGTTGTTTTGTATGACATACAAAGTGACCTTGGACCAAATCTGTGTGCCTTGGTCAGTCACAGCCTCACCTCAGGCTTTGTCCCTCAAACATGGCACACTGCTACAGTCATCCCTCTCCATAAAGGGGTAGCATCTACAGACCCTAGGGATTATTGACCCTTTAGGCTGACAAGTCTACTATGTAGGGGTATGAACCACATTATCAAGGACCTGATTAACCAAGATATAGGTGATATCCTAATTCTGGACCCACACAGTTTTGCTTCGTGAATGCCAGATCATGCCTGCTCAACCTGGTTGACGTCTTTGACTGAGATACCAGGGCTGTGTATGACAGTGAGACACTGCATACAGCTGAAATCAATCTGTCCAAAGCTTGTGATATGATCCCTCAGTGAGGGATTATTGATAAACCCCATAAACTAGGCATCAACCCATATATCATTTGTTTTGCAAATTGGTTCACAGAACACACAAGTATGACAGTGGCAAACACCAGGTCAGACTGTCAAGCAGTCACAAGTGGAATCCCACAGGGATCAGTACTAGGTAGTGTCCTGTCCAACATCTACTTCTCAGGAGTCCAGCCCAACACACATGAACTCTGGCTGACCAGGTTCACTGAGGACTGCAAGCTGGGAGCTATCATTAACTCCACAAGTGATGCACACATCCCACAGAAAGGCCTCATTGAGATCACTGAGTGGTGTGGAAACCATGCCCAGAAGCTTAACTCCACAATATGCATTATCATCCCCCCTTGGTAAAACACTCATTTCCCAGTAAGTACCACACCGATGGGAGCTCAATGAACAATGTATGCATTATAATAGATCTGGGGACACAGGTTGGCAGAAACTTCTCCTTCAAGCACCACATTGGCACTGTAGTCAGGAAGTCCTTCTATATGGCACATTGCATTATCAAGGGTTTTGCATCCAGGAAGACAGAGGTAATGATCTCTGTCTACTATTCCCTCATTAGACCACTCCTCAAGTATTATGGCCCATTTGCCATGTACCTCACTAGACACTTGCTACAGCTGGAGAAGCCAAAGAAGCACCTCACAAAGGGGTTCCTAGGCATTAAACACACATCCTACACAGACAGACTCAGCAGACCCAAGCTATGCTCTGTGTCATATCACCTAATTAGCAAATATCTGTGCTTGACTTACAAAGCCATGTCTGACCCAGCTGGTTTAGAAATGCTACATATAAATCCATCCACATCACACACTGTAGAGACCTCTACCTCAGTACCACAATCACCACAACATGCTGGTGGGACAGGTCCCTCACCAAGAGACTGCACATGCCCTGGAATGCACTTCAAATACATGTCCTGCAGAGCACCTAGCTGACCCTGTTTCAGGGAAATCTTGATGAGTGGATGGGTAATAGACAGTTCAACCCAAGGATCACTGCAGTGGCTATACTTGATACAGGCACTGGGATGTAATATTGGGTGGCACAATGGCAGGGCCCTTCTATGTGCTAAGCTTGTTAAGGCTCCTGGGCCATTACCTACTACACACTTGTGAACCTGTAAAGGGAATGACATCAGCAGGACTGATAAAGTAGTGCAGTGGGTGTTTAACCTATCAAAAAACTTTGTCCTACAAACAGACAGTCATACATTTGCCAGATGTGAGAATAGAACCCCTACTTAACCAGTGATTTGTATCATAGTGTTATACAAGTACCACATGCACTACAGAGCTTACTGGGCTGAGAAATGGTTAAAGGTGCTGATATGGGGAATGACATCAGCAGGACTGATAAAGTAGGGCAGTGGATGGGAAACATATCAAAATACTTCTACTTACAAACATACATACCCACACACACATTTGCCGAAAGAGTAGAAACCCTGCCAAACTAGTCATTTCTACTATAGTGTCAAGCATTTATCACATGCACTAATGAGCTTACAGGGCTGACAGCTGGCCAAGGTTGCTGATAAGGGACTGTCATCATCTGGACTGATAAGGTGGGGCACTGTGAAATGTCGTGGGTGGGAATGGTATAAAACTGTTTCACCTATAAACAAACACACAAATTCCTTAGTTTTGCACACACAATTGTCTCCCACACATGCACACACACATACACACACACACACACACACACACACACACAAACACACACACACACACACACACTTTTACATTTGCAAGGAATAAGATTAGAACGCCTACCTAACTAGTTATTTGCATTACTTTGTTACACAGTTATCGTATGCACCACAGAGCTTATGGGTCTGAGGTCTGACGGAAAGCACTTCTAAGATGACCGATATCTGCAGGACTGCTAAAGTGGGGAAAGGGGAGGTCTACTGGGTTTGAATGGACCCAAAAGCTTTCAGTTGTGAACACACACAAACACACACTTTTACATTTGCCAGAACTGATATTAGAACTCCTACCTAACTAGTCATGTGTACTATCTTGTTATGCAGTTATCACACACACCCCAAAGCTTATGGTGCTGATGTTTGACGTAAGACACTTCTAAGATGACTGATATATGGACTGATAAAGTGGGGAAAGAGGAGGTGTACTCAAAAGCTTTTAGTTGTGAACACACACACACACAAACACACACTTTTATGTTTGCCAGGACTGAGATTAGACCTCCTAACTAGCTAGCTGTTTGTATTATTTTGTTATGCAGTTATCACACATGCCACAGGGCTTATGGGGCTCTGCTTAACAAAAGTGACTTCTATGGTGACAGACATCTTTAGGACTGCTAATGTGGGCCAATGGAAAGTGCACTGGGTGGGGAAGGCCTGTTTATTCCCAGATCCTACTGACATTTTTCTAAGTGTATGAGCATGCTAAGTGTGTCCTTCTATAGTACATGTGAGACTCCATTCCAGGGATTGTTGTACTCCAGTCCTGTTTGTTTTGTGCTACAGCCATACCTGTCCATCTGTTGGTGCAGGATATCTGAAGATAGCCTATCAAAATGTGGGGACAAAGTGCCATATAATGATTGTGACAATTTGTCTCAGTAATATATGGATTGTGAGGGTTACAGGGCTGGTTTTAGCAGACATCTGTCATATATGTCATTTGCCACTGTCATGCATTGTTTCAGTACCTGCTGAAAACCTCCTCAGGTCATCACAGTGATTTACCAGAGAAATACAGGATGGGTGATGTACACATAAGGTTTATAGGTCAAATGCTATTCCTTCTTCCAGTATCCAGCCTGTTAAGGGGTGTCCCTACAAGCAATTGACTGCTGGTGCTGTGGAAATGGTCCAGCACCTTGGTGATATATTACAATGGTGAATTTATGTTCTGGCCTGGTCTGATTTCCAGCCCACAGTTGGGTAATATAAATCAGACAGGATCAGAGTGACAGGCAGATTTCAGATATATATGAAGGGGGTAGGATATGTGAGGGGAGGGGGTGTCCTGGGCAGATATGTTTGGCTATAGCTACAAGTACTTTGCATTGGGCTCTCCTCGATGGTTGACTGCAATTGGAGGGTCTTGTGTGTGTCAGACTGTTTAACCAGCCTGGAGGTGTGTGTTTGTCACACATATATATATGGCCCACCTCATTTTGCTTGGATGGCCACATGTTGGGGTCAGGATGTTGCATAGGATGAGTGATCATGGAGGGGTGTGTACTCCCCATGACTGTGGCCCAGGGTTCTGTGGGTGCAGACATGTCACCATCTTCCAGGGTTAGGCCTGCCTGCAGTGGGTGCATTCCCATGTTTAAACTCCTAGCCCTGCCTGTCGACTGTACAAAGTATCACGGAATATCCACATCCATAACTCATATATCTTGTTGATTACCCAAACAAGTGTGGTTTTCCAGCAAAAGTGTTTTGAAAGTCACTCAGGGTTGAAGTCAGATATTACAGATAGTTGACATTGCAGTTTCAGACTTCGTATCCATCAGACATTCCATGCTACTACAAATCATTCCATCAACTTTATAACATTATTAGAGCAGTATTTCACAGGTATCCTTCTCTTTGGACCTTCATCGCCCCATTATTCATGGCTTTGTCCAGATTTCTGGCTCCCTGAGGCAGCCAGGTTTGCTCCTAGCAGTTGTCAGCATGGTCTTTCTTTGCATTTTGTGGACTGTGTTATGTTGGTATTGTGAACCCCATGACACTCCCTCAAGGGCACTGTGAGTGAGGCATACACATTTTCCAGAGGCCTGCAGGTCAGGTGTGACAGATGCAGGCCATCTGTAGCAGGGCAGTACATTCTGATGATCATCTGTTCCCAGGCTGCCGGCAGGAGACACCCCTGGGATGGCACCAGTAAGTTGACTGTGGGTGTTATTGACAATTGCTTCCTGTTACTATTGTCCCATCAAGATGGGTGACAGCTAGATGCTGCTTAAGTGGGGGGTGACACAACTGTACAAGTTACACATCTGCACAGACTGCCCTGATATTTACTTAACATTTTGGTCCCATGCAGCATGGTGATATGCCCCATCTTTCAGACTACAGGCTTAACAGTATCAACTACAGGTCAGATTGTTCTGGCATAGACATATGTAGTTTCAGACTTCTTACCTTTCAAAGCCATACTGCCACTGCCAGACCTGCTGTGATATCACTGTGTAGAAGGCTGTGGATGAGGATTTCATGAGTGTCACCTTTGCTAGGCATTTCTGTATGGTTGTCTATAGCTGATCTGCTGTGTGGGGTTAGTGGTGGGTATGGGACCCCCACCTTGACATCCATGCATGTGACCTATGACCCCCCCCCCAGTTATTTGGCTCACCACATATACTGCAGTGGTATTTGTCGAATGGGGTGGTATTGCATGGTGTAGGTAGGGCAGTACTGGGGATACACATCCTGCTGTCCCACAGAGCTGTAAGTTGTCTGCTGCTATCCCAGTTAGCCACCCCATTCCCTTACATGCTTGATCAATACCATAGGTATGCTATCAGAAAAGTCCACCCCATTATTTTAATTTGTTACAGAGACTGACTTACCTTGTGCCTGCAGCTGTTTTCAGGGTGGTGCTTGAGAGTTGACTATGTCGAATTCACACAATACACTGCCTATACATGGTCAGGTATAGCTGGTGCAATGTTTGGCATACATTTTACTGTATATGCAAGTCAGAGAGAGAGATCAGTCCCTGGGGCCCTACACTGTCAGTGTATGTGCTACGTGATGCCTCTTTGCCAAGGCCAGGGCATACTGGGCATGCCTCTGTCTGCCTATAGGGGCAGGCTCAGGGTTCCTCCTCTGAGTCACTCTGTGCCTGTGGAGGCCTTGGCTATGGTAGGGGGCTGTGTGGTCCTTCCCCATTTTCTTCCTGCTGCAGCTGTTTCCGTATGATCATATTGTGTAGCATGGCACATACTATGACCAAGTGCACACATGTGGCTAGAGAGTACTGCAAGGCTCCACTGGATATGTCAAGGCAGTGGAACTGTGACTTGAGCATCCCAAACACATGCTCTATAATGATCCTGGTTTGTTCATGTGCCGCATTATGGCATTCTTGTGTGGGTGTGTGTGCATTTCTAATGGGTGTCATCATCCATGGCTCCAGTGCGTAGCCAGCATCCCCCACTAAATGGCCATGTGGGATGTCCCCCCTGGCAAACCACTGATACAGCTGTGAGGAATGCCAGATGTGGGAGTCGTGATAGCTTCCAGGGCAGCCAGTACACACATTCATGATAATGCCCTGGGCATCACACATGACATGGCAGTTGATAGAGTGGAACTGATTGTGGTTTATGTAGACCCTATCCAGGTCACCAGATGATGCTTTGATGTGGATGTGTGTGCTGTCTACCTCCAGGTAGTCTGCTACATGGTGGAAGAGATGCATATTGCCAGTTGGTTCCTCATGGATGCTGGGGAATTTAATGTGCTCCTCGGCATGTGTTTGCATGGCATCCAGAAAGTGGTGGAGTGTCCTCGACAAAGATGCCTATGAGACCTCCATGATATCCCCAGTTGCTCTTTGGAAAGTACCTGTAGCTACTATTCTTAGAGCTACACATACCTTGGTATCCACTGGGATGTGTTCCCCTCTGTTTGTTTTGGATGTGAGGTGAGGCTGGCACAGCTCCATAATTTGCTGCAGTATGTCCCTGTCTACCCTGTGGCACTCTACTATCCCCAGACCATGTAGCCCCTGGTAGGTTACCCTGGGACTGAACACTCTTCTCTTCCTCCTCATAAGTCTGGGGCAGTTGTCAGCATTGTCCTCTTCACCACCATCAGCCTCTTTCACATACTAATGTATGAGAGCAACAGCAGCCCCTAACATTTTGTTAGTTTTGTCAGTCAAAATTTCCCTGTCTGTGTACTCCGGTAGTGTAGAGTTTGTGAGAAAAAAACAGACTAAAAGGTGTTTGCGTAGTTTATAGTGGTGTTCTGTAAATGCTGCCTGTGTGCTTGGCTGAGTATTATACATTCCACCTGCCAGCTCTGTTACTTGTATTTATAGGTTCATAGGTTGGTACTAGGCTATCAGCCCCGAGGGCCTATATAAGCCTAGCCATAACGATTCCCTTGCTATTTTTTCCCCACAGTACTTAGTTCCCTGGACCCTTGTCTAGCAGGGTGACTGACATGATCCCAGGAGTGAATTTCCTATCTCCCATCCAATCATCAAGGTTCCTTTTGAAGAGGGTCAAAGAGGTGCTCTGCTTGACATGTATGGACAATCTATTCCAGAGTCTGGGGAGTCTCTGGGTCAGGAACCCATCCCTCCAACATGTTTTGTTCATTGTGATGACAAGGTTTAGATCCCTGGAGCATGTGTCTCTGAGGGATTGGGATCTATTTAAGTGTAGCATGTCCAACAGCTCTGGATTTGACATGGCCTTGTATGTTAAGCAGAGATCACCTCTGAGTAGATGACATGCGACACAGTATACGTGAAGTTTTTTAAGAAGGTCAGCATAGGGTATCTGTTTTAGGCCTGTGATTTTTTTAGTGAGGTATTTCTGCGGCCTTTCCAGTTGTTGCAGATGTCTTGAGAGGTACATACCAAATGGGGCGTTGTATTCTATAATGGGTCTAATGAGGGATGAGTACAGTGGGACAATGACCTCCTTTTTCCTGGATGAAATGCCCTTAGTGATGAGGTGAGCCACATATAAGGATTTCCTGACTGTTGTGGCGATGTGGTTATCGAAGGTGAGACCACTGTCCACCTGTGTCCCTAAGTCTCTTATCACACTTTCAGTGTTTAGTGTTCTTTTATCACACTTTTGGTGTTTAGTGCCTCTATTCTGCTATTTCCCTTTTTTTTCTTGTCCCACTTGCCATTTCCTGTAATTTTTTTATTTTTTTGGTTTAAATCCCGGTGCACATCGTGCACACCCATTTAGGCAAGGTAAACAAGGCTACACAGCCTCGGACACACCCCCTTGCTTACATATATACAGTGCTGCCATTTCCTGTTTTTTTTTTTTTTTTTTTGGTGTAAGTCCTAGTGTGTGCCGCGCACACCCATTTAGCTAAAGTAAACACATTTTAGCAGAAATGTCCCTCCCTGGATGCGAACACACTCTTCAGTTCATGGTGCAAGACATTACAGCCTCAGACACACACCCTTGCTTAGCTGTGCTTAGCTAAGCGCAAACCTGGGCAATAGTGCTCCAATCTGCTTACAGCAAGCATGACACACCTCCTTTTGATGTCATTTACTTCTCATGCTTATACAGCCGTATTAAAGCACCTACACAGTTAGGTGTGGTGTGATTCAGTAAGATTCCCTCATTTGCATACCCCACTGCCTTACTCATAGTCACTGCGCTCACACTGAGCCTTTCCCCTTAGCAACCACTGTTCCCTGGTATTGTTTTCATTCTGCATGCCATTGACTATAATGGCAAAATGCAGATTTCCCTGAAAATTGCTTTTTCACTTTTTTTTTTTTTTTGGCACAATCCCTTTTGCACACCAGTGCCCTACGCTTAAATGGCTGAGATCAGTCAAAAAAAAGTTTTATTTTATAAAAAATTATTTTTCATGCCAATGGACATATAGTTGGCCATTGGCATGCCTACTAACTATAATACATGCTTTCTTTTGAGCTGTCATGCCTCTGTTTTTTAATTTGCAGAAATGTATTCAGCTACTAGCTGAATACATTTCTGATTTGTACACGGACAACTGCAGCTTCCTGGATCACTAATTCATCTCATTTGCATGGTTTTCACCAGCAAATGAGGTAAATAGCATATAGCAGTGGTGTTCATGCCGTAATAGTGTAGGAGCGCTCGTGCATGTCCCGGGAGCTCGATCCTGGATTGCTCTGCAGCCATGATGTGTGCAGCAGCCCTGCATTATTCTGACACTCCATGTAGGGCTTCCTGAATCCGGCCCATAAGTAATTATACATTTATATAAATGAAAACAAACCACACCAACACAATCCTAGTTGCAAGCATTTTACATCACAAACCATATTGACACACTCTCAGTTGCAAACATCATACATCACTTATAATCTACCCAATTCTTTTCAGTCAAACATTACATAGCTCATTTAAGTCCTGCCTTCTTTTAAACCTCATTCCTCCCCTGTCTGTATTGTTTCCACAATTCCCATTTTTTCCTATGTAGTTTGCTCCTACCCTTTTCTAAAGATCTCTGTTCAAGTTATAAGAGGTAATTATTTATCTTGGCATCAGATGTCAATGCCAGGACAATGATGCTGACATAACTCTGTTTTCCTACAGATATTTTAAATGTTAATATCATAAAATATGCAATTTAAAAACTTCCCTACTTTCAGTACACTTTAGGGATAAACATTTGTTAGCACCATTAAAATCATAGTGAAATAATTGCCCTAAAGCTTTAAAGAAAAACTCACACTAAAATTAGCCCAGCTAATTACTACTTTAACCATAAAGAGTAATATGGCAAGAATTTGCACATGTAAATCAACTCTCCAGATTAATGTATGAGGATTCCCTACACATATTTCTGAAAATATTTTTTAATTTCAAAATTTGCAAAATTTTCCAGGGTTAGCATATAATGTAAATGTAATAATAGTACAGATCCAGTGTTGGCTAAGATATAATTTCAGATTCACAGTTTGGTATTAAACCCATAGAAATGATGTGCATAAAGGATACTACCACTGCGAACCACTTATGTTTTTTCTCAAAAAAAAAAAACTTGCTAAGAAATACCAGCAAATGAACAAAAGAAATGATTTTGATTAGAAGCAATTCAATAATATCTGGAAATGTTCCCTAGTTATATTGAGCCCAAAATTATTTGAAAATTATAAAGTAAATGGTAAGGTTAAACTTGAGACAAGGTCTTTGTGTTTTTGTTGATAGGAAAGCCCAGAAAAAGTGATATGTACTAAATCAAGAGGGTGGTTAAAAACTGTTTTTTTTTTTTTGGGTGGTCTAATTAATTAAACCCTATGTGAGACATTCTACAATTCTACCATAGTACTTTTGTATTTTTGGTTGAATCAAATTAGTCAGTGTATTATATTATTTTATATATACTACTAATAATAGAAATGACAAAGTAAAAGCACCAGTAAAACTTTATGTACTTACTTACCATCTTGGTTCTTACGGTCTTTTCAGGTTTCATGGTATTTTTAGCCTGTTAAAAGAGTATTGCATGCCTGTTTCTGAAAAGTCTTTTTTGGACTTAGTACACCTTCTGGACATTCCAGCATAGCAAAAATGCCTGCAATAAATTCCATGTCAGATAATATTAAGGCTACCTTGCTTAATGCCAATAGTCTCAACAAATTGCCAAATCATAACATTATTTTGCACCATGAACACATGTATATCTGTGTTTAAGCAAAGACTTGGTTTCAGTGTAAAAACATCACTCCTTCTTTGCTCAGTTTCATCACCCCATCACACAGTTAGTCTTGATGGAAACTATGGTGAAGTATCAATATCTGTATCTGTAGATGAATTCAGCACACTCCATTAACAGAACTTACTGAACTTCAAATTGTGCAAAGCAAGACAAATCCCCAGGTTCTGCAAGCCTTGCACGGCATGCAGGGTTAGTGCAGGAGCTCCAGCAGGCAATATGTCTGCCGTGCAATCCAGGAACAGCCTGCAGGGGTGTGCACGAGCGCTCCTGCACTAGTCCTGCATGGACTAAGCCACTGTATGCAAATCACCCCATTTGCAGAAGAAATCCATGCAAATGAGGTGAATTTGCGATCCAGAAAGCTTGAAACTGGCCGTGCAGGACTAGTGCAATCTGCAGAAATGTACTTGGTTATAACGGAGTACATTTCTGCAAAATCCAAAATGGAGCTGTGACAGATCCAAATAAAGGCTGCATATCAGTCAGGAAGCATGCCAATGGCCACGTATAAGGCCATTGGCATTGCAAACAGTGTAAAAAATAAAAAAATATATATATATTTTTTAGCCAATCTCAGCTGTTTAAGCATAGGGCAGTGGCGCGTAAATGGGATTGGGGGGAAAACAATAAAATAAACATAAAATAAGTATTCTAACTAAAATCACTACTCTGCCATGAAAGTCAATGGCAGGCAGAAGACAACATGGCCAGTGAGTAATGGTTGCTAAGGGGGGAGGCTCAGTGTGAGACGTGTAACTATGCATTAGCAGGCAATCCTATGCAAATGAGGGGAATGATAGTGAATCCCAGTTTTCCCCAGCATTCTAGTCAGGCCCCAACAGTGTAAGAGTAGGAATAGCTTGGTACAAGCCTAGGAGTTAGCTGACATCATGGGGGTGTGTGTCAGACATACAGTAAGCAGATTGGAGCCCTGTGGCTCAGGTTTGCTCTTAGCTAAGCACAGCTAAGCAAGGGGGTATGTCCGAGTCTGCGTAGTACTCTTTACATTGCCTAAGCAGGTGTGCATGCCATGCATCAGGTTTTAAAGGTTTTAAAAAAAGTTAAACTAGGAAATAGAAGTTCTGTGCATATTTGAGCACTGTGTTTGCACGGCACGCCCCCGGGCTTAAACAGGAAGGCAATGGGAAGGGAAAACAGCAGTAGGAAGGTAATCTAGGAGAACTAGCATAGCTGGTAGGTGAAATGTCTCAGATTCAGCCAATTACAGAAGCAGTTGACCAGCCCAGCCTAGAACACTACTATAAACTATGCAAACACCTTCCCCTCTGGTTTTTCCCACACTCTATACCACCGGTGTATACAAGCGGGGAACTTTTAACAATCAAAACAACAAAATGATAGGGGCTGCAATAGCTATCATACAACAACTTGTGGAAGAGGCTGAAGGTGGTGAGGATGGGACTGCTGTCGACCAACCCACAGTGAGGAGATGGAGAAGAGTGTACAGACCCAGGGTAATCTACCAGGGGCCACATGAGCTGGAGATAGTGGAGCATTATAGGGTGGATAGGGACCTCCTACAGCAAATTGTTGAGCTGTGCCGACCACTCCTGAAACACAGAACTAAGAGAGGGGAAACCATCCCAGTGGATACCAAGGTATGTGTAGGCCTAAGAATACTAGCTACAGGTACCTTCCAAAGGCCAACTGGGGATATCATGGGGATCTCACAAGCATCAGCATGCAGGGGACTCCACTAGTTCCTGAATGCCATGTCAGCACATGTCGGTGAGCACATATACTTCACCAACACCCATGAGGCGTTGGCAAGCAATATGCAACCGTTCCACCAAATAGCAGAATACCCAGAGGTAGTGGGTGCTATAGACTTCACGCACATATGCATCAATGCACAACCCGGTGAGCGGGGTAGGGTCTACATCAACTGCAAGGGCTTCCCCTCCATCAACTGCCAGGTCATGTGCAATGCCCAGGGCATAATAATGAATGTCTGTGCTGGCTGCCCTGGAAGTTATCACAATTCCCACATCTGGCATCTGACACAGCTATACCAGAGATTTGCCAATGGGGACATCTCTCACAGTCACCCAGTGAGGGATGCTGGATATGCACTGGAGCAGTGGCTGATGTCACCCATCAGAAATGCACACACACACGAAAAAGAACTCCATAATGAGGCACACACACAGACCAGAATTATAGTAGAGTGTATATTTGGGATGCTCAAATCACAGTTCTGCTGCCTGGACACATCTGGTGGAGCCTTGCAGTACCAGCTACATGTACCCAAATTGTCATCGTATGTGCCATGCTACACAATATGATCCTGCAGAAACAGCTGCAGCAGGAACAGCACGGGGCAGGGATACACAGCCCCCCCACCATTGCCAAGGCCTGCACAGGCACAGAGTGACTCGGAGGAAGAACAGCTTAAGCCTGCCCCAGTAGGCAGATGGAGGTGTGCCCAGTATGCCCTGGCCTTGGCAAAGAGGCAACATATGGCACATGCACTGACACAGTAGGGAACCAGGGAATGACACCTCTCTCTGCCTTGCACATACAGTAAAAGGGATGCCAAACATGACACTACTTGTGCTCAACCATGTGTATGGAGTGTACTATGTGCATCCAACACAGGCAACCCTGCAGCACCACACTCAATACTGGGACACCCACAAGGTAAGTGACTCACACATGCCAGTCAGGGGGGTTCACATACCCAACAACAGTCACAGCCAGCAGGACAGGTGTAGATAAACATAAACAAAGGCTGTGCTATGGCCTCTGAAAGATGCCTATGGATAACCTCCCCCCCAGGCCTACACAGACAGACCACAGCAGGTCAGGCAGTGGGACATTAGTTCTGAAGGGTAGGAAGTCAGAAACTAATATGAAGGTAAATCAAAGCTAAAATATGTAGTACACCGGTACGTTTCTAGTCAGCATGATAGCTTAGAATACAGAATAAATTGGAGTACCTGACATACCAGTACATTCATAGCAAATGTGTACAAGTGTCAGGTGTGCCCCCAATCCTACGTAGTAATGTAATAACAGTCAGGTATGCCCCCCTAATCCTGTGTAGAAATGCAGAAACAGTCAGGTGTGACCCCATCCTACATAGAAATATAGTAACAGTCAGGTGTGCCCCCCCCAATCCTGTGTAGAAAAGTAGTAACAGTCAGGTGTGCCCCCCCCCAATCCTGTATAGATATGTAGAAATAGTCAGGTGTGCCCCCCCCAATCCTGTGTAGGAATGCAGAAATAGTCAGGTGTGCTCCCCACAACCCTACTTAATTATGTAGTAATGGTCTGGTGTGCCCCCCCCCCCATTGTGATGTACACATGTTGTAACAGTCAGGTGTGCCCCCCACAACCCTATGTAGAAATGTAATAACATGTATGTGTAGGTCTAATACCAGTGGAACACAGATGCACAGAGGTGGCCAAGGTAGCAGGATAGGTAGTAGCATCTGCACAATATGCAGGTATGTGTGTGTTAGGTTGGTGTGTGTCCCATATCATTTGAGAGTGGTCGGTATGTATGCATGTTGAGGTAAGCCTGGTGGCCATTGCCCACCACCGCTGATGATAGGGACAAGTCCTCACAACTGCAGTGCCATACACAATACCCATCAGTATAACACAAGGTAGCAGTAAGCCATTGTAAATATATGGTGGTAATATGTGTCACCATCTGAAAGACTAACATGGCATGGCTGTTGGTCAACATATACAAGCAGTACACAGAGGAAACTACCCCAGACATACAGTATATGTCATGTCACTGTGGAATGGACACACCCTTGGAAGAGTGCATACAGGTATGCATCACATTATTTGGTCCTGTAGTGGGGGATACTGGTATTGTCTTCCCAAACACTCACTGATCACAAAGGAGGTAGGGCTGATGTATTGGGAAACAGCTGATATACCTGCACATGCAAGCATAACTGGAATGCCAAATGCATATTTGTGTGGCAGATGGAAGTAATGTCCATAGCACACATGCACCCAGCTCATGCAAACACCACCCACAGGCACCACTCTGGTCATATCCCTGCTGTGGGGAATGGGTACAGTAAGACACCACCTGTATATGGCAATAGTGAAAGACTGCAGCATGCAGTGCAGGTGTCCTATGCAGGTGTGTCCCTAACTGTAGGTAGCACCCTGCCAGCATCCACACCACCTGAGCAAGACTGTTAGGAGGTATTGGCATGAGCACCTATCACGCCTATCACACCTACCCTGTCACCCCAGGGGAATATACTGTATGGTGGTCTGGGACTGTAGGACTGACATAATACAATGAACTACCACATCTGGCATGCAACAACTAATGCCCCACAAGCATCTGCCAAAGGCCTGTGTCTCACACATACTGCCAATGCATGTTATGTCACGGACACCCAAATAACAACAGAACACACTCCACATAAGCCATATGCAAGGCCATGTGGACAAACCACAGTAACATCTCCACCATGTCCCACTGCATGAACTGTGGACCAACACTAACACACACCTGTGATGGGGTGATACCCTTAAGGAAAGTATCAGAGAATGTATGCATAATGTATGGAAGATGTTAGAATAACAGGGGGGTGGGAGCATGGGCAGCATGGAATGTGCAGTGTCCGACACCAAGCTGTGTGCACACACTATCCCTGGCTGCAAAAACATACATGGGTGTCTACACACCTGCCCATACACCACAATATGGTAAATGTCCTGACCCATGGCCCCTGCCTCTGGCTGACCTGTGTGAATCTGTACAGCTGTGAGGCATTGCCACAGAAAGATAAGCCTATACTGTCATGCTGATGGGCGTACAAGTATGGGATCTTCTGCTTGATACACAAACCCAGCACCAAGTGTCAGCAGCTCCCCCTCCAGAATGGCATAACTTACCATTAATGCATAAGTGTCTGCCCACAATACCGGACATAGCCACAGTCATCCTTGTCCCCCAAGACATCACTGTGAGCAAGAATGTCCACCTGACAGTATATGAGGACAAAAAGCATCACTATGTACAACAGTACACATCTGAATATCTCCGCTAACAGCAGTACCATGCAGCTGAAGCAGCACAGACCCAATCACATACAGTACACACTATCCCCTGCACAGTTTGTCCCCATATTGCCAAATGATTGACAGATACCCTGCAGAAACAGTATGCTACCTGTAGGTGTACAACACAAAGGTCTGCACTGTAGTACAAACTATCTGGACTCGATCCACACATTCAATACAGACGGGCATACCGGGCATGCTCACACACTTAGAGAAATGAAGGTAGTGTCAGTCAATAACATACTGAAAGGTCATACTGGGCATGCTCACACACTTAAACAAATGAAGGCCATGTCTGCAAACACCAGTGGGCCAGACATATCTGGCAGTCACAGATGTTAGTGCAGACACTCCTCAGTATGCACCACTCATGCTTTGCACACAAAGTGGGTAGGAATACAGATGTATATCTAAGGACAACACACTATAATGAGACAATGGTACATGTACATAGATGTGTAGAAGAGGGTTACTCTGACAAGGAACCATCCAGGCCTGTCTGACCCAGCACACAGCCAAAGGGCCACAGCCATATGGCATTCAGATGTAACTCACTGTAGATACTAGCCACCAGTATCTGCCAGCATTACAGACAATGTGGTGCAAGTGCTAGCTGTGCAACATGACTGTACAAGGAAGTAGTCATCTAGAAGCTGTATACACGTACCTGTGGTATATGACCCTGTGTGTGCCTGCATTTGATGTGTCAACTTCTAGATGAATGGGTTTTGGCCCATGCACACACACCACCCTCCCCATAGCCCTCCTATGACAAGCCTGCTGAGGTCATCCACTGTGAAATACACCTTTGGGAGCATTGCAGCCCAGTAATGTCTGTGGCATGTCCTATAACTGCATACTGCTGTAATATGATAAACTAGTTAGGTAGGTGTTCCAGTTCCAGGCATGGCAACTGTGCATGTGTTTGTCTACCTCTGTCTGTGTAGAGAGCAATGCTTTTTAGGGTAGTCACACTCCCTACAATTCAAATGTTTTACTTTGGTAAGGCTGCTGATGTCATCCACCTAGAAATACCCCTCTGGGAAGGTTGTAGCCCAGTGATCTCCATAGCATGCCCCATAACTGCATATTGTTGTAGTGTGATACAATAGTTAGATAGGAGTTCTAATCCCAGACTTGGTAAGTGTGTGTGTGTCTGTCCCTGTTTGTGTAGAGAGCAATTCCTTTTAGGCTACTCACACTCCCTACAATTCAAATGCCCTACTTTGTCATGGCTGCTGATGTCATCCACCTAGTAATACACCTCTGGAAAAATTGTAGCCCATAAATCGCTGTAGCGCATCCCATAACTGTGTTCTGCTGCAGTGTGATCCCAGACTTAGCAATTTTTGTGTGTGTGTGTGTGTGTGTGTGTGTGTGTGTGTGTGTGTGTGTGTGTGTGTGTGTGTGTGTGTCTGCCCCTGTTTGTGTAGAGAGCGATTCCTTTCAGGCTACTCACACTCCCTACAATTTGAATGCCCTACTTTGTCAAGGCTGCTGATGTCATACACCTAGAAATACACCTCTGGGAAGGTTGCAGCCCAGTAATCTCTGTAGCATGTCCCATAACTGCATATGGCTGTAGTGTGATAAAATAGTTAGGTAGGAGTTCTAATCCCAGACTTGGCAATTGTGTGTGTCTGTCTCTGTCTGTGTAGAGAGCAATTCCTTTTAAGCTACTCACACTCCCTACAATTTGACTGCCCTACTTTTTCATGGCTTCTGATGTCATCCACCTAGAAATACACCTCTGGGAACAATATAACCTAGTAATCTCCGTAGCGCATCCCATACCTGCGTACTGCTGTAGTGTGATAAAATAGTTAGGCAGGAGTTCTAATGCCAGACTTGGTAATTGTGTCTGTGTGTTGTGTGTGTGTGTGTGTGTGTGTGTGTGTGTGTGTGTGTGTGTGTGTGTGTGTGTGTGTGTGTGTGTGTGCGTGTGTTTAGAAAGCAATGCATTTTAAGCTAGTCACACTCAATACAATTCAAATGCCCTACTTTGGCAGTCCTGCTGATGTCATTCACTGTGAAATACACCTTTGGGGAAGAGGCACTCCATCAATCCCTGTGGTGTGTCCTATAACAGCATCATGCTGCAGTGTGATGTAGAACTCTGGTAGGAGTTCTATTACCACACATGGCAGTTTTGGATGTTTTGTGTGTGTTTCTATGTCTGTGTAGGGAGCAATGCATTTTAGGCTAGTTACACTCAGTACAATTCAAATGCCCTACTTTAGCAATCCTGCTGATGTCATTCACTGTGAAATACACTTTTGGGGAAGGGGCACCCCATCAGTCGCCTGGTGTGTCTTAAAACAGCATTATGCTGTAGTGTGATATAGAACTCTAGAAGGGGTTTTATTCCCACACATGGCAGTTGTGGATGTTTTATGTGTGTTTCTTTGTATGTGTAGGGAGCAATGCATTTCAGACTAGTCACACTCAGTACAACTCAAATGCCCTACTTTGGCAATGCTGCTGCTGTTATTCACTGTGATATATACTTTTGGGGAAGGTGCACTCCAGCAATCCCTGTGGTGTGTCCTATAACATCATCATGCTGTAGTGTGATATAGAATGCAGGTAGGGGCTCTATTCCCACACATGGCAGTTGTAGATGTTTTGTGTGTGTTTCTATGTCTGTGTAGGGAGCAATGTATTTTAGGCTAGTCACACTCAGTACAATTCAAATGCCCTACTTTGGCAATCCTGCTGATGTCATTCACTGTGAAATACACCTTAGGGAAAGAGTACTCCAGTAATCTCTGTGGCATGTCCTATAATGGCATAGTGTAATATACTAGTTAGGCAGGAGTTCTAATCTCAGGCATGACAAGTGTGTGTGTTTGTGTTTGTCATTCATATCCTCTGTGGTGGTGGTTGTGAGTGTGCAACAACTGGACTCAATGTGGATCAAGTTTTGCAAACTTCTTATATGATGGGCCAAGTATATATCACAATGCCCACCATACAGGGATAAAATATATGAAATATCCAAGAGGCTGGGGTACAAATCCATACCCCTAAATGTGACATTAATGCCAGCTGAACAATGTTAGCAACCCTTATATTACCCAGGGAAGACTCACAACCCTTGTCTCATACACACAAACACTTGCCTTGGCAACAGCCACTATGTTGTTAGTACCCTGAACATTGCCCACTGATATAGGTTCATAGGTAGGTACTAGGCTATCAGCCCTAGGGCCTATACAAAGCCAGCCAAAAAGGTACCCTGGCTTTTGCCACCCAAGAAAATTATTTTCCTGTGCCACTGTCGAGCAGAGCCACAGAAGTGATCCCCGGGATGAATTTCCTATTTCCCATCCAATCATCAAGATTTTTCTTGAAGAGTGCTAATTAGGAGCTTTGTTTGATATAGATAGGTAGTTTATTCCAGAGTATGTGAAGTCTCTGGGACAGGAATCTATCCCTCTGGCATGTTCTGTTTATTGTGGTGACAAGGTTTAGGTCCCTAGAGAGTGTAGCTCAGAGGGATTGGGATTTCTTTAAGTGAAGCATGTCCAATAGCTCTGGGTTTCACATAGCTTTGTATGTTAGGCAGAGATCACCTCTGAGTAGGCGATATGTGACAGAGTAAAGCTGGAGTTTTTTGAGACGGTCTGCTTAGGGCATCTGTTTGAGGTTGGTAATCCTCTTTGTGAGGTATTTCTGCAGCCATTCCAGATGTTGTAGATGTCTTGTGAGGTACATACCAAAAGGGGTGCTGTACTCTATAATGGGTCTAATCAGTGATGAGTAGAGAGGAATAATGACTTCTTTTTTTCTGGATGAGAAACCTTTTGTGATGAGGTGTGCCACGTAGAAGGATTTCCTGACTACTGTGGCAATGAGATTATCAAAGGAGAGACTACTGTCCACCTGTGTCCCAATGTCTCTTATCACACTTTCAGTGTTAAGTATACTACCTCCTATGTTGTAGTTCATGGGTGCAGAGTTTTTACCAAAGGGGATGACAATGCACTCTTTGGCATTGAGCTTGAGGCCATGGCTTTGACACCAGGCATCTGTCTCAATGTGTCCCTTTAGTAGGATGTCCACATCATTAGGAGTTTTGATTATGGCTCCTAGTTTGCAGTCATCTACGAACATCATTAGCCAAAGACCTTCTGTGTTAGCTTGTACTTCAGAGAAGTAGATATCAAACAGGAGAGGACTCAGGACTGAACCCTGTGGTACTCCACTTGACACTGGTCTGAAGTCGGATTTGGAGTCTGCTACTTTCAGAGTGTGGGTTCTGTCAGTGAGCCAGTTGGCAACCCATCTTGTGACATAGGGATTTATACCTAGTTTAGTGAGTTTATCTATAATTCCAGAGTGGGGGATGGTGTTTAAAGCCTTAACAAGATCTAGATAGGCTGTGTGAACCCCCTTACCCCATCTATGGCTTTGGTGACTACTTCAAAGATGTCTATCAGGTTTAGGAGACATGATCTGCCTTTTACAAACCTGAACTGGCAGGGGTCCAGAGTTTGGAGGTTACCAATGTCTTTCTTTATAAGTTCCATGATGATACGTTCCATGGCCTTGCACACCAGGCTTGCCAGGCTAATGGGGCAGTAGTTCCCAGGTTCGTGGTGGCTTCCCCTTTGTGGAGTGGGATAACTGTCACTGTGTGCCATTCAGTGGGCACAAAGCCTGAGGGGAGGCTATGATTGAACATGGTACTTAGGTTGGGTGCCAGTTCATTCTGTAGTCCGTGTAGAATGCAGCCTGGGATGTTGTCTGGTCCCATGGATGCTGTGTTCTTGGCTTTGGAGAGTGTGGTTTTTACCTGTGCAGCCATGATTACAGGAACTTTTCATTCTTCTGATATAGAGATGGGCCCTTTAGGAGGTGAGAGGGGGGTAAAGTTTGTACTGAACCTATCTGCCAGGATGTTGGCAATATCAGTTGGGTCTGTATATTTAGTGCCATTGTGCTGTAACTCAGAGCAGATCTGAGTGCTGCCATTGAGATTCTTGACATAGCTATCGAATGCTTTGTGGTTGTCTTTAGAATCAGTGGCGATTTTGTTTTCGTAACTAGCTTTGGAAGATTTTGTGAGGGATCACAGCTTCTTACTGGGGCTGACCAGGGAGCTCCTCCACTCATGGGATTTTACTCTCTTTTGCAACAGTTTCTTCCTTCTGTTGTACAGTTTGTTTATGGCAGGGGACCACCAGATTGGCTCCCTTTTTTTGGAGGATAGTGTTTTGGTTCTGTTAGGGATACCACGATCCATACACTCGTGTAAATGCTTATAAAGTGCAATTGTGTAGGATTCAGTAGTCATAACTGTATTGTCCATCTGCATGGGTGTCATGAAGTTCACCACTTCTGTCTTAAGAAGCATGAAGTTGTCTTTGGAGAAATTATTTACCATGGCTTCCTTAATGGGGGGGTGGGGGCAGGATGTGGATATCTAGGGTGATTAGCTTATGGTCGGATCAGACCAATGAGGCATTGACTTCAAGTGTGGAACACTGGTCACTCATGTTGGTAAAGACTAGATCTAGGATATTGTTGCCCCTGGCGGGGTGTCGATAAGTTGATCCAGAGCATTGGAGTTTATGAATTCCAGAAAGCGTTGAACCAAGAGTTGGTGCATGAGTAGTTTTCCCAGTTAATGGTGGGGTAGTTGAAATCTCCCATTATTAGGGTGTTTGGTTGAACCCTAATATTTTCCAGTACATCAAGAAAAGAGGAGTGGGAATCCTGGGGCATGGTGGGGGATCTGTAGCAAGCTACAAATTGGATTGCAGTTTTGCCCAGAGTTAGTTGCACTTGGATAACCTCGGATGCATTATGCTGAGCAACTAGCCTGGAGATGTGGATATCCTTAATGAATATGGACACACCTCCACCTTTGGTGTTCCGGTCCAGGTTACATGGCCGAAAAGTGTGGTATGAGTTATAGCCTGGTACTGCAGGGGTGCTCTCTGGAGCCTTGAACCAGGTCTCAGTCACTGCACAAATATCAATGTTCCCCTTTTTAAGGAGTGCCTCGAGTGAGTGCATTTTGAGATTTAGACTTCTAGCATTAAGTAGTATCACCCTCAGTTTTTGCTTGTCTGTTCCTGTTACTGTGGTGAATTTGTCATTTGAACCTTGCCTAAAACAGGCACTACAGGAGCGGCAAGAATCCTTAGTCAGTATCCAGAATCCCAGGGGTGACAGCCGCAGGCCATCTCTGGCAAAGCATCATGGACTGTCAACCATGTGATCCCAGGCAGACATATACTGGATCCCTTTAGAATGACACCAGAGGCTTAGCCAATTGTTGAAGTCAATCATTTTTTGTTTGTACTGCGGTATCATTCTGGGTGATGGCAGAATGCTACTCAGGGCTAGGGTCATACCTGCCTGGGCTACAAGATCGGAGAGCTGTTCAATGTCTCTTTTCATGTAGCCCAGGGAGGTACGTCTCAGGTCGTTCTCACCAACATGGACAATGACAGAGTTATATTTGTACATGTTGTGGAGTGACCTGAGTGCGTGGGTTATGTGGCTGATCCTGGCACCCGACAGGCAGCTGACGGTAACCTTCTCCTTGTTTAGCCTGGTTAGTGGGACATCAGTGTGCCTGACTATAGAGTCACCTATGACTAGTGTGTTGGATATGTTGTTTTGCTTTATTGGCTGTTTTTCTTTAAGCAAGTGAGGAAAGTAAGTACCAAAACTGTTTTCCTCTAGGTAATGAGAAAGGTTGAGTGCTGTAGTAATTAGTAGCTTATTTAGTGCTTACAACAAGTTCTGAACAAGTCCAATTTATTACACCAACAATTTAAGATAGACACGATAAAATACAAATGAATGAACGCATTCACATTATCAGCGTTTTCGTCCAAAGGGACTTCATCAGATGAAATGCCATACTATGTTAAACAGGTCCTTTTGTATAAAAAACACATTATGTAGCATCCAATCATTATTCATTCCCATTATGAACCTACAAATCAACATTCTACCTACTACATAATTTAGTATTTCATCACTTCCTTTCCTTTTAAAATCATTATTTAATAGTCATTGTGTCAAAAGTCCTTTAAAAATATATACATATATATAAATAAATAAGCTCCATTATATAAAATTCACTGTATTGAAATGTTGACATATTGCAAAGAAGATTCTAAAACCATTTTATAAAAACCATTTTTTTAAAAAAAGACTTTGTTAAAAACTTCTATTTACAAGTTCTGTACGTGTGTGTAAAACAATGTTTTCTAAATAGAGTAAGGGTGACACCTACTGTCCAAATCAGGTAATGCATATTCCTTCACAACTTGGCTGATCTAATTTTCAAGAGGGGCAAAATAGAAATATATTCGTTTAGCCCAGGCTTTTTATTCGCCTCCAAAGCCACTTGCCACCATAATTCTTTATAGGCTATATTTTCCTCCCAAGGGCCACCTCTTATATTCCTTTTTATTTGGTCTAATACAAAGAACAAAAATTTGGCTCCTACACATGTCCTAGTATGTCTGTATAATGCGTTTGTATCTTTTCCTTTTTTGACATCATACATATGTTCAAAAATACGCCTCTTTAGAGTCCTTTCTGTCTTCCCTATGTAGAATGACTCACATTCCATACAAATAGCCAGATACACAAGTCCTATAGAGTCACAATTGTAATAGTCCTTACTTTTTATGTTCCTTCTCCTACTGGTCAAGAAAACATTGTCACTATTAATAATATGCTCACATTGCTTGCATTTCCCACATTTAAACGTTCCAACCTTAGCTCTAATTCCTATTTGATTTCCCCTGTTACTATAATTATTGTTTTCCAAAATTCCTTTTATATTTGTTGGGTTTTTAAAATACCACTTTTGGTGTAACTTGGGGTAATCCATCCAAGTCAGTGAGGGCCATAAATCTTTCCCATTCTCTCTGGAACACGAATTTGATATTTTGATTCAATAAATTATATTCTATAATCAGTGATTTTTGAAAATTTCCAACTTTGTCCTCTTCTATTTTATTACTGTCACTGTTTTTACCAAAGATGGGTTGAAACCTTCCTTTTCTTCCCTCTTCCACTTCGGATCTAATATTTCTAATAAATACTAGGGGATATTCTCTTTCAAGGAACATTCCTTCTAACAAGTCGCATTCAGCTTTAAATTTTTCTTCATTGTTGGTCATCCTGGACCCCCTCACAAATTGCCCCTTTACAATATTTTTCTTACAATATATTGGGTGGGCACTTTTATAATGCAAAAAGGAATTTACGTATGTGGGTTTTCTATATACACACGTTTCAAAACTCTTATCTTTTTTTGTAATTTCAACATCCAAGTATTGAATATTGGTTTCAGAGTAATTATAGGTAAATTTTAAAAAATCTGTAGTCCTACCTATGTATTCAATAAATTCATCCAATACTTTCTTCCCCCCTGTCCAAAAAATTAAAATGTCATCAAGAAACCTCTTGTATAAAGTCCAGCACTTAACATAGGGGGACTTCAAAATATATTGTTCCTCCCAATTTGCAAGTACTAGGTTAGCAAAGGTAGGTGCACAGGCTGCCCCCATTGATACACCTTGTAGTTGTTGAAAAAATTCTCCATTAAAGGTTAAATAGTTATTTTTCAACACTAAATCCATTAACCCTGTGCCCACTACCTTTTCTTCAAGAGTTAAAGTACTGTCTCCAAAAACCTCTTCTTCAAACATTCTTATACCAGCCTCATAAGGCTGATAATGTGAATGCGTTCATTCATTTGTATTTTATCGTGTCTATCTTAAATTGTTGGTGTAATAAATTGGAGTTATTCTCATCCTGCCTTGGTCATCGCTTTCGAATTTTTGCTTGGTTTGGTGGTGTAACGAGGTGTTTTTCTGCAGTTTTTTGGTGTTTGGAGGTGATTATGGAAGCGGAGACGCAGGGGAGAATCAATGAAACCAAGGACTCGGGGCAGTCTAGGAAGCTCATTGGACAGTTAAGCGAGCTTATAGACTTGTTGACGCCCCTTTGTAAATCTTTGCTGGACCATGACGAGAGAGGAGCGTGGGGTAAGGAACCCGGAAATGGAGATCATATCGCCAACGGACAGAGAAGTAAAAGGAAAAGAGAACTGTTTCATGGTGAAGGAAACATCCGTGATATGGAGGATTCTAATGGTAGCGGCTTTAATCCAGCAGCTACTCCGGGGATTCTATGCAGTGGTATACACGAAGTTGGTGTAGCGAGTGCCGAAATTAACCAAACGGGCACAAGAAGCGCTTTAAAAGGTACTGTTAGTAACAAAAATGTTATTGGTATGAAAGACTGGTTGCAAGCGCAATACAGTTTTAACATTTCTGGCAAAAGGGTACCAGCTGGAAACAATACGGATTCTTATAATAAAAAAGTGGACAATTTATTTAAGTTATTACACAAATACAAAAGTATTGTTATTGAAAACGCTTATTTGGATGAATGCCTAAAAAAGGATATTGTTCCTAAAGGTCTTAGGACCTGGAAATATCCAAATAACGTACAAGTAGGATCTGTCTTTCACAAAGAATTGCTAGTCGTTTTTAATAGATGTGGTCTGGAAATTGTTAAATTAATAAGGGATGAGAACAATAGGAACTTGGAGAATTTACAAGGACAAATAGATGTCCTTGATGTGGCTATTAAAGATGACTTAATGTTTGAAGTAGAGAATGAAAGACAAAAATATTTTAAATTGAAAGATGATGTTGACATTAAATGCAATGTATTAGTAGATAGGAAAATGGACAAACTAAGGAGGGACATTTTTGAGTATGAAAATCAGGTTTGTTACCCTAAACCCCCACCTTATAGGAATCAGTACTACAATAATACTAATATTAATGATTTTAATAAAAACAATAAAGTGGTGGAGAATTACTTTGTAAATGAAGTGTGTAATGAGGGAGTTAGTAATGAATATGATGTGGAATTTCCACCCCTTGATAGATACAATGGAGAGAGGTGGGTAAATAATAGGGGTTTTGGAAATTTTCAGAAACGAGGGGGGAGAAGGGGGAGGGGGAGACCACTTTACTAGTGGACCCCCACCCGAAAGAAAATGCACCTGTAATAGAAGTGAATGATAACAAAAATACCCTTGAAGGGTTTACCATTTATAATTTTAGTAATTTGGTGTTAGATATACAGCATTTTAAATTATTGGAGAAAGGTTTTAAATTTATTCCACTTACCCAAGGTAATTCTACCCAGACATTGATAGATATGAAACTTTTTTTAAGAAAAATGAATCTAGAACTGTTATACCATAAAGAAGGGATAAATTCTAACAGTAATTTGGTAACAGGGAATAGTAATTATAATAAAAATCAGTTAGTTAAGAAATTTACTTTCAACCCCCCAGTTCATAATCAGTTGAAGAACTTTGAAGCTATAATGGAAAAAGAAATCAGGAAGCATGAAAAAAGAGTTAAACAAAATACAGTTCATTACAACCTTAACCCACATGAATATGGGAAATTAAAGGAACTAAAAATGAATAAAAATGTAAGGGTAATGAAACCCGATAAAGGTGGGGGGATAGTTGTAATGGACGTTATCCTGTATGAAGGAAAGATGAATGACATAATAAGAAATGAGATCAAGTATAGGGAAGTTTCTATTACAGAAATTAATACAGCATATCTACGTATTGACAACATTTTGGAGGATATGTTTAATGAAAATCTTTTTACTATGAAAACTTTTGCCTTTTTGAAAATTGAAAAACCAACTATACCGGCCATCTTTGGTATACCAAAGATTCACAAAAACAGTTTGGATCCCCCCCTGAGGCCTATTGTCTCAGCGGGTGGGTCCAAAACAAATTCACTAGCCAAATACGTCGACCAAAAGGCTAAACATATATGGTTACAGAAAGGAGCTATTCTAAAGGACTCTTGGGATCTACTGAGAGGGTTGAATAGTAACCTGTTTGATGATGAGCTGATCTTTGTTTCTATTGATATTGTAGACCTATTTGGATCCATTCCTTATGAGGCTGGTATAAGAATGTTTGAAGAAGAGGTTTTTGGAGACAGTACTTTAACTCTTGAAGAAAAGGTAGTGTGCACAGGGTTAATGGATTTAGTGTTGAAAAATAACTATTTAACCTTTAATGGAGAATTTTTTCAACAACTACAAGGTGTATCAATGGGGGCAGCCTGTGCACCTACCTTTGCTAACCTAGTACTTGCAAATTGGGAGGAACAATATATTTTGAAGTCCCCCTATGTTAAGTGCTGAACTTTATACAAGAGGTTTCTTGATGACATTTTAATTTTTTGGACAGGGGGGAAGAAAGTATTGGATGAATTTATTGAATACATAGGTAGGACTACAGATTTTTTAAAATTTACCTATAATTACTCTGAAACCAATATTCAATACTTGGATGTTGAAATTACAAAAAAAGATAAGAGTTTTGAAACGTGTGTATATAGAAAACCCACATACGTAAATTCCTTTTTGCATTATAAAAGTGCCCACCCAATATATTGTAAGAAAAATATTGTAAAGGGGCAATTTGTGAGGGGGTCCAGGATGACCAACAATGAAGAAAAATTTAAAGCTGAATGCGACTTGTTAGAAGGAATGTTCCTTGAAAGAGAATATCCCCTAGTATTTATTAGAAATATTAGATCCGAAGTGGAAGAGGGAAGAAAAGGAAGGTTTCAACCCATCTTTGGTAAAAACAGTGACAGTAATAAAATAGAAGAGGACAAAGTTGGAAATTTTCAAAAATCACTGATTATAGAATATAATTTATTGAATCAAAATATCAAATTCGTGTTCCAGAGAGAATGGGAAAGATTTATGGCCCTCACTGACTTGGATGGATTACCCCAAGTTACACCAAAAGTGGTATTTAAAAACCCAACAAATATAAAAGGAATTTTGGAAAACAATAATTATAGTAACAGGGGAAATCAAATAGGAATTAGAGCTAAGGTTGGAACGTTTAAATGTGGGAAATGCAAGCAATGTGAGCATATTATTAATAGTGACAATGTTTTCTTGACCAGTAGGAGAAGGAACATAAAAAGTAAGGACTATTACAATTGTGACTCTATAGGACTTGTGTATCTGGCTATTTGTATGGAATGTGAGTCATTCTACATAGGGAAGACAGAAAGGACTCTAAAGAGGCGTGTTCTGAACATATGTATGATGTCAAAAAAGGAAAAGATACAAACGCATTATACAGACATACTAGGACATGTGTAGGAGCCAAATTTTTGTTCTTTGTATTAGACCAAATAAAAAGGAATATAAGAGGTGGCCCTTG
The DNA here is from genome assembly GCF_019279795.1 of Protopterus annectens. Taxonomy (NCBI): domain Eukaryota; kingdom Metazoa; phylum Chordata; order Ceratodontiformes; family Protopteridae; genus Protopterus; species Protopterus annectens. Next base: position 206,763,055 of record NC_056737.1, on the reverse strand, counting down.
GGAGGAAAATATAGCCTATAAAGAATTATGGTGGCAAGTGGCTTTGGAGGCGAATAAAAAGCCTGGGCTAAACGAATATATTTCTATTTTGCCCCTCTTGAAAATTAGATCAGCCAAGTTGTGAAGGAATATGCATTACCTGATTTGGACAGTAGGTGTCACCCTTACTCTATTTAGAAAACATTGTTTTACACACACGTACAGAACTTTTAAATAGAAGTTTTTAACAAAGTCTTTTTTAAAAAAATGGTTTTTATAAAATGGTTTTAGAATCTTCTTTGCAATATGTCAACATTTCAATACAGTGAATTTTATATAATGGAGCTTATTTATTTATATATATGTATATATTTTTAAAGGACTTTTGACACAATGACTATTAAATAATGATTTTAAATGGAAAGGAAGTGATGAAATACTAAATTATGTAGTAGGTAGAATGTTGATTTGTAGGTTCATAATGGGAATGAATAATGATTGGATGCTACATAATGTGTTTTTTATACAAAAGGACCTGTTTAACATAGTATGGCATTTCATCTGATGAAGTCCCTTTGGACGAAAACACTGATAATGTGAATGCGTTCATTCATTTGTATTTTATCGTGTCTATCTTAAATTGTTGGTGTAATAAATTGGAGTTATTCTCATCCTGCCTTGGTCATCGCTTTCGAATTTTTGCTTGGTTTGGTGGTGTAACGAGGTGTTTTTCTGAAGTTCTGAACAAGTGCTGATCATGAATAAGTGCTAAAACTAAGCATCTGTATTGGGACTAAACAAGTTACAGGAAAGGGGGGAAACAAGTGCAAATGCAGGCTTTTAAATCCGAAAGTTGAGAGAGATGGAAAAACTGCCCAAATGGCCAATAACTACAATTTCTGAGCCAGAACTACTCCTTATGTGGTAGATATGTTACCTAGTGCTTACCACTCCCACTGATAAGCTAGAAGGCTTTCCTCCAACACAGAAAGTTTGGGGGGCTCAGAAGCTTACATACAGTCCTGGATACAGAAATCTGAATCTGGACTATACTAGTTAAAGGAAAGGTAGGAAACAGGCTTAGATTGTTTTTTATGTATACAGAAAAGTAGCTAAAACAGCAGTAAAAACAATTCAAGCTAGCTAGCACACTTGAGTATGTAGCAATGTTAGACCAAACAGTTTAAAAAAATGCAATTAAATTAATAATGACTAAAAACAAGTGCAGAGGGAGTCTATTAGGTAGAATGAGGTAAAGAAATGGGACTGGGGGAGTGTCTGAGATCAAATCTACAGTGGGGGCGGGCAACTGCAAAAGCCTCCAAATTTAAACAATAAAACAGGAATAGGAAATGGAAAAAAACACTTTCAGCAGAGATCTGAAAAACTATACAGTGAAGCAAAAATAACAGTGCACAACTCTGAAGTCAGACAGCAATGATATAAAATTAGTCAAGCAACAATTAACACTACACAACTCTGAAGTGCCAGAAAAATATACTTAGCTCTGTATATCTCCAGATAGTTTGAAGCGCATTCTGTCAGGACACAGGAAGGCTCCAGCAATGATATGCAGGCTGTTACTAACAGGGTCTAATTTTATGCAAGTAATCCTGGAGATAGTCAGATAACGCACAGGATGTAAAACCAGTTATACCAACTTAAAACACAGCAGAAATAGGGGGAGGTGGGGAAAAACACCTTCAGCAGAGATCTGAAAAACTATACAGTGAAGCAAAAATAACAGTGCACAACTCTGATGTCAGCCAGCAATGATATAAAATTAGTCAAGCAACAATTAACATTACACAACCCTGAAGTGCCAGAAAAATATACTTAGCTCTGTATATCTCCAGACAGTTTGAAGAGCACTCTGTCAGGACACAGGAAGGCTCCAGCAATGATAGTAACCATGGTGTGATTACAGTGGGCTACAGAGGGGATGGCACCCTGTCTATCATTCCAATAGGCATGTACATGCTGACAGTGCACCTCCCCCATGTTCCCCACTGGACATCTGCAACACCTGTGGTGCCATCAAATGTGACCCACAAATGACATACCATGCCTGAAACACAAGCCCTGTATGTACATATGCTACTGACACCAAGGAATGCTGGTATCATGCTACCAATGTAGAAGTAACAGTTCCCACCACATGAGTCCAGGACTGGCACATCTGATGATAATCAGTGTACATAGCATGGGCCAGACACCCCAGGTACAGTTACACATGTCATTATACATGCATGTGGGAGATGTGCACATCCCAGACACTGTTCATATCATGGACTAAGGAACGCATATATGGCAAGCAATGCACAGCGTTGGCCACATTCAATAGTCACCCAGGTAACTGGATGGTGAATACAATACCCACATGTGTGGGCAATTCCAGACACTACACCCCTGAGCCACAATGCAGCCCATTGTCATGTGGACTGATGCCAAGGTATACCCATCACCTAGCCTTGTATAGCCATCTGGCACCATCAACCACAACACACCCGTGAAGCAGTGCACCCATGCATGTCAGGACTGGCACTCATGTTTGTGTATGCGGTGTATGATGCATATGACCACATTCACACTAACTACAACCCCCATTGGCATACTAAAGCATGCTGTCTGATGTCAGACACCTCCACATACCCTTTGCACATATAACCTCCATATGACCCCTGTGGTGCATGTGATACCTGCACAGTACTGTATTGTGGCAATCCCTATAGTGATGAATTGTATTCCTGGCCCTGCCAAGTGTGGCAATGTGTGTGTGTCCCTGTGAGAGTGTGGCTGTGTTGAAACTGACACCTGTTCATGCAGACAGGCACGTGTACTACACCTACCACATAGCTACCATATCCCTGTTGCAGATGTCAATCACCATCACATATATGTTCTGAGGGCTCCCCAACATGTAACCTATATGGCGCACCCAATAACTGCATGGACATATAACAGCGTTACATAGTCATTGGGGGTTTGATACCCTGTACTATGGTAGGTGTGTGACGCAAACATGCTTAAGTTTTACTCTCCCACCCCTCCCTGTCTGCTCTGTGCCTCTGCCTGTCTCTCTCACTCCCTCTCTGGTGGATGTGGAGACTTACACCTGCTTTGCTTAGGCAGCAGCATGTACATTTTAAGTGATGCTCAGGATCAGCTGATGGTCTCTGCATGAATTGCAGCCCTCCTCTAGCTGACTGCATGTAGAACAGCAGTGGTAACATTCCCATAGCCAATTGCATGGAGACACACACACCAATATCTAGGAACATCATGTTGGTGTTGGGCCTTTCATTCACTGTGAGCAGGAACTTGATCTGTTGTTTGGCAAACAGCATTTCAGCTGGATTGGGGTTTACCTCTAACAACATACACTGTGGAAACAGGCCAACATACAGGAGGGGGATGTGTCTGACCTGACTACAGACTGTAAGTGCTGCTATACTGCATTTGGAGTAATGTTGGTTTAACAAGGTGTGTGTGGATATGGCTGTCGTACATGTTTTCATACGTGCCATGTCAGTGCTATGCTTATGAGGGTACATCCGTCTGTAGGGCCATCTGCAGACTGGTTTGTGTGTGGTGCCTTTTGTTTCAGGTGTTACCCACAGAGCACCTATCTGTGAACTGCAGAGGGTAGTGTGAGGATTGCATTCTGTAGATGGTGACAGCCGTGAAAGTTGCTGACTTCATATCTCTCATAGGACAAATGGTGCAACAAAGCCTGTTACAACAGTAAATGTATGAGGTTATCACAGCAACATGTCAATATTGGCCCTGTGTATGTGCCTCCAGCCACAACCCTGTCAACCTTTGTACATATGTCATGCAGTAAGGGGTGCATATGTACTGTACACCATAATTAGTGACATCATATCTGATAAGAAGCCAGTGAGATATCAGACTGCTACACATGTAATGTATAGTAGGGGTTATATTTGATGACATAACCTAGACATTCTGTGGTTGTGTGTACAGTACTGAGGTCTGTGTACTTATGGTGAGTGTCAGCAGTGTGTGTACAGTTAATACATACCTTGGCCTGTGTACAGACTGTGGTAGATGTCATTGTTCTTGGTCCTGTTCTATCTGATGTTACATGCTGCCCCACTGTATGTTACCCTATCGGCTTACATGTTTGTAGGGCCATACACGCACATGTCCCGTACCACAGATGGGCATCAGACCATACTGTGTAGCAGCCCAGTATATGTAGGGTTAGTGTGTGAGTGGCACATATGAGGTTGGTGTTGAATAGATAGTCCATATACTGTAATAATACGCTAGCATGCCATATGTAGCTGTGGCTGTGTTCACATTGGTTGTGGTTATGCACTTTCACACAGGTGTATGTTACTCTGTGCTGTGGCATGCCTGTAGAGCCTGCTATATATGCAGGTACATGTGCATTCCATCATAGGAAATGTAGGCCAGTGTTGGGCCAGTCTGCCTGTAGGCTGCACAGTGCTTTGTTACATGCCTAGCAGCTTAGTGTACTTACCCAGTGAGATGTAATATCCAGATACTTGACAGATGTACTGCTGCCGGGCCACCATAACAATCATGTATGTCAGACAGAGCAGTGGGATTCTGTACAGATGTATGTCAATATCTAGTGGGTGGTATGTGGTCATAGCACCTCTGTACCAGTGGTTATTATGTGGCAGGACAGACAGGGATGTGTGAATGCATATCCTATGGGGGCACATGTATACCAATAGTTACGTGTTATACCCATTTACACGGCTGTTAACATCCACATTGTCAGGATTGGTCTACATGTCTTGCACTATGGGATTATGTGTATACCTCTGGACTGTCCAGAGTGTGTCAGACTGTCCACATATATTGACCATTATCTCTGTTGTAGTCCGCAGGAGCATTACGTGCTAGCAGTGGTATTGTACTATGATGTCCTTAGGATGTCTGTCAGTAGCCAATGGCGCACATGTTAAAAGCATTTGTGACCTCCCACACACACCATGTCAGTGAAGACAATCCCTATTACAATAGCAATACTCTACAAATATACCTGCTATACATACCTGATATCCCCTTGCACTACGGAGTTGGGACTACAGGGGCTGTGGTAGGGCTACACTCCATGTTCATGACATATGGTGATGATATATGTACATCTACTTATCCAGATATCTATATAGACATACACATATACATATCGACATACATAGATGGATATGTATATGTACATAGATATACAATTAAACACCCAGATATATACATATACAGAGCAATATATGTCTACACATATACAGATAGAGATACATATACACATATATGTATGGATATCTACATATATATTGAAACTAGTAGGTATATCAGCATAGATATGTATGCACATATATTTATTGATAGCTACATATATACCAACATAACTAGGCATATCTGTACACATAGGATGTGCATACATATATAGCTATATATACATATATCTATATATACATATATGTGTATGGGAGGGCTACTGAATCCTGAAAGCCCAAAGTCCTGAAGACCATCAGGGGTGAGCTGCCTTAAGGTATATGGATGTAAATTACCACCTTGATTAAATGCAGGCCTACTGCCACTTGCCATCCAGACTGTTCTGTTTGTCAGTGTGCTTGTGTTGGTGTCAGTTGTGCCTTGTTATGCAACAGTTACATCCCATTGTGTCACCTGAGGTCTTTACCCCTAGGGGATTGTCTACAGAGTGTAGATAGAGGCTGCTGAACTATACATCTGCATTACTTACTGTTGATTGTTTGGTATCCTGTGGCCCAGTCTGTTATTACTATTGTACTACTTGATGGCTTTGGCCTGGACAGCAACATTTGTTACCTTTTCCAGACTACTGTATTAGTATAACTGTTTCACAGTTGCATTACTCAGTTTATACGGATGCCCGTGTCTAAACAGTTATGCGACATGGCATATACAACTGTAATAGTACACAAATAAAGCTTTCCCATTTATGCAAACCTGTGTGTGGTATTAGATCCCTTGATTTCTCTGTGGGTATATGTTGCAGGCAATGATTGCCATTTGTATGGGTGGCTCATACAGTCTCCATTTGATAAGGTGGTAACTGTAGGAACAGTGGCTGTTCCATATTCTGCGCACGTATTACATATGTATCTTACTATACATATTTCTGCATGTGTATGTGTAGTTGCATATCTATCTATATATATGTATATATGTAAATGTAGAGCTGAGTATATTTTTTTGGTTTTAGAGTTTGTACTGTTAGTTGTTGCTTAGATCTCTGTTGAAACTGTTTTCACAACCCCACCCCTATTATCTGCCGTGTCTTCAGTTGGTATAACTGTTTTTTACAGCTTGTGTGTTATCTAACTCAAGGATCACTTGCATAAAATTAGATCTGTTAGTAACAGCCTGCATTTAATTGCTGGCACCTTTGTTCTGAGAGACTGCCTTCCAATCTATCTGCATATATACAGAGTTGAGTATATATTTTTTGGTTTTAGAGTTTGTTATTTGTTACTTAGATCTCTGTTGAAATATTGTCTCCCTGTTTTAACAGACTGCTTTCCAATCTATCTGCAAATATATTGAGCTGAGTATATTTTTTGGTTTAAGAGTTTGTACTGTTAGTTGTTGCTTAGATCTCTGTTTTGTCCCACTCACCCTCCCTATTTTTGGCTTGTAATTTAAATTTGGTGGCTTTTGCAGCTGCCCGCCCCACTGTAGATTTGATCTGGGACACTCCCCCAGTCCCATCTCTTTACCACATTCTACCTGATAAACTCTTTCTGCACTTGCTTTTACTCCTTTTAAATTTAATTGCATTTTTTAAACTATGTTTGGTCTAATATTGCTACATACTCAAGTGTGCTAGCTTGCACTGCATGTGAATTGTTTTTACTACTGTTTTAGCTACTTTTCTGTAAAAAAAAAAACTGTAAGCCAGTTTCCTACCTTTCCTGTAACTAGTGCTCCAGATACAGATTTGCTGTATCCAGGACTATATGTAAGCTTCTGAGCACCCCAAGCCTTTCTGTGCTGGAGGGAAGCCTTCTAGCTTATCAGTGGGAGTGGTAAGCACTAGGGAACCTGTCTACCACATAAGGAATGGTTCTGGCCCAGAAATTGTAGTTATTGGCCATTTGGGCAATCTCTTCCATCTCGCTCAACTTTCTGATTTGAAAGCCTATATTTGCACTTGTTTCTGTCCTGTAACTCGTCTAGTGCAGATACATATTCTTAGTTTCAGCACTTAAATTTGCTTATTCGTGCTCAGCACTTGTTCAGAACTTGTAAGCACTAAATAAGCTACTAATTACTATAGCACTCAACCTTCCTCATTACCTAGAGGAAAACAGTTTTTGTACTTAATTTTCTCACTTGCTTAGAGAAAAACAGCTCTTGTACTCACTTTCCTAACTTATCTAGAGGAAAATGTTTTTTTATTCAGGCATGTCCAAGGGTCAGCTCCCAGTGTTCTCTCCAGGCTATCTGATGATTCTGGGCATCTTGAGGCAATGTACAAATTGCCTCATGTACACAGACAACCCTCTCCTCCTACCACCCAACACTACAACCTGTGAAAGATGCACTTATCTAGCCAAACTGGAGGTAAAGCTCTCTCCAACCAACTTGACAGTCATGAGGAGAAGGTAAACATTTGCACCACACCACACTCATCACAAAGTCTCACTAAATCTACACCACCAAAATCCACACATAGTAACACAAAAACATTCGGGGAGGCTCTCAATAATAATCTGTCTAAGCAACAGAGACCACGAAAGCAGAAACGCAAGCAACCTCCATCCCCCAACACAACCCAAATGACACATAGCCCACATTGTGCCAATCAACCACAGCCAATAAGGCAAAACAACGTACCCAACACACTAGTCATAGGTGACTCTATAGTCAGGCACACTGATGTCCCACTCACCAGGCTAAACAAGGAGAAGGTTACTGTCAGCTGCCTGTCAGTTGCCAGGATCTGCCACATAACCCACACACTCAGGTTACTCCACAACAAGTACAAATATGACTCTGTCATTGTCCACGTTGGTGTGAATGATCTGAGATGTACCTCCCTGGACTACATGAAAAGAGACATGGAAGAGCTCTCTGATCTGTTAGCCCAGGCAGGTATGACCCTAGCCCTGAGTAGCATTCTGCCATTGCCCAGAATGATACCGTAGTACAAGGACAGAATGATTGACTTCAACAATTGCCTAAGCTTCTGGTGTCATTCTAAGGGGATCCAGTATCTGTCTGCTTGGGATGACATGGTCGACAGACCAAGATGCTTTGCCACAAATGGCCTGCACCTGTCACCCCTGGGATTCCGGATACTGGCTAAGGCTCTTGCTGCCCCTATAGTGCCTTTTATAGGCAAGATTCAAATAACAAATTCACCACCATAACAGGAACAGGCAAGCAAAAATGGAGGGTAATGCTTCTCAATGCTAGAAGTCTAAATCTCAAAATGCACTCACTCGAGGCACTCCTTAAAATGGAGAACATCGATATCTGTGCAGTGACTGAGACCTGGTTCAAGGCTCCAGTGAGCACCCCTGCACAACCAGGCTATAACTCATACCACACTTTTCAGCCATGTAACCTGGACCGAAACACCAAAGGTGGAGGTGTGTCCATATTCATTAAGGATATCCACACCTCCAGGCTAGTTGCTCAGCATAATGCAACCGAGGTTATCCAAGTGCAACTAACTATGAGCAAAACTGCAATCCAAACTGTAGCTTGCTACAGATCCTCCACCATGACCCAGGATTCCCACTCCTCTTTTCTTGATGTACTGGAAAATATTAGGGTTCAACCAAACACCCTAATAATGGACGACTTCAACTACCCCACCATTAACTGGGAAAACTACTCGTGTACCAACTCCTTAGCTCAACGCTTTCTGAAATTCATAAACACAATGCCCTGGATCAACTTATCCAAACCCCACCAGGGGCAACAATATCCTAGACCTAGTCATTACCAACATGCGTGACCGGTGTTCCACACCTGAAGTCAACTCCTCGTTGGTCCGATCCAACCATAAGCTAATCATCCTTGATATCCACATCCCACTCCCACCCCCCACCTCCCATTAAGGAAACCACAGTAAAAAATTTCTCCAAAGCCAACTTCATGCTTTTTAAGACAGAAGTGGTGAACTTCATGACACCCATGCAGATGGACAATACAGTTACAACTGCTGAATCCTACACAAATGCACTTTATAAGCACTTACACGAGTGCATGGATCATTCTATCCCAAACAGAACCAAGACACAATCCTCCAAAAAAAAGGAAGCCAATCTAGTTGTCCCCTGCCATAAACAAACTGTACAACAGAAGGAAGAAACTGTTGTAAAAGAGAGTAAAATCCCATGAGTGGAGGAGCTCCCTGGTCAGCCTCAGTAAGAAGCTGTGATCCCTTATAAGATCCTCCAAAGCTAGCTACGAAAACAAAATCACTACTAATTTTAAGGACAACCACAAAGCATTCTATAGCTATATCAAGAATCTTGATGGCAACACCCAGATCTGCTCTGAGTTACAGCACAATGGCATGAAAATTACAGAACCAACTGATATTGCCAACCTCCTGGCAGATAGTTTCAGTGCTAACTTTACCCCTCCACCCCCTAAAGGGCCCATATCTATACAGGAAGAATGCAGAGTCCCTGTAATCACAACTACGCAGGTAAAAGCTGCGCTCTCTAAAGCCAAAAACACAGCATCCATGGGACTGGACAACATCCCAGGCTGCATTTTACATGAACTTCAGAATGAACTGGCTCCCCACTTAAGCACCATGTTCAATAATAGCCTCACATCAGGCATTGTGCCCACTGAATGGTGCACAGCAACAATTATCACACTCCACAAAGGGGGAGCCACCACTGATCCCGGGAACTATCGAACTATTAGCCTGATGAGCCTGGTCTGCAAGGCCATGGAACGTATCATCATGGAACTCATAAACAAAGACATTGGTAACCTCCAAACTCTGGATTCCACCCAGTTTGGGTTTGTGAAAGGCAGATCATGCCTCCTGAACCTGATCATCTTCTTTGAGGCAGTCACCAAAGCCGTAGATGAGGGTAAGGTGGTTTACACAGCCTATCTTGACCTCGCCAAAGCTTTCGACAACATCCCCCATTCTGGAATTATAGATAAACTCACTAAACTAGGTATAAATCCCTATGTCACAAGATGGGTTGCCAACTGGCTCACTGACAGAACCCACACTGTAAAAGTTGCAGACTCCAAATCTGACCTCAAAGCAGTGACAAGTGGAGTATCACAGGGTTCCATCCTGGGACCTCTCCTGTTTGGTATCTACTTCTCTGAAGTACAGGCTAACAGAGAAGGCCTCTGTCTAATGAAGTTCACAGATGACTGCAAACTAGGAGCCATAGTCAAGTCCCCAAACGATGTGGACATCCTACAGAAGGGCCTCGCTGAGACAGATGCTTGGTGTCAGAGCCATGGCCTCCCACTCAATGCCAAAAAGTGCAGTGTCATCCCCTTTGGTAAAAACTCTTTGCCCATGAACTACCACATAGGCAGCAATCTACTTAACACCAAATGTGTGATAAGAGACCTTGGGACCCAGGTGGACAGTAGTTTCTTCTTTGATAGTCACATCGCCACAGTAGTCAGGAAGTCCTTCTACGTAGCACACCTCATCATACAAGGGTTCTCATCCAGGAAAAAAGAGGTCATTGTTCCCCTCTACTCGACACTCATTAGACCCATTATAGAGTACAACACCCCTTCTGGAATGCACCTCACAAAACATCTGCAGCAGCTGGAAAGGCCACAGAAGTACCTTACAAAGAGGATTACTGGCCTCAAACAAATGCCCTACACTGACCGCCTCAAAAAACTCCAGCTTTACTCCGTAACATATCGCCTACTCCGAGGTGATCTTTGCCTAACATTTAAAGCTATGTCAAACCCAGAGCTGCTGGACATGCTACACCTAAAGAAATTCTAATCCCTCCAAGCTAAACAATCTAGGGAGCTAAACCTTGTCACCACAATAAACAGGACATGGTGGAGGGATAGATTCCTGTCCCTGAGACTTCCCATACTGTATCTGCATATATGTGTCTGTATATATGTATCCTAGGGATGCCCATGTCGTGTCAAGTCCTAGTTATGGGATCTGCAACACTTGGTAGTGTATTCCGGGGGGGGGGGGACATGTTTGGCTGTGGGGGGAGTATACCTATTCGTACAAGACGTATATTGTTTGGGGCCTCTCAACTCCATTAACGGTGCATGTGGACATATATGTTTTTGTTATTTCCCCATTGTTATCTATAGATGTATGTCCATATATACCTATATATATATATATATATATATATATATATATATATATATATATATAAAACTATGTCCGCATATACATACATAAATATAGATATCTGCTTACATATATATAACTTGCTGTATATATTTAGACATATAGATGTAGACATATATATCTATAGATGTAGGCATTTGCATGTATATATGTTCATATATATATATATATATATATATATATATATATATATATATATATATTTCTATATATGTATTTCTATATAAATATAAATATATGTATATATATATATATATATATATATATATATATATATATATATATATACACACACATATATAGATATGTTGTATCTGTTTAGATATTAATATATTTACACACACACACACACACACACACACACACACACACACACACACACACACATATACACACACACACACACACACACATCTACATGTTGGAATAAATTATCTGTACTGTTGTATGTCTGGGCTGGATGATATGTTTGTGAATACATCAGAGTAATGTATATTTGAGATAGCTTAGTGGTAACACACTTTGTCAATGGTGTGCAGGGTCCTGGGTTTAAGCCTTACAGATGTTGTATATTTTGTTGCTGAGCAGAACAAGCGTCATTGTATACAGAGTGATTAAGGCACTTTTGTGCAGTTGTAAGCGGGTTTGCGTGGGTTTGCATGAGGGTAAGCACTGCTAACCTGCGGTTACATCTGCTTACAGAGAGTTATTTTCAGAATTGCTTAACCAATGTAGGCATTGCTTACCGCTGTGCAAATGGGCTTAAGCTTGCTTACTAGTGCTTAAATATGTTTACTACTGCTTATTGGTGCTTAAACCTGCTTACTAGTGCTTTATTCATTATGATACTGACATCTCACATGTGCATTTACTGCAGTACTCCAGTTCATATAAATATGTTATTTAGTGGGTTATGCAACATAAATATTAGTCATGCCATGCTTTGCCATGGGAAATGGAATGTGCTGCAGTGGGACTCGAACCAGGAATGCCTGCTTGTAAGGCAAACGCTCTGTCCACTACACTATTGCTATGCTGTTTCATTTACATATATCTTCCTTGTTATCCTCTTCTGCCATTTAAGCTGCATTAACCGTAGCTAAGCGATGGGCACACCCGCACACCTACGGTTAGCATTAATCGGATATTTTTAAAAAAGGGATTGTTCATTTATGTATACGTTTGCTGTTGTACACATGGGGGACTGTTGGTGGGGATATGCGGACACCTATGAACAGTCTCGCTCATTTCTTACCCCATTCTGCTGTTTTTCATTGCAGGGGTGTGTATATTCTGAGAGCTCTGCTCTCAGACACACCCCCTGCACTCTTAAACGCTCCGTGTAATATTAGGAGCTCAGGCAGTGCACCTCATTATTATGCATAGCGCACTGGCATCCTGCTCCTAAACTGCTGCGTCCATGTGGGGCTAAGCTAGTCCTGCATGGAGGAATAGTAAATCCTGGGGAAATTATCAATGTAGAGTATTAAAGTAGTCACCTTCCATTTCTCCAGGAGACATGAAAAATTTTCTAAATATACGGAGTTACTCATTAGTAAAAGTACTTTTTTGATGGGCGACTTCTACTATCTATCAATTAACTGCAGCACCTGTACCCCAAAGATTCCTAGACTTAATAAATATTAACTCCCTTGTAGAAATAGATGACCAGCTCAATAGAGTCAAAATCTTCTTGGCCCCATCTTCAGTAACGGTGCACCTACTTGCATTAATCCTACAGTATCCTCATCTCTGATCAAATTTTATCACTAATCAATAACTTTTCCTTTAGACATTTAAATCTATCACAATAATAACTTCTGAATTCAAAGACTAAAAATACAGATCTATTAAAATTCTATGATAAGAGTTTCCAACCTCCATGAAGTCTCAGCTGTCATTTATGCCAATTAATTTTAGTCTCATCCAATGAATATCATAAACCAAGCAGTTTCAAGTAAAATCAAATATACTGGAGCAGAAACATATAAGTTACATTGGTAGAATGCAGCATTAATAACAGCTACAATAAAATAAAATGATAATTAAGGCCTATTATAAATCAAAATCTACCCACTTTAAAGACTCCATCAAAAAGATGAGTAAAAATCTGAATGTCACTATCCATTATATCCATTATATCCAAGTGACACCTCCAGATGCATCTGCAGTTAACTCCTACTGACACCTCTAGGTGTCAAATATTTCTTGTTCATATTTGCATCAATAATTCCAAAAACCATGCTATGTACAAGGTTTTAAAAGATTTCATCTGAAAGCTTACATGACGGCAAACTCAACTGTGTTAATATTTGATCTCTGTCTAGTACAAGTAAAGATGCATTATCAGTTGTTTTTATGATATTAATTTATATAGATATAATTTTCACATTTTTCTAAATATCTCAACAACCACAAAACACTGACAGAGCTCCTTAGGCCTCTTATGAAAGCTCTTATCTAGATGAATAAAATGCTGCTAACAGTATGTGTGTTACTTGAGTGGTTGCTGAAGTTGTTTACAAAATATTACAGACATAATAGTTACTGTGTTTACTGTGAGTTATAAAATTCAGTTTAAGACCTAGAACCTAAAGAATACTACCACTATAAAAAGTATATAGTGCTGAAGGGTTTGCCATTTATACTTCTTTCATAACCCCTATGGTTCCAGAGATATGAACATTTGTTTGAAATGTGAGGACATAATTTGATTCTGTCAAAAGGCTTAGGCTCTGCCCATTGGAAGTTACAGTGCAAACATTTTGAGCTCCATTGCAGTGAATGAGATAAGAAAGATCAAAAGACATGCAGGTAGGTGCGTGCGTGTGTGGGTGTGCCTTCTTTTAAGGTTGGGTGCCGGGCTGGCAACTCAACAATGTAAAAATTCACTGCCAATCATTAGCGGACCAGAGTTCCACTGTGGCAACCATTAACCGGGAAAAGCCAAAGGACTTTAAAGTGGAACATGAATTACAATTAGTATATAAACTAATGGAAACAATAAGTTATTTTTTACATTGCGCAATTAAGAAATTTCATACAGTGATTCTCTGAATTAATTAATAATAGTATTACCCTGTCTAGCCCCAAAGATATCGCTAATATATTTGCAGAAAAGTTTAGTGCCAGCTTCTCAAAAGAAGCAATCACTTAAGTTCTGCAAATTCCTGGGTCCCATCTTCTCCCCAAGACTATTTTCAAACATGCCCTAACTAAACTGTCTAAGGCTAAGAATGGCACTTCTATGGGGCCTGACTATGTAACTGTCACTTAATCAATGGCATCAGACCTTCATAAAACTATTCAACTTAAGCACAGCTACAAGGTAAGGTCGTAACATATGGAAAAGGCTGTTGTTATGCCACTCACTAAAGGAAACCCCTCCTCAGATCCTGGAAACTGTAGAACCATCATCCTAACAAGTATAATTTCTACATATATGACTGCATTATGTCTGATTTCATAAGCTCTGATATGAAACATTCTATTGCTCTAGACCCACAATAACATGATTTTATCAATGGGAAATAATGACTCCTCAGCTTAGTAAACCTCTTTAAAAAGGCCACTGAAGCTGTGGACAACAACTATGCAGCTCATACTGTGTACTTTGCTCTAGCCTTTGACACTATTACCTATGCTGAAATTATAAGCAAACCAAAATTCTTAAATGCAAACCCTTATGTTGTAAGATCAATAGTAAACTGGTTGACAGATAGAATGTATATGGTGAAAAACAGCAGATGTCAACTCAGTAAACCAAAAAGTTGACAAGTGACTTCTTCTGCCAGGCATCAATTCCTCAGACCTTCAAACCACTGCCCAAGCATATAGCTAAGTAAAATTTCTAATAACTACAACCTGGATGTTGTCACTATTCAGCATCAGATATTGGGGGTAATTCAATAAACCCTAGATGGAGTGATTCTCCGTGTAGGAATAGTGGTAAGGCTCGAACATAGAACATGGCCACCAAGTGATCCAACAAACAAGGCTCAAGGTGTGCACGAGCTTCACTACCTCATGCGATCATGGAGGTGTCCGCAGAATGTAAATCACTTCATCTGCTGGTAAAACCCATGCAAATGAGGTGATTTTGCAATTCTAGAAGCATAAAGGCACCAATGTAGGTGCCGTGTAAGCCTCCAACATGTAAGCGGTTGCAAACCATGTACCGGAGAATAAATATTAAACAGGGGCTATAACAGCCCAAATAAAAGGTGGTATAATGTCCAGTAGGCATGGAAATGGCCAAAACTATGGCCAGTGAATTAAAAAAGTAATGCAATATATTAAAAATTAAACATTTTTTTAATACATATGCCACAGGTGAGCAGCGATGAGCAAACATGCTATTTTGCAAAAAAAAATAAATGAATTAATTAATAAAAAGTGGATAATATGACATTTACAGCTATGCAAAGTTATTACATTATAGTGGCCAGCATGCAGACTCATACAATGGCAGGTGATAGTGGTTGCTAAGGACATAAGCCCTGATGTAGTGCAGTATCCAGGGTATACACAATTAGGTGTATGTAAATGAGACAAGTTTATTGAATAGCAAAATGGGCCACTGTGTCCACAGGTACTAATGTGTAAGGGCTAGGACCATGGTAGTGTAGGCAGAAGATACAGCTAACATGAAAAGGGGGTGTGTCATGGTATGTGTAAGCAGACTGGAGCTGAGCAGTGCCTCTTTGTGCTAAGCTAAGCACAGTTAAGCAGAGGGGGTGTCTGAGGCTGCTAAGCTGTGCTTAGTCCTGCCGCACGTGTTTTAGCTGGTTAAAGAAAAGCTTAGCATGACCATGTACAGGGGAGGGCTCTTTCTGCTCAGCAATGTTTACAGTAGCTCCGTGGGTTTGCACGGAGCACTACGGGACTTAGCAGTAGAAGAAATGAGAAAAAAAAAGGGGGAAATAGCCTGGGAAAGCCAATCAAGCATAAATGATTGATAAGCCCTGTTCCACTTACACTGGCCTATTCAAACCCCTCAGTAATATACCTGATAGGTGGAATGACTCATAGCCAATCACACAGGCTGCATCTGCAGCACACCAGTATAAAGTATGCATACACCCTTCAATCTGATTTTTCCCACATACTCTGCACCATTGGAGTACACACGGGAATTTTAACAGACAATTGATAGGGGCTTCTGCTGCTGCTGTGCTACATATGTATGCACTACAGGCTGAGGTCAATGATGATGATGATGATGATGACAATAGACCCAGACTGTGGAGGAGAAGAGTGTTGAAGCCCAGGGTAACCTTTCAGGGGTTACATGAGCTGGAGATAGTACAGCGCTACAAGGTAGACAGGGACATACTACAGCAACTCACCAAGCTCTGCCAGCCTCACCTCAGACCCATAGCCAACAGAGGGAAACCCATCCCGGTGGAAACAAAGGTAAGTGTGGCCTTAAAAATACTAGCTACAGGTACTTTCCAAAGACCTACTGGGGACATCATGGGGATCTCACAGGCATCCGCATCCAGGGTACTCCATCAATTCCTGGATGCCATGCTAACAAATGCCAGTGAGCACATTTATTTCCCCACACCCCTGAGGAGAGGACCAGTAATATGCATCTCTTCCACCATGTAGCACTTTACCCAGAGGTACTGGATGCCGTATACTGCACTCATGTGCACATCAAAGCATCACCCGGTGAGGAGGGTAGAGTCTACGTCAACTGCAAGAGGTATCACTCCATCAACTGCCAGGTCATGTGCAATACCTAGGGCATTATCATCAATGTGTGTGCTGGCAGTCCTGGCAGTTATCATGACTCCCACATCTGGCATGCATCACAGCTGTACCAGGCATTTGCCAAGGGGGACATCCCGTATAGACATCTAGGGTGGAATGCTGGTTATGCACTGGAACCGTGGATGATGACACCCATCAGAAATGCACCCACACCAACTAAAGAATGCCATAATGAGGCACACACACAAACTAGGAACATTGTAGAGCATGTGTTTGGGCTGCTCAAGTCACGGTTCCACTGCCTTGATATATCTGGTGGAGCCCTGCAGTACTCTCCAACCACATGTACACACATATAGTATCTGCCATTCTACACAATATGATCCTGTGGAAACAGCTGTGGCAGGAACATCAGAGGGAAGAGACACACAACCCCACACAGGCACAGGGGGACTTGTAAGAGGAACTCCCTGAGTCTGTCCCTGTCCCTGTAGGCAGATGTAGGCATCTCAGTATGCCCTGACCTTGACAAAGAGGCAATGCATAGCACATACACTGACACTCTAGGGACCCAGGGACTGACACCTCACTCGACCCACATACACACAGTAAAATGGATGCCAGCCACATCACACTACCTACACCTTACTATGTATAGGCTGTGTACTGCATGCATCTGACAGAGTCAGCCCTAAAGCACTGTCCTCTCAACTGCTGCTGGCACAAGGTAAGTCACTCTTCT
The DNA here is from genome assembly GCF_019279795.1 of Protopterus annectens. NCBI lineage: Eukaryota > Metazoa > Chordata > Ceratodontiformes > Protopteridae > Protopterus > Protopterus annectens. The sequence continues at coordinate 206,745,236 of NC_056737.1, read as the reverse complement.
TAACAATAAATGAATGGAGTAGTAGACTGTGGTAGCATATGTATGGTATTGCTGCATGTATGCATGGGAATGGAGTGAGTTACCAGGATAGCAGCAGACAATGGACAGCTATGTGGGACAATAGAAACTCTCTCTGAAATACTGGTGGCCTCAAAATATGCAGTAGGCCCCAAGCCAACAAAATCCACTGCACTATGTGAGGGACTTACAAATGGGGGGCGGGGGGGGGGGGTCATAGGACAAATGCATGGATGTCAGTGTTGAAGTCCCATACATTTCTCTAAACCTCTTACAGCAAGAAATCTGTACAAAGCCATAAAGAAATTTGGGCAAATTCCCCAAAACAGGAACAAGTCTTAAATATTGCTCTTACAAACATAGAAAGTTGATAGACTAACAGGTGTTGCAGTAACATGAATTGTCTGAATGGCAAGAAGTCTCAAACTCAAATGTCAGTCATTACTTTCTAACTTCAGTCTTTAATGATTTGACATTAATTTTCCACACAACCACAATTTTATGAAAAATGGATGCAAAATATGAGACAAAGATCTGGACAGTCTGTGAAAATGTGTACAGTTGAGAGGTATGCCCCCCTCCCCCAACACACCTGTGTTCACATGGAACTGCAGTAACATTTACTTTTGTAAAGTAATAGCAGCAGACCACACATTCCCAGGGCTGTCACAATCAACTCGATAACTTGTTCCATTTCTACAATATGCAGGGATCAATGTGCTATGTATTTTTGTGGTTAATAGTGTCAGGAAGTAGAGAGCACTTATTGGTGGCTGTTGTGATATAGTGGTCTAAGTGCAGTACTATCATTGACAGGGTCCATGGTTTGAGATTGGCCATGCCAACTATTTTGAATGTCAGCTTCACCTACGGTAGGAGTTGTACAGACTGTCTAGAATTCAATATTTGTTACTGCAGGAAAGTTGGACAATAGAGGGACAGGGAGCCACACATATGGACAGTACACAGCTCTGAGTAACCTACACAGTGCCTAGTAGAACAGCATGTTGTGACAAGTCAGTCTAGTGCCAGGATTTAAAGGCTGCCACGTTACTGTGTCAGTACTGACAACAAGTCAGTGGGCACCATCCATACCCCTGGAATGACAGGGTTTCACAGAATGTCCACATGTGCCTCATATATCTGTTCTGCTTGTCATAACATTGCATTTTCATGGCAAACTATTCGTAAACCAATAAAGGTTGGTGTGAAAACATCAATGACAGACAGCTGAGATGCAGATGTCATACCCATAAGAAAATGCAAGCTAATACAAAACTGTTCTACCAACTGTCTACATTTGGAACAGCCTGCCCCCGTGCTTGGCCCTGTGTCTGACTGTTACATATGGGCCTGTCCAGATGTCTGTCTGTAAGAGTTTGAGAGCTATGGCCAACATGTAGCCTTACACTGCAACACAAACCGTCTGAGGGCCACAGCAGATGTATGGGGCACAATGATGGACAACCTGCTAAACAGATACAGTCAGAGGAGTGAAGTCTGTAACCCCATGCATGATGTTACAACTTCTACCCCAGTCACACCATAACTACAAATCCATAACAGCAGCAACTGTGTACACAGCCTGTGACTGGACTACAGAAGGACAAAGAGACACATATAAGGAGAAGGGGAACCACTGGCCAGACAAATGTAGAATGTGCACACTAGAACAATTTGTGCTGTAACAAAGTTCCCTGCAGTGTATGGAGTCAGTAAAGAAATGTCTGTCAGTGGTTCCTCACATTACGCTATACTGATCTGCCACTGACATACCAGGAAATCACAGTGCTATGTAGAATATACCACACATATTATGGAAAACACTGCTCAGTCCAATGCACTATGTACCCATCACAGGATATGACTCAGTTAATAAGGATAGCACACAGCCAGGAGATCCCTCAGCCAGTATATCACTGAGGTGCTGGACTGTTTACACAGGTGCATCAGCCAATCAGCTGTAACACACAAAATCCTGGACTGGAGTACAGGTAGCTCTGGACTTGAGTCCCACTGTTACTATTGAAGGTCATACTGGGCATGCTCCTAGACTTGCAGAATTACAGCCCCATGTCTAAACCCACATCTGACTATAGAACTGTGTTGCCCATATATGCCTTTGCATACACACAGCTATGTACACCTTAACTGTCTCTCATCACCCCCATCAGACAGAATTACCCTCATCTATCTGTATGTGGCACATATAAGAAATATCTGCATCTGATGAGTGTGATATACATACATATATTACATAATATATACAAATATAACAAGTATAGACAGGCGGAGACAGGGGGAAAGAGAGACAGACAGAGAGAAAGAGAAAGAGAGAGAGAGAGGGATAGAGAGAAAGAGACATCCTGAAAGGCATAGAGTGAAGTACTGCTGCAGCCATTTGCACGCCAATTATAACCAGTGGCACGTACAAGTATGAAGGTGAGCTCTGTTGTGTAATAGTAATTAGGTAGTGGCCATAATCACACAGCACCTGCCTTGTATGTGTGTGTGTGTGTGTGTGTGTGTGTGTGTGTGTGTGTGTGTGTGTGTGTGTGTGTGTGTGTGTGTGTGTGTGTGTGTGTGTGTGTGTGTGTGTGTGTTCTTCTGTATCTATTACATTTACAGCAGAATACACATGCCCAACAGGCCTATGTCTGTGTAACAGTCACCCATTTTATGGCCCTGATACTAGTGTCATCCACAACAGTGGCCTACCTGTCAGCAGCTACTGATGTCTTCCACCCCAACAGTAGTGTCAGGCACTTATTGCATAAGTAAGCCTTGTGATGTACAGGATAAGTGCATAGCACTATAATGTTGACAGTTAGATAAGTAGTGGTTCTAATCCCAACAATGGCAACTCCGTCTGTGTGCATGTGATTATAGATGTCCCCTTGTGGCTGTGTGCAATGGCAATCCATTTTAAGTCCTGTTCCACCCTGTTAACCCACCATTGCACTACTGTACTGGACCTGTACATGTCATCCACCTTAGAAGAAATGTTCAACACTCTTTAGCTGTGTCAGCTCTGTGGAACAACATGCAGTAAGTACATAGCACTATAGTACATGCAACTCTGAAGGTAGGAGTTCTAATCTTAGCACTGGCAACTGTGTCTATGTTTGTAGGTTAAAACATTTTGAGGCCTTTTCCATCAAGTAAAACCCCCTACTTTACATGGCCTGCAGATGTCATCCACCTTAGATACAGCATTGGACACTTTGCAAGTGTATAAGCTCCATGGTGTATGCAATAAATGTGTAGCACTATAGTACAATAAACTGTATCAGTAGGGGCTCTAATCTCAAAACTGCCAACTGTGTGTGTGAAACTTATCCCCTTTGGGTTGGTTATCCCATTTTTAGGCCTGTTCTGCCCTTCTGACTCCCCCCATTGCATTAATTGAAAGGGCATGTTGATTTCATCAACCTTATATACAGCACTGGACACTTCAGTGACAAGTAAGCTCTGTGGCACACATGATAACTGTGTCGTACTCTAATACAATAAACTAAATAGATAGGGATTCTAATCTCAACTGTGTGCGTGTATGTGTAAGGGCCTGTTAGATTTTATTTATTTAACATTTGTTTACCAGGATAGTCCGACTGGACAACTGGTGTCCATTTTCAGTGGAGTCCTGGGGAGAAAAGCTCCAGATGGTACAGAAAGTGACATAATGACAGTGATTAATTACAAAAGTATAAAATGAGATGAAGAGAGAAAAATTTACAGTAGCATAATCGGGAACATTGTGGATGAAATTAATACAGATGTCTTACTCAGTGTAGAAGAACATGTTTTCACAAGGTATTTACAGGTCTTAACAATATATACACTATGCACAGTAAGCCAGGTTGTAGCTATATATACAGTATTTACAGATGGCATTAGTTGTCTCACAAGTTGGTGAAACCCAGAGCTTAAGGGAGTAAGTGTATGGTGTGCTATAAGGTAAACTGTAGGAGTTGTGATTTCAGTGGGGTGGGTCACAGTTACAAAGGCAGTTATGGTAGAGGTAATCTTTAAGGAGGTTTCTGAATGCCAAAGTTTGGTTTTGCATTCTGAGATCTGGAGGCAGGTTGTTCCATATTTTTGTGACTACTTTGGGGAAAAGAGAATCCCCTAAGCTGTTTTTGCAAGGGGTGGTAGTGATCAGTGCCTTATTGTTGGATCTTAGGTTTCCGTTGGAGATATAGAAGTTTATAAGACCAGATAGGGCAGGAGTTTTCTCTAGATAGTGTAATATTTGGTGGGCAAGTTTGAGTTGATGGTAGTGTAGTAGGTTGGGGAATTCAAGCCAGTGTAATAATTGTAGAGATTGGCAGTGATGGTTACTATGTACTATTTCATACTCTGCCAGCCATACCTCTCAACTGTATACAGTTTTGCAGAATGTCCAGATGATTGCCTCATATATGTTGTCTGTGTGTCATAAAAGTATGGCTTCCTGTCCAATTACTTGCAAAGCATTAAGACCTGAAGTCAAACAATAATGACAGACATCTGAGTGTCAGACTTCATACCCTTCACAAAAGTAATGGTAATACAAAACTGGTCCATCTATCAGTTATCTACATTTGTAAGAGCAATATATAAAAACCTGTCCCTATTTTTGGGCCTGTATCACCCCATTATTGAAGGCTTTGTCCATATGTATTGTTCTAACAGGTTGAGAGGTATGCCCCAGGCATATCAGCTCAATGGCATATGCATTAAGGACATAGCACTATACTACATACAACTAGATAGGTAGGGGTTATAATCTCAATAGTGGTGACTGTGTGCGTGTGTGTCTGTGTATCCATATCCTTTGTAGCAGCATGACTGTCTTGCCTGCCTATACCACTTTGTGTGCCTGTGCCACCCTGTTAAGTCCAGAATAGTAGTGGCAGACTGCAAAACTGTATAACCTCTGTGGTTCATGCACTATGTATATTGCGCTATCTTATGTATCACTAGCCAGGTAGGGGATCTACTATCAACAAGAGCAGCTCATGAGTGTGTGTGTGTGTGTGTGTGTGTGTGTGTGTGTGTGTGTGTGTGTGTGTGTGTGTGTGTGTGTGTGTGTGTGTGTGTATGTGTGTGTGTGTGTGTGTGTGTGTGTGTGTGTGTGTATGTGTGTGTGGGTGTGTGTGTACATGTATATCCCCTTGCAGCAGTGTGCCTCTGTTATGGCCACAAACATACCTCTCGACCCTTTACAGAAAGACATCTGGAGAAAGCCATACAGAAAAGTGGGACAAAGCCCACATATTAGGGTCAATCTTTAAATATTGCTCTGACAAACATACACAGGAGATAGCATAACAAGTTGTGCATTTGCATGCATTTTCTGAAAGGTATGAAGTCTGATATGCAAATATCTGTCAGTATTGTGCAACGTCAGTCTTTAATGAATTCACAAAACTTTGCCAGAAAACCACAATGTTATGCAAAACATCACAAAAATATGTGGCAAACATCAGGACATTCTGAAGACATCTGTAGAGGTGGGGGTTATGGCCACCACCTGTCCCACCCTGCAGGTTGCAGTCCATGTTTAGCCAGGTGTGATCTGTGACAACACAAACAATACAGAGGTCCCCAGAGTGTAGGACAACAAACATCTTCTAAGGTTGTCTACTACCTGCATAAAGCAGTTGTTTCACATTAGAAGCACCTTACTGGTATGAGAAATAGCATAACCTACAGTGATGTGACACAAAGAAGCAGTCATATTGGCAAACAAAGGAAAGTTCTGTCTAGTGCACTTGCCGTGAGTTATGGTATGTCCTACCAAGTGTCACAATACTACAAGACGTGTCCCACATTCCACATTTGATAAGGTGGCAAACCTACCCTGTGTTGCCTATATGTGTGCAATATGTAGACATGTCTATGCCCTGTGAGTAGCTTTTTCCCATGATGATCCACCTGTATGAAGGCATGAATGCAAACTGCTGCCTCCCACATATGTAGGTACCGCCTAAAGCTGTGGCAACTGTGAATAGTGTGCTGTCTGTCACTGACCCACAAATCGATGTTAACACACTGCAATGGGGTCATACAGCGGGTATAGAATGGTGGCCAGGTCCCGGCCTCCAGCTGAATGCAGAAAACAGTACCATTGTACCATATGATGAGGACACTGACCCACATCAATGACAACCCCATACACGCACAAACTGCATTGACAGACCTGGCCTCTCAGGTTGATAACACTGTAACATTCACCCATGAAATAGTGACAGTGGTCAGAAAAGGCTTGGATGCAGTTCACCACATAGGTAAAGGGACTGCGTCCAGACAAAAGGTGGACATTACCTTTGTATAGTCCTCAGTCAGTACAACAATACATTAGCAGCATGGTAAGTCTGGTATGTACCTATGCAGACATCTGAACCAAATTGAAAGGCTATGTTAATACCCACAAAGGTTATCCATGGCCATCGACACCTGTGCCATGCAGACAGCCTCAAATCAGTACTGCCCCACTCATTATTGGACAGGTTGTCCACAGGTGAGCTGTGGCATGCCTAGATGGCAATGTTGTGCTCAGCCCTTCAACAGCTGCCCCATATACAGTGGATATAAAAAGTGTACTCACCCCTGTTAAAATGCCAAGTTTTTGTGATATAAAAGAATGAGACCATAATAAATAATTTCAAAACGTTTCTCACCTGTAATGTGACCTATAACCTGTATAGTTCAATTGAAAAACAAATAAATCTGTTAGTTGAAAAATATAAATAATAAAGAAATGTACAATAAGCTGGTTGCATAAGTGTGCACACCCTCAAACTAATACTTTGTTGAAGCACCTTTTGATTTAATTACAGCATTCAGTCTTCTTGGGTAGGAGTCTATCAGCACGGCACATCTTGACTTGACAATATTTGCCTACTCTTTCTTACAAAAGCGCTCCAAATCTGTCAGATTGTGAGGGAATCTCTAGTGCAAAGCCCTCTTCAGGTCACCCCAGAGATTTTCTCTTGGATTTAGGTCTAGGCCCTGGCTGGGCCATTCCAAACATTTAATTTTCTTCTGGTTAAGACATTCTTTTGTTGATTTGGATGTATGCTTGGGGTCATTGTCATGTTAAAAGGTGAAATCCCTCTTCATCTTCAGCTTTCTAGCAGATGCCTGAAGGTTTTGGGCCAAAAGTGACTGGCATTTGGAACTGTTCATAATTCCCTCCACCTTGACTAAAGCAACAGTTCCAGCTGAAGAAAAGCTTCCCCAAAGCATAATATTGCCCCCACCATGCTTCACAGTGGGGATGGTGCTCTTTTCGTGATGTGAAGTGTTGTTTTTGTGCCAAACATACCCTTTGGAATTGTGACCAAAAAGTTTGACCTTGGTCTCATCAGACCATAACACATTTTCCCACATGCTTTTGCGAGACTTAATGTATTGTTTTGCAAATTTTAGCCAGACCTGGATGTTTTTCTGAGTAAAAAAAGGCTTCTGTCTTGCAACCCTACCCCATAGTCAAGACATATGGAGAATATGGGAGATTATTATCACATGTAGTACGCAACCAGTTTGTTTGTTTGTGTCTTTCGGCTTTTCCCGGTTAGGGGTCGCCACAGCGGAACTCCGGTCCGCTAATGATTGGCAGTAGAGTTTTACATGCTGGCTTGCCGGGCCTAACGCACAACCTTCAATGAAGGAATGCCCGTTCACGCATGTCACCACACAGAAGACGCTCTAACTGAGGATCAAAGGGCAACGTCTAACTGAGGTGACAATGCTACCGCAGCACCACCACCGCAGGACTTGCCAGGAATTCCTGAAGCTCCTTCAATGTTGCTGTAGGTCTATTGGCAGCCTCCCTGACCAGTTTTTGTCTTGTCTTTTCATCAATTTTGGAGGGACATCTAGTTCTTTGCAATGCCACTGCTGTCCCATATTTTCTCCACTTTTTGATGACTTGTCTTCACTGTGTTCCATGGTATATCCAATGCTGTGGAAATTTTTTTTGTACCCTTCTGCTGACTGATACCTTTCAACAATGAGATCCCTTTGATGATTTCTAAGCTCTCCATGAACCAAGGCTTTTGATGTAGTAGGTAACTGAGTAAATGTCAGGAAAATCCTACTAGGACAGCTGAACTTTATTTGGGGTTAATCAGAGCCTTTTTAACTGATAGCAGGTGTGTACCCAAGAAGAATGAATGCTGTAATTAAATGAAAAGGTGCTTCAACAAAGTATTAGTTTAAGGGTGTGCACACTTATGCAACCAGCTTATTGTACGCTTTTTTTAAAATATTTTTCCCCTAACAGATTTGTTTGTTTTTCAATTGAATTGTACAGATTATATGTGACATTAAAGGTAGGAAAAGCTTTGAAATAATTTATTGTGGTCACATTTTTTATATCACAAAAACCTGGCATTTTAACAGCAGTGTGTACACTTTTGATATCCACTGTATGTCAGCATAACTCTGTGCACATTCCCGGCATGACAGGCTTGAGTCACATATGACACAGCAAAAAAAAAAAAAAAACAGCTGGAGAGAAAAGTTTGTTTCCCGGAGGCTGCCCTGTGTCAGGAATGCACTCCCCAAAAATGTCAAACAGAGTAGAATGCAGACCTTCATCAACAGCATCAAGGTTCAGTGGATGTAAAAAAAAAAATCTGTCCCAGGGATCCAAAGTGTGTCAAGCAATGCCAGGGGCAACAGGTGCTGATCAATGATTCTGTTGGGGATAGAGTAGTGGATAGGCTTGTTAGGGACCCAGTGCCAGTACTGTAGTAACCTCTTCTGTACCTATGAACCTGTGATCCTACAGAACTCCCAGATGGCATGTAGCAAGGGTAGCATGCTGTGTCAAGGGGTATGCATGCAAGGTACGCTGTCTGTCCCATTGTCCCTCACACACTGTTCCACGCATACACACCTAGGTAAACATGGACACATACAACTGGACCTTGCTGATGAAAAGGTCTCTGTGTTGCCACTCTGCCATCCTCAGCTACCGTAATGGCCGCAGCTCGCCACGAGTTATACACAGACACCTAGAATGGAAACAGAATAAGGTCTGTGAGACAACAGTCAGTCAGCAGTACTAACAGCAATAAAACATCATGGCAGAAAGGTATGTACACTTTGATGTGTATGCATGACAATTGCCAGCAGACAGCACCTCTCAGGCCATAGCAGTACTACACTACGCACTGCCATTACTTGTACTATATTCACCCTGTGCATCAGACACATATTAGCATGTCCCTGCATCAATGGTATGGATAACAGGGATGTTGCACAGGTATCATCACATGCACAGGGTAATTGTGGTTGGTCCAAGGCCTAGGCTGTGCCGTACAGTTGACATCATGTGTGTGTCTGGAGGGGTGCTGGTCAGCTGGGCCATGGAGAGGAACTGTGTGCATCTGTCGGTGTCCTGCATGTGACAGTCATGTGTGAGTGTGGGCATGCACACAGTCAAGCCATGTGCTAGCCCTACATGAGGGCATATTGGACAGCCATGGACTATAAATGGCAGAATATACAGTTCACCATCTCTGGCCAAGAATATAGGAACTGGTTCTGCCAGGTGTGGCACTGGCAAGACTGTGCCCAAGGCCAGATGTGGTACTACTTCCTGATGGTGGCCAGTGTCTGCCAGGTCTGTGTCCCTCACAGGACTACCCAGGACTACTTGCCCATGGCCTGCCATGCTGTGGAGCAGACAGCACCCTCTTACTGGTAGTGCTGGTGGTACTGCCAGTATGGGAGTGTGACTGTGCACGGCCACATGGGCTATCAGCTGATGTTGTTGGTGACCTATATACACGGGTCCAAAGCCCTACTCCCACCACATGTTCAAGCACAGACATTGCACAGTTAAGGACTGAAAATGCCTCACCCCAACATCTATCCACTACATCAGCAAAATGACATAAGGCATCACCAATGCCCTGGAGGGTGTCATGCATGCCAGGCAGTGTGTCATCCATGTCCCTGAGCATCTGTCTGGTGTAATGTTCACAATGTGCCTGTGCCTCCATGATGGACAGAAACTGCGTTGGGTGACACATGCTGTGACACCTCTGACAGGTGCTAGATGGGCAGCAGTCCTCCTTTGAGTACCTCTGTCAATCTGCCTGGGTGGGACATCATCAGCTCTCTGGCTATGGCTAGTGTCTACAGTCACACATGTCATAGTCCCTGCACTCCTCTGTTCAATGCCACCACCCTCTGACTGCCCAATATCTGTTGCTGCTGGGGACTGGGTATGTGTGGGCATACTGACCATGTGTGGGGACATTGGAGCTGGAAGTGTGATGTCAACCAATGGGACAGATCCAACCCCCAACAACCCCATCTGTGCCTCACAATGGCCACCATCATCATCAGAGTCACACTGACATCAGGTTGTGACCCCCATGGTTACCTGTGATGGGAAGACAACATGACTACATGAATACCTGTATTATAATGTTTGCTGATCCACATACACACACACACACACACACACACACACACACACACACACACACACACACACACACACACACACACACACACACACACACACACACACACACACACACACACATATAGGTGAGGTGCCACAAAGGCATTATACACACCACACCTTTTGACTGATCAGAATCAGACCACAACAGACACACTCTGGACAGGCCCTGAACAACATGTAGTGCAGCTACATGCAGTTAATGTTGCTAGTACTATACACCTGTGAGATACATCACAAGTCAGAGTATGGGATGGACCTTCACCTAACACACAGTGCACCCGTTTACACAATAGTAATGCACCCTGTATAGCAGACTGGCTACACCTGTACAAAACTATCTGCTAATATGTTACAGCTCCTGCAGATATGCTACTGTGATTACCAATGTGATGCACTGCAGTAGATGGATGCACTGCAGTGAACCCCACCACAAGTGAACATGCACGTATTGCAGCATGGATATGCTTAACAGTCATGTGCATGGCAGACTGACAGCCCTTAACATGTCTAGGGTATAGGTGAGCAATTACATGACAGTTCCACACTCACCAGCTACAGGTTTATGTACCCCAACCACGCCAGAGGTAAATATGGATTTGTGGGGGAGAGGTATTGTCAGGACACACATGTGGCATTGGTACAGGATAATATATGCATTTATGAACATGTACAGTACAAGCTGTGATACTATCCAAATTGCTGACATTCAGAATATGTGTGCACATGTGTGCATTACAAAACCCCACCCACAAATGCTGATTGACCTCACATATGCATACAGGTATGCAGAAGCTGCCACTATGAAAGCTACAATATTAACATGATGAGCACTGGAGGCTTATCTGGACACTCCTCAGCTGTAGAATCTGTGCTACCCACCTCCACAACATATATACTGATGGTTTCCTGTGAGCTTGTGGTTGAACCCAGGTGTGCCAGGAACTCCTCTGTGGCTGACAGTGGTGGTTATGTAGCAGGCCCTCCCCCTGTGCCAGCACAGTCCCTGGCCACAGCTGCAGCCCTTTACAGTGTATGTTGTATGACATCGGTAGCACGTTGTTGGACCTATACATAGCTCCTGTCCTGGTGACCCACATCATTCACTGTTGCTACCAGTTCTGCCCACAGTGCAGCACATTGTTGTTGGTTGTGGTGAAACCTTGATAACAACACCCATTGATGGAGTCTCAGGACATCATGAACTGCATTGGTCTCAGCTTCTGAGAAGGGTGGGTTATGACATTTGTACATCCCACCTGACAGACATGAACAGGGGAGCGCATCACAGGACTGCATACATTGCTCACCATTATGTACAGACCCTGCACATCTACTTTTGCCAGCACTATGCACCGCTAACCCCCACATCATAACCCTGATATCTATCAGCACATTATGTCTGTGGGTATCATAAACACAGTGGCAATACAGCATGTGTTGCCCCCTGATCATGATGTTTCATGCTACTTGCTGCATGTGCTATGAGGTGTTGCAATGCATGTACCTGTTGCACCTATTACTGCCTGTTCATAGCCTGTCTACATGGTCTGCTGCATTGTCAGCCTCCTACTGTATTAGTAATCACATGGTCTGTAGGACCACCTCTCAGGTCTCCCTGGCCTTCCTCCCTCAGATTCTGGACTGACAAAGTCCTACAGTTTTCCCAGCCAGTGTGGTTGATATGGGCATCCTGGCACTGTGTAGCACCTGCATCATGTGCATGGATGGCCAGTCATCTACAAACACCAGCAAGGAACACACTGTGTGAGAAATGCAATGACAGTAATAACCTGCAGTCCATGCTCTGTCTCTGTCAAGACCGCATGTCTGTCCCCAAAAAGGTTGTCAACACAATCAATACACCTCATACACCAGCCGCACCTACACAACACACACACACATCTGCAGTCGTCCTCAACATACACATCCACAAAGAAAGTGGATCTCTGAGGCAGAGCCACACGTGAATGCCACAGCCGTACATAGCACATACCACACATTGGCTCACACCTGTGTCCCACAGCCAAGCAGGTGTCAGCCCATGTCAAACATGTTACACATAGGGGACTCCAGTGGAGACACACTGGTGTGCCTCTGACCTGGCTGTGTATGTGGATGGTGACAGTTACTTGTGTGTCACGAGGCAAGCTCCACCATAGTGCATACACAGTGCTGTCTCTCACCAACAGGTACTGTCATGGGTCTGTCACAGTACATGTTGGTGTGTCTGACCTGACATGTACATCCCTGGACTATATGCACTGACATGACTAAGCACACTGGTTATGTGTCGCAGGCAGGTATGTCCCTAGCCTTACACTGCATTATGCTGTCACCCAGACCGATACCACAATACAATCAGGGAATGATTGCCCTTAATGTGTGCACATTTATCTTGTGATATTTCAGGGGTTCCAGTACGTGGGAGTCTGGAATGATATGGTAAACAGACCATGATGATCTGCAAGAGATGGCCTCCATCTGTCTTCACTTGTATTCATGCTTCTGCCACTGGTCATTGGCAGCACCGTAGTGACTCCATTATTAAAAGTGTTGAAGTTATCACTATCAACATACATGTGTCAGTGCAGCACACATTGACAGCCATGTTGCTAAATGCTAGAAGTGTACACATGTCTTTGCCCTCATTACAAGAAGTCCTAACTGTGGGTACTGCAGACATTTGTGCAGTCACACAGACCATGGTTCAAAGCTGCAGAGAGCACCCCAGCCTACATGGTCAACCATCCTATCATACATTCAGACACCAAGGTGTAGCCAGTAAGGCCATGGGACATGGAGTGTCTGTATATATGAGACACATACACACCTCCACACTGTACAGGCAGTAAGATGCACAGGTGACACTGCAGGGGCAGTTCACCATTGCCAACACACACCTATTCAAATCACAGCTAGCTACCAGCCAACACATGTAACCAGGAAGCCCATTCAGCCTATATGGACCTCATCAACTGTATTAGGAGTCGGGTCTGTACCCTGATCCTGGATCATTTGAACAACCCTAACATACATTGTCAGATGTACCCATGCCAGCACACAAATGGTCAGAGAGCCATCAACAGTGGATGTACAAACACCTTGGTGTGGCCAGGGGCTACCCCCACATGAGGTGAAGGTGTATTGCAGTTGATATTGTACAAACGGGGTGCCACTGCAGCATACCTACAGTGTCATCCTCTATGGCAAAGCAACCATTATGCGGTCACATTTGCAGTCACTATCTGCCATAATACCCATCTAGCTAGGGTCAGCCATACATACACCTCCAACCTGGAATACATCCTCTGGAGGGATTATACACAGCCTCACAACTCCCAACCCCTCATTAAGGACTGGCACCAATATCCACATATACACACAAGCTCTATATGTGCATTTGTATAGACGCATGTAGTCAAGTATACCCAACAGGCCTACATCATCCTCTGCTAGGATATGTACACCTGTCTGGTGGACATCGGCAATACATACTGTCCATAACAGGGGTGACATACTGCTGTCCGAGACAAAGTAGGGACAGGTGCCCAAATTGGAGCAATGTCTCCATAGCATGTACATAAGAATGGGATCAGTCCTGCAAACCTGCACTACAAACACAGAGCTTACATTGTCTACATCCACTACAGACAGTCATCTCACCTACTGCACATATGTCTGCAACAGCACAGGCAGCATCTGCAGCTATTAACTTGTGGTGCTCAAGCTAAACCAGTGCTGTTGGTAGCATACTGGACGCCTGACAGAGTCAGTGTAGACCTCAACTCCTGTCTTCTCCATCAGTATATCAGGATAGCCAAAGTACCTCCCCCGTCTCCTATATGTAGGAAAAAGTCACAACTGCCATGTGAACGTCATGGTATACATCTGCCATGGGAGCCTATCACATCACAGGATGCATCCTACATGACCAAAAGCATAGCCTTAAAACACCATAAGGAACCATATTCAAAGGAGGACTGAGTACCACCTTTGTCCCAGCTGTTTGTTGGACAAATACTGTGACCCCTTTAGAGTAATGTACTGCATCCCCCACTCAGTCACATGATAGACAAAGCAGCCTAACTAGGCTGTTCTGCAAGGCCATAGCACAGTTTCTAGAGAACCCCAGTAACAAGCATAGTGGTGACCTGCACAAAATCCATAGGCTCATAGGTTCATAGGTATGTACTAGGTTAATGACCCTGGAGCCTTTACAAGCCTAGCCCATAGAAGTGCCTTGGTATCGTGCCACCCAACATTAGTTCCCAGTGCCTCTATCAAGTAGAGCCACTGGAGTGATCCCTGAGGTGAACTTCTATTACCCATCCACTCATCAGATTTATCTTGAAGAGGGACAGCGATGTGCTCTGCTTGACATGCATGGGAAGTCTATTCCAGAGGATGAGCAGTCTCTGGGTGAGGAACCTGTCCCTCCAGCATGTTCTGTTGATTGTGGTAATGAGGTTGAGATCTCTAGAGCAGGTGGTGTGGAGGGATTGGGATTTCTTTAGCTGTAGCATTTCTAAGACAACTGGGTCAGACATGGTTTTGTAAGACAAGCAGAGATTCATAGGTTCATAGGTTCATACTAGGCTATCTGCCCTAGGGCATTTATAAGCCTAGCCAGAGTGTGTTTGGCTTTCGCCACCCATTTTAAATTAATTTTGCTATGCCCTTTTTCGAGGTTAGTATACTGTGCCTCTGTCTAACAGTGACACAGAAGTGATACCCGGGGTAAACTTACGATCTCCCATCCACTCATCAAGATTCCTCTTGAAGAGAGTCAGTGAGGGACTCTGCCTAACCTGGACTGGGATTTTATTCCAGAGTGAAGGGAGCCTCTGGGTTATGAATCTCTCCATCCAGCATGTCCTATTTATTTCAGTGCTGAGGTTCAAGTCTCTCGAGCACGTAGCTTGATGGGATTTGGATTTTCTGAGGTGCAGCATGTCCATTAATTCCGGGTTGGACATGGCTTTATACATCAGGCACAGATCGCCTCTGAGCAGGCGGTATGCCACTGAGTAGAGCTGGAGTTTCTTTAACTGGGCAGCATATGGCATCTGTTTGAGCCCTTTGATCCTCTTGGTGAGGTACTTTTGGGGTCTTTCCAGTTGCTGCAGGTGTCTGGTAAGGTACATCCCAAAAGGGGCATTGTACTCAATTATGGGCCTGATGAGGGATGAGTAAAGAGGCACGATGACCTCCCCTGATCTAGATGTGAATTCCTTCATGATTAGGTGGGCTATATAAAATGTTTTTCTAACCACTTTGGCCACGTGGTTGTCAAATGAGAGATTGCTATCAACTTGGGTCCCCAGGTCCCTAATTACTTCTTCTGTAATTAATGGATTACCATCTATGTGGTAATTTGTGGGCACTTTGTTTTTGCCAAAGGGGATGACTATACACTTTTTGGCATTTAGCTTGAGGCCATGGCTCTGGCACCAGTTGTCTGTTTCTATGAGGCCCTTTTGGAGGATGCTTGTGTCGGCTGGAGAGTCGATTATGGCACCCAGTTTGCAGTCATCTGCGAACTTGGTCAGCCACAGTCCTTCCGTGTTGGCCTATACCTCCGAGAAATATATACCGAACAAGAGAGGTCCCAAGACTGAGCCTTGTGGGATGCCACTTGTAACTGGTTTGGAGTCTGACATGGCTCCAGCAATACTAACCATGTGGGTTCTGCCCTTGAGCCAGTTTGCAACCCATCTAGTGACATAGGGGTTTATATTTAAGCTGGTGAGCTTATCTATAATGCCCGAGTGGGGTATTGTATCAAAGGCTTTTGCGAGGTCCAGGTAGGCTGTGTGGACCACCTTCCCCTCGTCAATGGCCTTGGTGACTGTTTCAAAGAAATCAACCAGGTTTAAGAGGCAGGATCTGTCCTTAACAAAGCCGAACTGGGTAGGATCCAGTGTCTGTAGGTCCCCAATATCTTTATTTATGAGGTCCATGATGATCCTTTCCATAGCTTTGCAGACCAAGCTAGTCAGGCTTATGGGCGATAGTTTCCAGGATCTGTTGAGGCACCACCTTTGTGGAGAGGGACCACTGTTGCTGTATGCCACTCTTTGGGTACATATCCTGTAGTAAGGCTGAGATTGAACAGTAGTTTTATGTTTGGGTTTAGCTCTTCTTAGAGTTCATGTAGGATGCAGCCCGGGACACCGTCTGGTCCCATTGATGCTGTGTTTTTTGCTTTGGAGAGGGCTGCTCTTACCTGAGCATCTGAGATGTCAGGGGGGCAGCACTCTGCTGGGATAGATATTTGCCCTTTTGGTGGGGAGGGGGGTAGAGGTTTGCGCTGAACCTGTCAGCTAGGATGTTGGCAATGTCTGTGGGTTCGGTGTATTTTTTGTCATTTTGGACTAATTCTGAGCATATCTGGGAATTCCCACCCAGGTTCCTAATATAACTAAAGAAAGCCTTGTGATTATCCTTAGTGTCCTGTGCAATTTTTCTCTCGAAGCTGGCCTTAGACGATTTTATGAGTGCCCGTAGTTTTTTGTTAATACTGATCAGAGATGCCTTCCCTTTTTGGGATTTTGCTCTATCATGTAGTAGCTTCCTCCTTCTATTGTATAGTTTGTTTATGGCTGGGGTCCACCAGACAGGACGTCTGCCTTTGGAGGATTGGGTCTTGGTTTTATTTGGGATTGCATGATCCATGCATTCCTTAAGGTGTTCATAGAATGCGTTTATAAAGGATTCTGCGGTCTGGGCTGTATTTTCCAGAGGCCCGGGGGCTTTGAAGGATTTCACCTCGGTTTTGAGGAGTGTGAAATTTGCTTTAGAGAAGTTTTTCACTGTGGTTTTCAGGGCAGGGGGTGGAGTCGGGATGTGAATATCCAGTGAGATTAGTTTATGGTCTGATCTTACCAGTGAGGGATACACTTCTGGTCTGGAGCATAGAGTCCCCATGTTGGTGATGATCAGGTCCAGTATGTTTTCCCCTCTTGTGGGAGTGGTAACAAGTTGTTCCATAGCATTTGAGTTTATAAATTCTAGGAACCTTTGGGCTAGTGTGTTGGAGCTAGAGTAATGCTTCCAGTCTATGTTTGGGTAGTTGAAGTCGCCCAATATAATGGTGTTTGGAGAGACCTTCATATTTTCCAGTGTTCTCAGGAAGGCCGAGTGGGGTTTCTGGGTTTGGGAGGGTGGTCTGTAGCAGGCTATAAACTGGAAGGCAGTTTTACCCACTGTTAGTTGCACATGGATAGTCTCTGATGCTTCATGCTGTGCCACTAACCTGGAGGTGTGGGTATCTTTGACGAATATTGATACTCCCCCTCCTTTTGTGGTTTGGTCCAAGTTTTGGGGCTGAAAAGCATGGTATGAGGTATAACCTGGTAGTGCTGAGGTGCTCTCAGGAGCCTTGAACCAGGTTTCTGTTACTGCACAGATATCGATGTTCTCCATGCTAAGGAGAGTTTCAAGTGCGTGCATCTTGAGGTTTAGACTTCTGGCGTTGAGTAGCATTACTCTTAGTTTCTTATCCCTTGTGATAACTATGGAGGTGGGTTTGTCTTTTGAGGTTTGCCTAAAAAAGACACTATGGGGGTAGCAAGAGCCTTTGCCAATATCAGAAAGCCCAGGGGTGACAGGTGCAAGCCGTCCCTAGCAAAGCATCGTGGCTTGTCGAGCATGTCATCCCAGGCTGACAGGCATTGGATCCCCTTTGAATGACACCAATATTTAAGCCAATTGTTGAAATTGATCATCTTGTCTTCATATTGTGGCATCATTCTTGGTAAGGGTAAGATGCTACTCAAGGTCAGGGTCATACCGGCCTGGGCTACATGCTCAGAGAGCTCCTCTATGTCTCTTTTCATGTAATCCAGGGAGGTACGTCTCAGGTCATTCACACCAGCATGGACAATGACTGAGACATATTTGTACTTGCCTTGGAGTGACGTGAGTGCTTGTGTTATGTGGCGGATCCTAGCGCCCGACAGGCAGCTCACCGTGACCTTCTCCTTGTTCAGCCTGGTGAGTGGGCAGTCAGTGTGCCTGACGATAGAGTCACCTATTACAAGTGTATCAGGTATGTTGTTTAGCCTTAAGGGCTGTGACTGTTCGGCACACTGGCTTTGTGAGCTATGTGTTGCACGTGTTTTGTTTTGGGGTAGTGGTTGCTTGGGTGTCTGCTTTGGAGGTCTCTGCTGCTTAGGCAGATTTTTATTTAGAGCCTCCGAGTATGTTTTTTGTGTGTTTATGTGTTTGGTTTGCTGTCATGGTAGGTCTATGTGAGACTGGAATTGTAGTGAGTGTGGTTTTCTTCTCCTCCTGACTGGTTTTGCCAGTACTGAGTTGAGAGAGCTTAACCTCCAGTATGGCTATATGGTTGCATCTCTCACATGTGTTGGAAACTGTTGGGAGGAGGAGAGGGTTGTCTGTGTACATGAAGCAGTTGTAACATTGCCTCAAGATTCCCAGATTCACCAGCTGGACCAGAGAGGAGATTGACAACTGACCTTTGGACATGCTAGAATAGTATTGGGAATTCTGTTATAATTTAAAAAAAAGGGCCAATGGGGAACGAGGTACTCAAGGGGAGTTTGTGAGGGTGTATTGCTTTTAATATTTTAGTGCTGACTTATATAATTGCTTTAGTGAGCAAGTGCCAGGTAACTTAAATGCAATGTGTTAGAGGTAACTTAAATGCAAAAATGACAAACAGTAACTTTCTTTCAAGTGAAACAAGGAAATAAGTACAGTAAGCAATGCAGATATCACTAGGGATCCACAGAAGCACTGAAAAGCCGCGTTTTAGGTGGAATTAGCATTTCAGGGAAATAAGCAAACAAACAACAAGCATACAAATGAAGCTAGATTCAGCAGGCCTGGATCTAGTTTATGCTACAGCAAACAAGGTGTACCAATTTCAGTAAGAAACAGTTCAAATATGCAGGCACTATAAGCCTTTAACCAGAAATTCCCAGCTTAGAAGGGCAGAGTCCAGCCTCTCCTCCCACAAGAGTGCAGACCACAAACCTTCTTAATGTAAAATAACTGGCCTGAAGCCCAAGTGCTTAAACCAGAACTAATACACTTTTAGAATAACAGACACTGAGCCCTCAGTCAGCAGTTCACAACTTAGAAGGATATAAGCTACCTGTCCTGCCACCACAGTGCAGGCCACAAACCTTCCTAATGTAAAACAACTGGTCTGAAGCCCAAGTGCTTAATCCAAAAGACTTAGAATGATAGCTGCACTTTAATCAAGTTACTACCAAGCAGTAATAGATACAATTGAATACTTTAAAGAATGCCTGGATTAGTGCTCAAGTTATACAAACAAAGCTAGATTCAGCAGGCCTGGATCTAGTCTATGCTACAGCAAACAAGGTGTACCAATTTCAGTAAGAAGCAGTTCAAATATGCAGGCAATATAAGCCTTTAACCAGAAATTCCCATCTCAGAAGGGCAGAGTCCAGCCTCTCTCCCCACAAGAGTGCAGACCACGAACCCTTTTAATGTAAAATAACTGGCCTGAAGCCCAAGTGCTTAAACTAAAAGGCTTAGAATGAATTACACCAAGCAGTAATAAATACAACTGAGTACTTTTAAGATGACGCAAAAGCAAAATAAAGTAGGAAGAAACACAAATGCAGTAAAAGCAGATAATTTTTTTTTTTTTTTTTTTTAAAGTAGACGATATGAGGCAGAGAATAGTTTGAGTCTTTTGAGTCTGTCCATGTAGGACATGTGTTTAATGCCTAGGATCCTCTTCATGAGGTACTTCTGTGGCCTCTCCAGCTATTGTGAGTGTCTAGTGAGGTACATGCCAAATGGAGTATTGTACTTGATGACTGGTCTAATGAGGGAAGAGAAGAGAGACAATGATCTCTTTCTTCCTGGATGCAAAACCCTTGGTAATGAGATGTGCCACACAGAAGGACTTTCTGACCACAGTGGCAATGAGGTGGTCAAAGGAGAGATTGCTGCCAACCTGCATCCCCAGATCTCTTATAACACCTTCAGTGTTTGGTGGGCTCCCATCGATGTGGTAATTAGTGGGAACTGAGTTTTTACCAAAGGTGATGATGACGCATTTTTTTGGTGTTAAGCTTAAGGCCATGGTTTCGACATCAGTCATTGGTCTCAGTGAGGCCTTTCTGTAGGATGTCTGCATCACTTGCGGAGTTAATAATGGCTCTCAGCTTGCAGTCATCTGTGAATTTGGTCAGCCAGAGTCCCTTTGTGCTGGCCTGGACTTCTGAGAAGTAGATGCCAAACAGGAGAGGACCCAGGACTGATCTCTGTGGGACTCCACTCGTGACTGGTCAGCAGTCTGACTTGGAGTTCACTACTTTCACACTTTGTGTTCTATCTGTGAGCCAATTTGCAACCCACCTAGTGATATAGGGGTTGCTGCCTAGTTTGGTGAGTTTTTCAATAATTCCCAAGTGAGGAATGGTATCAAAAGCCTTGGTTAAAACGAGGTAGGCTGTATGCACTGCCTTACCTTCATTCACAGCCCTGGTAACTGACTCAAAAAAGTCAACCAGGTTGAGCAGGCATGATCTCCCTTTCACAAAGTCAAACTGTGTGGGGTCCAGAGTTTGGAGACTTCCTATATCTTTGTTAATCAGGTCCATGATGATGCACCCCATAGCTTTACATATCAGATTCATCAGGTTAATGGGGCGATAATTCCCCGGGTCTGTAGTTGCTCCCCCTTTATTGAGCGGGATGACTGTAGAAGTGCACTATTCAGTAGGGACAAAGCCTGAGGTGAGGCTGTGACTAAACAGGGCACACAGATGTGGTGCAAGTTCACTTTGTAGTTCATGTACAACACAGACAGAGATATTATTGGGTCCCATGGAAGCTGTATTCTTGGCTTTGGACAATGCAGCTTTAACCTGTGCTGCAGTAATGCTGGGTGCATGACATTCTTCCAGTATTATGATTGGTCCTTTAGGGGGGAAAGAGGGGGAAAGTTAGCACTGAATCTGTTGGCAGTATGTTGGCAATATCTGTTGGCTCAGTATAGGGGTACCATTGTGCAGTAACTCAGAGCAAATCTAGGTATTATCATGGAGGTTCTTGATATAACTATAGAAGGCTTTGTGATTGTTTTTAGTGTCTGCTCCAATTCTGCCTTCATAACTGGTTTTAGAGGATTTGATGAGGGATCTCACCTTTTTGTTAAGGCTAATAAGGAAATTTTTTGAGTCTTGGGACTTCATCTTTTTCTGCAACAGTTTATTCCTTCTGTTGTAGAGTTTGTTAATGACAGGGGACCACCAGATTGGCTTCATTTTTTTGGAGGAGAGCATCTTGCAGTCATGTAGCTATTTTCCATTGGCATGGGTGCTGTGAAGTTAGCCACCTCTGTTTTTAGGAGTCCAAAGTCAGCTTTGGAGAAGTTTTTCAAGTTGGTTACCTTTGCGGGGGGTGTGTGTGAGATGTGGATTTCCATGGTGATTAGTTTATGGTCAGATCTGACTGGGAGGGATTGGCTATTGGTGTAGAGAAACATTGCCCATGTTGGTAATAACCAGGTCAAGCATGTTGCTTCCTCTAGTGTGGGTCAGAATTAGCTGGTTCAGGCCATTGGAATTGATGAATTCCAGGAAACGTTGGGCCAGTGTATTGGTGCTTGAGTAGTTTTCCCAGTTGACGGAGGGGTAGTTGAAGTCTCCTAGTATGAGAGTGTTGGGTTGGACCTCAATAGATTCCAGGGTGCTTAGGAACGTGGAGTGAGTGTTAAGGGATATGGTTGTGGACCTATAGCGGGCTATGACCTGGATCGCTGTCTTACCCAGTGTTAGTTGTAGCTAAAGTATCTCAGATGCTTTATGCTGGGCTACTAGTCTGGTGGTGTGCATATCCTTTATGAATATGGAGACACCACCACCTTTGTTGTTTCAGTCCATGTTTTGGGGCTGAAAGGTGTGGAATGAGTTATAGCCTGGTAGTGCAGGGGTGCTTTCTGCATCTTTAAACCAGGTCTCCATTACTGCACAAATGTCGATGTTCTCCATTTTGAGGAGTGCTTTGAGCGAGTGCATCTTGAGATTTAGACTTCTAGCATTGAGCAGCATGACCCTCAGATTGCATTTATTTATTGCTGTTACAGTGGTAATTTGGTCTTTGGAACACCACCTAAAAAGGCACTAGGAGTGGCAAGAGCCTTAGCCAGTACCCAAAAACCCAAGGGTGACAGATACAGGCCATCTCTGGCAAAGCATCAAGGTCTGTCAATCATGTCATCCCAAGCAGTCAGATACTGGATCCCCTTAGAATGACACTAGAAACTTAGCCAATTGTTGAAGCCAATCATTTTTTGTTTGTACTGCGGTATCATTTTGGGTGATGGTAGGATACTGCTCAGGGCTAGTGTCATACCTGCCTGGGCCACATAATCCAAGAGCTCCACCATGTCTTTTTTCATGTAGTCCAGGGAGGTGCAACTCAGGTCATTCACACCCACATGGACAATGACAGAGTCATACTTGTACTTGTTGTGGAGTGACCTGAGTACATGCGTTATGTGTCGGATTCTGGCACCTTATAGACAGCTGACTGTTACCGTCTCCGTATTCAGCCTAGTGAGTGGGACATCTGTGTGCCTCACTATTGAGTCACCTATGATTAGTGTATTGGGCAAGGTGTTTAGCTTTAGGGGCTTAGGTTGATGGGCACACTGGGTAGGTGATCTATGTATCCTGTGGTTTGTGCTGTGTTGTGGTGGTTGAGTGTGTTTCTATCTTGGAGGTCTCTGCTGTTTGGATAAATTTCTATTGAGAGCCTCTGCGAAGGTGGGTGCGTGGTTTGTGTTTTTATGTGAGAGCTGTGATAGTGAGTGTTCTGGAGGGCTATGTGTTCCATGTGGTGTGTTGCAGGTGTTGACCTTCTCCTTTTGACCAGCTAGTCCGGGCATGGCTGGAGAGTGCATAGCTTCCAGTTTGGTGATATAAGTGCATCTCTCACAAGTCTGAGTGTTGGGAGGTAAGAAGAGAGGGTTGTCTGTGTACATAAGGCAGTTGCTACACTGTCTCAGAATGCCCAAGTATACCAGGTTAATAGGAGAAATCACAGGGAACTGCCCTTTAATCATGCCAGGAGATGTAAACATAACTACTAAGTAATGGAGCTATTTCCGTAAAGAACAACTAGTGCTGATGGCGCACACAGGCTATGTCAAGGAAGGGTTCATGTCTGTTACACTCAGTTGACCTGTATGATACAGTCACCAAAGCCATGGACAGGGGTGACATTGTAAACTGCCTACCTTGACCTGGGCAAACTCTGTAACAGTGTATATCCCCAGTGGCCATTATAGAAATAACACCCCCACGTATGCATCACACTATATGTTACCATATGGGTAGCATACTGGTGTGCTGACATGACCCACCTATTCCACATAGGGGAGTCCACCTCAAGCAGTTGATCCATAACTATGTGTGTAACCTGTTTTTCCATGTTTGGGCCTGTGTTATGTGTGATGTACACTCCTGAGGTGCATGTAACAGCCATAGGTCTATGTTCAATCATGTCTACAGATGACTGCATGGTTTGTGCCATCACTGAATGCCCTACTGATGTTGACATCTGCCTAGGAGGGTCTTACACAGATACATGACTGTTGCCAGACACATGGCCTCAGTGCCAACATCTTCAAAGAGAGTGACGTCCCTACATAGTATCACACTACTAACAATATCCTAGGCACACAATCAGTTGTGAGGGAGCTGTGGACACAGGTGTTTGCCAACATGACAATTCAACACAATGTTGCTCCAAATGTAAGGTACACCTTCTACATGGCCCATGTCATACATAAGGGTATGTCATCAAGGGACACAGGGTATACACATCCCCGTATTCCCCCCAATGAGGCCCATTATTGGATCTAATTCCTTGTACATTATTCACATCACACAAAACATGCGGCCACTGGGGCATCCCAGAGGTTCCCCATCTGGGGATACCAGGGCATCAAACATTTACCATACACCAATAAGCTATAAGGGCAACCCTCTACTCAGTTTCATACATACTCCTCAGGAGTGACCTCAGTGTGGCATGCCAGGCAATCATGGACTCCACATTGCTGGGACTGCTGCATAAGTGGATGTCATGCTCCACTCTGTAAACACACACACCCTCAACCTGGCATGTCACATGAACCAGGTATTTTGGCAGCTCAGATGTGTGTCCCACACAATTACCCTGTGGTGGAATGGGCACCCTGTCCACATCAGGCAGGATAGCAATTTACACCTTTGCAGGCATAACCTGGATAACTGGATGGTTAACTGCACATACACCCTTGGGATACCACCTGTGTCCCTGATGGACTGGGGCATCAGATGCTGCCTTGCATACACATGGGCTTACATCTGGCCTAGGCATATGGCTGTTCAAGGCCCATAGCCTACTAATCTCATATGGTACCAGGAATACCACATATGGACTGAGTGCTGTGACAGACTGTGTTGTTATGTGGTCACAATCAATACTGTCATCGACTATTGGGTGTCCCCTATGGGCAAGGTTACAGTACCATGTCATCCAGCCTACATCCGACAAATAGGTGAGTGGTAGTGCACATACATGCACGTGGACATTCCAGCAATGGCTGTGCTACAAAATACCTGAGAGTAGTGCATACATGGTGTAGAGTGTCCTCCTCACAGGTGTCTGACAGCTGCAGTACCCATATGTTTGCGGAATGTGTACACATGCCTGATAGATGTAGACCCCCTGCCAGAGAAATGTGGATTTCCGGACACAGGTTGGACAATACATGATGGTTGTCCAGAGTTTGGGGAATTTGTCTATGACATGCCAGACCCCTGGGAACACAGTATTGTACATTAATGTTTGGTACTGTATGCATTCCTTTACACTGTATGATCAATATGTACACACTGCTGCTGAGGCAGAGCCAGTGTCCCCCACTACCAGTGCCTATAACCTGCTGTCATGCTGCAGGGGGTCACCAGATATGCTCACCATAGGTGTCAGGCAATGAGATACAGGTGTGGAGTACACAGTGACATAGCCAGAGTACGTCAGGAACTGTCAGGGACACCTGGACAACCTTTGAAGTAAGCCTGTATGACATTCACAGACTTAGAGATGCTCACTGACAGTTTATAATTTGATATGCCAGCTGTATCCACCAATACTTACTGTCAGAATTGTACAACAGAGAACCCAGTAGCAGTCATATGTGAGCTGAGCATTACTGGGGTGAGTTCAGGGGCCAGACCTGTGATCTATGTCACTGCAGACAGAGCCATAAGGGATGGCAGTAGGTGCTGGACAGCAGACTAACAGCAACATGTCACTCCAAGAAATGTGGTTGAGAACTACTGTGTACATTCCTATTTCCCTTGACTGAATCCCCCCATCTGCATTCCATTACATGCTTAATTCTCTAGCATATCTGGTATATTGCTGTACTCCTTTGTGAGAGGAAATCAAGTTGTAGTCTCCTACAGAATCACAGTGCAGCTTGCCTTTTGTAGGTAATGCTCATGAACAGGTGACTGCCTGTGCACTAATCTGTGACTCTCACTAGCTAATTGCATCCAGAACATCTGGGTTGCATTGCCATTAGCCAATGATATGGGAACACTGTCCTATAATTAAGGCCTTCATGTAGGCCTTGACCCATTTCCTGGCCTGTGAGGAGGACATTACCTAGGTGTGGGGGCTACAGCATCACAGAGGGTATGTAGAAATACTGTTCACTGTTTGGACTGATGTGTTATGTCCACAGTTTTGCATGCTATGTTTGGCCATTGTTAACAGAGTTTGTCATTCTGTGGTAGGTTACTGTTTAACAATGTGTGTTGTGCTCAGAAAGGAGACAGGCAGATGTGAGTGCCATACAGCCTTTTTATCTGAATGTGCATGCTGCCTCAGTTGATGCTGGTGTATCACCTGTCTATATTTGTAGGGGTGACTGTAATACATGTCCTGCCACCTAAACATGCCCCCCAACACTTTATGTATGGTTGTTGTGTGGATGCCCTGTTCTAGGTGTTTGGGAGGTATGGTAGATCTGTAGCAGGTAGCTGAACATACAGCTGCATGTGTGTCATGCCACAGCTGCTGCATTCTGGACAGGAGTCATACTGGGGATTGTGAAGACATTGGGGGACAGCAAGCTGTATATGTCAGTGAGGGAGTAGTATCAGCTGTTGTGTCACAGCATGGACAAGGTGAGAGTACCCATTAAAGTCCAGGTGAGTCATGTGCCTCTGGTGCATATGTTAAGTAGTAATACCATCCAGACAGTGGTAGGGGAGGTTTAGGACACATATTGATATTTGTGACATTTGTCCCACCCTCCAGGTCTTTGACATGCTACTGTGGGTGGCACTGACTGTGGTAGTAGCAAGCAGGTCGGCTGGACATTGCAGGGCTCGGTTATTTTTAGGTTGCATTGCTGAACCTGTATTTCTCATGCAACTGACTGGACTATGGGCCTGAACTGTGGGTGTTCAGATGTCAGACATGATGGGAATGTTACAGATAGAGCTACGGAGTAATTAATATGGGAGGTGCAGTTTCAAGACATCTGTGCATGCATACAGTGTGTTACACAGGATTGGCATGAACATGTCTGTTTGGATGGCTATGACATGTGGCACTGACTTGTCTGTCATGGTTTTGTGAAATCAATTTGCACTGCCTTGCCATTACATCAGCACACAGAATAGCTTTGATGACAACCATGCCATATGTAGGTGACATGACTGTGGACATTCTGCAACTGTCTTTGCAGTTGTCAACTTTACCTGATATGGTGGGCCTCACGTCAATCCTTCAACATGTCTTTGGCTGTGTACTGGTTTGGTGTCTGCATCACAGGCCCAAGTACACTGTCATTTATCACATTATATGTAGAATTAGTGTCAGTGGTAATCAGGATATCTTGGTGATAACACCAATAATTCCCCAGAGTTGAGTTGGTCTACTGGTGCATTACAGTGAGCTGTAGTACAGAGGGTCCTGAGGCCAATATTTGGCAAGGGTATATTTTTTTCCCTAATGTTACATGACTGTACTGCATGATATATTTGGAATAAAAGCCTTAAGTCCCTAGAGCTGAGTTGTCCTAGTGGTGTGTTCCTCTGACTGTAGTTCTGAAGTTCCTGGGTTCAATACTTGGCAGTGGTGTCTTTTCCCTAATGTTACATGACTGTACTGCACTATATATGTAGAAAGAAAGCCTTAATTCCCCAGAGCTGAGTTGCCCATGACTGGACTCCATGATATATGTAGAAAAAAAGCCTTAATTCAGCAGAGTTGAGTTGTCCTAGTGGTGTAATTTTCTGACTATAGCTCAAAAGGTCCTGGGTTCAATACTTGGCAATGGTGTCTTGTTTCCCTAATTTTACATGACTGTACTGAATAATATATTAAAAGAAAGGATTAATTTTGAAGAGCTGAGTTCCCCTAGTGGTGTGTTGCTCTGACTGTAGTGCAGATGGTCCTGGGTTCGACACTTGTTAGGCCTGGTTATGATGATTAAAACAGTTTTCAGCAGTTTTAAATGGGTTTGCTTGGTGCGCAGCAATGCCAAGCAGTGATTGCCTCCACTTAGCACCGCTTAAACCCACACTATTTCCAAAAAAATTAACAGAAAAAAGGGGTGATAGGAAAGTGGTGAAATGGGGGCAAACAGGGGGAAAAATAATATGAAAGGCAGCTATGGATGTGCAGGACAGGTGTAGGAAAGGACCATAAGTCCCCATTTCTTGGGCAGAAACAGCTGTGCATGATGTGGACAATTTGGCATTTGGAGCATCACACCGCACAGGGAGGGGTGTGGGTGACATAAGTTTGTTGATTAATTGATGGAATGATTGTTTCATGGCAGTGTAGGTGGGGGGTGAAATGGAGAGTTATGTATGGGATGCCTTTTTTGGGGGGGGGGAGCAGATGCCCTGTTTTTTTTGTGAGAGTGGGATGCTGGGAAGGGTTGTAGGTATGTTTGGGGAGGTAAGCTGGGTAGGAGAGGTTGCATTTGCAGACAGAAAAGACCAACAAGACAGTGGACAAGGGTGGTGTATGACACATGAAGGGGGTAAACACCTTGGATGGAAAGGGTGGTTGGGAATCCGAGGACCAAATGCCCCCAGATGGAAACAGTGGGACTGAGGTCCCCACCCATGGCCAGTTGCCACTGCTCTTTGACGGCCCCGATGGTGGCTATGCTGTGGGCTGGGTGCCGGGGACAGGCTGCCCCTTGAGGGTGCGCTAGTCTGCCCTCTATCAAGCACAGGCAGTCATCCAAATACCACTGTATGACCCCCCCACACACACACACCATCCCTGAGAGCTGATTATTGGTGACAGGATCCTCCCCATGCCTGCACCCAGGGGGGGGGCTACAGGCCCAATCCCCTGAGGTTGTTCTACCCAAGGGTGGTGCAGAACCAGCAGAGGAGGCAGCTGCAGGTTGGGTCCCAGCCATGTTGGTACCTGGTGCCATGGCCAGATGAGGTGGGACAGGCGGATCCACTGGGATCGGCTTACCCAAATGTGCTATGGTGTTGAGGTTTGTCAAAGACTATTGATTAGCCATGAACAAAATATTTTAACATTAGTTATAACAGCATGCATGAATGTTCCAATTAATCCAGAACAATAGAATTGCACAGCAAATGGAACACATGCATAAATGGAATAGCAGTCGATATTGTAACAGCATGTCAGCAATAGTTATGGCAACAGGCCAACAACAGTGGAATTTCAACGATGTATGTTAGTATGCAACCATTAAAATATATGAACGATAATACAAGTCCCAACATTAGGTTTTGAGAACAACATATCCGTAGTATATGAATAATAATTAGTGATGCAGATAAGGGGTGAAGGGGGGATTTCATTAACAACTGTATAGGCTATATTTTTCACAACAGTACTGTTCAACACTCTACAGGTCTGCCCATAGTTTGCATCTACCTGTGTCCTATAGCATCTGTAGCATGTACATACCTGTTATGTTGTCAGCCTGGAATGGTATGGGCCAAACCTGTGAGAACTATAGGTACATAACTACAGGAGACTCGTACATGCCAGGGTTACATATATGACTAAAGGTGTACCCTGCACTGATGTTGTGTGAGTGTGTTACTGGCATACTGCAACTAGATTTATATTTGTGTCCAAGGTTATTGGCAACAGTGATCACTAGCTGTGACAATGTGACACTTAAGGGATGTGTATTGGGAAGAGTGCATGGTATATATAGCTATCCTGCTGTTATTTGTAGGCATGGGGTTGGACTATTGGCACACATTCACAGACGCACCAGGCATACAGTAGCACATCTATACACAGTTTATTAGTATACATTTCTTTACCTGTCAGCCCTGTGGAGAAAATATCTATTAACACTGCATTACTGTTCCAACAAATAGTAAGGACTACTTGCCTGTTACCATAAATGCATCTTAGTACCAGTCCCTGGATTCAAGCCCTGGTCTGTTTGTGCAAAAATGAACAACATATATATTTCTTATCACACTGAGCTACTACTGTGTGCTGTCTGACTGATTTCTGCCTAAAACTCACTGGGTTACAAAGTCGGACCTGATATTATAAGTAGAGTGTCATGGAAGACTGCAGTGACAGTTGAACATACATGCATGAGATTCATGCATGACAGAGATAGTAGGTGAACTGTGTATTAATACTTGGAATCTAGGTTTGCACATTTAACCCTTAGTGGATGGGAATATGTGTGATATGTACAAACCATATCAGGGTGCTGGGTTGCATACCCGACCCTTATACAATTGCACATGCTATATTTGCAGTCTCCACCTATTACAGTCTCATACTTGCTTGCATCAGCATACCTATATTCAGGAATACTTATAGCTGAAATGCAAAGGTTAACACAAGACAATCCTGAGGGAAACACACTATAATACATTACACAGCACTATTCAAGGTTCAGATCTTGGTGCAGAAAATATTTCAAATTGCATTCTATCTTGTTGTACAGCTCCACATCTGCACTTTAGCATAACAGTTCTTTATCAGCCAAACTTCACTCACTTCATGGTGTCATAGTCATATTGGCTGTGCAGCACCTGTAGAATTGTATTTCTTCAACAACAGGCCAGAATAAACACAACAGTTGGTGGAAAGAACTTTATTGAGGGTGACATCACACAGTGGATTATTACATTTAAAATTCTGACTTCAGTTGTACTGCATATCCTATAGATGATGACTGAATGTCATTTATTACCTTCACAGTTGCAATCAGGGTGTACTTTATTACAATATCCTTAGTATTAATACAGTATATACTTCTGTAATTTCTACACACTACTACTACAGTATTAACGTTCTTTCATCAATAGTAGCTTGTTTGATGCCTTCATCTGTATTCTAGAGTACCTGGCATTACTCAGTTATATCAATGTGGGTCTTACCTTTCTTAAATAGTCCCC
Source organism: Protopterus annectens (assembly GCF_019279795.1). Taxonomy (NCBI): domain Eukaryota; kingdom Metazoa; phylum Chordata; order Ceratodontiformes; family Protopteridae; genus Protopterus; species Protopterus annectens. The sequence goes on along the minus strand of NC_056737.1, from coordinate 206,714,291 downwards.
CAAATTCACTAATCTTCCGTTCAGGACTAGCTTAGTCCTACCCAGAAGTGCCCGTTTATGAGCAGGATGGCAACACGCCATGCATATTAACAAGGCACGCTGCCCGAACTCCTAGGCTTACACAGAGTATGTATGAGTGCAGGGGACGTGTCTGAGAGCAAAGCTCGCAAAATAAACACACCCCTGCAATGTATAACAGCAGAAGGTGTTAAGAAATGAGCGAGATCGCTCATAGGTGTCCTCATATCCCCACCAACAGTCCCCCATGTGTACAACAGCAACAGTACATAAAAATCAAATGAAGAAACCCCTTTATTTATTTTTTTTTAAATCCAAGTACAGCTAACCGTAGGTGCGCAGATGTGCCCATCGCTTAGCTATGGTTAAAGCAGCTTAAAAGGCTGAAGAGGACAACAAGGAAAATATATGTAAATGCAGCAACACAGCAATAGTGTAGTGGGCAGAGCAATCGCCTAATGAGCAGGCATTCCCAGTTCGAGTCTCACTGCAGCACAGTCTATTTTACATGGCAAAGCATGTTATAACCAATATTTATGTTGCAAAACCCACAGAAAAACATATATTTATGAACTGGAGTGCTGCAAGAAATGCACATGTGAAGCGTCAGTGTCATAATGAATAAGGCACTAGTAAGCAGGTTTAAGCACAAATAAGCAGTAGTACCCAAATGTAAGCACTAGTAAGCGTGTTTAAGTGCGTTTGCATGGGGGTAAGCATTGCCTATAGATTAAGCAAAGTAGAAGCTAAGTGAATGTAAGAAACTGTAACCGGATGTAAGTACTGCTTAGCTCCACATAAACCCATACACACACGCTTACAATTGCTTAAAAGTGCCTTAGTCACTCTGTATCCAACAGCTCTTGTCCTGCCCAGCAACAAAATAATCAGCACTCCCAAGTTGCAAACCCTGGGGGCAAAGTGATTTACAACTAAGCCATGGCAGATACACATACAGCTCATGTTATCACAAACATATCATCCAGCACAGTCATTTGGTTCCGCGGAACTGGGAGATGAGGCTGGGCAAGTGTGTGAGCAAACTGCTGCTTCTTAAACACCTGGCAGGATGCTACCAGGGGGAGAAACAGTGTAGACCAGCTAAGTCTAATCTTGACACAAAAACAGGTCCATCTCTGGCGGGACAAACCAAAAATTGTGAGTCAAACTGATGTCTACACATGTCTCGAAAGATGAGCAAGGCAAGGCTCGTAAGTATGTGGAGTAAACAGATGAAGAGCCTGAAGAAGCTTGGGTCAAGACAGTATACCGGATGAGTACTGAGATGTGGAGTGAGGGCAATGTGTGGAGGTGTGGTATGGCTGGGCTAGCAACCGGAGAATGGATGGTTGCTGTGTATGTGGAGCTCAGGGGTGGGGGAAGGAACCATGGGTATGAAATTATGCTAGATATAGGCAAATGAAGCAGCACAGCAATAGTGTAGTGGGCAGAGCATCCGCCTAATAAGCAGGCATTCCCGGGTCAAGTCTCACTGCAGCACAGTCTATTTTACATAGCAAAGCACGTTATAACCAATTTTGTTGTTGCTAAACCCACTAAATAACACATATTTATGAACTAGAGCACTGCAGGAAATGCACATGTGAAGTGTCAGTGTCATAATGAATAAGGCACTAGTAAGCAGGTTTAAGCACAAATAAACAGTAGTAAGCATATGTAAGCACTAGTAAACATGTTTAAGTGCATTTGCGTAGGTGTAAGCACTGCCTACACAGATTAAGAAAAGTAGAAGCTAACTGAGTGTAAGGAACTGTAACTGGAAGTACTGCTTAGCTCGGCGCAAACCCGCTCACACCCACTTACAACTGCTTTAAACTGCCTTTATCACTCTGTATCCAATGGGCTGTGCTCTGCTCAGCAACAAAATAAACAGCCTCTACAAAGCTCACACCCAGGACCCTGCACACCATACACAAAGTGATTTACCACTAAGCCATGGCAGCTATACATAACCCTGATGTTTTCACAAACATATCATCCAGCACAATCATACAACAGTACAGGAAATGTAGTAATATCATACCACACAACCTCTTAATGCAATAATTCTGGACAAAGTGTGCCAAAATGTGGGTACAAATAGGAATATATGTCAAATACTGCTCTTATACACTTAAAACATTGCTAGTTAAACAGTTATATGTATTAAAACACATATTTTGAAGGAGATTAAGTTTGAAACACAAAAGTGTCGGCATTAGTTACTGACTCCAGTCCTTAGATCATCCATGTCAATTGCCAAGAGAATGGCGTACAGGCCAAAATTATGAGCCGAACATGCATGGACATATGGGCAAATATATATCTGTAAATGTAGACAGATAGACAGCTATATATACATATATATATATATATATATATATATATATATATATATATATAGATATATATATATATATATATATATATATATATATATATACATGACTCACAAATAATCATATAACATCAGTTGTATATAGATAGATAAATATGTTCATATGTATGTATGTATGTATATATACATATATATATATATATATATATATATATCTACCTATATATATTTTTATATATATATATATTTATATATATATATATATATATATATATATATATATATATATATATATATATATAGGGGTTTTACATATATAATTATGTATATATATATATATATATATATATACACACAGATAGAAATGTGTATAGCATTTCCACATGGGAACAAAAGCCTGAACCACTCACTATAACATAACAGACCATATACACTGTTAATGGAGGTGGGGGCTCAAATGAGGGATACCTGGTAATTAGTGCTATGTTACCCCCCTCCACAGCCCTAACGGATATGCTGTGCAATCCAATAAATCCAATATCCAGCACATGCAGTTCTTAACTTCAGGACCCTCCACAACACAGCTACAATGCTTTAACAGTAAGCCAATTCACCTGGACAATGTCAGGGCAATATCTGTAACATATCATGCAGAAAAGTCAGTCTACCATAAGGAATGTACAGTGTGGAAGGAGAACACATTACAATGGTGCATATATGCACACACACAAAAGGTATTAGTAGCTATACATATGTAGAAGTAGTGTGGAAGTACTGGGTGCAAAGTATATTCCTCAGCCACAAACCCTGTATCTGGCACCTGTGAAATGTGCAGTGTGGCAACCATTCCCACAAATGAGAATACTGACATTAAACATATACCCACTGACAATTCAAAGGACATGACACCACACACAGGTATGCATACACAGAAAAACCTTTATTTTGTGTAGTATACAATAATGTATGCCATTACTTACAGCACATACATTTTGAAATATGTAATCAGTGATTAATGCAAGGCCCACACAAAACAGTAGATGCAAGCAATGTGGATATATAACATACTATGCTGTTCAGGCCAAGACCTTCAATTAGTACAACAGTAGACAAAGGATTTGCCTTCAAAATAAGTAACAATCAACAATTACAGATGTAGTTCAGCAGCCTACAATTACACCTTGTAGTCAAGCCCTATGGGGAAATGTATTAGTTGTGGTAATGTCAATGTATCTGTCACGCAACATTGCTCAACTTAACATCTCATAATCACACTGACTAACTGAACTGTGTGTAACACTGTAAGCTGTAGCCCACCACTGTTCCCATGGAGGAACATACAGTCACATACCTCAAAGTGTCTTAACACTGGTATCCATGACATGTTGTCACAGCCTAGATTGATAGCATTGAATACCCCTCCCCATAAAAGGTTGTACAAGGGTAAAGAACACTGTGTACCACACACTGACCTCTGGAATGTACAAGGGCAAACATATGTTGTCCAACTGTTGCCCCCATATGTATGGACCCTGACCAACATATTTTGTGGGAGTCCACGATATGACTGGGATGATAGCAGGAATGCTAGCAGTAAATAATGATAGGCCATTACCTAACAAACCCTAACTGTATCACAGCAGGACAAAGCCTTCCATATATGTGGGGGACAGAGGCAGGAACACAGGGCCATATTTGCAATATTGATGTTACACACCCTGGAAATTGCTGGTGATACAGGGTTTGTTGCAACATACCCTTATGCAGGAATAAGACATCAGAAACACAACTGGATGTAGCCGTGTATTGATAGCATGCAACAGACAGACTGCCAGTGATATATCTAGGACAAGACCTGTGTGGTGTACAGACAAAACCTAACAGACAATCCATTGGCCATTCCATCCTAATCTACTATGTACACACAAACACTGTAAGACCAGCAATATACAATGCACATAACAACACTACTCACTCTGTCTGTAGGTCTGGAACCTTATACAAATGTGTAGTTGGCCTGTGTTTTCAGAAACATATCATCCAGCCCAGTCATGCAACAGTACAGAGAATGTATACCAACATCTAGATGTATGTGTGTGTGTAAATATATTAATATCTAAACAGATACAACATATCTATATATGTAGAGATATATATGTGTATATTTAGAAATATTTACATATATATATATATATATATATATATATATATATATATATGGTTCCACTTCATATCATCGAATTATCATTTAATTGAATTGCAAACCATCGAGACCAAATCGTCGAAAACCCATTTCATCGAAAACTCATTTAATCGAATCCCAAATCATTGAAAACTATGAAGCAACTACAAATAACATCACAGACACTTTGTACTATGTGTATGCAGGGGGGCAAGCCACCCCTCATGTGGGGGGCTCCACCCCCCACACCCCCCGTAATTCAATATACTAACTCCAAGGTTGCACTACAGTGGGGGAAAAAGGTAATTTCCTAACCCCACTGTAGTGCGACCTTGGAGTTGGTATATTTAATTACGGGGGGTGTAGGGGGCAGAGCCCCCACTTGGGGGGGGGTGCAGGGGGGGCCTGCCCCCCTGCATAAACATAGTAAAAACATTGTGGAATGTTATTTGTAGTTGCTTCATAGTTTTCAATGATTTGAGATTCGATGAAATGAGTTTTCGATGAAATGGGTTTTCGACGATTTGGTCTCGATGGTTTGCAATTCAATGAAATGATAATTCGATGATATGAAGTGGAACCATATATATATATATATATATATATATATATATATATATATATATATATATATATATATATATATATATATATAAAGATATATACATGCAAATGTCTACATCGACACATATATACACCTATATATCTACATATACACAGCAAGGTACATATATGTATGCAGATATATAGCTATGCAGGTATATACGGACATAGTCATACATATGTAAGCTGATATATATATCTATATAGGTATATGTGGCCATACATCTGTAGATAGCAATGGTAGATTAACAAAAACACATATGTCCACATGCACCGTTAATGGGGTTGAGAGGCCCCAAACAATATATGTCTTGTACGAATAGGCATTCTCCCCTAGCCAAACATGTCCACCCTGCAATACACTACCAAGTATTGCAGATCCCATAATCAGGACCTGACATGACATGGGCACAAGATATTAACAGTACTACATCCCACCTGTATGATGTCAAGCTGGTATTGGTAACATATCATGCAGTACAGTCTGGCTCCCATAGGAATTGTAAAACGTGGAAGCTATCAACATCCCCAGGATACAGATACATAGACACGTATCTGCAAATACAGATATACTTATATATATATATATATACAATGACATATATATAGATATACATGTGACTACACATACACATGCAGGTACACATGAAGGTAAAAGGAATTGATAGACCGCCGAAAAAAAGAGGAAGTAGATATATTTTGAAGATGTATCTATGAAGATCCTGTGAAACATAACAAAGATGCTAAATGGATAGAAGAAGTAAAAAAAAAAGAATAAGAAGTTTAAAGGTACAGGATATGAAATGGGATGAAATAACAGCCAGAGAGATTGAAACAAAGTTGAGAAAAGCCTCTAACTGAAAAATCCCAGGCCCAGATGCAGTACCTAACTTTTGGCTTAAAGTATTAACTTCTTTACACGAGGATCTAGCCATGAGTAAGAACTAATTATATACACACCCCAAACAGACACCGCACTGGTTAACTAGAGGAAAAACAATGCTCTTACTTAAGAGTGAACCTACAAGCTACCCTAAAAATTATAAACCAATAACCTGTCTTCCAATGATGTATAAACTATACACGGGGATTGACGCCGACAGAGTTTATAGTAATTTAGAAGAAAACTCAATTATGGCAGTAGAACAAAAGGACAATAAAAGAAAGTCATATGGAACAAAGTATCATTTGTTGTTAAATAAAGTTATAGTGGAGAACTGTAAGAAAGGGAAAAATCTAAGTATGGCATGGATTGACTATAAAAAAGCATTTGATAGTAACCCCCATTCATGGATAAAAGAGTGCTTAAAAATGTATAAGGTACATCCTACACTGATTGATTACATTACAGTAACCATGAAACACTGGCAGACCACTTTGCAATTAAGACATGTTAAAGGATAGATTATTATCCCAAGGATAAAAATCCAAAGGGAGATATTCCAGGGTGAATCCCTGTCACCATTGCTATTTTGCCCTGCCATTAATCCATTAAGCTGTTTACTTAACAGCTTAGGTCATGGCTATAATTTGGCTTTTAGAAAACAACAAAGTCTAATGACTTCTCATCTTCTCTTTGTCGATGATTTAAAATTGCATAGCTCATCAGATGAGGAACTGAAAGCACAGCTGCAGGTTGTCAAAACTTTTTCAGATGATATTGAAATGTCATTTCATCTTGATAAATGTGCAAAAGCAACCTTTAAAAAAGGAAAATTGCAGCACCAGGAAAACATCAGTTTGGGACAAGAATGTGATATAAAAGAACTTGAACAAGAGGGGGTGTTTAAATACTTGAGAATTGAGGAAGGATCAGCAATAAAACATGAAGAAATGCAAATAAAGCTTAGTAAGAAGTACTTTAGAAGACTTAAATTAATCCTGAAAACAGCATTGACACCTAGGAACAAGATCCAAGCTATAAATCAATTTGCTCTTCCTGTCCTAACTTATAGTTTTGGAGTGATTGATTGGCCCCAAAAAGTGTTGGATAGACTGGATATTAAAACAAGAAGGATGCTTCATGCTCACCAAATGATTTATAAAAATCAGCATATACCAAGATTATATATTCCTCGTTCTGAAGGAGGGATGGGCCTCCTTAAAATTGATTACATGTATAGATCTGCAATTGTGGGACTCCACACATATCTGCTGGCCTAACAAGATCCAAATTTGGTGAAAGTTTTAAAACATGAGGAGAATAAATCTAAGATGACTTCTCCGCTCAATTTAGCAGCAGCATATCGACATCAAGCAGGAATGGAAATCAAACCAGAAGTGGATAAAAACCAGGCAGCAACTGAATGTGCTAAAAAGCAAAAGAAAGAATATAAGGTGAAGGACCAGATGAGAAGGTAAGAAATGTGGAAAAAGCATAAATATAATTGCAAGTATAGAAAACTTCTGGAAGAGCCTCATGTTGCTCAAGAATGAATGCAGGAATGGTTAAGGAGAGGTGAATTTACATCAAGAAATGAAAGGTTAATATTGGCAGCCCAAGATAGTGGGCTATGTACACGCTGGTTTACTAAGTCCATTGAACATGTGGGAGAAACAGACATATGTAGGTCTTGTGGAACCTTATTGCCGGTTGCGACTCTCTAATGGCAGAGGGACTGTATACTGAAAGGCATAATAATGTGGCGAGATTGTTACACTGGAGATTGTGCAAACATTATGGTATCGAAGTGGCTGAAAAACACTGGAAACATGAGCCACAGAGAATCATAGAAAATGATGAAGTTTACATCACTTGGGATCACCCAATACCAACAGTCTAAAAAATAGATGCTAGAAAACCGGATATAGTGGTCCAAGAAAAGAAGACAAAAGTAGCATTGATCATTGAAATCGCCACACCGAGTGACTATAGTGTTTTGCATACAGAGAGACACTAAGTCATAAAATACCTCGATTTGCAGGCAGAAACAAGAGCCATGTGGAAGAAAGATACCCAGACAGCTCCAATAGTAGTAGGAGCAACTGGCCTTATAAAAAAGAATTTACAATCATATTTAGATATGTTACCAATTCATGTAACACCATACGAATTGCAGAAGGAGTCATTACTGGTCTCATTGCGAGTGCTGCGAAGAGCACTTTTGGCTAATATCAAAGAGTGAAACAATACTAATTTCATGAACTTTAATCATACTTTGACTTAGGAATGGGGTCCATTCCTGTCATGGTATTAGAAACCCAAAAGACTCAGAAAAATAAAAAATGCAGAGATATGTACAGTAATATACATATGTAGAAGGTGTACAAAATATGGAACAGTCACTATGCCTACAGTTCACACCTGAATAAATGGACACTGTATGGGCCACCCATACAAATGACAATCATTGCCTGCAACATATACTCACAGAGAGTTCATAGGAAAAAACACCACACACAGGTTTGCAGGAATGGAAAACCTTTATTTGTGTACTATTGCTACTATAATTGGGATTGTCTTCACAGACATGGTGTGTGTGGGAGGTCACATCTGCTTTTCACATGTGTGCCACTGGCTACTGACAGACATCCTAAGGACATCATAGTAAAGTACCGCTACTAGCACATACTGCCCCTGTCGACTACAGCAGAGATATTGGCCAATATGTATGGACATTCTGACACACTCTGTACAGTCCAGAGGTATACACAGAACCTCTTAGTGCAAAATATGTGTACCATGCTTGACAATATGGATGTTAACAGCCATGTAGATGGGTATAACACATAACAACTGGTATACATATGCCACCATAGGTTATGCATTCACACACCCCTGTCTGGCCTGACACATAATAACCGCTGGTACAGTGGTGCCATGGCCACATACTACCCATTAGATATTGACATACAACTGTACAGCATCTCACTGCTCTGTCTGACATACATGACTGTTAAGGGATGCCCGGCAGCAGTACATCTGGCAAGTATCTGCACATGACATCTCACTGGGTAAGTACACTAAGCTGCTAGGCATGTAACAATGCACTGTACAGGCTAAAGGCAGACTGGCTCAACACTGGCCTACATCTCCTATGGGGGAATACACATGTACCTGCATATATAGCAGGCTGAACAGGCATGTCACAGCACAGGGTAAGATACACCTGTGTGAAAGTGCATAACCACAACCAATGAGAACACAGCCACAGCCACATATGGCAAGCTAGCATAATATTACAGTATATGGACTATGTGTTCAACACCATCCTCATATGTGCCACTCACACACTAACCCTACATATACTGGGCCACTACACAGTTTGGTCTGATGGCTGACTGTGGTATGGCACATGTGTGTGTATGGCCCTACAAACATGTACGCCAATAGAGTACCATACAGTGGAGCAGCATGTAACATCAGATAGGACAGGACCTAGAACAATGACATCTACCACAGTCTGTACACAGGCTAAAGTACATATTAACAATATACACACTGTCGACATTCCCCATAAGTACACAGACCTCAGTACTGTACAAACATCCACAGAATGTCCAGGTTATGTCATCAAATATAACCCCACCTGTACATGGCATGTGTAGCAGTCTGACATCTCACTGGCTTGTTATCAGATATGATGACATTAATTATGGTGTACAGTACATATACACCACTTCATGCATGACATATGTACACGGGTTGACAGAGTTGTGGTTGGAAGCACATACACAGGGCCAGTAATGATATGTTGCTGTGATAATCTCATACATTTACTGTTGTAACAGGGTTTGTTGCAACATATGTCCTATGAGGGATACGAAGCAATTAACTGTCACGGCTTTCACCATCTACAGACTGCAATCCTCACACTACCTTCTGCAGTCCACAGATAGATACTCCATGGGTAACACATGAAACCAAAGGCGCAACACACTGCCCTGTCTGCAGATGACCCTGATGATGGGCATTCCTCATAAACATGGAACTGACATGGCAGGTATTGAGACATGTAGGACAGTCATATTCACACACACACAGACACACACACACACACACACACACACACACACACACACACACACACACGCACACACACACACACACACACACACACACACACACACACACACACACACACACACACACACACACACACACAAACACACACTGTTAAACCAACAGTACTCCAAATGCAGTATAGCAGCACTTACAGTCTGTAGTCAGGTCAGGCACATACCCCTCCTGTGTGTTGCCCTGTTTCCACAGTGTATGTTGTTAGAGGTAAATCCCCAATCCATCTGAGATGTTGTTTGCCAAACAACAGATCTAGTACCTGCTCACGGTGAATGAAAAGGGCCAACACCAACATGATGTTCCTAGGTATTGGAGTGTGTTTCCATGCAATTGGCTATGGGAATGTTACCACAGCTGTTCCACATGCAATCAGCTAGGGGAGGGCTACAATTCATGCAGAGGCCATCAGCTGATCATGAGCATCACTTAAAATAGACATGCTGCTGCCAAGCAAAGCAGGTGTAGTTCGCCACATCCACCAGAGAGGGGGTGGGAGAGGCAGACACAGGCAAAGACAAGTCAGGGGGGGCTGGGAGAGTAAAACCTAAGCATGTTTGTGTCACACACCTACCAGCATAGGGTATCAAACCCCTGATGACTATGTAGTGCTATCACTAGTTCTATGCAGTTATTGGATACGTCACATGGGTTACCTGCTGTGGAGCCCTCAGAACATATATGTGATGGTGACTGACATCTGCAACAGGGATACAGTAGCTATATGGTAGGTGATGTACACATGCCTGTCTGCATGAACAGGTGCCAGCATCAACACAGCCACATTCTCACAGGGACGCACACACATTGACACACTTGGCAGGGCCAGGATTACAACTCATCACTAGTGGGATTGACACAACACAGCACTGTGCAGGTATCACATGCCCCACACGGGTCATACAGGGGTTGTATGGGCAAAGGATATGGGGAGGTGTCTGACATCAGACAGTTGTAGGGAGTGTGGATGTGAACATATGTACCATACAACACACACACAAACATGCAGGGTGCCAGTACCGACATGCATGGGTGCATGTCTGCACGGGTGTGTGGTGGTCGACTCTGCCAGACGGCTGTACAAGGCTAGGCGATGGATATACCTTGGCTTCAGGCCACATGACAATGGTCTGCATTGTGGCTCAGGGCTGTAGTGTCTGCATTTGCCCACACAGGTGGATACTGTATCCCCCATCCAGTTACCTGGGTGACTATTGTGTGTGGCCAATTCTGTGCGTTGCTTGCCATGTATGTGTACCTTAGTCCATGACATGGATGGTATCTGGGATGAGCACACGTCCCACATGCATGTACAGTGACATGTGGAACTGTACCTAGGGTGTCTGGCCCATGTTGTGAACACAGATTATCATCAGATATGCCAGTCTTGCCCACCTGTGGTGGGAACTGGTAATGGGCAGCAGGTTTACCCTGCACCTACATTGAAAGCATGCTGATGGTATTCACTGGTGTCAGTGGCATCTGTCAATATAGGGCATGTTGTCAGGCATGGTATGTCCTTTGTGGGTCACATGTGATGGCACCACAGGTGTTGTAGGTATCCATTGGGGAACATGGGGAAGGTGTACTGTCTGCATGTATGTGCATGTTGGACAGATGGACAGGGTGCCATGCCATCTGTAGCCCACAGCTATCACCCCATAGTTACTATCAGTGGCCAATATGCAGTGTACTACCCACATATTGTGATGGCACCACAGGTGTTGCAGGTGTCCATTGGGGAACATGGGGAAGGTGTACTTTCTGCATGTATGTGCATATTGGACAGATGGACAGGGTGCAATTCTGTCTGTAGCCCACAGCTACCACCCCATAGTTACTATCAGTGGCCAATATGCAGTGTACTACCCACATATTTGCTGTTGCCTAGGCATGTGTGTGTGTGTGTGTGTATGAGACATGGGTTGAGAGTGTGCTCTGGGTAATACTGGGGTTGCTAACTTTGATTGCCTGACCTTGATGTCACATGTATGGGTATGGCTTTGCACCTCAGCCTCTCAGCTATTTCACATCTGTTATCCCTGTAAGGTGGACATTGTGATATATAGTAGGGCCACCATATAAGAAATATACAAAACCCGCTCTACATTGGCCACAGGTGTCACACACTCACAGCCACCTCCACACATGATACAAGTTACAAACACACACACCTGTCATGTCTGGGAGTAGAACCCCTGCCTAACTAGTTTATTACACTACAGCATTACGCAGTTATAGTACACACCACAGAGATTACTGAAGTACTCCTTCCCAGAAGGTGTATATCACATTTGATGACATCAACATGATTGCCAAAGTAGGCCATTTGAAATGTACTGCATGTGACTAGCCTAAAATGCATTGCTCCCTACACAGACAGTGACACACACAAAACATCCATAACTGACATGTGTGGGTATAGAACCCCTAACAGAGGTCTATATCACACTACAGCATGGAGCTGTTATAGGACACACCATGGGGATTACTGGCAAATTCCTTCCCCAAAGATTTATTTCACAATGAATGACATCAGCAGGATTGCCAAAGTAGGCCATTTGAAATGTACTGAGTGTGACTAACCTATAATGCATTGCTCTGTACATAGACATTGAAACACACACAAAACGTCCAGGACTGCCATGGGTGGGGATGGAACCCTACCACAGTTCTAAATCACACTACAGCAGTACACAGGTATGGCACGCACTATGGAGATTACTGGGCTACAACTTTCCCAGAGGTGTATTTCTAGGTGGGTGACATCAGCAGCCTTGCCAAAGTTGAGCATATGAATTGTGAGGAGTGTGAGTACCCTAAAAAGCATTGCTCTCTACACAGAGACACACACACACTTGCCATGTCTGGGGTTAGAACACCTACCTAACTACTTTATCACACTACAGCAGTACACAGTTACAAGACGTGCTATGGTGATTACTGGGCTGCAATCTTCCCAGAGGTGTATTTCTAGGTGGGTGACATCAGCCGCCTTGTCAAAGTTGAGTATATGAATTGTAAGGAATGTGAGTACCCTAAAAAGCATTGCTCTCTCCACAGACAGTGTCAGACAGACAGACACACACACTTGCCATGTCTGGGATTAGATCACCTACCTAACTACTTTATCACACTACAGCAGTATGCAGTTACAGGATGCACTACAGAGATTACTGGGCTGCAACATTCCCAGAGGTGTATTTCTAGGTGGGTGACATCAGCAGCCTTGCCAAAATCAAGTATATGAATTGTAGGGTGTGTGAGTACCCTAAAAAGCATTGCTCTCTACACAGTCAGAGACAGACATGCACACACAGTTGCCAAGTCTGGGGTTAGAACTCCTACCTAACTAGTTTATCACACTACAGCAGTACACAGTTATGGGACACACCACGAAGATTACTGGGCTACAACTCTCCCAAAGGTGTATTTCATATTGGATGACCTCAGCAGGCTTGTCATAGTAGGGCTACGGGGAGGGTAGTGTGTGTCTGCATGGGCCATAACCCATTCATCTAGGGGTTGACACGCCACATGCGGGCACACACAGGGTCATATTTCACAGGTATGTGTATACAGTTGCTAGATGACTACTTCCTTGTACAGTCATGTTGCACAGCTGACATGTGCACCACATACATATGACCACAAAAGAAGAAGAAGAGACCAGGAAATCTTTGCCGTTTATTAAAACAGAACTCTTCAAATCACTGCTTTAGCCCATCGGCTTATACAAGCCTTTAACAGAGTATGACTTGTTCCAAAACAATTTCATTAAATACTTTTTACCAAGCATCAATTAATCAATTTACATCAATTACTCAATCTATATAACATTTAAAGCAATATTCTCTAAAAACAAGTTCATAAAAAACATCTCCAATTACATTCTTGATTAAGTCCTACTGGACGTAAAGTATTATATTTTAAAATAAATATAGATTATTTTTCCCCTTAACTTTTTTTTAACATCTATTGTACTAAAATTTGCCTTTTCAATGCATTCTAAAATAGTTACTTGTAATCCACCAAATTTTCCCCCATGCTTTTCAAGAAAATGCAATGCAACTGGGCTAAATTGACTGCCCTTTTTAATATCACGAATGTGCTCTTTTACCGTAGTTGCTAAGCTTCTTTTGCTTTCTCCAATGTAATATTTATTACATGGACATTTCAAACAATAAATTATTCCTTCACTATTGCAATTATGTAAGCCTCTTTCCTGAAATTTTATGCCATTCACTTTTATGAAAGTGTTTTTTACAAAAGGACAAATAATACATTTACCACATGGAAATGTTTCTTGTAGAACCATATCTCCACATCTAATATCTTCTGGTAGTTGAAATTTTCCATGTACTAAAAAATCCTTCAAATTCCTACCATGCTGACTAGAGGCATACCAGTGGACTACATATTGTGGCTTTGGTTGCCCTACATATTATTGTCTGACTTCCTACCCGTCAGAACTAACATCCCACTGCCTGCCCTGCTGTGGTCTGTCTGTGTAGGCCTGGGGGGGAGTTAACCATAGCCATCATACAGGGGCCATGGCACAGGCTCTGTTTGGGTTTGTCTATACCTGTCCTGCTGGCTGAGACTATTGTTGGGTATGTGAACCATCCTGACTGGCATGTGTGGGTCATATGGACATGCTCTAGGGACCTTAACCTGACCTCAACAATAAACAGGATTTGTTGGAGGGACACATTCATGTCCCAGAGACTCCCCCTGCTCTGGAATAGGGTCCCCATATATGTGAGGCAGAGCTCCTCATTAGCGCTCTTCAAGAGGAATTTTGATGAGTGGATGAGGAACAGGAAATTCAGCCTGGGAATCACTTCTGTGGCCCTGCTTGACAGAGGCACAGGTAACTAAATCACATGGGAGGCGCAAGCCAAAACATTTTGGCTAGGCCTAATTATGCCCTAGGGCCAGTAGTCTAGTACATACCTATGAACCTATGAACATGTCACTCAGCACATTTCCTGCAGTGGGTTTTGTCACCCTGTGTAGTACTGGCTACTATGGTGACTACAGTACGTGTTACAGATGTCATGTTGCCACTATGGGTGTCTACTGTCTGCTGCCATAACATTCAGCCACCCAATTCCCTTGCATGATCTCATCCATACCATAGCTACAGGTAACAACACAGTCTACTCCATTTGGCAATTGGTAGATTGATTGACTTACCTTGAGGGTGTGGCATACTTGTGGATGGTGCTGGAGGGCTGCCTATGTCGGATGCACATAGTACACTCCCTATACATGGTTGAGCACAGGTAGTGTCATGTTTGGCATTCCTTTTACCGTATGTGCGAGTCAGAGAGAGGTGTCATTCCCTGGGTCCCTACTGTGTCAGTGCATGTGCTATGCGTTGCCTCTTTGCCGCAGTCATGGCATACTGGGCACACCTCCATCTGCCTACTGGGGCAGGTTGAGGTTGTTTCTCCTCTGGGTCACTCTGTGCTTGTGCAGGCCTTGGCATTGGTGAGGGTCTGTGTGGCCCTGCCCCATGCTGTTCCTGCTGCAGCTGTTTCTGCAGGATTATATTGTGTAGCATAACACATACCATAGCAATTTGGGTACATGTAGCTGGTGAATACTGCAAAGCTCCACTGGATGTGTCCAGACAATGGAACCATGACCTGAGCATCCCAAACACATGCAATATTATATGTCTGGCCTGTGCGTGTGCCTCATTATGGCATTGTTGTTCAGGTGTGTGTGCATTTCTGATGGGTGTCATCAACCACGGCTCCAGTGTGTACCCAGCATCCCCCACTAGGTGACCGTAGGGGTTGTCCCCATTGGCAAATCTCTGGTACAGCTGCATCAGATGCCATATCTGGGAATCGTCATAGCTCCCAGGGCAGCCAGCACACACATTCATTATAATGCCCTGGGCATCACATATGATCTGGCAGTTGATGGAGGGGGTGCACCTGCGGTTGATGTAGGCCCTATTCTGCTCACCGGGTGGTGCTTTGATGCATATGTGCATGCAGTCTATAGTACCCACTACCCCAGGGTATTCTGCTATTTGGTGAAAGAGACACATATTGCTGGTCAACACCTCATGGGTGCTGAGGAAATATACGTGTTCACTGGCATGTGTCCTGACATGGCATCCAGGAACTGGATAATACTCTGGATGCTGATGCCTGTGAAATCCCCATGATATCCCCAGCTGTGCTTTTGGAGGTACCTGTGGCTAGTATACATAGGCCTACCCATACCTTGGTATCCCTTGGAATGGGTTCCCCTCAGTCAGTTTGGTGTGTCAGGTGTGGCCGATACAGCTCAACAATTTGATATAAGAAGTCTCTGTCCACTCTATAGCGCTCCACTATCTCCAGCTCATGTAGCCCCTGGTAGGTTACCCTGGACCTGTACACTCTTCTCCATCTCCTCACTATGGGTTGTTTGGCAGCATTCACATCCTCACCACCCTCAGCCTCTTGCACATGTTGTTCTATGTTGCCTGCTGCAGCCCTTCTCATTTTGTAGGTTTGTTTGTTAAAATTTCCCCGCTTGTATACACCGGTGGTGTAGAGTGTGGGGAAAAACCAGAGTGGGAGGTGTTTGCTTAGTTTATTGTAGTGTTCTGGGCTGGGCTGGTCTGCTGCCTGTGTAATTGACGGATTCTGTTACATTTCACCTGCCAGCTAAGCTAGTTCTTCTTGATTACCTTCCTACTGCTGTTTTCCCTTCCCATTACCTCCCAGTTTAAGCCTGTGTGCATGCCGCACAAACAGAGTGCTGAATTCATTTTTATATGTTCTTTCCTAAATTACACACATATACATTTCAGTTAATTATGGGTCAAACATTTTTTATATATATATATAGAATTTTATACACATACATATATTTGTATGGCAAACCTTCATGTATTTATTTTTCACATTGTAAAATAATAAAAAATAATAATAATTTTTTTACATGCTGGAGGACACGGTCTTAGACCTACATTATACAACTTTACATTTTTACTTGTATATCTATTTAATTATTAATATATTTATATATTTATTTGTAAATATTTATTGTTAGTATTTGTACAACATACACAAAATTATTTCATGTGTTATATATATATATATATTACATACAATTTTACAATATTAATTTTAACCATATATACTTAGATTATTTTAATTTTGCACGGTATTGGGTTAGATATTATACGTGTATCAAACAACTACATTTCCACATACACATATATATAAATTTTATTATGGTTTTTGTATAAAACAATTAATTTTAGTAAATATTTTATAAGTATATACAATAACACGTTAATAGGGAGTTTTTTAATATATTTTAACAACATATATACACTTAGGTAAAGAACGTATGTTTTTACTGTCATGTAGTGTTCATAATATTATTGACAGTTTTTTATATAGTGGTGTATACGCTGCCTTTAAATTCTGTTTCTGTTTTAGTTTTAAAACATTTTCTATTAATTGATTGAACAATTGATTCATTAATTTGGAATGTGAAAGGTATTTAAGGGGCTTGTTTTGTAGTATTTGTGTTCTGAAGAAGTCCGTGGAGACGGACGAAACCTAGGTCGACGCATTTTGTTTGTACTGTTTTACTATTAATAAACTTCGTTTGGAGCGTTTATTGGCCCTGGATTTTCCTTTCGAATTGTGGCAGCATCATATTATACGATACAGCATTTCTACTTCGGCTGTAGTGCTTTCTCTTCCTGTTTTTTCATTTGGATGTTTTAAGTTAATGTACCAGAAAAAGTAGCTCCAGCCTCTCTTGCCACAGACTGCATGAAAATGTTTGGCAACTAACATACTCTGCAGCTGTTCGAAAGCACAGGTAGGTTCAGGAAGCAGAATCATGCCCTTGGTCTTCCTGTTAGTTTCAGATGTCTCCCTAAATGCATAAATTATGTGTAAGTACAGAGTGGGAAACATACACCTGCATCATTTCCACTTACTTTACCTGCACTCTGGAAACATAAAAGATGAGGGGAGGAAGAAGTATTTTAATAAACTGGGAGACATTTTAATTATATTTTCTCTTTCTGTATCAAAATAATCCCACATTTCACATCATCTAATAAAAAAGAAAAAAAGAAGTGGCATTTAAAAGTTCCAATGCTGTTTATTAGTAGTTTTACCTGTCTCTGTGTATATATTACTGTCTGATAATACACACATTACTAAAAAATGACAGGTAAGGTCACGTGGTATCAGCACCATTCATGCCATTCCTAATTCACTGACTGGTAAACAAGCTTATACCACAGCACAGTAAGACACTCTCTCATCTCCCCATAATCAGATTCTGAACACTAGAAAGAAGGGTTCTTAGTCGTTTTTTTAATCTTTTATCAATTGAACTTGTTTCTTTCTGAATTCAGTTGACAACCTTTTGATTTATTACACTCCCTCTCCCCACCTTGCATTTCCTCCACTTCATATTCCCCTGCTCAAGGACACTTTCTCACATGCACTCTTTGTCTCCCTCTATCTCTATCTGATGGTAAATAACACATCTACTAAAGAAAAACTTTTTGTGTGTGTGTGTGTGTGTGTGTGTGTGTGTGTGTGTGTGTGTGTGTGTGTGTGTGTGTGTGTGTGTGTGTGTGAATTATTCAGCATGTCTTTGGTTGTATGGAAGAATACATACAGCTAATGGTGTGGGAAACAAGAAAAGCAGAAAACAAAAAGTGCATAGCTATATATAAGGTGACAACAGTGTTCAAGAAATCAAAACAATTAAGCAAGCATACCAAAAACTGTAGGGCCGCAGTACATTTTTCCAACCAAAGCTGGAACCTGGGGTTCAAGCATCATTTGTTCAACCTTGTCTGCAATTTAGACTGTAAATACAAATGTCAGAAGGACCATGAAACATCTACAGTGGTACAACAGCTTCCAAACAAATGACTGATAACATTCTTATAATCTAAAAGTAGTACTTTGTTCTTATAGCTGTTTCACAAATTAATATTTCATTAGAGTTTGTGAATGCATAGAAGGTGATTCTGCTTAACAATTGCAGTATCTTTCAAAGTGCAAATACACAGACTATGTTTTTTTTTTGTTTTTTTGCTCTGAAAATTAATGGCAAGGGCAATCAGATTGTACTGTAGGAAGGGTTGTATTGTTAGCCATGGATGAGATATAATAAACATTCTGAAACTTGTAAGCTTCCATTCATCTAAGTGCATCATATAATTTTATCTGTGTTTATAGTTTAATCCCACGACACCAGCATAGCATTTATGTTATTTTCTAGACAACTGCTCATGTTTGAAATAGCACAGTTGTGTTAGTCTGAGATGGTTAACGATGTGCACTGAAACTAATTTCTGATAACAGTATTTGTAAGGAGATGGCACATCTTAATTAAAGCTATAGAAGCATTTTCAAGTGTAGCATCAGCAACGGCATGAGGATGGAGCGTTTCTCTGAAGGCCATGATATCATGCAGTACTCAGGTATTTTTGTGATCTATACCACTGTCGGCAGGAATGCAGCAGAAAATGTTTGCTTTACTGTAACAGCAGCAATATGTATTACTCTAACACGTCCTTGACATATGGAAATGTTCCTTGTACAAGAGAGATGTTCTGTGTAATACAGATGTGCCACTCACTGACAGTAATAAGTGATACTCAAGTTGAAGTCTGATTTAGAATTTCATCAGCAGGGGTGGAGTATTACCACCACAGGTGTGTTACACGTTTTTGGTAGACATTAGCATCCTGTGGTGTTAGTTACACAACAAAATAAAAAAAACAAGAATCCAACTGCAGAAACATGAATCAAAAGCTAAAATATAGAATTGGAGCTCATCTTTCTGAAATTCGAAGCATTGAGACTAATGTCCTTAGTAAACACATGATTGATTTTGGGCCAGAGCATACACTAACATTCAGGATATTACAAAAAAATTCATAAATTAAAATTAATAAAACTGAACTGTGTGAATACAAGTGGATTAATTACTTTAGGGCTGATAGATTTCCTGGTCTAAATAATGTGAACAGTCATAAACCAGTTTTAAAAGAGAAAGAGAAACATAGTTATGTCTAGTTTTATATGTATTTTATAATTGTTAGTCTTGAGAGTGTTGTTATTATTATAGGACTGCTGCAATATAATTATATGTATTTTATATTGTATTTTATTCCTTAATTGGTCATGTGACAAGATGAATTGTAATGATTGGATGTTATTTTATTTTAAAAATGGCTGTTTCTAACATGAGTATATCTGCATTGACAAAGACATTTTTTGTTCGAAAGCTTTGCTGTGTTATTAAAGGTGTTTCTGTGGTTGGATTCTTGTTTTTTTAGTTTGATTTACCTACTAGTCCGTTGGATCCATTTGGCCACATCCAAAGTTATTTTGTGATTGTTGTGTGTGTTAGTTGCAGAAATGAGAAGCAGATGACCTTTCAAATAGCTCTACTGTTTCTTGAGAACAAGCAATGTTTGACACCACCATAACAGCATCTTATAAATAATGGTGTATTATAAAATTATTACATTATATTATAACAGTATAGCATTATAACATCATATAATACAACAGCTTTTTAACATTATGACATATTATAAATATTTGACATTGTAATATATTATAACACTATATTATTATATTATATTATATTATAATAGCATATTATAACATTACTGCATTATATCAATAATCTAGTTTCTACACATAATCTTCAATCTACAACTGTCTCTCTCATTTCCTTATTGCTACACCAGTGGCAATCTGTTAGAATCTAATGGCTTATTGAAAATGAGAAGGCATAGAGCCATCATTCACATGTAGATAAATGCAGATGTTTATCTTCTTGACATCTACCTAATGGTATACCAGCTGAAGACCACGGATACATGGAGTAAACCAGGTAAATCAGGTTTTGTCATGCCCTGAGTCAGTGGGCACATGGCCAGAACATCTGTTGGCATCACAAGATGCAGACAGGGGGTGGCAATCATCTGTCCTCTGCTTTTATTTTCACTACCATGAATGCTTGCTGGTCTAAGTCAAAAACAATATAATTTAATTGAAAAACTGATGCCAAAATGTAATTTCTCCCTAACCATACATCCATCTCTATCTGATTATTTTCTGACACCAGACATACTCAGAAAATCTCATACTGTTTTCTCAGTCATTGGGTAAGAGTCAGGGGTAGTGCAGTTGACTTATTCATGAATTGAGGGAGAGGCATTTTTGGCTGTGGCGGTACAGCGGTTAGCATTGTCGCCTCACAGCAAGAGGTCCTCCATTTCAATTCTCAGCTAGAGCGTCATCTGTGTGAAGTCTGCATGTCGAGTGACATTTAAAGACATGCAGGTAGGTGCATGTGTGAATGGGTGTGCCTTCTTTGAAGGCTGGGCATCGGGCTGACACCTCAGCACCGTAAAAATCCACTGCCAATCATTAGCGGACCAGAGTTCCACTGTGGTGACCCCTAACCGGGAAAAGCCGAAAGACATTAGTTTTAGGGAAGAGACATTTTTCTTGTGTGCCCTATCCTTGATTTTCCAACCTCTGAATTTTGCCCTTGTCACAATGTGCAAGGTTCCTGGTGCCCAAGAAGCATACACACTTCTGTGCCGAGTCAAGATACTGCAGTGGCCAGCTCATACATTCTTCTGATGTGTGTTGATGCTTTCCCAGTCATTAACAGAAGCGGCTGCAGAGTTAGTATTTCTCCATCTCAAAAGGTGGCAAACCACCTCCTACTACTTGTTCCCTTCTACATTTGTTCCTGAAAATGGTCCTCTATCCACTGTTCTGACAGCATAGCAATATCATCTATGACCTGCCCCATTCCTTAACTGGTCCCTAAGTCTTCGTAAACCTAAAGAATAAGGGAGATCTACAGATGTCAGTTCTCTCCTGTTTCTTTTTTTTTTTTGTCTTATTCCTCCAGCTGGTGGTAGCAAGATTTATTTGGTTCCCTGTTAGAAGACCAAAGATGCATTCTTTCGAATGCATCTTGGTCAAACTCAAAAGATTGCAATGGCAAAAGATCAAAGCGGCTTTTAAGCAAATTCTTTCCCTGGGAAATAATTCGCTAGGCCGCTTCATTACTTTGCCATTTTTGGCACTGTAGTGCAGTCTTGGAGTTGGTATATTTAAGTAGGGGTGCAGCCCCCCTACATCGGGGTATGTTAATGTTAATGCAATGTTTAAAGTGTTTTATTTATTTAGGGGTTTTTTTGTTGTTGAAACAGCGATTTTTTTTCCCTAGGAAAAAAATCGCTGTTCTGACAGTTTGAAATTGTAAGCTTTCGCTTACATAGGGTCAGTTAATCACCATTCGCTTTTTTAAACATTCATTGATCTAATATTGACCTGATTTATTTATGATCCCTCTTATATAGTCTCTTCACTTAGAAGTATTGATATTTGTCACTATATGAGCAATGTAAGCTATTTCTCATAGGATCATAGTATCATAGGAGGTTACTAGGCTATCAACCTGGAGGTCCTTTCAAGCCTAGCAGTTTCATCCCAATGTAATATCATAGATACTCTAGTCAGTACCCAGGATGGTATTTATTAATGACTGCCCATGTCCAGGAAGGTTGTGGGCACTATCTCTGGTAAGAATTAATGGTGCCCCTTCCACTCATCCAGGTTCCTTTTGAACAGTGTCATCGAGGTGCCTTGCTTCACATGAATTTGCAGCCTATTCCAAAAATGCATCAGTCACGGGAGACAAATCTGTCCATCCAGCATGTCCTATTCAAGTTGCAGGACATATTTAGGTCCCTGGAATGGGTGGCTCTAGTCACTTTTGATTTACAGATGTGCAGCAAATTCATTAGATATGGGTTGGAGATTGCTCTGTAAGCAAGCATAAGTCTCCCCTAATAAGTCTATATGATACTGAGTATAGAGACAGGGACTTTAGTTGATCTGTGTAAGGCACATGCTGGAGTCTCTTGATCTTCTTAGTTAGAAACCTCTGAGGTCTCTCCAACTGCTGCAGGTGCTTTCTATGGTACATGCCGATAGGGGCATTATACCCAATTATGGACCTGATTAATGACAATTATAGAGGGGTTATAACCTCCGTTGCTCTAGAGGTGATACCTTTGTTAATCAAGTGTGCTACAAAGAAAGCCTTCTTTACTACAGTAGACACATGGTGGTCAAAGTTAAAGTCGCAGTCTACTTGTGATCCCAGATCTCTTACCACTTCATAGATACTTAGGGTATTGTTGTTAATTTGATAGTGTGAAGGGACATTGTTTTTACTGAAGGGAATGATGATGCATTTCTTTGCATTCAGTTTGAGACCATGACTAAGACACTAGTCGTTGGTCTGTGTAAGACCCTCCTGAAGTCTACTGACATAATTTGGGAATTCAATAATTACATCCAGCTTGCAGTTGTCTGCAGACTTGGTCAGCCACAGTTCCTTAATTTTGGTCTGAACTTCTGAGTAGTATATACCAATCAATAGGGGGTTCCCAGCACTGACCTTCTGGCACCTCACTGGTGACAGGTCTACTAGTTGATGTGGAGTCACCCACTTTGATAGTGTGTGACTGATTTGTGAGCCATTTGGCAGCCCATCTTACAACAAAGGGGTTTACATTTAGTTTGCTAAGTTTATCGGTAATGCCTAAGTGTGGGATTGTGTCAAAGGCCTTTTCTAAGTTGAGGTATGCCGTGTGCACAGATTTGCCCTTTTCAATGGCCCTGGTCACATTTTCAAAGAAATCCACCTCTAACACATCCTTGACATATGGAAATGTTCTTTGTAGAAGTTTAACAGACAGGATCTCCCCTTCACAAAGCCGAATTGGGTCAGATCCAGGGTTTGGAGGTTGCCTATGTCTTTATTTATGATGTCCATGATGATACGTTTCATGGTTTGTCAGATGATTGTGGTCAGACTTATGGGTCTATAATTCACTGAGTCTATTGCTAAGCCATGTTTATGGAAGGGAATGACTGTTGCCATTCTCCAATCTACAGGAACAAAGCCTGTGGTTATTCTGTGATTGAATAGGGTACTTAATGGTCATGCTAGTTCATGTTTTAGTTTGTTTAGAAGACAGCCTGGAATGCCGTCTGGTCCCATAGGTGCTGTGTTTTCTTGCCTTAAACAAGGCATTAATGACCTGCTCTTTGGATATGTAGGGTGGGGGGAGTTGGGGGCAAGGTTTGTGATAAGCTTGGAGGGGATACGGGAGTGAAATTTTTGCCAAATCTGTCTGCTAGCAGGTTTGCTATCTCTGTGGGATCAATGTGTGTGATACTGTTAATCACTAGTTCAGCACATGCTTAAGTCCTACCTTTTAAGTTATGTACATAGCTGCAAAAGGCATTATGATTATTCTTGACTGTGATTGCTAAGTTTTTCTCAAAGTTACCCATGGAGGATTTGACATGTTGTCTTATTTGCCTGTTTAGGTTGAGGAGGGTGCTTTACCATTGTTGGGGTCTCCACTTAGTTTTCTTAGACAGCAATTTTCTGCATTTGTTGTAAAGTTTGTTGATGCTGGATGTCCATCAGGGTGGCTTTTTTTTTTAATTTAAGCTCGGACTTTTATTCTCTCTGGAACAGCTGAGTCTATACATTCATACAAGTGATTGCACAGGGCTTTAGTCTAAGCTTTGATGTAGTTACTACTTCCAGCTGGGGGTGGGGCTTGGAATGCATTTATACCTTCCCCTAGGAGGGTATAGTCTGCGTTGGTGAAGTTTTTTAGTCTGACTTCACCATTTGTGAGTTCTGGTGTTAGTGCTAGTTTGAAAGTGACTGGTTTGTGGTCAGATTTAACTAATGAGGGCACCACAGTTGTGGTAGTGCATCTGTTTGTCATGTTAATGAGGTCCAGATCTAGTATGTTTTTCCTCTTGTTGGGGTTTGAACAATTTGTTCCAAGTGGTTTGAGTTAACAAAGTCAAGGAATTTTGCACTAGTGAGTTAGGGCTAAAGTAGGTTTCCCAGTTGATGGTGGGATAATTGAAATCCCTCATGACCAGAGTGTTTGGCAATAACTGGATTGACTCCAGTTTGGTCAAGTATGCCTCATGCGCATCATGATCCATGGAGGGGAAATCTATAACTAGTTATGAATTGAATGCGGGTCTTACCCACATTAATCTGAACTTGGAGTAACTCCATGCAGCTGTCCAGTCAAACTAGTTGGGAGGTGAATTTATATCTGGTATAGCTAGAAAAACTGCCTCCTTTGGTTCTCATAAGTTCATTTTGTGGTCTGAAGGGGTGGAAGGCATTCTAGCCTTGCAAGGCTGGGGTAGTCTCTAAGGCCTTGAACCAGGTTTCTGTGACTGCACCGACATCTACATCCTCCAGTGATAGAAGTGCTTCCAGGGTGTGCAGTTTTTGGTTTAATCTCCTAGCATTTAGCAGCATAACCCTTATTTTGTTATGGTTGGCAATTTTCATGTCGGCAATTTTGTTTCTGAGACCTTGCCTAAATAAGGCACTATAGGAGAAGCAAAAGACTTTGTCAGTAGCCGAAAGCCTAGTGGTGCCAGTGAAAACTGTCTCTGTCAAAGCAACGAGGTTTGTCAGCCATGTCATCCCAGACTGACAGAAACCAGATCCCCTTTGAATGACACCAAAAACTAAGCCACTTATTGAAATTGATAATGTTTTGTTTATACTGTGGCATCATTCTAGGTTAAGGTAATATGCTTCTCAAAGCTAGGGACATACCTGCCTGAGACACATACACAGAATGCTCAATCATGTCTCTCATCATATAGTCCAATGAGGTGCATCTCAGGTCATTCATTCCAACATGAGCTATGATAGAGTCATAATGATACTTGTTGCCAAGAGAAATGAGTGCATGCATATGTTATGTGCCAGCCCCTAGACACTCTATGAATATTTCAGCATCCCCAGCCATTTTCAAATTATAGGATCACATAGGACTGTAAACCTGCTTTTAACAGTAATGTTGATATCTTCAAATGTACTGTGAACCAGGATGATAAGACATTTAATCAAAAATACTGGTGGTCAGGACACAGGTTTCCATGAACATCCAACAAACAACCACACAATGGTCCACTGCCCATTTCAAAGCACATCTACAATATATGAGCAAGGAGTCCAGCACAGAAAACTGTTATCCAGATTCAAATCCTGAGTTTAAAAAAAAAGGGCAGAGAAGGCCGTGGATTGGATTAGACAAAAACCGGTTAAGGGATGTTTTCTTCTAAACAAATAAAACAAAGACCTCTTTCTGGGTATGTGACAGGTGAATAGTGACTACTTATTTACAGGTAGCATCAGTAAGCATACAGCTGATGGAGCAAGTGCAATATAATCACATATGTACTACTTGTTCCCAAACTACGAAAAAAATCAGCTTAGAAATTTATAATTTATTCATCTTTCTAATCTAGTATACAAGTGCATCTTTCTTTCTCTGCTTCATATGCCTCTCTCTCCTAATAAACATACCTAAATGGTCTTTAGTCTGCTCCTGATACCCTTACCTGTAAGGTATCAGGTTCAGGAGAATACATTTCTCTGACCCATCTCCTGCTCATTAGAACGTTTCTTGTAATGCAGTGGTCAGAGGTTGATATAGTGTCCCAGGTTAATAAAACTTAAAAGACTGTGAAAAAGACTGCTTTATTTTCCTAAATTTGTTATTTTCTTCAGTTTAATTTGATTTTATATTATATCTGTAGATGTTCTTCATATTGATCATTGCTGCAGTAGCCTTAGCTACATAGGTTATATCCTGCCAAGGATATAACAGCCAACCAGCTTCCAAAGCTTCAGGGCACCTTCCACACACCCAAACTGTCAAGCAGCTCAACCTGAGCTGACTAACATGCAAGTTTGGGTGCAAAGCCCTTCAGTGCTTTCCTGCCATCAGAGAACTCAGAGTCTTGCGAGGATCAACGTTCAGTTTGTAATTTCCTTAGCTGGACAGATAAGGTCCCTTTGGGGAAAAAAATTCATTTTCTTATTTTTTTTACTGATTTTTATTGTTTTCCTCTTCAAGAAAGTTATTTTAAAGATATTAGTGTTACATTTTAGACTATAATGTACTTTTAAACGGAGCACTATTTTTTTCTGTCAGCACTCAGTCTATCTGGCTCAAAATTCCCACCAGTTCTGGCAAAAGACATATTTACATATTTTCATATTAAGTCCTTTAGTCTGTAAACCAGCTGCACATCTCTAAATACAACATACTCCTAAACCATAGTTCCATTTTATTACAGCCTGCATATCAACGGTAGAATATTGGAAACAAAGAAGTCCAAATTTCCTTAAATGTATCAACTACTTTTTATCTCAAAGATACTGGTATGTGGTTCCAAGGACGCTATGCATTCATTAAATTATAATATCCCCAGCCTTCTGTTTTGAAAAGATGCCCTCTGCTGTGTACCCCAGTCTTGTTTAGTGCACTAAACTGTCACTCACACAGATTACTGCTCAAAGCAAAACAAAGATATGCTAATATTCTTATTCATATTAATGCAGTGCTCTCTTCAAGGCTTAATAGTGAATTTTATGCTACTTTTTTATGACCTTTGATTTAATCAGGAGCAGTAGAATATTTTTGTGTCTACCTGGGCTTGTTACTTGTCACATCTTTTTGAGTTTTAAGCTAGTTGCAGTGTGAGATGTCTGCTAAACTGTATATAAATTGTGTGTTAATGGTACATGTGCCACTTTATATCTCTGTTGTTTCTTAGAATGGATTATCAAATTATCATCCTGTCTGGGTGAGCAAATATTGTTACAATTATTGTCAAACACAATAACATCTATCTAACAAAGCTATTATATACCTCTTCCAAATGGGTTCTCATTCTACTGCCTTTCTTTTAAGATGCGAGCCTCTCTCATTGCCTGCCATACATCCAATAAGACATAATTTAAAAAATGCTGATATACAGCAAACTGGATCATTATTAACAGTGTGAGTAAATTACATGGTTTTTATACCTAAGGCTTTCTCATACAGTATGTGAGCTGCCTTTCACAAATGGAAACATAATTAAATATGGTAATTCAGAGAAAAGAATTCCCTTATTATTAATTCCAGAAGTGCTACAGCCTATAATGTTGTGCATGCGGTTCAAAGACCCCTTCACCACAAGGGAGA
Organism: Protopterus annectens; assembly: GCF_019279795.1. NCBI lineage: Eukaryota > Metazoa > Chordata > Ceratodontiformes > Protopteridae > Protopterus > Protopterus annectens. The sequence goes on along the minus strand of NC_056737.1, from coordinate 206,685,994 downwards.
GACACCATGTTTGTTGAGTACTAATGGAACACTAGATGGGTTTATTTGTCAACTAGATGCATATGCATAACTTCTTTTCACTTGTCAATATTCAGACTTGTACATGCATGAAGCTCTACCCCGGGTATATACCTGGGGTTCATTAACAATTGTGTAGGCTTTGCTTGAAGCCTACATGATTACAATACATTAGCATGACAAGCAACACCACTCACAGAATATGCATGTTGCTCATCATGTTTTCAGACTTACAGGCACTGTTTTGTGGCTCATGGCAGTGTTGGTGGCCATGAAGTGGTGCTGAGAAGCACAAACCACAATGTAAACAAAACTGCTTGCCTGGAGGCAAACCTATTATATGAGCACATGCAAACAGATAATATGAAGGGTAAGTTGATTACAAGACGTGAGATGCAGTGGACATTAAATGGACATAATGTACACAGAATTCAATGTCAATAGTGCAATGATAAGCACGGGGCAGGATAAATGAAGAAAATGTACTTAGTTAATGCAGTCAAATGTGATTATGTCACAAAGAAATGTTTTAAACAGAAATACTTCCATTTTGATGTAACAATAATTAATCCTGCTCCCAATGTATTACCTATATAACTAAAAAATGGGGATGCTAACAATGGATGTGAGAGGGACACTATTCAACACAGTAACAAAGGGGAGTAAATGTAATATGAGTGTTGATAACATGCTGAGTTGATGTAATAGTTAGCAAGGACGGTGGATACATTAGGGGCTATTCATATAGACTGCAGTTATTAAATACAATATGTATATGTGTGATAACTGACAGCAGTGCTATATTCTCCACTTCGTCATGTATAAACAAGAAGAATATTCTCCACTTCATCATGTATAAATAAGAAGAAATGAGCGCTGCAGCTCTTGTGTCGTGTACATAAGAAAGGGACATGTTTTACCATTTCTTAATCATAGACATGGTATATATTTATTATTTGTTTACCGGGAAAGTCTGACTTGGAACAAAGCCAATTTTCAGCAGAGGCCCGGGGAGAAACACTCCAGATGCATATCTTTGAAGTATGGGAGGAAACTGGAGCACCTGGAAAAAACTCACACAAACACAGGGAGGGCATTCAGACTCTGCAGAGAAGGCACCCTAGCCGAGAATCAAATCAAAGAACCTCTTTCTGTGAGGCAACAAGACTACTGCTGCACCACTGCATCATCCGCATTTTTAAGTAAGAATCAGTATTACTTGAGACATGTATTAAACAGGCATTTGTTTCATAAATGTGTACATACCAAACAGTAATATAGTAACACTCAAAATACACAAGTGTCACATGACAACTGAGATCTGATGACACAGCAGTAGTTCAAGGTCTCCATTTGTGAATGGAGCACATCTACTACATGATTATACTGGGCATGCTCACAAGCAAATTACATTGAATACTGCCATAACAGCATAAAAACAACACAAAGTCATCCTGTCATATAAAGCTGTACAGTGTGAAGAAAACAATTACAATCATACATAAATGTTTGGAGGAAGTCATGCAGTACAGTGCATTCTCATTTGGAAATTAACTAATACCAGTGAACAATCAGTGACATAAGCAACATTTGCATCTTGCCAGACTTGAACACATACCAGGACAGATATATGAAAAATGTGTATCAACCTGTGATGGCAGAGAAATAGACATACCCCTGGATTCATGAATCCTCTGTGTAAGACTAACTAAGTCTTACTTGGAGGCTACAGTTGAACGGTATGACGTCAGCATGCCATGAATATTCATGAGGGCACGCTGACTCAACCGCAAGTCTAACATGGACCATGTAGGAAATCAGGGGGCATGTCCGACTGCCGAGCAGTCTAAATGTCCACACCCCTGCAAGGGTTCGAAAATAAAAATGTAAACACAGAAGAGTGAAAACGCTCAAATGTCCATGCACCCAACACCACACTCCCTGACATTATAAACCCCCATCACAGTTATAAAAAGTAAAACATTAATTTTATTTTTTTTATATTCCCGAAATAGCTGCCCATATTTGCGCATGTGTGCACGGGTGTGCCCATTGCTTAGCTGCAGTTAGCAATCCCGACATGGAAGAGCATAAGAAAGAATGTTTATGCAAATCACACCAAATAGCAATAGCATAATGGTAGAGCGTTCGCACAAAGAGGAGGCATTCACGGTTCGAGTTCCACCACTACCCTTCCTATTTATGTTTTAAATCAGTATATGAAATAATACCTGACATATATGATTAAAATATTACTAAAAAGCAGTGAAATGGCCTATGTATCAGTGAACAAAATATGTATTTTTAAAGGATCCTGATATATAATTGCCTGCAGTTAAGCAGCACTTTACCCAGCACAATATAGGTGCCCGTAGTTTGACAGTGCTTTACTCAGCTCAGTATAGGTGCCCATAGTTCGGCAGCGCATTACCCAGCGCAATAGAGTTGCCCATAGTTAAATAGCGCTTTACCCAGTGCAATCAGTTTGCGCGGACATGTGCACCGCGCCAACCAGCGCACCGTAGGGTAACATGGAGCAACGTAGAGCAAAGCTACTTAAACACAGCCATACCCCCTAGCCTGTCTGGACAGTATTAAAATAAAATGAATGACAAGGTTCAAACCCAGGACTCTGTGCACCATAATCAAAGTACTGAACCACTAAGCCATGACAGCTTAGGAGAAACAGCCACTGTTAACATACATATACTTAGAAATGGTAGATTAACCATTATTAAGCAGGTCTGCAGTCAGCCGAGAATTTTCAGAAACGGCCAATAACAAAAAAGTGTGGGAAATGCGGCATATTTAAGCCCCATAGGCAGGACTACTCACCATAACTGATTGTGGCTCACATCTGCAGTTAGAATGGCTGGTGCTGGAGAGGGTACATGCTTCCGAGCACAACGCTAGGGCATCGAGGAGTCGAAATACATGGTTTGGCTCCATGTCCACTGAAAGAGCGTGAACTGAGACTTTATTATAGGAAAAAGAGTAGAAGTAAATCGTATAATTTAACATATTCTGAGTATGTAGCCATGAAAAAATTGCAAGGATATGATGATATAGTAATAAAGCAGGCTGACAAAGGGGGAGCAGTGGTAATAATGGAAAAGGGTGCTTATATGATGAATTTTAAAAATGTTTTGAATGAAACATGTACTTAATTTCTTTTAGTGAAGTTCAGAGACATATAACTGAGGTGAATATGACAATATATGAACTACAACTCAGTAATGATATAAATATAGATTTGTTTAATTATTTAAGTGTGCCATGTCCCAGGATACCACAGATTTATGGTATCCCTAAGATACATAAATGTTTGGTGGATCCGCCACGGAGACCTATAGTCTCAGGGGGTGGATGGGTGACCGAGCCTATTTCTAAATATTTACAAACAGTGTTAGGAAGGTACTTAGGAGGATGCTCCACAGTATTGAAGGATACTAATAACTTTCTACGTGATTTATATTACTGGCAACTAAACCATGGAGGAGAAATTATATTATGGTATCTTTGGACGTTACTTCATTATTTATTGTTATCCCTAATGAATATGGACTCAATGCTATTCATGATTTCTTGAATAATGAAGTTAAAATGTATGGTAGGGAGATTGAAAATATTTGTACCCTACTTGAGACAGTGCTAACGAATAACATTTTTATATTTAATAAAGAATCATATTTACAGCTTACAGGTGTAGCAATGGGCACTCCCATAGTTAACACCTATGCTAATTTGGTACTATATGAGTGGGAAAAACGCATTATACTTAATGATGTGAATGGAATGAATGAGAATGTTAGATTCTACAAGAGGTTTGTTGACGATTGTTTTATAATTTGGAGTGGTTCTCTATCAGATTTAAATAGTCATGTGCAATACCTTAATGACTCTACTGAGTTTCTGAGGTTTAAAATGGTAGCGTCAGATCAGTGTATAAACTATTTGGATGTACATTTATATAGGAATGAGAATAGACTGGAGTCCATAATATATACAAAAGAGGTAGATGCCTCTAGATACATTAATAGGGACAGTATGCATGCGCCACATACATTCAAAGGGGTATTGAAAGCGCAATTAATAAGAACAAGTAAATTGAATACCATATATAGTAATTTTAAGGAACAAGCTATGGTAATGATTCAAGAATTTGAAAGGAATGGTTACCCGAGATATATTATAGACAGTGTCTATGAGGACGTACTAAGGGGAAGAGAGAGTAAGTATAAACCAGTTTTTAGTGGAGGAGTAGAGAGTTATGGGACATTGACACATGGGGATAATAAAGTAGTAAGATACCTCACTACATATAATCTTAATACGAGTAATGTACAAGATATAATTGAGAGAAACTGGCCTATCTTAATGGCTATGCCTGAGATAAGATCAATAGTAGGTGAAAGACCAAGTTATGCTTATAGGAATTCGGAGACCCTAGAACAAAAGCTTTGTTATAAAGATTTTAAAGAAAAGAACAAATACACACAAAAAGGGACTGGGACAAGAAAATGTTATAACTGTACTTGCTGCAATGATTTGTATGAGGGTGATAGTACTTATATACATCCAATGAGTGGAGAAATTTTCACCCTGGAAGCTTTGGCAAGCTGTAATGTAACCCAAGTGGTCTACCTAGCTACGTGTGTGGTATGCACATCATTTTGTGTGGATAAGACCACCAGAAAATTAAGGGAGAGGATCATAGAGCATAAGTCAGATGTAAGAAGGAAGGCATCAACAAATGCGTTGAGCAAACATATCATTGACGAGGATGAAAGGCATAGATTTAAATTTAGAGTTATATGTACAATAAAGATGGGTGTGAGGAAAGGTGATATGAATAATGTGTTAGAATTAAAAGAATTTGAATGGATTATTAGACTTCAGGCTGATATGAGTCCAGGTTTGAATAATGCGGTTAGTTTAAAGCCTGTCTTAATGAAAAAGCGGAGAGAGAAAGTTTAATTCTAATTTTATAAATGAGCAGTAACTGATTTTATGATGAATTATAAATTTGTATTTGAATATATATGCATGTAGGGTATTTTGTTATATTGTAGAAATATATGTGAATTATTTTATATAGTTTAATATGTTTTTAGATGTCCTAAATATTTTACATCTATTATACTTTTAGATAGTAAAATATTTCTTTAAAATTTAATTAGCGGTTAGAATGATAGGCTGGCTGAAGCATGTGGTTTAATTACATCTCCTTTTTAAATGATGAGAAAACACAGTAACTATGTACTGATGAAGGGTGTGGACCCGAAAGCTTTACAATAAAGTGTTTGGTGTGTCAAGTGTTCGTGGTTGTTCGATATATTTTTGAAGCAGTATCACCAGTGTTGTGACTTTCTTTCATATAAAATAAGTGAGCACGCCTGAAAAAGAGTGTTCTAACCTATTAATAAAGGTATAATATGTTCTGAGTATGTCTTCCATATGCACTGTAATATCAAATAAAGGAGAGACCCTGTGGAAAAGTGTGTAATGTAATTAATAAAGGTATAAAACCTGGAGTGTGTCTGTGTCACTTACTTTGAAATGTTGTTGTACCCTTGCATTATACAAATAGTACTGTTTTAATAACTGCTGGCAACCCACAGTTGGGCAGTCCCATCTAAAGTGGGTGATGGAAGTGCTAGTATCTGTGAAGTATATATACAGTCCTCAACAGTCAGTGACTGGCTGGCATGCATAAGTAAATCTTGCACATGAGTAGCTTGTTAATTTGTTCCCCAGAAATGTGAGTGTGCTACAAGAAATGCAGGGTTATGTACAAACTGAACTGAAAATGTCATGTGAACACATCCAGATATGTAGATAAAGAAATATAAATAAAAGCAAGAAATATGTACCAGTAACATCTGCATCTTGGACAGTTAGTATGTCAGATATAGGACAGGTATATAATGAACTAGCCAAACCTATTACACAACCTAAAGCATGTTGGTAAGTGTAATAATACATGTAGGGGATATACACCTGCAGTCACTAGGAATGTAGTGTAGACTAAAAGTACTTATAAGATGTTAATTGAGGTTTCTTTCTACACCCTACTGTATGTGCATAAACCATGCAATTCCACACCTCAATGGGTATGTGTAATCTCAAACATTTGTTGGGACATATGTCCTATTGTTCCATAAATATCTGCATTCACTTTGATGCATGTGCCCTGTTCAAACACCACAATCATGGTGGCCAGTTGCTACCAATCATCCCTGCATGCTGCTGGAACGTCCACTGTCGTTCAATATATGCATGTGTTATGCTTGCTGTTCAACTGTTGGAAGCTTGGTGTGTTGGGTTAATGGGATTATTACTACATGCTGTTACAACTAATCTTGAATGCTGTTGTTTATGTTGTAATTAAACACACCTAATCACATAACGTATGGAAAGGCCGGTCCCAGCGGACCCACCTGTCCCTCCTCAGCTGGCGAGTGCACCTGGCACCAGCAGGTCCAGTGCCCAGCCCGGGCTCCCCTCCTCCGTTGGTCCTGCGCCACCTTCTGGTGGAAGTGCTGCAGGGGATGGGGCTCACCCTCCATGCAAGCATGGGCGGAGAAGGGCCACCTGTCACCCTTCGAAGGGTCCGGGTTGTGATGTGTAGGGAGATCCAGCATTCAGTCGCTGATCCCCTATGCCAGCTCAAGGCGAGAGTGGTGCATCTAACGGGTGAGCCTGCCCATCCTATGCAGCCCCCTGCACAGCCACCCTCGGGGCTGTGAAGGTGCAGTGGAGACTGCTCCTGGGTGGGGATCTCAGTTCCACTGTTACCATCTGTGGGCTCATGGACTTGCGATTTCCAAACATCCATCCCTGTCAATTGTGTTCACGCACCCCATGTATGTGTCTTGTTTGTCTTGTCTGTTTACCTCCCCAACCTACCTCCCCAAACATACCTACTTCCTCTACCTCACTTTCCACTCTCACCTGAAAAAAAAGGGCAATCTGTACCCACAAAAAAATTACGCCCCATACATAGCTGCCCATTTTGCACACATGTCCGCTGGACATGTAAACTGATAATTATAATTGGCAGTACAACATACTTTGTTGTCTTCACCCCTCTCCCAGGGGTGGAAGGTTTCAAATTTCACTCCAAATTTATTGCATATGCACAGCTGTTGCTGGTAAAGAAATGGGCAGCTATGGACCTTCCCTACACCAGTCCTGCACATCCCAAGCTTCTTTACTTACTGTCTGTACCTCTTTGTGCCCCCTTTTTCACCACTTTCCTATCTCCTCATTTTCTTTTCTTTCAAAAAAATTAGCATGGGGGTTAGCGGGAGTAAGCACTTTTAAGCAGTAGTTAGCAGGTTTAAGCGAGTGTGCGCATGTGTGCACTTAGCTACGTGTTGCACAAACCCACGCAGACTCGCTTACAACTGCTTAAAAGTGCCTTAGTCACTCTATGTCAGGGCCCTTGTTCTGCTCAGCAGCAAAAGAAAAAAACTCTGCCAGTCTCGAACCCCAGACCATTGACACAATAGACTGTATGAATTACCAATAAGCCACAGCAGACATACAAATAACTTGGTGCTAAAATAAATATATCATGCATTACAATTAGGGAATGTAAATGGAAATTAGGAATGGCATAACACAAATCCTGTTCTGTGGGTCTTTACCAGCAGTTGTGGAATTGCATGACATGACTGTGAAAAGAGAACCAGCCATTCTAGCAGGGAATAATGTTACAGTAGCACCTTACAAACACCAGACAGTATCAGACCAGGATAAACACTGGCAAAGTTGAATAGGGCAGAGGCCAGACTCCCCAACTGTGACTGCTTTATGGGGATGTCCCTGATTCGTAAACAAATGTTAGCTGTGCCCCTCTGAATCACTCTGAAAAGTACTAACATTAGGCAGAAAAGTGGGGAATCACACTTAATGAATTATGTCAATAGGTGAGAGTAGACACTGCTTGCACGTCAGAAAAGGTGTAGTAATACATATGCTCTGATTCCCAAGAAAGTCTCAACTGAAATATGTCTGTAATATATTACAGGTGTATCTCACTTATATGTACCTTTCACTGAGGCTGTTCAAATATGTACCTGAGAGTATCTGAGGCCTGGCAGAGGCAGAAACACACAGGCAGATCAGCATTCCTGCTGTTACACACTCTGCAAATAGCTTTGGAAGGAGTTCCACAAGCATGCCCTTATGTAGGAGAACAACACAGAAATATCACAGGATATAGCCATGTACTGCTAGCAACCAACTGTGACAATGCCATTGTGCCAGTGCTGAAAAGACTGGTGTGGTGCACAGACAAAGAATAATAGGCTAACCTCTAGCTACCATCTGGATATGTCCGCAGGTGGGAGCTACACAGACAGACTACTTGCCTTGATAGACTAACAGGTACACAGCAACCCTGTATGTTCAGCAAGATAAACCTCACATGATAATAAAAAAATGCTCTTTGTAGTTCTGCACCCCTATCCAAAGGTACGACATACCTGTGTATTCAGGCAAAACCAAGGGTGTATGTAGGCATACTTAGTACTGAAATATGTCCAGTTGTCTTGAGCAGCCTGTGCTAATGTCAACACAAACAAACCACAAACTGTTCAGAAGTGAGTAACTTAATAATTACAGTATAGCAGTTCACAAACAGTGCATGTGCCACAGGAATACATTGCAATAACTACATTTGTATGGCAGTTAATTGTCTAATTCAGAAAGACAGTAGATACTCCCATGTATCCTATGTTAGCATTTGGAGGGGTGAGTAAATGTCTACACTGAGAAGTGTGTACTGGAAGCAGCAACATTCAGGTTTGAGTACAACATGCATATCACTGGCTACAACCCTAGCTTCAGATAAGAGACATATACCAACCTTCTGAATGACACAACGGTGTCCAGAGAAAACAAACATGGACCCCACCTTGGAAAGCTGAAAGGGCTATGCCTACCTCACCTAGCATTTTATAGCAGTGGGCTGCAATCACAGTGAGTACTGCAATTACCACACAGCAGGCTGCATGCAATTACTTAATGGTGGGCACCAATTGGTGCAGAGGCTGTCACATGCACATGTGCAGATACCTAGAAAAGCAGGCTGTACCTGCTGTCCACACATGCAATAATATCATTGCAGGAACAGAGAGACAGAGAGCGAGAGAGAGACAGAGACACAGACAGAGATACAGACAAAAGAGACAGAAACAGAAACAGACAGAGAAAACCCAAACAAAACAACCAAAACAAACAAAAAAATAAAATAAAATAAACAACAAAACAGTAACAACAGATGGAGCAGAAAAATACAAAGGTAAGGTATGTAACTCATATGTATGTGCCAGCATGTAGTAGATGTTCCTGAAGAGTACTCTACACACTGTAAATCATCCATATGTGGCAGCAGTACTTATCTATCTGTATCTGCACATGTGCATAGGGCAAGGGACATACTGCAACTGTTAGTGAAGGACGGACACATATATGTTGTTGAAGGCTGTTATGTGCATATATCTATGTATGTCGTATTGTGTGGCATAGAAAACAGCATGCAGTGCTGATATATGTCATGTGGTGGTTAAACACTGTGGGACCGATTTGTCAGATCTGTTGTGTTACAGCCAGTCAACATTGTGCAATATAATCACATAACTGTACATCTCACAACTGTTGCATACGTGATATCCCCACCATGAAAGGTGGACTGTACATGTGCCTATATGTACATCTTTATGTACAGCAGTGGATGTGTACATGTATGTGTATATATATATATATATATATATATATATATATATATACACACACACACACACACACACACACACACATATATATATATATATATATATATATATATATATATAGAGAGAGAGAGAGAGACACGGGGTCATATGTACCACAACAGGTGTGTGGTGACCAAGGCATGGACTGTAGACAAGTGTCGATACTGCTGTGCCATCCCTCCTTTCCAAAACACTGTACCTATTAACTACCACATAGGTAGAAATCTACCTAACACTGACGGTGTGATAATGGAACATGGGACACAGGTGGACAGTAGCCTCCCCTCTGAAAAAGACAGTGCCACACTAGACTTGTAATCTGTCTATGTGGTATGTGTCATCACAACAGGTGTGTCATCTAGGGAAATATAGATCAGTGTTCCCCTCTACTCATCACAATGCCCCGTGTGCTATGTACCACACATGACAACTACAGCAAGTGGAAAGGCCACAGACATACCTCACAAAGGGTAATACTGGCCTCAAACAGATGCCCTATGCAGACTGACTCACAAAACCACAGCTAGACTGTATTGCATACCGCCCACACAGAGGTGACCTCTGCCGGACATACAGAGGTATGTCACACCCATAGCTGTGTGACAACCACCATGGCAACATATCATAATCCCTCCAGGCTACACGCTCTATGGCCCTAAACCTCGTCAGCTCACTAAACAGCACATGCTGGAGGGATAGGTTCCTATCTCAGAGATATGCCATACTCTGGAATAAACCACCTAGCAATAGCAAACAAGGCTCCTCATTAGCAGTTGTCATAAATACCCCTGATGATTGTTTGGGAGATAGGTAATACACCCCGGGAATCACCTCTGTGGTTCTGGTTGACCAGGGCAAGTGAAATCAAAGTACATGTGTGGCAAAGGCCAGGGTAGCATATGGCTAGGCTGCTGTAGGCCCTAGGGCCAATAGCATATTACCTCCTGAAGATACTATGTACTCACACATGTACTCAATGCAATACCTGCTATGTGAGGTTGAATGAGTGTAACGCTGAATGTGTGCAAGGTCTGTAAAGGTGTGATAGCTTAGTGTGAAGTTATATCTGACATGGTAGTGTCTGTCCTAGCTGTGAGGCCGGCAAATGATATGTATGTTATTGCTAGGCAAACATAGTAGTATGGCATACGTTGTGACATAGTTCCTTGTTGATGACTGCGGTTTCCCATTGTAGGCTAAAGCAATACATGTATGCTTAGTGAGTGGTACTGCTGGTGAATCCAACTCCCATATAAACTGTAGTACTACCTGAAGCTGTAGGCCTAAACAGTACAGTATGGGGTATGTTCACATTGCTTGGAAACACTGTCTTGTGTGTTTCCTGTAGTCTGCACAGAGTACATACCTCAGGCATAAGGGTTTATAAGTAGTGGCACACAGTACTGTATGGTACACAGGTAAAGCTCATCTGTGTTGGCATACAGTGGTGTGTTGTATGTTTGTCTGATGTGTGTGTGATTATGCCTGTACCATGCCCACAATCATATGTGTGTTACAGGGTATACGTGTGTATCTAGCAACATATATACTCTGTTACAGCAGTATGCCACCTATATTAACAACTGTGCACATATGTTAGGCAGGGGTATGGCATCAACGACTAGGGTGGTTTACTGGTACTACTGTAACTGTACTTTACATTCATTGCAATGGATGACATCTTTGTTCGTGCATTAGCGTGATATATACCCCTGTGGTGAGGTTGTGCATTGTGTCACAAACAGTGTGCTGGGTACTGTTGTATAGTGGTTTGATATATAGAGTGTGCCAGGCACTGTTATTCAGTTGTGGCCTGAGAACCAATATGTGGTATTGAATGTGTGTATCCTCTGACAGACAAATGGATGATATATATGGCAGTGAAGTAATATCTGTGGTTAAGGGTGTAAAGGGTGCCACAGGACACGCTCACACATATTGTTTATTTCTCTTTCAGGCTGATGGCCCACCAACAGAATCCTTGTTACACAGCAGCGGAGGAAGAGGTAATCCATGACAGCCTGGTGCAGCACTACTCACTGCTGTTTTCCAGAAGCAACCAGCACCAGCATGAGCAGACTGCACTGTAGCAAGATCTTGTTTGTCGAGTAAATAACACAGGCATGCATAACTGGACATATGAGCAGGTACGCCATCACTGCAGTGATTTAATTAGACATGTTCGGTGGTGTGCATCTGATATCCATAAGACAACAGCTTGCCACAGGTGGTGGGGTGGCCATACATCCCCCCCCCTCACCAGACTGGAGGAGCTGCTCCTAAGCATGGTGGCTCCTAGACAACAACAGCAACTGCCGCAGACATGTGTTGCCATGGAGGCCGGAGCCACCCAGCATGTTGACATGGAGCATGCAGGTAACATGCCCTATTTGTAGACTACAGTTACCTGTATTGTTAGATTATGTATACGTGAGATGTGTACTGTGTGTTTAGCAGTTGTGCTGCCTAGTGTTGTGCAATACTGATATTTGGAATATTATCTGTATACCTGTGACTGTCGACTGTTGTTCTACTGTAGTTTAGCAAACCCACACTAGCAATGCCACAGTTGTGGCCACTGACGAACGCTCTCAAATTCTTGTTGGTCCCTCTGGTGTGACAGCAGGGCAGATGATCCATGCTGGTGAGTGTGGTATAACTGCAATATTGGTAATGAAATGTGCATGTCATAGGTGAGGTGTAGGCCATGTACACATAACACACCTACGCATAATGCATGTTGTGCATGTTTGCTGTAAGATATTGCACAGCTCAGTAATGTTAGTAGCTGCCTCAATGACATGCAATACACAGAGCATCAGGCACACTTGTGGCAACACCGTACAGCACATTGGAAAGGCATAGTCACACAGATAACACATGCAGCCATGGTATGTATACCTGTGAGTGATGGTGCACAGGACATTGCAGAGCTGATAATACTTGCACAGCAATGTTGTGTCCATGTACACATTGTGTTCCAGGGTGTAGCCAATCACTGACCAACTACACATATGCATCAAAGCCATGTATACTGTTATTAACTAGGGCCTTCTACACTCGCACTGCATGGTCTTGAGAAACACATATTCTGCATGCTGACATGTGTGAGGTGACTGTTTGCCTTGTGATACTGTCACCCACCTTCACCCACTATTGAGTATGTGTTGGATTGCTGGCGTGTGTGTGTATCTGCTGTAGTGAGGAGTTTATTTGTGTGAATGTGTTCATGTGTTCATGTGTGCATGTGTGCATGTGTGCATGTGTTCATGTGTGCATGTGTGCATGTGTGTATGTGTGTATGTGTGTATGTGTGCATGTGTTCATGGGTGCATGTGTTCATGTGTTCATGTGTGCATGTGTTCATGTGTTCATGTGTTCATATGTGCATGTGTGCATGTGTTCATGTGTGCACGTGTTCTTGTGTGCTAACATCATGTACAGATTATAAAGTGTGTTTCCTGTCTTCCTCTCACAGGTGCTGAGGTTGGGTTGGCTGAATGCAGCAGGGAACCTGAAGTCACTGCCACAAATAGTAGAGATGATGAGACATGTATTGTGGCACAGGCAGGTTTAACAGGGTCTGTCATTGGTCCACCAATCGACAGTACACAGCTTTCCACCCCATCTATGTGCACACTCATACTGCCAATACATCCCTCATCACCAATGGCCTTAGCCGAGGGACAGCATGCAGTTGGCATTGACCAGGATAGTGTGGTATCCATGGCACTTGCATCCCCTCACAGCAGCCATACCCGGATTACTGGAACAGTACCACATAGGCGGATGTCCAGGGGTTCTCGTGGGAGCACCGCTGGTCATAATGCCTTTGGCAGACGTGCCCGCACAGGTCCTACAACCTCAAGTATGTTCCGGGCTGTAATGCAGGCACAGGCACGTATGGAATGGTACACCAGACAGGGACTAAGGGCTCAGAGGGCCCATTACACCGCTGTCAATGACAGCATCCGTGACCTTGCCAGTGCCATCTGGAATTACACCGAGGTCATTGATAGACGTTGGGGGGAGACATTAGATGCCCTCCACAATGTGTTTTCCATGAGCCAGGACCATGCGGGATGGTTGAGACGTCGACGCGGACGTATGCCAGCAACATCAATGGCTGGCAGTCATCGCGGACAGCCCACAGATCACAGCCGCTCCTGTAATGGCAGTACCAGCCCCAGCAATGCTGGGGCTGGCCTGTTGATTGACCATCCTAGTAGACCACGTGCATGTGGCTCTGGCCAGTCCCAGCAGGGACATGGGTCCACTTGACATACCTCTGACTCTGATGATAGTACCCAGTCAGGGTTGGTACCCGATACTGTCCGTAGCACCCCTGCCAGGCACAGGTACCATGTCCGTGGCCAGAGACAATGATCTGTACAGCCTGGCAGGTACAGTCTGTGGCTGTCCCACAACCTCCCATATATGGCAGCCACATGGTGGAGCTGTGTGCATACAGACACACACACACATTAACCAAACAACTAGGGCTCACACATACACACACACATTACATCAATATTGGCCCATGCTGTACTGTTGTCCCTCGCGCGCGCACACGCACACACACACACACACACACACACACACACACACACACACACACACACACACACACACACAAACACAAACATACATGTTGATTGGATGGGTCAATCTTGGGCTCTGGCAAACCAACAACACAAGCTGCGCATATGATGACACCTGTGCCACCTCCTGTCATCTGTAGCATTGATGCAGGAACAGGCTAACATGGTGCTGATGCACAGGGTGACATTATAGCAGTGTAGCAATATTAGCATGTTGTCAACAGGAAAGTGTAATGATATCCTTGTAGGTATATCTGAGCAGGCATGATGCATCAAAGCTATGACTGTCAATGTAGCATTGTTTACACCAGTGTTAAGTATGAGTATGTATTGTCCGCCCATGTGCCACATGGCTGAAGTGTATAGTGTTGCCAGCATGTGCCAGTGCGTGGACAGTACGCGTGTGATGTGTGCAGTACAGATTAGCAGGTGTGAACATGGTGGGTGCACACTGTCTGCATGTACGTGCATAGTGGACACATGGGACGTGTGACATACCCTGGTATTACACATTGTTAATGTCTCATAGTATCTCTCGATGGCCAGTATGCATTCTACAACAGATATGTTCTAACATGGGTACATGTCTGTGTATGACATGGTTTGACACTATGCTGTGGGTGATACTGTTAATATCTGCCAATGTTTTGCATTCTGGTAGTATACACAACCTCAACAGCATGACCATAACCAATCATTAGATGATGTCCTGACAACTGACACACAGATGTGGAGAACTCAGTAACAGTTGGATCCTTCCGGTACTATAATATAAAAGTAACCAGTGGTATTGACCGCCACCCGTTCCTGGGACTACACCTATTTGGCATATAGCCCTCTTAGGTACATGCAAACATACTTGGGATATGTCCATCCACATCTGTAAATGCATGCATTGGCCTACAATGCATTCTCTGGATGGGACACATATCCTACACAAGGGTATCATAGAGACAGATACCTGTTGTCCGACACATGCTGTATAGCTCTAAGCCAACTATAGCATAGTCATCCACATTTACTATACATACTATCCCGACAGTACCACATAGGTGGTAGCCCCCAACATGTATGTTGGGTACCAATGTGTACATGCAGCCAAGTGTTATGTCATCTGTCCCTTGGTATCCACATATCCAGAGGTATTGTGGAGCCCCTCGGTGTATCACATAAGACATTAGGGGCCTGTATGCATATCCAAAAGGCTGTTGCACACCTATAATGACTGTCCATTATTGCCAGATGTTGTGTATGAACATGTCTGACATATACCCCAGGCATGTACCCTCACTCACACTACTCTATAGTAACTGTCATGGGTGTGTGTGGCACAGATGACCTTGGCCACAGATCACTACAGTGGCCAGCCTTGTCACATACATACATATGTGACCTACAATCTGAGAAGCAGTGGCACAATCTGTCAAAGGAAACAAATGTATTCATGTGGTATGCAGGCTTCACACCTATGTACTAATTGAGGTCACATGTACATATATTTATTTGCCACACAGATACCTGATGTGTGCAATGCACATCCTGTTTTAATCCTGATATGTCATACCATAGTAAAAGCAAAACCCACACTGCATTGACCAACAGTGTCACACACACACACACACACACACACACACACCAATTGCGGGACTCAAACCTCTACCTAACTATGTTATGATACTAATGAGATACACAGTAACACGATGCGCTATATGCTTTACTGGGTGCTTTGTTTTCTCCTGCTATATTTGTAGTATGCTGACATCATCAGACTTTCCAAAGAGGAATGTATCTCTTATAATGTGTTTTCCCAGTCTCCAAAAAGAGCACTCCTCTCAAAGGTATTCACACACATACACCCACACACACTGTCAGCTTTTGCAGGATTCAAACCCCTACCTAGCTATGTTATGATACTAGAGAGATACACATTAACATGATGCACTATATGCTTTACTGGGTGTTTTGTTTTCTCCTGCTATATTAGTAGGATGCTGACATCAGCAGACTTTCCAAAGAGGAATGTACCTCTTTTGATGTGTTTTCCCAGTATCCAAAAAGGGCACTCCTCTCAAAGGTATTCACAGACATACACCCACCCACACACTGTCTGCATTTGCAGGATTCAAACCCCTATCTAATTAGGTTATGACACTAGAGAGATACGCATTAACACAACACACTACATGCTTTACTGGGTATTTTACTTTCTCCTGCTATATTTGTAGGATGCTGACATCAGCACACTTTCCAACGAGGAATGTACCTCTTTTGATGTGTTTTCCCAGTCTCCAAAAAGAGCACTCCTCTCAAAGGAAACACACACATACAATCAGCAATTGCAGGTTTCAAACCCCTACCTAACTATGTTATGATACTAGAAAGATACGCATTAATACAACGTGCTATATGCTTTACTGGGTGGTTTCTTTTCTCCTGCTATATTTGTAGGATGCTGACATCATCAGACTGGACATGGTAATGTGTGTACACTTTGTTTTATGCAATCCCAGGAATGAACCATGTGGGTCAGCAGGTTTTAACAGCTTGAACAGGACCCTACAATTCTTAGCTTGTGTGATCTATCTGTGGACAAATTGCCATTCCTTCATATGACAACACATATTTATGCACAGATTGTTGATTTTGTGGATACGACATGTGTCTGGGATGTTGATAAAGGGCTATTCAAAGTCTATGTGGAACATGTGTAGCTCCCTTCAGTGATGTATGTCCTGGGTGGCTGCCTTGCAAACAGTCTAACATGTTTGGGAACAATGATCTGCCCATGAACATACCACAGTTGGTAGGGTTGTGTGTTTGTCAACTTCCAATAGCTCTGTTTATGACTTCAATCATGATGGACTCCATGGCCTTGCAGATCAGACTTCATAGGCTTATTGGACATCATGATGGACTCCATGGCCTTGCAGATCAGACTTCATAGGCTTATTGGACTATACTTCCATTGGTGTGTTGTGCACCAACACTTGTGGAGAGTGCCATATATTGCTGTAACACATTCAATGGTTTTAGATCCTGTGGAGAGGGTGAGGCTCAACAGACTGTTCAGGTGCAGGGTCTGTTTGTTCTGTAGTTCACTCATGACACATATAGGGAAACAGTGTAATCCAATTGCTGCCATGCTTTCGGCTTGGGGGAGCTGTTTACCCATTCTACATGTGATATCTCCTGGTATGATGATAGGGCCTTTCATCAGTGGGAGGTGTGTATGTATATATGGGCTTGTCTGACAGGATGTCGGCATTGTCAGTCAGGTACAGTTGGCCCTGACTCAGGACATATATGAGTGTACATTGCTATTTATGACATAGCTGAAGGAGGTGTCATGTTTCAGTCTGGGCTCCTTCGCAACTACTCTTTACAAAGCACCGACAAACCTGAGCACTAAACCCCTGTTATACTCTTTTACACACTTAACACCCTACTGATCCTTTGTGATCAGTCAACAGAGTATGTCATCATAATATCCTGGCATGTCCAGTAGTTGGTTTCGTGTGTACTCTCCAGTCCAGCTGGTGAATATTGGAATTTTGACACAGTGTCACAACTGCCTTATGTACACAGACAACCCTCTCCTCCTCCCAACAAACTCAGATATACGTGAGAGATGCAACTATATAGACATACAGGAGGCTGAGCTCTCTCAACCCATGACTGGCACAGTCTATCAGGTAGTGAAGGTAACCACACACACCACAAATCCAGTCTCACATAGACCTATAGTGACAGCAATCAAACTACATTATCACACATAAACATACTCAGAGGCTCTAAATAAACTCTGCCTAAGCAGCAGAGACCTCCAAAGCAGACACACAAACAACTGCTACCCCACTACAATACCTACATATCACATAGTTCACAAAGTCAGTGTGCCACACAGTCACTGCCCTTAGGGCTAAACAACACACCTAATACACTTGTAATAGGTGACACTTATTGTCAGACACACTGACGTCCCACTCACCAGGCCGAACAAGGGGATGGTCACTTTGAGCTGTCTGTTGGGTGCCAGGATCTGCCACATAACACATGCACTCAGATCACTCCAAAGCAAGTACAGAAATGGCTCCATCATTGTCCATGCTGGTGCAAATAACCTCAGACGTTTCTCCCTGGACCACATGACATGATACATAGAGAAACTCTCTGATCATGTAGCCCAGGCCAGTATGACCCTGACCTTGTGTAGCATCTTACACTCACCAAGAATGTGACACTGTCACAGTATACAGACAAAATGATCACTTTTAACAGTTGGCTAACATATTGGTGTAATTCAAAGGGGATCCAGTGTCTGTCAGCCTGGGGTGACATGCTCGACATGCCACGTAGCTTTGCTATGGACAGCTTGCACCTGTCACCCTTGGAATTTCGAATACTGGCTAAGGCTCTTGCCACCCCCATAGTGCCTTTTTTAAACGAGGCTCAAAAGACAAACCCACCTCCATAGACATTACAGGGTAAAAGAAACTAAGGGTAATGCTGCTCAACACCAGATGTGTTACCCTCAAAATGCGCCCACTCAGGACTCTCCTCAGTATGGAGAATATCGATATCTGTGCAGTAACAGACACCTGGTTCAGGCTCCCAAATGCACACCAGCACTACCAGGTTATACTTCATACCATGCTTTCTGACCACAAGACTCAGAACGGCCAACACAAATACAGGGAGTAGCCATATACATCACAGATACACACACCTCCAGGTTAGTAGCACTGCATGAAGCATCGCAGACCATACATGTGCAACTAACATTGTGCAAAACTGCCTTTCAGGTTGTAGCCTTCTACAGACCACCCTCCCAAACTCAGGAACCACACTCGGCTTTCCTGGGAACACTGGAGAATATGAAGGTCTCCCCAAACACCATTATATTGGGTGACTTCAAATACCCAAACATTGACTGGGGATACTACTGAAGCCCCAACACCCTCACCCAACAGTTGCTACTATATGTAAACTCAAATGCTGTGGCACAACCGGTCACCACACCCACAAGAGGGGAAAACATATTGGACCTGATCATCACCAACATAGGGACTCTATGTTCCACACCAGGGGTATACCCCTCATTGTTAAGGTCAGACCATACATTTATCTCACTGGACATCCATATCCCATCCCCACACCCATCGTAGGTAATCTTGGTGAACTTCTCAAAAGCAAACGTTACACTTCTCCAAACCAAGGTGGTATCCTTCAAAGACCCTGGGACAGTGGTAAATATGGCTCAGACTGCTGAATCCTTTACAAATGCATTCTACGGACACCTAGTGGACTGCATGGATCGTGCTATCCCAAATAACAACAAGACTCACTCCTCCAATGGCAGGGGACCTGTCTGGTGGACCCTGGCTATTAATAAGCTATACAACGAAAGGAGGACGCTACTACATGATAGAGCACAATCCCAGACAGGGAAGGTATCTGTGATCTGTACTAGCAGAAAGCTACAATCACTCATGAATTCATCTAAGGCCCGCTTCTAATGGACAATTGCACCAAACACTTAGGACAATCACAAGGCCTTCTTTAGTTATGTCAAGAACCTGGGTGGACATTGACTGATATGCTGTGAGTTACTGCATACTGACTAAACATAACCTGAACCCACAGACATTGCCAACATCCTGGCAAACAGGTTCAGTGCAGATGTCCCCCCCCCATCCCCCCTAAGGAGCAATTGTCCATCCCAGCAGAGTGTAACCTCCCTGACATCACAAATGAACAGGTGAGTGCTGCCCTCCCCAAAGCAGACAACACAGCATCAATGGGTCTTACACAAGCTTCATGACGAACGTAACCCTCACATTAAGTCACTGTTCAATATCAGAGTTACTACAGGATATGTACCCAAGGAATGGCATACAGTGGCAGTGGTCCTGCTCCACAGAGGTGGTGCCACAACGGACCCTGGACAATATCGCCCTATAAGCCTAACTAGCCTGTTCTGCAAAGCTATGGAGCGTATTGCCATGGAACTCATACATATAGACATCAGGAACCTACAGACACTGGGTCCTACACATTTCAGCTTTGTTGTGGGCAGATCTTGCCTCTTGAACCTGTGTGTACTCTTTAAACAGTTATCAGGTCCATAGACATAGGGAAGGTTGTCCACACAGCCTACCAGGACCTTGCAAAACCCTTCAACACAATACCCCACTCGGCCATTATACATAGGCTCACCAGCGTCAATGTCGACACATATCTCACAAGATGGATTGCTAACTGGATCAGGGAAAGCACCCACATGGTCAGTATTGCAGGTGCCATGTCTGACTATGCACCAGTTACACATGGCATCCCACAAGGCTCAGTCCTGGGACCTCTCTTGTTCAATATATATTTGTCTGACATACAGGCTAACACAGGAGGAATATGGCTGACCATGTTGGCAGATTACTGCAAACTGGGTGCCATAATCAACTCTCCAGCTGGCACATGCATATTCAAACAGGGTCTCACAGAAATGGATGACTGGTGCCAGTGCCATGGCCTACAGCTAAATGCCATTAGATGCATAGTCATCCCCTTTGGGAATAACAACAAGCCCACACATTACCACATAGGTGGTAATCCATTACGTACGGTAGGAGTTATTAGGGGTTTGGGAACATGACTTGTTCGTACTCTCACCTTTGACAATCACGTTGCCAAAGTGGTTAGACAGACCTTCTATATAGCCCACCTTATCCCATATGGTTTCACATCTAGATCAAGTGAGGTCATTGTGCCCCTATACTCATCATGACCATGCTTGGTTACAATGCCCCATTTGGGATGTACCTTACCTGACACTTGCAGCAACTGTAATGGCCACAGAAGTTCCTCAACAAGCAGATCTAGGGACTCACACAGATGCCCTGTGCAGTTCGGATACAGTAATTCCAGCTCTACTCAGTCACTTACCGCCTACTCGGATGCGATCTGTGCCTGTTGTTTAAGGAAATGTCCAACTCAGAATTCATGGACATGCTCCACCTCAGGATATCCAAATCCCTTGGAGCTACACACTCCAGGGACATAAACCTCAGCACAGATGTTAATAGGACATGCTGGAGGGACAGATTCTTATCCCAGAGACTCCACTCACTCTGGAATGTAATCCCAGTTTCACATAGGCAGAGCCACCCACTGACCACCTACAGGAGACATCTTGTCAAGTGGATGGGTGATCGTATGTTTACCCCTGGGATATCTTCTGTGTCCTTGCTAGACAGAGGCACAATAGACTAAACATAAATGGGCTATCTTGTGTGACCTACTATTCACAGGCACAGTGTACTAATCTGACAGGGTTGTGAAAGCCAAGCACACTCTGGCTAGGCTTGTACATGCCCTAGGGCAGCTAGCCTAGTATCAACCTCTGAACCTATGATAATGTTTGGGATGCACAATGTTTATTGATGATACTGATTACAGGTTTTTATCTTCTTTGCTTTCCTACTTTCTCTGAACAACTTAGGTATCTGCAGAACATATTTGATTATGACAGGGTTCCACTATATTATATATGTGTCTGTTGTCATATAACTGTGTGCACAGGGTGGATTGCTGAATAGTGAGAGGTTCCTGGGTTAACACATGCAACTGCTGGATATGTGTGGCCCACTGCTGTACTCAAACATGGCCTAAGTGTGTGAGCATGCCAAGTTCGGACTTTCAGTGTTTTGTTGCCTGACATTTGTCTCATTTATTCAAGTGTGTGAGCATGCCCAGTGTGACCTTTCAGTATGTTGCTGTCTGAGGTCCACTACATTTGTTGATGTGTGTGAACATGACCAATATTAACATTTATACTGTGTGTGTTGAAAGTCAGGTTCTATTCTTACTGCAGGATTCACCTTTGTGTCATAACTTGACAGGGATTATGCTGTGCCTGCAGGGTTTCCATGAGATACTTTGCATAGACTTATCAACATTTCTTCATACAGGCTGACCACTGCAGTACTATCATGGTTTAGAGATTCAGTACTATGACTATAGTGCATAGTATCCTGGGTTCAAGGCCCGTCACTGCTTTATATTTTCATACTGAGCAGACCAGACTGCTTAAGGGCCAGTAGAGCAAATATGAGCATGTTGGCTTTTGTTCAGCTATGCCCTACTTACACCAAGCTTGTCTGACATTGCTCAATATTAACCAACATTGTTGGACGTTGCCCAATATTACTCAACATTGACCACAGTTGTGTTAGTTGGTGTGTACGATTTTGTTTACATATGCTACATGGTGGTAAATGCTGTTTAGCACTGCTTTATATTGCTTAACACATGGCAGTCATGCCTCAGGTGGTGCTGCAGGGCTGCTTATGTCAGATGCACATACTACACTCCCTATACATGTTTGAAAACAGGTAGTGTCAAGTTAGGCATCCCTTTTACTATATGTGCGAATCAGAGAGAGGTATCATTTCCAGAGTTCCTACTGAGCCAGTGTATGTGCTATGTGTTGCCTCTTTGCCAAGGCCAAAGCATACTGGGCACACCTCCTTCTGCCTACTGGGGCAGGCTCAGGTTGTTCCTCCTCCGAGTCACGCTCTGCCTGTGATGGCCTTGGCAATGGTGGGGGGCTGTTTGGCCCGGGTCTATGCTGGTCCTGCTGCAGCTGTTTTTGCAGGATCATATTATGTAGCATAGCACATACCATGACAATTTGGGTACATGTAGTTGGTGAGTACTGCAGGGCTCCACCAGATGTGTCCAGGCACTGGAACCGTGACTTGAGCAGGCCAAACACATGCTTGATTACATTTCGTGTTTGTGCGTGTGCCTCATTATGGAATTCCTGTTCAGGTGTGCGTGCATTTCTAATGGGTGTCATCAGCCATGGCTCCAGTGCATAGCCAGCATCCCCCACTAGGTGGCCATGTGGGATGTCCCCACTGGCACATGTCTGGTACAGCTGCGTCAGATGCCAGATATGGGAATCATGGTAGCTTCCAGGGCAGCCAGCACATACATTCAGTATTATGCCCTGGGCATCACACATGACCTGGCAGTTGATGGAGGGGAAGCCCTTGCGGTTGAAGTAGATGCTACCCCGCTCACCGGCTGGTGCTTTGATGCATATGTGCATGAAGTCTATTGCACCCACCACCTCAGGGTATTCCGCTATTTGCTGGAAGAGATGCATATTGCTGGCAAATACCTCATGGGAATTGGAGAAATATACATGATCACCGACATGTGCTGACATGGCATCCAGGAACTGGTGCAGTACCCTGGATGCTGATGCCTGTGATATCCCCATCATATCACCAGTTTGTCTCTGGAAGGTACCTGTTGCTAATATTCTTAGGCCAACACACACCTTGGTTTCCACTGGGATGGGTTCCATTCTGTTGGTTCTGTGTGTGAGGTGTGGCCTGCACAGCTCAACAATTTGCTGCAAGAGGTCTCTGTCCACTCTATAGCGCTCCACTATCTCCAGCTCATGTAGCCCCTGGTAGGTTACCCTGGGCCTGTATACTCTTCTCTGTCTCCTCACTGTGGGTTGTCCAGCAGCATTTGCATTGTCACCACCCTCAGCATGTTGCATATGTCGCCTTTTGACAGCAATGGCAGCCCCTAACATTTCTTTGTCTCAGTAAAGCTTTTTCAGTTTTCACTTCTATTAGCTTACTGCAGTGTTGCAGTGTCTCTTGAGAGAAACATAATGGAATGTTGTTTGCAGAGTTTTAAGTGTTGGGCTGGGCTGGGCTAGTGTACTGCCTGTGTAATTGCCTGATTCTGACTGTTTTCACCTGCTAGCTCTGCTAGTACTCCCTGGTAACTTCCTACTATTTGTTGTGCTTCCTTTTTCCTTTCTGTCTCCTCAGGGGGCAGCGCCACGCACACAAACATGTGCACAGCAGCTCACATGCGTGCGCACATGCTTACACAGACTAAAACTTGCTTATTCTTGTTAAAACGCGCTCACACTGGTGTAAACGCGCTTACAACTCTTTCAACAGCCTTATACATGCTTACTCCAGCTTAAACGCGCGCACTCACGCTTACACACGCACGCACAGTCTTACTCGGGTTTACAGGCATGCACCCACACGCATATTTGCTCAGCAAGAAACTTTAGTGTTATCCACGGCATACACCTTCGATTTCTTGCCTTTACCTATCCTACCTGTTGACACACCTCTTTCAATGATGTGTAAATGACAGCTGACACATGCCACTCTGCTCCAATGAGCTTCACTTCTTGCATACATAGACCCCTCGTGATGTCACCTATCTTCTACTCTGTTACTCCCCTTATCCTACTCCTACACTCCACTGTCTGTGCTCATTTGCTATGTAAACTTGCGATTCACTATCCTAACCCTCATTTGCATAGGATTGCCTACTAATGCTTGGTTACCTCTCTTAGACTGAGCTTCCCCCCTTAGCAACCTCTACTCGGTGGCCATGTTGTCTTCAGCCTGCTATTCCCTTGCATTGTAAATTCATTTTAGCAATAAAATCCACATTTCTGGATCTTAATTATTGATTTTCTGTTTTTTAGGGCACAGCGCTGCGCTATGCTTAAACCCTGGAGATCGGGATGAAAAAAAAAGTTATTTTATTTTTATTTTGCATCACTGAACGTTGCCAATGGCTGAACTTTTGGCCATTGGCATGCTTCCTCATGTAAATGCATCCTTTTTTTGGAGCTGTCACGGCTCCGTTTTGCTATTTGCAGAACCGTACTCAGTTGTCAACTGAGTACATTTCTGCAAATAACACTACTCCTACTCGGACAGGTTTGGGTTTCCTGGATCGCAAATTTACCTCATTTGCATAGCTTTCACCTGCAATTGAGGTAATTTGCATATCCAAGCCCTGCCCATGTAGGACTCGTTTTGAGAGCTCTGTTGCACGCCCCTACTGGCTGTTCCTGGATCGCCCGGCGGACATGTTGGCTGCATGGAGTCTTACTCTACTCTTAGACTCCATGCAAACCTTCGTGAATCCGGCCCATACTGTGTTTGTCATGATGAAAACACTTGAAGAGCTTACAGCACTTCCCATCTGCAATGGGTATGGATCCCCTACCTTGTAGGGTGATGCCTTAAAATGTTGCCCTCTGATTGGGCCCTAAATACCTCCTTTACCTGACACACTCCTGTCTGACACAATTACCTGACAGACAGATGCTACCAGATTCAAACCCCTGTCATTCATACTACACACTCTGCAGAGCTGTGTAAATATTGCATCTGCTACATGACATAGCAATGGCTGTTGTCATAAATAAATTAAATTAATGTGGGAGGCAATAAAGCACATTTGTGAATAATTTGTTTAGTACGATTTTGTCAGAATGATGACAAGGAGGTAATTATGTTAATGTTCACACAACTCTGAGCAGTGCAATATCAGTGTTTATCAGCCAAGGAAGCTGTTCCTGTTGTTTTGTAAAACAACATTGTCCCAGAATTGAAACACACATTATCTGTGTAGATCTGCTGTACAAGTCATTACTGAATGCAGGTGCCATAGGAGTACTCACACCACAACATTCATAGAACAGCTGTTGTAATGGCAGGAAATTACAAAATGATTTTAAATTTCTTTCTCCAAAGCAAAAATTGAGAATAACTTTATGCAGTGTTGTTTGCGTAATGTCATTGCAGTCTTATAACATTGTCCTTTGCAGTAATTGAACAGCAAGCTATGTAAGTCCATCAGCTAATGGCATTGGCATGAATTGCATGACCTATAGTGGAAGTCTTAACAAAGCAGTGAGACTCCACCTGTCTGAAGTTATTACATCATATGACTGTGTTGCAGACAATTTGTATGAGATAAAAGGGATGGGGTAGGTTTCTCCCATGGTAAGTGTGCACATTATAACTGTTGTAGATATCATTCATGCATAACAGCATTAGGACACACAATGCTTACAGTCAGTCAGTGTGAGTTTTGAACACCTGACTATGTGACAATAGAAGCTATATGATATTGTGAAGAATGAACATGCCATGGTGTGAGCATTGCTAAAACTGTGAAATATTTGGGTCTTTGAAGCTGTGACATCATTTTATTGTTGCAAGGGATATGTGCACCTGTAATTTCTTTAAAAGACTGTTATTTGTCTATTTCTCACTCAACATTGCCTGCTGCTAGGTATACCTAAACACATGTAATGTGTAATGCAGATGTCACTGTGACTGAAGAATATCAATCATGCTCAATGTCTAGATTATCATGGATTCGAGCACATGCCTTACTAAGGCGAAAGCATACAGAACATTGTCTCTTGTCCTCATGCCTTAGGAAAAGCCTTAGTAGTTCTCATGATGTTATCCCATGGCATCATTATCCAATAAAGCATCTGTGAATGAAAAATGAGCAGAAATTCTTGTAATAGGAAACCCCAGCTATACATGCACATACCAGATAGCAGGGTAACAACATTTTTACCTACATACACATTCACAGTCATAATGACACATATGATTTTAAGGAGTAATGCCTGGATTAGAACAGATTACTTAAGATCAAAAAGTAGAGAACACTATCTGAATCACACTCACCACAAAAGATGCAGGTTTACAATTGTGACAGTGCACATTCGAATAGATGACATCATCATTCTTTAATATGGTGATGTTCTTCTAAAAAGGTATGAAGCTGGTTGAAGTACACTACAACAATGCACAGCTACACATGCCACATGCATTACAAGACTTCTCTCCACAACACAACAGACAAACACACACACTCACAGAAGTCAATCATTGCTGGATTAAAACTTCCTCTTGCTGTAGTTCCACAGTTGAGAGAGCACATTATCAATAACCAGTGCCAAGGATAACTCATATAACAACTGTGATATAGTTGATAGCATGATGTAACCAATGTGTTGCCAAAAGTGGGAAAAACATTTATAGGGTAGCCCTCTGCCAGTAAAAATACATCTCCTAAGTGGAACTTTATAGCAGGGGTGTTGCCACAGACATAATTGTGCATGACAGTGCACACAGTAAATCAATAGAACAGATTTAGCCACAAGCTCCACAGGACAAGTCAGATTTGTAAGGGTAGAGAGTGCACATTTAAGATGACATCCTCATTAGTGTGACACTGAAAAGATGTTTGAAGAATATGTGGGATATGGGGATGGGGGCATCCTCTCATATGTTAAAATCTTCCACTGAGTGGAAGGTGATGCAAAACATTTGTTCCATTCCGGATATTGTAGCCACATACACAAGTTAACCATGTTGAGATTTGACCTTCCTACCTATCTAGTTATACATTCTAGCAAACACAGTATTAGCTGAAAATGCCACAGGAGAAGTCAGACTTTTATAGTGAAAGACTGCACTTATGAAGGATGACCATATCAGTGGTTGGAGAGAACATTTCTGTTGTAAAGGTGGGATATGGTGATGGGGGAATCCTTTCCCAGGTTTAGATTTTTCCCATGATTGGAAGTTGATAAAGCATTCCTGTTCAGGAAGCTATATGCACCTGATATTAAAGTCACAGATACACACACACACACACACACACACACACACACACACACACACACACACACACACACACACACACACACACACACACACACACATTCATCATTGTGAGACTTGATCCACCTACTTTTCTACTTACACAGTCTAGAGAACACAGAATTAGCTACAAGTGGCACAGGAGTAGTCTGACTTTTATAGTGAGAGAGACTGCACTTATGAAAGGATGACCTCATCAGTGTGTTGCAGAGATGATGTTTGTGTTAAAAGTGAGATAAAGTGTAAAGGGAACTGTGTCCAAAGTTAACTTCTTTTCCTGACTGTTAGTGGAAACAGCACAACTGTTGCTGAGGTTTTACTTACCTGTTACAAAAACCAGACACACACACACAGTCACACACACACACACACACACACACACACACACACACACACACACACACACACACGCACACACACACACACACACAAGTTCACCACAGAGAAAACTGAACCTCCTACCTATCTAACTATACAATCTAGAGAACAAAGTATTAGCCGCAAGTGCCACAGAAGTCTGACATTTAAGGGAGAGAGTGCAGATTTGAGAATATGGCCTCATCATTGTATTGCAGAGAGGATGTGTGTGTGCAAAATGGGATAAAGTGCAATGGAAGCTGGGTCCATAATTAAATTCTTCTCCTGGGTGGAAGTGGACACAGCACATATGTTGTTGAAGTTTTACTTACCTGTCACTAGAACCCACCTCCCCAACACACACATGTTCACCCCTGTGATAATTGAAATTCTTACCTATCTAGTGACACAATCTAGAGAAAACAGTATGAATCACAAGCGCCACAGGAGAAGTCTGAGTTTAACTTTCTGAGAATGCACATTTTTAAGTAATAAAACTTCAGTGTTTGGAACATCAACTACTGTGAAGCATGGGTTTTGGGAAAAATGCATACATCTGGACCGGCCAACGTAACAGCACTATGCTGTATGTAGTGACATAATTCACTGCTCATGTACATTGTGTTATGGAGAGGGACATGTATCTGTTTCACAATATGGGTGCCAATGACAATCACAATTGTAAAACAGTGCATTGTCAAGCAAGCATTCATGAGAGTTTGTCCTGGCATGATTGCATACAGATAGTGACCATTTAATGTTTCATTGTCAATTGTCTCGGTTCATGCTTGCACACTATACACTGACAATACAAACAGATACTTCCAGAATATGACAGTGCACTTCTGAATGACACTGATGGATTATGTGGGAAACGATTACATACCGTTATAACAAAGTTGCAATTGTAACCATTGCAGTGCAGACATACATAAACAGACTGAATTAATTCAGTGAACATCACTGTGAATTGCATCTATCTCTTTTTCAAAATTGCAGTAATACATACAGAAGCTGTACAACCTACTCACTTAAGTCTGTGTTGCAGTAATATTTTTAAACCTCTCCCTGAAGTGTAGCACTGGCAAGCTCATTTGCGCTGCTGATATCAAAGTATTAGCACATGTGTAAGCATATCTTCAGTTGTTAAAGTTGCAATGGGAATTAGCAGTTCTCTATGATGCTATGTGCTAACCTTTGCACAAATATACAGTGTACACATACAATCACATCTGAATCTGACGGCATACAGAACAGATATGTGTCATGGTCGTGTTTCAGGTGTTGTGATTTACATATTTATCATGACAGTTGCTGTTCTTCAATCCTTATACGTATGCTACCAGTGTATTATGAAACGCATAAGGGACCAATCATGTTACTGCTGATGGAAACCTGGCTTATGGAAACAGTTTTGAATAAAAGAGGTTTATATGTTGACACAGAAGTGGTGGGAATAGGTGGAGAATTGGTGATAGGAATACACATATAGACATGCTAAGACATTAGTTTATGGTTAATTTCTGCACATATTTGTGTTGTGTTACTCTTCACTTTAATATCATAATTATTCAGGAAAGACCTGTACAAGACAGTGTTCCCAGTAGGATGCAAGCACATTGATACAACAGCGAGGTTATGGTGTATTAAGAAAATATGTAGCCAACACCTACACTCCCATGAGTCAAACAAAACAGTCAAAAACACTTTGGAATACATCTGGATTCAAACCTTGACAGTATTCCAAAACAAATCTACAGACCTAACCACACCACAGAGGAACTCCTACTTTAACAAGTTCAAATATGATGACAGATTGAAGCAAAGGAAAATGTATATATTATTTTTCATTGTCCTCATGACATTTGTAAAATCCCATAACATGTGCATTATATCCATTAGTCTAATAAATATAAAACAGTAAAAAGTGATGATACAAAACTTGGAACACATAAAAACATGGAGACAGTGATGGCGACACACAAAGAATGTAAGATTTTTCTGGGTCATTTTTTAACATCCTTGGCATGTGACAGTGTTATGTTTTTCCTAATAAATAATCTGCCATGATACATGCAATCAAATATTTCCAATAGGAAGAAAGATGGAGTGTGAAAATATAACCATGATTGAGATATAATCAGGATAGTGGTGGGTTGCTAAAATATGGAGACAACACTTACACACAAAATAGTAATATAATGAAAACATTAAATATGACGTTCACATATTTCTGGATTGGAACCCTTGACACTTTGCCAAAAGCATATTACAGACATGTAAATTATGTCAACACACCACACAAAAGATGTCACTTTACCACCTTAATTTTATTGGTTTGATGGGGCAATCTTTACACAACAAGGCAAGGGAGAATATAGGCATCATGCTTCATCAACGTAATGGCAATTTTAACATTACATAAGGTGTACAGCCAGCAGAATAACAAATGATCCAATGCAGAAAAGAAATGTGTCATGTCAAGATGTTATGTGTCATGATTCACACATTTGTCAAGAAGGCAGGAATATTTGGGCAGCATGCTTCCAAACAATTTGCAATTGGAGCATCATATGTGGTGTACATTCAACTCTTCAGCCTGTTCAAGAGAAGACCCACTTGACTGTGCATAGTCCAGGGAGGTTAGTCACAGTAGCATGAAGGGCAAAAATGTAATATGGACAAAAGCAGACACTAACATGATTTTGCCAATTAGTATTAATTATTTAATTATCTAATTATCTAATTAAATGAAAGAAAAAGCGGGAAATTAAGCAATTGCCTTTCTGATATTTAAACACCAAGTTTTTTATTGAATATTGTAACCTGAAGAAGCATACAGCCTGTATGCGAAAGCGCTTGTTTCTCAATAAATTATTCAGCATCTGTACATCGTGGTGATCCTTGCTTGTTGTTCCTGGGACACTATTGGCTTTGTTTGCAAACCGAGATCCTTGGATGGTAATCACCCTATTTTTCTTGATACTTCTATACATATTGGGACAGTATTACTATCACACGATGGATGTTAATGTGGTTGAGCTGGACTACAATCCGATACCTAAAGATAGCATGAATAAATGGAAAGATATTATAGATCAGCAAGCGAACCCACTTTTGGGTCTGGATTTGGACAGATTTACACCAGCTGATATTAATACAGGTACTGTTGCTGATCATAAAGATTTTATTCTTCACCTTAGAGACCTAGAGAATAATCTATATAAACTGCATAAACTTGTTTGGCAAAGACGTCATTTAGAGGCTTGTCTCCATTTTAATGTGATTCCGAGAGGGATGCGCATACTATGTATGCCAACTTATGGTGACACACATCCCCTGCTATTAAAGCAATGGCAGGAATTGAATATTTCCTTCAGTAAAAAGTATATAGATCTCCTTATTAGTTATTTTGCACCTGTCGAGAGAGAGCTCGCCATCAAAGTTGAAGAACAACACAAATATATGAATGACAATTTTAAAGGGGAAACATTCGTTAAAAAAGTTGATGCCATGTATCTACAGGTCTTGGCTTTTAGCGATAGACTTCAGCAAACTAAGCACAAGAAACTATTAAGAGATTATCATGATTTCACAATGGGTCAGATTTTTGTTTGGCCCAAGTTTGCTAATACAGATATGAACAATCGGCATTCTGTTCCCCCTCAAACATCGAGTATCAACACACCTCATTCAGTAAATACTTTGAATGACATTGCCGCTTTAAGTACTGCCTCTTCCAAGAATGTTGCTGTCCCTACTGAGATTACACAAACAGAGCACCACTCAGAAACTGAACTTTCTCTCTTGGTTAATACACCTCCACCAAACCAAGAGGGACTGAAAAACTCGACTCTACAGAAAGGCGCGAGACCTAAAGATAATTCCTCCACCATCAATACGGGTTTTTTACCTTTTCCTGTGAAGTTTCGATCACAGAACAGGACTTGATCAAACAGCAGAGACAGAAGGAAGCGAAAATATTCTGAAGAGAGCTTCGAGGTAAGTAGAAAGCAAAAGAACTAACAAATTTAATATTCAATTTGTCTAGTAGACGACTGGAAGAATGTGAAATTAGCCTCTTGAATAGAGGTCTATCGTTTATTCCGTCACAGCCAAGCAGTTTATCTGAATTGCTTATAGACTTATGTTTATTCTCTAGGAATGTATCATTGAAATTATTGTTTAAAGATAGATTAGTGTCTTTTGAACAGAACATGAACAATTTTTAAAAACCGAGTGTTTTCATACCAGATTCAACTGTTATTGTTAATTGTTTCGTTCAAGTGTGTGAATATGAATTGTATGAATACTTCTCTAATGTTATGAATTGCAAAACTAAACGTCACCTGTATTATAATGTCAGTCATGGTGAGAAAGCAGCGTTGAATAACCTTAAGAAAGATCCAGACTTGGTAGTTAAACCTGCCGATAAAGGAGGGGGCCTTGTCCTGATGGACACTTCAATGTATAATGAATTAATGTATGACCTGTTAAGCGATACTGACAAATATATAACAATTGATAACTTAGCCCTGGACAGATTAATATTTCAAGTACATGATACTTTATATGAAATGTTGATGTGTAGGCAGTTGTCCAAAGAGTTGTATGACTACTGTCTCATTGAGTGCCCATCAGTTCCGTTAATTAAAGGATTACCGAAAATGCACAAACAGCAGATTCCTCCACCATTACATCCCATAGTTGCAGGAAATAAATGGTTAACAGAGAACCTATCCATTTATCTAGAAACTAAATTAGGACCTCTGGTAAGAACCGTTTCAACTATATTAAAGGATACACAACAACTGTTAAATGATCTAACATGTATTGATCTAGATACAGTTTTGACCACACCTCTACTCTTAGTAACAATGGATGTCAAGAATTTATTTACAGTGATACCAAATGAGCAAGGCATAGAGGCTGTTAGAGAAGTAATGTGTAGGAGTACTGTCATTGATAAGGAAACCCAGTCCCTTATAGGTATCTTCCTGGATCTAGTTCTTAATAATAATGTATTCTCTTTTAATAAGACATTGTATAAACAAGTATGGGGGGTTGCTATGGGCACCCCCTGTGCTAATTCATATGCAAACTTAGTTATGCATAATTGGGAATATCATCATGTCTTTAAAAGTAAATATCGCGATAACATAGTGCTATACAGGCGCTTTGTAGATGATATCTTTGTGTTCTGGAGAGGTGATAGTGATTCCTTAGAGGAATTTCAAGCATATATAGAATCCACCACTGATTATTTGAGATTCACTCTGGAATATTCTTTTAAAGCAATAATTTTTTTGGATGTGACCATTTCTATTAATCCAGATTTTACTATAACAACTAAGATATATAGGAAAGAATGTTGGAAGAATGCCATCCTCCAATATAGTAGTATGCACCCAAGGCATAAATTTGCGAATATAGTTAAAGGTCAGTACATGAGAGTCTGTAGACTCTGTAGTAATGAAACCCAAAGGAAGCAAGAAATTCTAAATTTAAGGGAGTTATTCTTGATGAGAGGATACCCCATTGAACTAGTGGAAGATATCACCAAAGATACTGTACCCTCCATTAACAGTGGACATATTCAGAGTAGCCGTCCTTCTAGCTATAAGTCATCTGATAGAAATAGAATGATTAATACAGTTAATGACTCACTGAACTATCTATCACGACGTTTTGAATGTAGGACATATGTCCCATTTGTTACCAGGTATACCAATTATAACCACAACATTACCCGGATCATCAGTAGAAATTGGCATATCCTGTTAGCTAACCAAGATATAAGAAACATTGTAGGTAATATTCCTAGTTTTTGCTATAAAAATAGCAAAAACTTAAAGAGGCTTTTGTGCAATGATAGGCATTATCCTGAGAAGAATATCTCTAAAATATCTGGTAATTTGTTACATCAAGGGACTATACCTTGCAGTAAATGTAATATGTGCAAGCATATTACCAGAGAGACACATTTCTATATTCCAGGATTAAATAAGGATTATCATTTTAGTGCACGAGCTAATTGTAACACCTCGAATGTTATATATCTGGCTACATGTGATAAATGCCAGGCTTATTATGTAGGCTTAACTACCAGAGAGTTTAAGAAACATATTTACAATCATATATATGAAATTAAGAAAGCAGTTACAACCAATGCCTTGGCAAAAACATGTAAAAGAATTTTCAGATCACAAGTTTTATTTCCGTGTCATACAGGTAGTTAGAAGATTGAAAATAGGAGGGGATACCATGCTGCATCTAGAGAATATAGAACTTGAATGGATTCTGAGGCTAAGAGCGCATATACCTCCAGGTTTAAATAGTACAGTCAGTTTGAAGTCTCTATTGGCTTCTAGATAGCTATGTTATTATTATTATTATTTAGGTATGAAGATGTTTTGTCTCTTTTTGTATATATGATATATATTTTTATAATACTATATATTAAATCTAGTATCATTGTGTGTTTACAAATGAAGCAGCATTCAGCAATAAATGTATTTCTTATTGACTATATAAAATCTGAGATGTCAGATATTAGTATTAGGCATGTTTTTAATTGATAATACAGTATAAAAATATTTAAACGTTTTATTATATGTATATATTTTTGACATCAAGATTGCTTAGACTAATCAGCTATCTAATAATATGCTGTTCTAAGTATTTGAGCATTTGCAATTTTTGACATGTTAGTTATTTATACTAGTCTTTGAGTTTATAGTTTATATAGAATTTCTTTTTAAAACTGCATTTTAAAGTTGTATTTCTTAAATGTGCATTTCTTAAATTTGCATTTTAAAATCTGCATTTCTTAAACTTGCATCTCCAAAGAATATCTAAAATAGATTTGAATGCAAAGAGTTAAGAACTAATATACTATTCATCTAATTATTCAATTACTATTAATTATCTAATTATCTAATTAAATGAAAGAAAAAGTGGGAAATTAAGCAATTGCCTTTCTGATATTTAAACACCAAGTTTTTCATTGAATATTGTAACCTGAAGAAGCATACGAGTATGCGAAAGCGCTTGTTTCTCAATAAATTATTCAACATCTGTACATCATGGTGATCCTTGCTTGCTGTTCCTGGGATTTTGCCATGAGCTGTGAACTTCCAATTCCCCTAAGTTACAGGTGCTGCTTGGTGCCAAACATTGTGCAAATGCAGAGTAGAATGACTAATGACACAAAAGAGGGAAGATTCATAGATGGGGAGGGAAAGGCAGAGACCACGTAGATTCTGACAGAAGCAGAGTAATGGTTGCTCAAAATAATATTTAGACAACAGCTACACATAAAATGGTATACCAAAAACAGGTAATAACAGTTTCCCAAAGTCTGGATTAGAACACTTGAAAGTATACAAAAATCACTCTGTGGATCTGAGCAAGAGTTTTGTTTATGGTACATTTAGGAACATCTTTATGGTTTGCAATCTTATTTTTTCTCATTATTACTCTGCCATCTTCTGTACAATAAAGTGTTTGTTATTGGAAGCAAGAAGGCATAGGAGATCAGAAACAAGATTACGATGTAAATAGGATAAGGGTGGTTTACCAAGTCTCCATGTTGGGAATGGAATATTCTTGCAAATGCTGTGCTGCTTCACTATTCAAAAGGTATATTATTGACATTTTGTAAAAGGAGACATTTGCATTTAAACATATCATAGGAATAGAAAATGCCATGAAATAATAATTTGACATACAGGTGTAATTGAACCCATGGCACTATGCAAAAACCTCATTCTACAGACAGGTGAAATATCTCAGCATAGGAACTTGTAGTTTATTACATCCTACAGCCTAACAAATGTTAGAGTAAATGTTTGAAAGTACTGCCATTACTCTGTACTCCCATAGCACAGTGGATTTAATCTCACCTGTGTGAAAGTAAATGGAGTATTGCTTCTAAAACTAAAATGTTCAGCTTTTGCCATAGGAAGTCAAATAGCATTCGCCATCACTCATCACTGGTGTGTGATGTCAACCTTAATGCAAAAGCTGAGGACAAGATTGAAGACTTTTCAATGGGTAATTTCTGGCCATGTGTGTTGTGTGTTATTCTATTTTTTGATCAGATTAAACACAAGAAAAATGTGTTGACGGGACAGTGGTGAAAATGGAGGTGGCAAGAAGAGTGTAGTACACAGGAGAAAGAATATAAAAATTTGCAGCAGGGTGCTAGGAGTGCACCATATCTACTTCAGAACATAAATGTAGCACTATTTGCACAATTTCATGGCTTTGTAGAAACACTACACCAGAATAATGTTTTATAATCAATTAGACACAATGAAGTGTGTCAGATGACACATAGGCAAACTAGAGAGCTAGGTATGGGGTGCAATGTTTTTGTGGGACAGGTTTCCATTTGCCTTTTTTTCCCCTCTGGAGAGAGATGGATATTGGGGAAGGTGATTAGGAACTTGAGGGTCATGTTAGCAGACACAGACATACAGGACATACAAGACAGGGATGGTGATGGACACAAAGGTTTGGGTGACACCTTGATTAGGAATATGTAGGGGACCTAAGCAGTGCACCCACATCCACTTTGACAACAGTGGGAATTTAGTCCTCACCCTCAGAGCTGTCATCACTCTATCTTGTGTCATTTGCCTGGGTCAGTGCCAGACATGGCATTGTTTTAGCAAAACAACACAGGACATTTCCAACCCTGTCAATTTGTGTATTGAGACCCATCTCCTTAATACCCTCCACCAGCTCTGTCAGTGCCTGACAGGTGACAAAATTGCCACCTCCACTACTACTGCTCCCAGAGGGTATCACTGCACCAGCAGCCAGGGCAGAGCTACTTGATGCAGGTAGACGAGGTAGGGCAGGAGATGTGGAGGCAACACTGACAGGTTGTGACCCAGATGTGCTGGGTGTCTGTGCTGCCTGGCTGCCTGTGGTGGTGCTGCTGCTACCACATGTGGAGGCATGAAGGGTCAATGCACAGTGGTCAGTTTACCTCCGTTTGCTGATGGTCACTTTATCTTCAGAAACAATGTAATATATATATATATATATATATATATATATATATATATATATATATATATATATAAAACAAACAAACAAGTCCCAATGATATAAAAGAAGACCCCAGGAGGGAAAATACTGTATCAATGTAGAACAGTACGAAACAAGTTCACAGTAACCACCAGGCAGTGATGGTAAAAACCTTGGTGCTCTAATGATATGTTAAAACTCACAGTTTCAGACTATCAATTCCAAGTACCAGCGTAGTTGTTGATATACAGTCCAACCATCGACTCAGCAAGCAAACAAATAGTAAAAGTCCAAAGGTTCAATTACCAGAGTCAAAAGGTATCAATCCTGGAAAACATCCGATTATTTTAACAGGCAGCAACAAGCACGCTGTTTAACACAACATCGCCAAATAGCAAAAGCAGCAAAAAATCCAGTTCCAGATACTGAGAGGTTTTCGTAAAATATAAACAGTTTTAATAGAAATGAGCGCTTTCGCGGTAAACTACCGCTTCATCAGATATAAATTAAAACAACTTGAAGCAACAGTAAAATCATTTAAATATTATAAAGCTCTATGCAAACATTGTTTATTGGATCAGAATAATTTAACATAGCCAATCACCATACTAAGACTGTCAGGCAATTTTACTAATGAGACTCACCCATTAGAGTTGCAGGGAGGTCTTAAAAAGCTATATCGTATCCAGTTCCATATGTAGCGTAAGAGCGTTGCAAATCACCCTGGTTCCATAATACAAAACACATTTAATCCAAGTGCAGCTTCACTAATGAAGATATATTAAAAACTTGATTCTAAAACCATAAAAAATCATATACACAATAATGTTAGATACTAAATAATAGTTACACTGCATTAACGTATCCAACCTACCAAATGTCATTCGCAAACAGCGAAATGCCGTGTGCACAATTTAATCAAAGGTATAGCCCCATCTACTGGAAAACAAAGCTAATAGCAGATGGGGAACCTGCAAAATACAAAATACTTTAACTCCTACATTATTCAGGCTAGAAAGAGTAAAGTGACAAAAATGGGTTACTCAGATCCTGAGAAATAATTGCTCAAAGGTAGCAGCAACATCCAAACACACACTATAAAATAGGACGATGTATAAATATAAAAAAGGCCAAGGAATTGACCAAACCAAACATATAAATGTATGGAATGTGACACGAGGAGGGACATAAACAAAACTGTATGATCTAATATGGAGAATCAGAAGATGAAGCTAAAAGTGGGTGGAATGCCAAAAACACCTGAAAGTAAACACAAATTCACAAATTAGGACTAAAGTTACAAAATGTGTGGTATAAACAAATAACAATTAAAATGCTAGTATATGCAAATACATGACAGATACAGCCAGAGAGCCGATACGCTTCC
The DNA here is from genome assembly GCF_019279795.1 of Protopterus annectens. Taxonomy (NCBI): domain Eukaryota; kingdom Metazoa; phylum Chordata; order Ceratodontiformes; family Protopteridae; genus Protopterus; species Protopterus annectens. The sequence continues at coordinate 206,647,284 of NC_056737.1, read as the reverse complement.
TGACTGCCTATTAGATGATGGTAATAATAATAATAATAATAGCAACGAAGACATAATACAGATGTATATTCATCTAAAATGTGAAACAATAATGAATAAATAAATACATTAAATCCTATACTATACTACCAAACACTTATAGGACTAAATGGTCTAAATATAACACCCAGAAGTTAGCAACTAGAGTCTAGGCTGGCAGCTAATACAGGACTACTTATTCTATGGAGATAGAAAACATTGATACATGTCAAAAATATAAGACCTTTTATCTAAGAGGTTTACCTTTCAAGTGGGGTTTGAGGGAAACAGTATCATTTAATCCCCTCCCTCTATTGGCTCCTAATCTAAGCAGCCATCGTAATTCGGCTTCTTCTGTTCTATTTGTAATGTCACCCCCTCTTTGTAATACGTGTTCTATATGTAATACCTGAAACCAAAAAAGGTGCTGTGGGCCCTCTTTCAACATGTGTTTTGCTAGTGCACTACTATCATCTTTCCTCTTTAGGCAATAATAGTGATCTCTAATGCGTTCTCGTAACGTACGATTTGTCTTGCCCACATAGTAGTGAAAGCAAAAAATGCAGTGTGCTACGTAGACTACATTCCGACTACTACATGTGGCATCTGCTTTTAATTCCCAAAGTCTACCACTATCTGGATGTTTAAAAAAGTGGGATTCATCTACGTAGCAACATTGCTGGCAGCTACCACATTTCTTAGTCCTCTCCAGTCCACTATTTAGTCTGACCTGGTCATGAGTGTGGCATAAAAGTTGTTTTACGCTAGACTTATTACTGTATACAAACCTAGGTGATGTGCCTACAATCCCACCAATCTTTTCATCAGCCGTTAATATATTCCAATTGTCACATATAATCTGTTGAACAAGGTCGGTGTTACCACAAAAAGGTAATATTACAGACTCCTGGGTGGGCCTAGAGTTACTGTCAACTTTATTCCTTGATGTATTCGAGAAAAATGGTTGTGCCCTAGTAGCCCTTAGTGTATTCATATCCAAATAAACTCTATCTATTTCCTCACTACTATACTCGCGTGCAATTAAACCCTCTTTCAAGCATTGTAGTTCTTGAGTTAGTTGTGATGTAGTACTGGACAGTCGAGACAACCTCATCGCTTGACCCTTCATTATGTTTTTAAACACCCTTGGGTTATGCATACTCCTTCTATGTAAATAAGAAGGTTTGTAGCACTCTTTACGATGTACACTTGTTTGAATCAATCCTTGCTCTCTTGAAACTTGAACATCCAGATAATCAATTTTGTTTTTAGAAGAATTTATTATAAATCTAATGAAATTATTACTATTATTCAGATATTCAAAGAACGTATGTAATGATGTTTCAGGTCCCTCCCAAATAAGGAAGAGATCATCTACAAACCTCTTGTAAAACTTGATGTATGTGTTTCCTAGTATGTATCTGCTCTCAAACTCTGCCATAACCAAGTTAGCGTAGCTGTTAGCACAGCTAGTGCCCATTGCTACGCCCTTGGTTTGCCTATAGCATTGATCTAAAAATAAGAAAACATTATTCTCTAATACCAGCTCTACTAAGAGGCAGAGGAAGTCAATTTTTGATACATTGTTACCATCTATTCTACAAAGAAACGATTTCAAATACATAAGTCCCTCATTGTTGGGAATACAAGTAAACAGAGAGACTACATCCATTGTCACAAGCATAGTAGCGGCTGTCCATTTATATATATATATGTATGAAGAAAGCAAAAAGAGAGATAGGGTAGGGGAGACAAAAATGAGAGAATTAGATTACTGGCATGTCACATTATTTTATTACTTTTATACATAAACCAATAAGAGAAAAAAAAGTACACCTTGGCCACATCCAGGTATGATAGGAATGTATGAATGTGTCCTACAATCAATCAAGCACAATGGCATGATATGGCAAATAGAATCATATATTTGACTATACCATATCAGATATATGCTTTGACAGTTAATAACTGCATTTGCAAAAACTGAATTGTTAGTGTCATGCAGTATTGCAGTTATCTTATAAATACTATACTGTTAAAAAATATAATCACTGTGTCTGTATTTTGAACCCACACATAATTTACCTGATGTACTTATTGCTTAATGCAATCAACAAGAGATGCTTGATCAGGCATGTACACTTGATATCAAAGTTAAGGTATGCCTGCTCAAGATGATATAGAGTGATGGAATGAAAATTCTTCTCTGCCTTGCATTCAGACTTGATACATACTTACCTTGAGCATTTCTGAGGTGAGTTAGTGTTTCCTGGTATGCCTGCAGTGTTTTGCTATCTCTGCTGCAACTGTACAGTAGAGAGAAAAAAAAAGAGAGAGATATAAAAGCATAATGTATAACTGAGTTGGCTGGCTAATTAATGCCATATCACAGACAGGTGATAGGTCAGTACACTTACAGCACTGAGGAGCATTTGCCATCTTAAATTCATCCTCCCATCAGCTTAAGAGGTCCAGCTTGTGCTTCGTCATGTCACTGTAGTGGTGGAAACACTGTTCTCCTGTGCATGGTATGCTAGTTGCACTGGAGACAGCCTTAGCCAAGCTTTTTCCAAGCCTCAGCCACGTTTATATCACGTTATCGAAAGATGAAAATAGCAAACGCTATTTCATCGAACCTAAAATATCTAAACCACATAATATCGAACATTCAGAACAGCAAATTTTTTCCTTGGGAAAAAATTTGCTATTCCGAAACACATACACACAACACAAGCACAACTAAAAAAATATCAATGCACACACACATACACTTATAATCCTACAGCTAAACCTACACTAAAATATACATACACTACTATCTATCCACTTACCTTAACCCCAAACCCTAACCCTAAGGTTCATCACTATTGCACACTCACCTAACCTGCGCCCTAACTCTAACTCACTTAACCCACCCCTAAACCTAATTCACTTAACCCGCGCCCTAACCCTAACTCACCTAACCCGCGCTCTAACCCTAACTCACCTAACCCGCACCCTAATCCTAACAACCACACAATCGCACACTTACCTGAACCCGACCCCTAAATCTCCACCACAGCACTGAAAATAGTGAAGCCACAGAACCGGCCAACTGAATTCTTTCCCTAGCAAAGAATTTAAAGTTCTTCAGCTTTGCTATTTTTGTGTTCGATCAAAATGAGTTGATATTAGAACATTTCAATTTATAAAACTTTGATGTTCTGATATAGACCCCCTCAGCCTTATACTGAGACTTTCTATAATCTCCCCCCATAGCCTCCATTTGTAGCATTTCACAAGGAGTGCCACAAAAATCCTGGACTCCTCAACACCCTACCTTTGTGCTCTAAACATCATCCCTATCATCGCCAGTTATGCCTGCAACAGTCAAGCTAGAAATATGTGTCTGAATTGTTTCCCACTGCAGATATTATGCAAAACAGCTTGTCAGCAAAGATGTACAGCCTTTTCAGTTGCATTTGTGCAATTGGTAGCACAGAAACAGCTTATTAGATGCATTGCCAATGATTAAATTCAGAAGCAATGAGGGTTTGAAATATGACAGTGAGATTTGGCCATGTGTGGTGCTCATACTATTGACAAATGTTGCAATGTTAAACAGTGACTTGTTTTATGGTGTTTGTTATCATGGCTGGTTGGAGGAAAAAATGGTATGACTTGTGACATATTGGCCTGCTGAGAGTTACACACTGGTAATATTGAGCAATACCACCTGGGAATTGAACCCATGAGAAAAAAGAAGGATGAGGAGGCTCTAAATAAAAATCTGCAAAACCAACAGAGACCTCCAAAGCAAACATCCAAGCAACCTCCACCCCCCCAACTCAAACCATGAAACACATACTACACAAAATCAGTGTGCCATGCAATCACAGCCCTTAAGGCAAAATAACATACCCAACATACTAGTAATAGGTGACTCTATAGTCAGGCAAACTGACGTCCCACTCACTAGGCTGAATAAGGAGAATGTTGCTGTTAGCTGCATGTCGGGTGCCAGGATCCGCCACATAACACAAGCACTCAGGTCACTTCACAACAAGTACAAATATGACTCCGTCATTGTCCATGTTGCTGTGAATGACCTGAGCCGTACCTCCCTGGACTACATTAAAAGAGACATGGAAGAGCTCTCTGATCACATAGCCCAGGCTGGTATGGCCCTGACCCTGAGTAGCATCCTGCCCTCAAGAAGAATGATACCATGGTATAAAGACAAAATTCTCAATTTCAACAATTGGCTAAGTTTCTGGTGTCATCCAAAGGGGATCCAGTGTCTGTCCGCCTGGGATGACATGCTCGACAAGCCACGCTGCTTTGCTAGAGATGGCTTGCACCTGTCACCCTTAGGCTTTTGAATACTGGCCAAGGCTCTTGCCACCCCCATAGTGCCTTTTTTAGGCAAGGATCAAAAGACAAACCCACCACTGTAAATAGCACACGTAACAAAAAACTGAGGGTAATGCTACTCAATGCTAGAAGTCTAAACCTCAAAATGCATGCACTCGAGGCACCTCTCAGTATGGAGAAAATCGATATATGTGCAGTAACAGTAACCTGGTTTAAGGCTTCAGAGAGCACACCAGCACTACCAGGCTACAACTCATACCATACATTTCAGCCACAGAATCCAAACCGAAATACAAAAGATGGGGGCGTATCCATATTCAACAAGGATACCCACACCTCCAGGTTAGTGGCACAGCACGATGCTTCAGAGATCATCCACGTGCAACTAACAACGGACAAAACTGCAATTCAAATTGTAACTTGCTACAGATCACCCACCATGTCCCAGGACTCCCATTCCACGTTTCTGGACACACTGTGAAACATAAAGGCCCTACCAAACACCCTAATATTGGGTGATTTCAATTAACCAAACAATAACTAGGAGAACTACTCAAGTATTAACTCTCTTGCCCAACATTTCCTAGAATTTATAAACTCAAAGACCCTGGTTCAACTGGTCAACACTCCCAACAGAGGTGACAACATTTTGGATCTGGTCATCACCAACATGGGCGAGCGGTGTTCCACACCAGAGGTCAACCCCTCGCTGGTTAGATCTGACCATAAACAAATCACTTTGGATATCCACAATCCGCCCCACCCCCGGACAAGAAAACCACCATGAAAAACTTTTCAAAAGCAAACTTCACGTTACTTAAGACCAAGGTGGAAGGTTTCAAAGCCCCCATGCTGAAGGATAACACTGTCTAAGCTGCAAAATCCTTTACTAATGCATTTTACAGGCACCTAAAAGAATGCATGAATTGTGCCATCCCAAGCAAAACCAAGACTCCCTCTTCCAAGAAAAGGAAACTAGTCTGGTGGACTCCTGCCATAAACAAGCTACACAATAGAAGGAGAAAACTAGTACAGAAAATAGTAAAATCCCAAAAAGGAAGACATCCCTGATCAGTATCAGCAAGAAACTATGATCCCTCATAAAATCATCCAAGGCGAGCTTTGAAAAAAAAATTGCCAAGGACTCCAAAGATAACCACAAGGCATTCTTTAGCTATGTTAAGAATCTAAGTGACAATGCTCAGATCTGCTCAGAGTTAGTGAGGAATGGCACAAAATACACTGAACTGACCAATATTGCCAACATCCTGGCAGACAGGTTCAGAGCAAACTTCACACCCCTCTCACCCCCAAAAGGGTCCATAACCATACCAGAAGAATGTAGAGTCCCTGAAATCACAGACACTCAGGTTAAAACAGCCCTCTCCAAATCCAGAAACACAGCATCAATGGGACTGGACAGCGTCCCAGGCTGCATCCTACATGAGCTCAAATACGAACAAACCCCTCACCTAAACACACTGTTCAAACTCAGCCTCCCCTCAGGCTACATACCCATAGAGTGGTGCACAGCAACGGTTATTCCGCTCCACTAAGGTGGAGCCACAACAGACCCCTGGAACTATCGCCCTATAAGCCTGACTAGCTTGGTCTGGAAGACTATGGAGCACATCATCATGGAACTCCTTAACAGAGACATTGGGAACCTCTAAACACTGGACCCTACCCAGTTCGGCTTTGTTAAGGGCAGATCATGCTTCCTACACCTGGTGGACTTCTTTGAGACAGTTACCAATGCTATAGATGAGGGAAAGGTGGTACACACAGCCTACCTAGACCTCGCTAAGGCCTTTGACACCTTTCCCCATTCTGGTATTATAGACAAGCTCACCGCCTGAACATAAACCCCTACATCACAAGATAGGTTGCCAGCTGGCTCACCGACAGAACCCACATGGTGAGAGTTGCAGGAGCTAGGTCCAACTCTAAATTGGTTACAAGTGGCGTTCCTGTTTGGCATATACTTCTCAGAGGTACAAGCAAGCACAGGAGGACTATTGCTGACCAAGCTCGCAGACAACTGCAAACTAGGGGCTATAATTGGGTCTCTGGCTGGCACAGATATCCTCCAAAAGGGTATCACTGAGACGGATACCTGGTGTCAAAATCATGGCCTCAAGCTAAATGCCAAAAAGTGCATAGTTATCCCCTTTGGAAAAAACAAAGTACCCACAAACTACCACATAGGTGGTAGTCCCTTAAATACAGAAGACGTAATAAGGGATCTGGGGACCCAAGTAGATATTAATCTCACCTTTGATAATCACATTGCCAAAGTGGTTAGAAAATCCTTCTACGTGGCCCACTTAATCACAAAAGGGTTCGCATCCAGATCAAAAGAGGTCATTGTGCCCCTCTACTCATCACTCATCAGACCCATCATAGAGTACAACGCCCCATTTGGGATGTACCTTACAAGACACCTGCAACAGCTGGAAAGACCACAGAAGTACCTCACCAAGAGGATCACTGGCCTCAAACAGATGCCCTATGCAGCTCGACTGAAGAAACTCCAGCTGTACTCGGTTGCATACCGCCTACTCAGAGGTGATCTCTGCCTGACATGCAAGGCCATGTCCAACCCAGAATTGATGGACATGCTCCACCTAAAGAAAAACTTATCCCCTCGAGCCAAACGCTCTAGGGATCTATACCTCACCACAACAATAAATAGGACATGCTGGAGAGATAGATTCCTGTCCCAGAGACTTCCCATGCTTTGGAACAAGATCCCAATCTACATTAGGCAGCACTCCTTGCTAACACTCTTCAAAAGGAACCTTGACAAGTGAATGGGAAACCTAAACTAAGGGGGCGGCGAAAGCTAACACATTCTGGCTAGGCTTATAAATGCTTTCAGGCAGATAGCCTAGTACCTACCTATGAACCTAAGAAATGTTAAGCTTTGCTTATTAAATGTCAGTGCCACAAGAGAATGTATGTTTTCACATGGTAATCGAAGGTATAGTAATGTAGCAATGACTGGATATATACTTCAGAGATACCTGTATGTCTCTGACTTTACTTACTCATGGGACTATGTAAAAGGCACTATTTGTGTTTGTAAATACATTTCAGATGAATGCAGTTGCATAACTTGAGTAATACATGGCTGGTTAGGTTGCATACATACTTCTCAAGATACACTGTCATAAACCAAGCAAAAAGCTGGCAAACTGATAAAACACCACAAAGGCAAGGGTAATTTCCAAAGTATATGTTAGTGCTTTCATTCAGTTTTCATACATGAACTTATTTAGACACATTTCAAAGACCAAATACACAAGTCAAATACTTTTAGTAAATTATGACATGATAAAAGTAATTAAAGTCTTAAAGTCATACACCCTCTCAGACAGGCTAAAAAGCAAATAATTGTGTGTAATATATATCACATATTGAATGCTATGAAAGATCATGTTAAAGATATATAAAATATATAAAAAATAATACAAATCAATAATCTAGCACTAAAAATTCAAAAATGAAAGGTTTGTCACCTCTCAAGAGATTTAAGTTTCAAAATACACTTCAGGCAACATTGGTCATAAAGACCTGGGTATGTGTATGCATTAAGCCTCAATTGCCAGGCCCATTCTTTTTCTTCCAGTCTTAGGGACCAAGGTCCTCCCCTAACATCTCTTGTAACCTGTTCAATATCTAAGTAGTGGAAATGATGGCCATGATTCTCAATGACATGCTTTGCCAAGGCAGTAGTACAAATGTGTTTGCTAATGTTTTTATGTTGGTAAGATGGAATGACATTTAAAGCTAAGAATGTATGAACATCAGTACAATATTAGGAAACACATTGCTTGAAGTGTACAGACTTTAAGATTTTAATTACTTTTATGATGTCATAATTTACTAAAAGTATGTAACTTGTGTATTTTGTCTTTGAAATGTGCCTGAAGAAGTTTGTGTATGAAAACTGAACGAAAGCGCTAACATATAGTTTGGAAATTACTGTTACCTTTGTGTTTTGTTATACACTGTCATAAACACATACTTACTATATGTGATAACTCATAATAATTACAACACAAATATTGTGTACATCATAACTGTGCATTCGAAATTGAATATCATCATTGTCATGTTTAACGTAATTTACACATATTATACTGGGATTCTGTAGCAAGCATCAATGATACATTTGTTGCAAAAACATAGTTATGATACTCATGTATTTTTTTATTGTTCTATTCCTCATCAAAATGTTGTGACAAATTCAGTTCTGACCCCCTTCTGTAAAAGTATCTGTAAATTGGATTCAAACCCTGCATAACCTGTCTTCATTCTTTAAGATCACTGCACATTCACCATGAATCATAGGGAAAGTTACCTAACAGGTGGAATTTATTCACTGAGTGCTATAAAGAGTGCTGCTGACTGTGCAATGACACCAGTCTACTTTGCTCTACAGAAGACGTCCTAAATTAAAATTTTCACTTCTTCCTTAGGCAGTGAGCTGTGTTAGTGCACTGCTGAGTGGAGTGCAAATGAAAATGGCCTTACAAATAAAAAAAAAATAAAAATGTTGCTAAGTAACACATGTAATGGGTATATGTAGCAAGGGGCAAAACTTTTATAGCCTTATCAAAAATAAGAAAATTGAAAGCTCTTTAGCTTTGTATTTTTGAATTATCATGGGGGGAATAATAGTTGTTTTCAAGGGACATTTGTAGAAATGGTGAAGGTTTCTGATGCTAAACAATTAAAAAATAAATTGCTGTATAAGGAGACTGTTTTCATTTTGAAGTTTAATACACCGACACCCGTTGGGTTAAACTCAGAGTGTAGTTGGAAAATGCTTATTTAATGTAATTAATGCTTTTAATTGATTGTAATTATCTAATTGGATGGGGTATTTAAATGTGTTTTAGTGTGTGCTTTTTTGTACTCTTAAAAGGTGCTAGAGTTTTGTAATTGTATTAAATTTAATTTTTTACTGGTCATAGTGGTTTTATTTTATTTTTTACTTCTTGTAGCTTTTGTAGTTTATTTATTTGTTTTTGGATATGGCCAGTGATCCATCTTTTCAAATGCCACATATTTTCAGACATGAGAATATTGATACCTCCCAAAGAACTATGGAACATTACATATCTCTACCGGGCCATTGGCTGAGTGAATGTACGAATGGTCAGAGGCTTGGTGATATTGTTCAGACCTGGGAAAAAGTCTTGGAAGATGGTCATAATCAAAGAATTGTTAAGCCCTTCTCTATGATGGGGCGGCACTCCAGGATACGATTACTGGTGGAAGTGCAAGGTACTATTGAAAAACTGCAACATCTGTTGAAAGAGAAGTCCATTTATTACAATATCATGAGCATTCAGCCTTATGTAGAACTTGATGTGTCACCAAGAGGTCTAAGGGTATTCAAAAATCTGTCCACATCCTTTGACCTTAATAATGTTGAAGATAAAAATGTTTTGGCTAGATGGATTGCAGCTGTGCACCATTGTGTGATGGAATGGGTTACCATCCTGACTAAGAGGGATTCTGTTAAGCAGTGATCCCTGAAGGAAGAAATCACCAATGTGTGTGCTTCGATTTCTGTGCAATTAACATCCTCCCACTTGGAACAGATTTTGCGAGGTATTAATTAGAAAATTAAGGAGGCTGCTGAGAATCTCATAGCATGCAAATTGAAGCAATTGAGAAGGGATGTTAATGATTATAGTAATGGTTATGCTTTTCAAGGAACCAATAAGAAATAGGGCATTCCCTAGAGAGGGAGAAAGAGAAGCGACAGCACAGAGTTTCGTTCACTTCTTCTGAGGTGACCTGCAGCTCCTCTGAGTGGGAAAATGAAGAAAGATCTTACCCACCTTTGCCCCCTGCCCAACAACAGAGTTATGTGAAGGAGAAATTTCAGGGAGGGAGATGGAATGGAGACTCAGCAAAGCGATGAGAGGGAAGCAACCCCATGCACATTATAAGAAAAAAAGATGATACTGATTCTGAGCCTTTTTCTATTAGTAGTGAATGTAAGAACTTGGTGTTGAATATTTCTGGTATAGAGTTGACAGAATTCGAAGTTTCTGTATTAAACCATGGCTTAAAGTTTATTCCCATGGTTCTCCCTAGACTGCATGTACTTAAAATGGAAATATTTAGATTTATTAGGAAATTGCATTTATCTTATTATTTCTTAAATAATGAGAAGATTAATGATGTTGAACTGTATGATTCTTTTAGTACTGCTGATGAAAGTGTTGAAAATGAGTTTTTTCTTGTGACTCTTTTATTGAAGAGAATATAACTAATAATGCCTACTGTTTAATGGCTACTTCAGATGTTCTGCGCAAAAGTGATTTTATTCCTGCCTTTACTCATGAAGGGATAAAAAGTTTCTCAACCATGATTAATTTTGTTATAGAAAGTGAGTACATAAAATTTGTGAAACAGAGGGAGAAGGCTGAATATACCCTTACTAAAGCAGAGTGGTTAGCCCTTAAAAGTTTAAGCCAGCAGAAAGATTTGGTGTTTAAACCGGCAGATAAGGGCAGTAAAATTGTTGTTATACACCACTTGCAATATGAAAAAAATGTGTTATGACAATCTGAATGATTCTAGCACTTACGAAATAGTTGCCGTGGATGAGTACCAAAATGCATTAAGAGTTCTGTGAGTCTGATCCAAAAGGGGTGGAGATTAGCATATTTTTTGAGTAAAGATCTAGAGAGGACATTTTCTCCTAAAGGTTGTACCTTGGCAACTTTTTATTGCTTGCCTAAGGTTCACAAAAACTTAATCCCCCCCAAGTCGAACTATAGTGTTAGCAGTGAATTATTTTTTGCATGGAATAAGTATGGTTTTACAAAAATACTTATTAGCAGCAGTGATGAAATTAGATTCTTATATTCATGATAGTTTTGATTTTTGGAAAAAATTGGAAAGGTACATTGGACAGAAGGGTGTTATTGGCTAGTTATGGATGTAAAGAGTCTTTATACAAGTATTAAACATCATTGGGGTTTAGAGGCATTAACTGTTTTTTGGGGGGATAGTCCATTTTCCAGTTTTATAACTGAGGTGGTTTATTTTTGTTTATTGAATAATTATCTTGAGTTTAATCAGAAAATGTATCAACAGATTAAAGGAACAGCAATGGGGGCTTCTTTTGCCCCATGCATGCAAATTTGTTTATGGGTTTGTTTGAGATTAATTTTTTGTATCATTTGGATTTTTAAGAGATATGTTATTAAATATTTTAGGTTTAGTGATGATTTTTTTTGTGTGTAATGGAGGGCAAGATTTGGTTCAAGTTTTTTTTTAGATGATATAAAGCAGAATGTTTTTGGTTTACAGTTTGATGGAATTCAAAATGGAAATAAGGTGGGTGTTTTTTAGATTTAATTTTGGACGGCTCTGTGGAAAATGGCATTAAAACTAGGGGCATAGGAAATTTGGCAATGGTGTGCATTTTCTAGATGTCAAAAGTTGTCACCCTCCCCATTTAATTAATGCACTACCCTATGGGGAGATGTTGCATATTAAAAGGCTATGCAATGTTTCTGAAGAAATACAAGTGAAATTATTTAGAACATGTGAAATGTTTAGTCAATGGGGGTATGATTTATAGACTATAGGTAGTGCTAATGCTAGGTTAATGTTGGGAAGTCAGAGTGATGTTATACCTTGTAATTTATGAGTAGGAAAGGAAATTAGTGAAAAGAAGACAGTCTCTGTAGAGAAGTTTTATTTTGTTACGATGTACTCCATATTTATGGAGAAGGTTTTGGAGGTTATTAAGTTTTATTGTTTTTTTTTTTCATTTAAATATATGGACTTAAAGTTTTTTTCCCAATAAACCTTATTTTTCATATAAGAAAGGACGTAGCATAAGTGACATGATAGTACATAGTTATTATGTTACCGCTGATGTGAGAATGGTGACAGAACCCAGAGTCCTAGGTACTCATCTGTGTGGTAAATGTTCAGTTTGCAAACATGCGGTTTGTTGTTTTGATAAAATTAATAATGACAGATTTACACCAAAAGCTGCTTTTAATTGTACCACTGAGGGCATTATATATCCCCTGAGGTGCTCCTGTGGTCTGTTTTATATAGGAGAAAGTAAGAGATCCTTTAGGCTGAGACTACAGGAGCACCTTAGGGATATTAAAAATAAGAAAACTGAAAGCCCTTTAGCTTTGCATTTTTTGAATTATCATGGGGGAGGGGTAATAGTTGTTTGCAAGGGACAAATTTAGAAAAGGTAAAGATTTCTGATGTTGAACAAATAAAAATAAATTGTTGTATAAGGAGATTGTTTTCATTTTGAAAATTAAACTCAGAATGTAGTTGGAAAATGCTTATTTAATGTAATTAATGTTTTTAATTGATTGTAATTATCTAATCGGATAGGGTATTTAAATGTGCTTTAGTGTGTGCTTTTTTGTACTCTTAAAAGGCTTTGTGCTGAGGCGCTAGAGTTTTGTAATTGTATTAAATTTCATTTTTTACTGGCCATAGTGGTTTTATTTTATTTTTTACTTCTTGTAGTTTTTGCTATCTTTTTCACATTGGCTTGCAACATCACAAGTAGCATTTAGGTTATACATCATCAGGATTTCATGTAATGGCAATTTCTTTGAAAGGGGACACACCGTGAATGACGGGAGATCATTTTTGCCACAATACAGACAATTACTCATGACATCAAAGTTTAAAATATATTGTATAACTGCCATGATGAATATTTGTGATATGTGTATGTTCTCCAGTGCATATGACATATATCTCCACATAAGTCATGTTACTGCTTTGGTGTTAGCACACTATACAAAATGTCATATGTTACAACATCCATAGCACATAGAAGAGGTGAGCTTACAACACCTTTTTAGCATCAGTTCGTAATGACTACGGCTAAGAATTTTATAATTTATCACAGACTTTAGCCTTTTCATTATATATGCAGCAATGGGTGTTAATATTTATTCTGAATCCAGTCATAAAAATATCTGTAAACTGGATTTAAACTCTGCATTATGAGGCCAATATCTCTAAACTCATTTCATTTACACCTTGTGTCACACAAATAGTTAGCTCAGTACTGTCCAGAGTGCTGATGAAAGCATACCAGTGACAGTCCTAGTTGTGCTACTGATGGCATTCCAAATTTAAGTTTTCACTTTTTACTTTAGGAAGTGAACTGTTGTTCACTGCTAGGGAACACTGCCAGTCAACAGTGCAAAAGGCTGAATGCAGTGCAAAGAATGCAGGAAAGAAATTTATAAAAAGTAAAGGAAACATTATAAAATGTTTCTGTAAAATGTACATTTCTAATGCTTCCTCTACTTTGTTGTCATTCTACATGAACACATGCTACTTAAACACCAGTAAGTTCACACAAATAGCACCATCTCGGATTTGAACCATCAAAACAGTGAATTAACAGCACACAGTTGAGAGAACTTTCAGTCTTTGCTGCAGACACAGACATATGAGAGGAAGAAGAAAAAGTAGATTACATATAAGGAAGTTGTGAGATTATACCAATTCATATTACAAATGCAACAAAAACAAGCTCTGAAAGCTTAGTAAATTAAGCTTAGTAGATGTGTGGATGAATGCGATTTTAGCAACAGTTGAGCTATTTCCACAAAGACTATAAAACAAATATATGCAACACTGCTGTTTTCTTCTCTTTATTTTGTGTGCAGCATTCCCCTATCTATGATTTTCTAGCAACAATGCTCTCCTTTGCATTTCTATTGACGTGTTACTTTCAATGAGCAAAGTACATCCTTAAAATTTCAGAAGAATTGTTACTCAGAGTCACAAAATGTGGTCATAAACAATTCATAAAAATGTTAGGAATATTGTTCTCCTAACTCAGTTAATGTAATTCCAGAATTTAGTGGTTACTTCTCTTCTCCCTGACACAGTGTCTATCAAACATTGTGAATGTGAAACATTGATTGTTCCTGCAGTCAGGGTAATCATTCACACTTGCAATCCCTTAGCAAGTAACACTTCTCAGTGCTCATTCGTGCAGAGGTAGAGCATGTACATGCAATTGTGTAGAACTTACACCATGTTTACATTCCTTGCACTTAGTGCATATTTTGGAATTCATGAATGCTAATAAGTTCACATCTCATTTGCATATCCACAGTGCTCAGGAATGAATCTGGACTATATCAAGGTATGTAAGCAAGGAAACTGTATCTTGGTAGGGAGATGGTTTGGATCCAGACAGCCCCAAACTGCTATTTACTTGCAAAACTTGTTCCTAGTTTCACAACTGACTTGATGCAAAGGTATGTTGCTGTTTTTTTACAAAATGCTATATTTCAACCTTACTGATGGATTGTATTTCACAATGCACCCATTGTGACAGCTTTACTGTCCGCATACTAGGTCTCCTGTTGGTGGTATAGGCAAGTATATCAGTTTTTTCCATTACAATTGTTTGTGTAGAATGTAATATGACATTATGGAAGATTTTGTATGCCTGTCTGACCAGTTATTGCAAGGTCAGGGTTTAGATGCCTGTAGCCCACAAAATGTGTTAAGCCTGTGCTATATAACTGACCACCCTCTACATAACTGGACATTCAACAACAGTTTTAGCCACTTGTAATGGAAAATTGGATGTTGCTTTTGTTAATGCTGCAATGTACTACATAGTAAAACACTTGTCTTCCTTATATAACTTGTACATGCTTTTCATTTTATTTATTTATTTACTTACTTACTTATTTATTTATTGTGGTGGGATCTTCATTTTAATTGTGTGAACTAATATGAAGCTTTAATTTTTTAATTATCTTGTACATGATGGATACATACATTCATAAATACATATGCGTTTTGTTAATAATCACTTGCCTCTTAACTGTGTATTTTTCATTTCTTTTACATTTTAACTTATACAGGGTTATGTTGATCAAGACATCTGCACACTGTAAAATGCCATATAGTGATGCAGAGAATGAAGCTATTATCCAGGCACTGTGCTGACATGGTTCTTTCCTCTTAGAAAGAGGCAGAGGTGACAAGTACTCCCATGACTGTATCTGGGGCCAGATGGTCAACTATGTAAATGGTGTAGGAGGCCATGGACATACATATCAGAAAATCTGATATAAGGCCACTGACATAATAATGTACATGATACATAGGACATGTGATATAAATAAAGTAAATAATATGACATTTAAATCTAATGCTTCCAGAGTAAAAGCAAGACACTGTAAATTGCAGGGGTGGCCACGGTGGTGCAGTGGTTAGTGTTGTCACCTCACAGCAAGAGGTTCTCCGGTTCAATTCTTGCCTGGGGTGCCTTCTGTGCAGAGTCTGCATGTCCTCCTTGTGGTTGCATGGGTACCCTCCGGGTGCGCCAGTTTCCTCCCACATCCCAAAGACATGCAGTAGGTGGATTGGACACTCTAAATTGGCCCTAGGTGTGAGTCTGTGTTTGCCTTCTGTGGAAGGTTGGGTGCCGGGCTGGCAACTCGACACCATAAAACTCCACTGCCAATAATGAGCAGTAAGAGGATCCGCTGTGGTGACCCCTAACTGGGAAAAGCCAAAAGAAGAAGAAGATTCTTAAGAATATTACAACACATTCTTCTAGTACTTTCCAAATATTTGCATCTTTTGTTAGTCCCATTTGTCAGTATAACTTAATATTTTGTACTTACACCAAAACTGACCTATAGTAGACTGCCTAAATCTGACAAAAATAAATCAACTTCAACAGTTCTAGATGGTTAAGGGGTAAGCTCCGTCTAGCCTGTAAGGTACTTTATGATGAACCACAAAAAGGCACTAAACACTTTATGGTGAAGAATTGTGAATTACATTAAATATGGAAATTCTTCAGACAAAAAATATGCAGAAGCAGGAATTTCATATTACAGATTAGATAAATAGAGATCTACTGTGAAAACTAGGCTTACTTCTCAATCTATTACTAGACAATGGAACAAGTTACCATTAGCTATAAAATGTAGTACTTCACTAGATTCATTTATAACTACTTTGGGCACTTAAATGAGTTTTAATGTGTATATTATGGATCCAGAGTCTGTGTTTTAAATGGACTTTTGGGTCCCAATTTAGTTATTGCCAACTATGAAGGGGCTACTACAAGTGATACTGTGCTGCTTACTGACAACACTCTTACTCACTGCGACTTGCTCAAAAAGGCAAGTGCTTGAACTCCCACTACTTAGATCTTTCATAACTACCTAGCCCTCCCAACACCCAATCCTATAAAACTTTATAGCCCTACCAGAACCCTAACTCTAACTCTAAAACCTCCCTTTCCACTCCCTGAGCCTAAAACTCCCTTCCTGCTCCTTAATCCTAAAATTCCCCTCCCTGTCACTAACCCTAGGAAGCCCTTCTTACTACTTAACCCTAAAACTCCCTTTCTTATACCTAAACCTAAAATTATTTTCCCATTCCCTAAACCTAAAACTCCAAACTCAAATGGTGACCTAATCCACACTTGCAGACACATTGCCTTTCCCTCAACACAGCTGCCAAACTTACCTCACTGAAATGCAAATAACATGTTCAAATAAGCCGTGGCAACTGCTTGTCAGAACTCATATTTAATTTGAGCATTAGTGGCAGCGTACTGAGTGACATGATGTTCTAGATCCTGGCATTGAGACTGTAGTCTTTGAGCACTTAGGGCATGAGTGCTTGTAATAGACCCAACTATGAAACTGTGGAGTAGTCCTGTTTCCTATCCTTCAACTAAAACAGGACCTATTTAACTTACCTGCAACACATACTCAAGTTTCTACAAAACAATTCTGTGAAACTGAGAGCAATCCTATTATTTTTTTCTTATTCTGCAGCCAGAAATACTGTTGTACTGTTCAAAAATACTCAACAACTCCCATATGCAACACCACTCTTTTCTGGAGTTGGACACATCCAAACCATGAAGGAAAATCACCAAAACTCTCCATGTAGGGAACCCAGTAATGGACTCATAAAGACACAAGACATAAACCACAAACACAAGCATTTGTCAATGCAGCTTTGTTGACATCTTTAACTATTTAACTATCTAAGTGCATGAAACTTCACAGGTCAGATTAAAAGTGATTGTGGATTGTGGATGAAGTTCTTGAGACCCTTCCAGCAGGAATCATGGACCTAAAAATACATGTTGTCACATTTCACTTTTCACTGTCTCTCTGTACTCGTTTTATAGGTTCATAGGTTCATACTAGGCTATCTGCCCTAGGGCATTTATAAGCCTAGCCAGAATGTGTTTGGCTTTCGCCACCCATTTTAAATTTATTTTGCTATGCCCTTTTTCGAGGTTAGTATACTGTGCCTCTGTCTAACAGTGACACAGAAGTGATAACCGGGGTAAACCTACGATCTCCCATCCACTCATCAAGATTCCTCTTGAAGAGAGTCAATGAGGGACTCTACCTAACCTGGACTGGAATTTTATTCCAGAGTGAAGGGAGCCTCTGGGTTATGAATCTGTCCCTCCAGCATGTCCTATTTATTTCAGTGCTGAGGTTCAAGTCTCTCGAGCATGTAGCTCAATGGGATTTGGATTTTCTGAGGTGCAGCATGTCCATTAATTCCAGGTTGGACATGGCTTTGTACGTCAGGCACAGATCGCCTCTGAACAGGCGGTATGCCACTGAGTAGAGCTGGAGTTTCTTTAACCGGGCAGCATATGGCATCTGTTTGAGCCCTTTGATCCTCTTGGTGAGGTACTTTTGGGGTCTTTCCAGTTGCTGCAGGTGTCTGGTAAGGTACATCCCAAAAGGGGCATTGTACTCAATTATGGGCCTGATGAGGGATGAGTAAAGAGGCACGATGACCTCCCCTGATCTAGATGTGAATCCCTTCATGATTAGGTGGGCTATATAAAGTGTTTTTCTAACCACTTTGGCCACGTGGTTGTCAAATGAGAGATTGCTATCAACTTCGGTCCCCAGGTCCCTAATTACTTCTTCTGTACTTAATGGATTACCACCTACGTGGTAATTTGTGGGCACTTTGTTTTTGCCAAAGGGGATGACTATACACTTTTTGGCATTTAGCTTGAGGCTATGGCTCTGGCACCAGTTGTCTGTTTCTATGAGGCCCTTTTGGAGGATGCTTGTGTCTGCTGGAGAGTCGATTATGGAACCCAGTTTGCAGTCATCTGCGAACTTGGTCAGCCACAGTCCTTCCGTGTTGGCCTGTGCCTCCGAGAAATATTTACCGAACAAGAGAGGTCCCAGGACTGAGCCTTGTGGGACACCACTTGTAACTGGTTTGGAGTCTGACATGGCTCCAGCAATTCTAACCATGTGGGTTCTGTCCTTGAGCCAGTTTGCAATCCATCTAGTGACATAGGGGTTTATATTTAAGCTGGTGAGCTTATCTATAATGCCCGAGTGGGGTATTGTATCAAAGGCTTTTGCGAGGTCCAGGTAGGCTGTGTGGACCACCTTCCCATCGTCAATGGCCTTGGTGACTGTTTCAAAGAAATCAACCAGGTTTAAGAGGCAGGATCTGCCCTTAACAAAGATGAACTGGGTAGGATCCAGTGTCTGTAGGTCCCCAATATCTTTATTTATGAGGTCCATGATGATCCTTTCCATAGCTTTGCAGACCAAGCTAGTCAGGCTTATGGGGCAATAGTTTCCAGGATCCGTTGAGGCACCACCTTTATGGAGAGGGACCACTGTTGCTGTACGCCACTCTTTGGGCACATATCCTGTAGTAAGGCTGAGATTGAACAGTAGTTTTATGTTTGGGTTTAGCTCTTCTTGGAGTTCATGTAGGACGCAGCCCAGGACACCGTCTGGTCCCATTGATGCTGTGTTTTTGCTTTGGAGAGGGCGGCTCTTACCTGAGCATCTGAGATGTCAGGGGGGCAGCACTCTGCTGGGATAGATATTTGCCCTTTTGGTGGGGAGGGGGGAGAAGTTTGCGCTGAACCTGTCAGCTAGGATGTTGGCAATGTCTGTGGGTTCAGTGTATTTTTGTCATTTTGGACTAATTCTGAGCATATCTGGGAATTGCCACCCAGGTTCCTAACATAACTAAAGAAAGCCTTGTGATTATCCTTAGTGTCCTGTGCAATTTCTCTCTCGAAGCTGGCCTTAGACAATTTTATGAGTGCCCGTAGTTTTTTGCTAATACTGATCAGTGATGCCTTCCCTTTTTGGGATTATGCTCTATCATTTAGTAGCTTCCTCCTTCTATTGTATAGTTTGTTTATGGCTGGGGTCCACCAGACAGGACGTCTGCCTTTGGAGGATTGGGTCTTGGTTTTATTTGGGATCACATGATCCATGCATTCCTGAAGGTGTTCATAGAATGCGTTTATAAAGGTCTGGGCCGTATTTTCCACAGGCCCGGGGGCTTTGAAGGATTCCACCTCAGTTCTGAGGAGTGTGAAATTTGCTTTAGAGAAGTTTTTCACTGTGGTTTTCTGGGCAGGGGGTGGGGTCAGGATGTGAATATCCAGTGAGATTAGTTTATGGTCTGATCTTACCAGTGAGGGATACACTTCTGGTCTGGAGCATAGAGTCCCCATGTTGGAGATGATCAGGTCCAGTATGTTTTCCCCTCTTGTGGGAGTGGTAACAAGTTGTTCCATAGCATGTGAGTTTATAAATTCTAGGAACCTTTGGGCTAGGGTGTTGGAGCTAGAGTAATGCTCCCAGTCTATGTTTGGGTAGTTGAAGTCGCCCAATATAATGGTGTTTGGAGAGACCTTCATATTTTCCAGTGTTCTCAGAAAGGCCGAGTGGGGTTCCTGGGTTTGGGAGGGTGGTCTGTAACAGGCTATAAACTGGAAGGCAGTTTTACCCACTGTTAGTTGCACATGGATAGTCTCTGATGCTTCGTGCTTTGCCACCAACCTGGAGGTGTGGGTATCTTTGATGAATATCGATACTCCCCCTCCTTTTGTGGTTCGGTCCAAGTTTTGGGGCTGAAAAGCATGGTATGAGGTATAACCTGGTAGTGCTGGGGTGCTCTCTGGAGCCCTGAACCAGGTTTCTGTTACTGCACAGATATCGATGTTCTCCATGCTAAGGAGAGTTTCGAGTGCGTGCATCTTGAGGTTTAGACTTCTGGCGTTGAGTAGCATTACTCTTAGTTTCTTATCCCTTGTGATACCTATGGAGGTGGGTTTGTCTTTTGAGCCTTGCCTAAAAAAGGCACTATGGGGTAGCAAGAGCCTTTGCCAATATCCAAAAGCCCAGGGGTGACAGGTGCAAGCCGTCCCTAGCGAAGCATCGTGGCTTGTCGAGCATATCATCCCAAGCTGACAGGCATTGAATCCCCTTTGAATGACACCAGTACTTAAGCCAATTGTTAAAATTGATCATCTTGTCTTCATATTGTGGCATCATTCTTGGTGAGGGTAAGATGCTACTCAAGGTCAGGGTCATACCAGCCTGGGCTACATGCTCAGAGAGCTCCTTTATGTCTCTTTTCATGTAGTCCAGGGAGGTACGTCTCAGGTCATTCACACCAGCATGGACAATGACTGAGTCATATTTGTACTTGCCTTATACTTTCTTTCAAGCTTTCCAGCACAGAAGCTATCTGTCTATCTGTACATACACACACACACACACACACACACACACACACACACACACATATATATATATATATATATATATATATATATATGTATGTGTATATATATATATATATATATATATATATATATATATATATATATATATATATAATATGAATCTACCTGAAAACACTGAAAATGCAAAACACCAACAACAACATGGCCAACACCACAACACCGACAACCTAAATCTCGGCAACTGAATTAAATCAGTAAAAATGAACATAAACTTCCCTTTCAACTGCTTGCAGGGGGGCTCCGCCCCCTGCACACACACTCCCACACCCCTCTTAACTTTAATCTACCAACTCTGAGATTGCACTGCAGTGCAGGAATGGAAATCTTTCCATTCCACACTATAGTGAGATGCCGGGTCTGCATTGTTAGCATTCTGAATGTCGATCATATGGTGTCGGCCATATGGTTGTCGGCATTCTGGAGTGTCGACAATTTGAGGTAGACCCATATATAGATATATATATATATATATATATATATATATATATATATATATATATATATATATATACATATATATATATGCAGATATATGGTGCATTTCAGTAAACCTCCAGCTGTCCCACTCTTTTACTTTACTAGTTAAGTGCTGCCTTGTAGTACATGTCTCTGGAAGTAATCTCCATCTATTATGTAGCCATATACCTTACAGTAAATATTGCTTGGATCTGCTTATCTAGGTCTACTGGAGACATTCACCATTAAACCAAATACTATACTCCATGGGAGACTTTAACCACCCCTCCATAGACTGGGAATCATCATTGCCTCAAACTTGCAGGCACAAGGATTTCTGGTCTTTATTAACACAAATACGCTTGAGCAGATAGTGTGCAAACCCACCAAAGGTTCAAACATACTGGACCTGGTGCTCATCAGTATGAGAGAATGCTGTAATCCCCCGTGTTATGTCCTTACTTGTAAGGTCAGACCACAAAGCTGTCACCTTCAAAATAAAAATCAACTCAGTAAGTCCAACAAACTATTTAACAGTTGGGAATTATTCCAAAGCAAACTCCATCCAATTAAGTGATAGTTTGCCAAAATTCAGTCTCCCTCAAGTTCACATCAACCTATACAGAATTATTCACAGAGACCCTGTACAACCATCAAAATGGTTATATAGAGGCTGCTGTACATACTAGAAGTAAGTCCAAAACAAACTCTAAAACCAAACTACACTGGTGGAATCTAAATCTTAAGAGGGTATATAACCAAAGGAAGAAAGTCATGGCTAAAATCAGGAAGATCAACTCTGACAATGATAAGAGGTTTCTAATTAAAGTAAACAGGAAACTAAGAGGACTAATTAATTAAGTCCATCAACACAAATTATGAGGTCAAGATAGCCTCACAGGCTAAAGACAACCACAAGGTTTTCTAAGCTATGTCCATAACGTCAAAGGCAGTACACAACAGTGTGCCAAACTTGCATTCAGTGGTGCCACCTTCACTGAGCAAAGCAACATAGTGAATCTGCTGGCTGACAACTTCAGCTCAGACTTTACCCCCTTCACTCCATCCCTGCCTCCCAGCCATGAAATACTTACAAGCCTAACCCTCCCCAACTATAAGCAGAGTAGGTCCTGTCAATGCTTGCTAAAGCCAAAAAACACAGCCATAGTGGGCCCGACAGTATCTCATGATAACTCCTAATAATTTGAAAAATGACCTCTCAGAACCACTTGATTCACTTTTTTCACTTTTCAGCTATAGCCTCAAGACAGGCTTTGTACCATGAGCATTAAGGACTACAATAGTTATGTCACTTCACAAGGGTGAACCATCAACTGACACAGGAAACTATAAAGCACTAATCTGACTAGTCTTAATATGTAAAGCCACAGAGCAAATTATAATACAAATGATCAACAAAGACATAAACAAACTTAAGACACTAGATCCAACCAAGTCTTGCTTTGTCAAGGGAAGGTCATACTTACTAGACCTGGTGGACTTCTCTGAGAAGGTCACCAAGGCAATGGATGGGTGGAGAATAGCACATATCACCTATCTGGACCTGGCTTATGTATTCAGTACAATACACCACTCGAGTACAGTTGAGAAACTCATCAAACTGAGCATAAACCCCAACATAACTCACTGGATTGCCAGCTGTCTCACAGACAGGACCAAGGAAGTTAGGATTGGTGAGACAACCTCCATTAAAAGACCAGTCACCAGCAGGGTACCTCAGGGTTCCATGCTGGAACAGCTCCTGTTTGGCATCTACTTCTCAGAGGCAAAGGCTACTAGCATAATTTTCAAGGGCCTTTGGCTGACCAAGTTCACAGATGACTACAAATTGGAAGCTATCATAGATTTTCCCCAAACAAACATCTTACAAGAGGGTCTAAAACAGACAAATGACTGGAGTCAAACTCATGGATTAAAGCTCGATGCCAGGAAATGCCTTTTGAGAAAACATCCACCCAGGCTAATTACTCCATTGATAAGACAGCCTAAGAGCTGACACAGTAGTCAGGGATCTGAGAACTTATATAGATAGTAATCAGGGCTTTGACCTACATGTGGCCAAGGTAGTAAGAAGTTCATTATCTGTCGCCCATCTTATAAGTATGAGCATGGCATCCAGGTCCAAGGAAGTCATAGTGACCACTTTATTGGCCATTATCAGGCCGATTATTGGGTTTAATGCCCCCTTCAGCATGTACCTGACCAGACATATGCAACAGTTAGAACATCCATGAAGGTTTCTTACCAAAAGAATCTGGGATACAAACACATTGTCCTATATAGATCACCTTAAAGCCCAGTCTCTATACTCAATCTCCTGCAGGTTACCAACAGGTAATCTATGCCTGGCATACAAGACATCACCAGATCCTGCTCTGATGGTCCTTTTGCACATCTGCAAACAGAACAGCATAAGAAGCACTAGATCTAAGGATTTAAATTTTGCTTGTGACATAAATGGGTCATGTTAGAAAGACAGAAATGAGTCACAAATGATCCCCATCTTCTGGAAAAGGCTCCACATCTATGTGAAGCATCCTTAACTCTGTTTAAACATAACCTTGACCAATGGATGGGAAATAGGAAATTCAACTCCAGGTCTGGGTCCCATGTCTCTGATAGACAGAGGCAGACAGTAACTATGCCCAAACTAATATACTTCCCACATATGGTTTACAAGCTTCCTTACTAACATAGCTCCCTAATAAATGCCCATGATACATAGGGACACAATCTGGTTGAGTTGCATGGCTTAGCTTGTAAAGACCCTTGTGGTTGTTAGCCTAGTATATGCATATGAATCTATGACCTCTTTTTTTTACCGTACATACACACCATATGGCTTATTAAACATTCAACATGGGCTCATACCCACCCCTACTTCATATCCTTATCCTCTTCAAATTATGTGATTTTCATTTTGAGTTACCTAATTCACTTTTCACCTCTTTCTGATGACTTGCCTACTTTAACTCTTCCAAATCCATGGATACCTGTCTATGTTGGTTATGTTTATTGCTGCCTGGTCACCACAAGTTCATAAATATTTCAAGGCCACTGGGTCTTATGTTCATTAATGCATTGCCAGTACTCTTGCCAGTAACCTCCTTCAGACCACACCAGCAGAGCCATACCAATCCATGCCAGAGGAAATTTATGGATATCCATCTAGTCATCTAGGTTATGTTTAAAGGAAGATAGTGAGTCACACATTAACATGCAGCGAAAGTTTATTTCACAGGTTCGGGTGGTACTGGGTTATAAACCTGCCCATTCATCTTGTTTTATTTATCTTTAGGTAAAGATTTAGATTCCTAGTTCTAGTACTGGTAGAGATAATGGATACAGTAGGTCCAATGTAATCAGGTCTCTAATGAGTGGTAAGGGAGATAGAGATTTCCACCTCAAAGATCTATATGGCACTGAATAAAAGGATAGAACGTCTAGCTTTTCGGGCTACTGAGGGACTTTATGTATTCTTTATGGTTAGGAACTTTCGTATACTCATTTATTCTATTGTAATCTACTTCATATGTTCATACGTCGATAACATCAATTAGTCCTGTGTTCAAGGCCTTATACCATTGTGGAACATGGCCACTTTGATAACTTCTTATTACAAAGTAACTGAATTCACAGTTTGGCAAACAACATGTATCCAAAATCATCATACAAGTCATATCACAATCATATACTTACCGAGTTTCAGATTTTCATAAACTAGTTTAACATTTCAAATTATACATATTTGACAACCAATAAACTCACATGCCATTCACTGTTCTTTTATTTTTATACTATTTTCAATTGTCACCAACATTCCTTTCTTTCCCATCACTCTGGTCCTCATTATGAAGGAAATGGCTGCCACATTCCATTAAGGGCATGCATATTGTTCTTTTCCTTGTCTAACACACCTCAAACCATCTGCTTTATTTCCATTATAATACCTAGCACATCTTCCAAGGCTGGTATAACCTATGATTTCTACTTTCTGGTTGTTTTTTTGTTTTGTTTTGTTTTTTTATTGATTAATGTGCTTCCTAGGTCCTTTCATAATAATCTCCCTTATCCAACTCAGCAGTATCATCTTTTTAGCAGCTTTCACTTATAGGATCATTGGAAGTTACTAGGGTAATGGCCCTCTGTACTCTACAAGCCTAGGTAAGTTCTACTCATTTCCACAATCAGCACCTATTGCCCCTGTCCAAGAGGGACATGAGGTTTAACCACATGGGTTAATTTGCAGTTAACCATCCAATCATCCAGACTGGATTTGAAGAGGGCCAATGAGGTGCTCCATTTGAAATGAAGCGGGAGTCTGTTCCAAAGGTGTAGTAACCTCTGGAATACAAGTCTGTCCCTCCAGCAGGTTCTATTCACATACCATTACAGTCTTTAGAGCGAGTAACTCATGTACCATTTGATTTGCGGATATGCATTTCCAATAAAGCAGGGTCAGAGAATGCCTTTTATGCAAGGCAGAGATCGCCTCTGAGTAGTCTGTATGAAAAAGAATAAAGTGACAGTGATTTCAGCCGATCCATATAGGACCGATGCCGAAGACCTTGAATTTTCTTTGTAAGGAACTTTGTGGTCTCTCCAACTGCTGCAGGTGCTTGGAAACGTAATACATCTATGCCCTAGGGCATTTTGCAATGCAGCTTTAAATTTATTTGATTCTACACACTCCCAAAAAAAACATGCTCCCAGTTCCCCTCTCATTCTCACAGACCTCTGTAAGTTACTCTAAACTTGAGAAAAGATCTTTTGCAATCCACTTGAGGAAGAAAAATACCTCTGCAAGCAATTTCCATGCAAAAATCCTGAACCTTCTTGATTTCATCACGTATTTCAAGGTCCTGTACATTGCCCTCCATTGATCCTTTCTACTTTGTCTACCCAACATTTTCTCCTAATCCTGCCTGAGTTCTTCTCATTGATTATTATAATCATCATATGCAATGTTATATAACCTAGCAATTATCCCCTTTTTCTAGCCCAACCATTCCGAGTTCCATCAAATATTCGACCAGGGACAACCACTCACCTAGCACTCTTCTAGTCATCTCTCTTAGTCCACATTTTGCTATTATTCCCAAATATGGGAGACTATCCATTTCATGTAATGTAAACAATTCTTTTGGTTCCTCCCATTTATTTATTCCCCCACCCCACCCCATGGGTAATCTGTTCCCAATATCTCAGTTCCTTTGCTAACTTCTTCCATTTACTTCCTGCTGTCTTTACCTACTTTCTATTCCTTAATTTGGGAACCCTATAAAATCTCCTTAGTCCATACCCTCACTAACTTATTTTTTTATATATCTGTGTCTTTATATATATAATATTCTGTCTACTTGTTTTTATTGTTTCTCAACTCCCTTTTCCAAAAAAAAATGTGTACCTATCTCTGCTAGTCTCTGCATACCTCTTCTATTTAGGTTTATATTTCTCTACTTTTAATAGATATAGATACAGATATAGACATAGATATAGATATAGAGAGAGATACATATATAATAGCCTTAACGGCATAGCCTTAATGTACCCTTTAAATAAGGCAACCCCATACCCCTTTGTTACATCCCAAAGAATATCTTATCCCATTTACTTTCCCAAACAAAGTTTGTTAGTTCCTTATGTATTTGTTGCCATAACTGATTGTCAAGTTGAGAGAAATGTGCCTGGTCAACATATTAAATCAAGGGGACCAAAAATGTTTTTGCTGCCTATATCTTACTGTTTACATCTGTAGTCATGAACTTTCACTCCCTCAACTTTTCGATTATATTCTGCTTAGTTTCTTCCCACATCTCATTTGCTACTATTGGGACTTTCCTAAATCATACTCCTAAGTATGGGATTGTTTCTCTAATTCATACATGGGCACATAGTTTATATTTTTATATTTTATCGCCATTGATTTTATAATCCAAAAACCTCCACAACATAAGAACATCTTGTTTTGGACTTGTCAGATATATTACTGTGTCATCAACTAACAATGCTATTCTTTCCTGTTTCCCTTTCCACTCATATTATTGGATGTTTTTACCTCTAATTATCATTGCTAATGGCTATATATATATATATATATACAAACACATGTAAAATATATAAGTGCTAGTGAACATATCGAGTGTGTGTAAAGTGAACAGTCAACCAGTTGACTATGGTGGACTAGGCAGTTGATTAGGTGTGTATGATCCACAAATCCAGGCATTGGGAAAGTACTCCATATCTGTGTGTGTGATCTCAGAGTTAGTATATATAATTAGCAGGGGGTATGGGGGGGGTGCAGACCTCTTCATGGTGAGTTATTGTGGGGGGCATGCACCCCATGAAAAATACAATTTTTTTTTCAGTTAGTTTGCATGCATTGAGTATTCTTCTCTGTGCATGTGTAGTACTGTGTAGGTTACATTGTTTTCAATGAAGTGCAGTCAATATTATTGCAGCCAACACTGTGTGTTTTAGATTATATGTGGTATTTATATATATATATATATATATATATATATATATATATATATATATATATATACATATATATATATATATATATATACATATACATATATATATATATATATATATATATATATATATATATATATATATATACACACATATACATATATATATATATATATATATATATATATATATATATATATATATATATATATATATATATATATATATATATATATATATATATATATACACATATATATATATATATATATATATATATATATATATATTTTATATATATATATATATATATATATATATATATATATATATATATATATTTTTTTTTTTTTTTTTTTCTTTCAGGGTCTATCATCCCTGCCTTGTTCCTCTTCCACTTTTACCCTCACTTATGATCCTCTATATATTTTACTTATTAAAGCAATTGATTTCATTTTCATAGGAAATACAAGATCAGCCATTACCCTACACATAAGCCCAACTTACTCTACCAAATACTTTCACTGCATTCAGACTCACCAGTACTAATGGTAATATTTTGTCCTCTACATTTTTCTGAATCATTTAAGGTATATTAATTTTGTCAAATGTCTGCCTCTCCTCTACAAAGCTACACTAATCTAGATCTACTACTTTTGGCAACACTCTTGCAAATCTTTTTGCGATTATAGACATAAATACATTTTAGTCCTGATTTATATTGATATTTGACTGCACAGGGAAGGATCTTAAGGCTATTGCCTGTCTTTAAGTAAAACCACCACCATATCTTGATCGAGTCTTTCAACCCACCTTCCAGATTTCTATAGTTATACTGCCTGACCCAGGTAACTTACCTGTTGCCTCACTGTCCACTTTTATTTCTTCATCCTCTATATTTACAATTAACTGTTGGACCTCTAACTCCGGGATTTTAGGCAAGGCTAGACATTCCATGAAATTCTCCAGTAAAATCTTATCTTGGTCACTTCGTTCATCTGCTTTAAAAAACTTTCATAAAAAACCCAGAATATTTCTCTAATTCCTTCAGGTTCTATCATTTCCAGAATGCATGGCACCTCAGCTATGCTACTGCTCTCTTTATCTTGTGATTCCTCAACCTCTGCACTAAAAGTTTTTGTGTTCTGGTGACAACACAGAGGTTAAGGTGCAGAATTCTCAACTGGTTCAAAACCTGGCTGAGGCACAACTGAGCAGTGATGGTATCTGTGCATTAGAAAGGCCAGGCAATCTATTTCTGTAATATACCACAAAACCCTATGGGGTCTACCCATAGAGTTATCATGAGATGATTTCAACTCGGGGGTAATTGCTTGCTTGCTTGGTGTTACTGTCATAAAATAATTGTTTGAGTGCCATTATTTCACAGTCATTCAGATTGTTCAAATACTCTTTGACAGATCAGATTTAATACAAATCTTAACTAAAACAGCACATTGAACAAGAAAATATGTGTAAAGGTTTTCGGTACACTGGATAGGCTATCTAACATGGAAAGGTCACTAGCTATCCTACAACAAAATATTCACATTATGATATGATGAGCTGTTACTTTGTACATTATGTAAATATGTCCTTAAAGTATGCAAATGTGTAAATACGTATTTGCATATTAAACTTTTAACTGAACATGTATGCTGTTTGTCACCAGTGTATGTACTGCTAGTGTGATGAGCTGTTTCTCTTGTACATTGTAGTATCACTTTTCATGCTTTATGTATTACTTCTTTTCGCGGCTCAACTATGAGCCCAGGTCATGGCTGAAAAGTGTTAGGAGACCACCTCACTTACCTGGTCAACAATCAGCAAACGGAAATATATAAATACATACTCTCCTAGGCACTTCTCAGTTGCTCTTCTTCCTTATCTGTAAGGTTCTCTGTAAATAATTCTGCAGTATGTTAACTCTTGCTCAACCTTCACAATATTTTTGTTACCATTTTCCCATATTTCTTTTTCATTTATTTCATTTACAGCTCTAAAATTATCATTTTACTGCCTCTGAAGCACCAGCTATCTCTTTTGAACCATTTTCTATCTTTCTTGCTACTACCTGAATCTTATCGCTACCCACTCTATAAATGCCTGACTTTTCAACAAATAATTAAGGAATTGCCTATGCCTACATGCTCTTTCACTGTCTTGGGCCCTTATTCTAACATTTATGGGTGCAATCAGACATTGTAATTAAATATACCTCTATTTCCTCTAGTAGATGTGTGTTCTTGCACTGTATAGTATTAGTCTAGTTTGCTCAGTTTTTATACCGGTGGAATAGTAAGTAAATTTCACTTTAGCTCCTGAAGCTCTTACTACATCCTCAATCACACATACTTTCATACAGTTCCTTAAGAAACTAGCCCATCTGATAATAGTCTTCCTTCTTGAGCTCTCCCCATCACATCCTCATTATTACAGACCATATTCCATCTCCCCTAAAATTAGGATCCCTTGCTGAAAGTGTATTGTTTCCTCTAGCATTCTTCTTAGTTCTCAACCTGCACTCTTTGGTAGGAAATGCATGCTTACCAAGATAATTCTGTTCCCAAGCCAGCAGCCCTTCACAGTCACAAGCCTTCCATGTCCATTCTTTTGTTTCCTCTCTATTACTAAAGGATTCTCACACCCTCTTTCTAATTCATCAGTCCTCTTCCTCTGCCCTAGTACTCAGCTGAATTTGTGCCCCCCCCCCCCCCCTTGAATCCCTTCTTTAGCAAACTTTCACATTCAGCCTATGATTTCATGTATGGAAAGCCTCAAGTGTATCTCAGAACTGTATTACTTTTGATAGGAATCTTTAAATCTGATTTAAATATGTCTGTTGATCTTAAATGCAAAGTAAATATCTAAATAAAACAGGTTAATTATACTACAGTAATCAGGCTTAGCTTTATTGCCATATATCAATAATATGTTAGTATGCAGACTTTATATAAATAAGTAATCCATAAATAAACTGTGCTGGTCCAGCGAATTATAAAGCAATGAAAAAAGCTATATTAGTGGAGTTACATTTGTATGTCTCTCTTTTAATAAAGTCACTACCTACCTATGAAAAGCTGATCAATAATTATTGCTGATTATTAAAAAGAAAGTATTAAAAGTATTTATCTTATTTGTGACGGCATAAAACTGTAATCCAATACTTTAGTGTCGAGAAGCTGTTATTGAAATGGTTCTTGCAAGAGCATATGTAGTCTGATTGATAAATTCACCACATTTCAGTCTGACTTAATAATGTAAGTAGATACCGCAATACTCCTAAAGTCAAAACAGAAGAGAAGCTTGATGAATGAATATGGATACGTTTTGCTTTATGATGCTTTTTCTACACTGTGCAAGATGATTAGCTGAGATTTCTATTATGAAGTACAAAATGGTATGCAGGTTAACCTCATTATTCCTAATATTCTGATTTCTACTAAGTATACTGATGTAAGACAGTAATGTTTTGACGTGCTAATTATTATTAAATAAAGAGATTTCCTGCTTGTGTTTGTTGAAAAAAGCAATGGATCATTCATTTAATGCACATATTCATTCCAGCAAGAAACTCTGCAACTCACACAATAACGGAGGTCACAATTAAGTTTGTACAAAGTGGCACACATGACTTTAGTACTTTATAATGATGATTGAAATAAAACACGTAATCTCTCTGTCCAAGCATCGCATTAAACTAAAAGTGGGCAATGCCCCCAGCTAAACTCACAGCCATTATGTAAGTTAGCTTCCAAAGTCATATGTAACTGAGCTCTCCTAAAGGAAACATTACAACAGCTAGTTCCAGCAACCCAGGAAAGTGACAATTAAATGTACGATCAGTTTAACAGATGTTATCATTGTAGCCATGTCCGTTAAAAAAGTTTTAAGATATGCTATAGTGCACAGCTTTAAATAATATTTTGACTAATGGCATGAAACCTGAAATACAATGAATAAAGTAAACATCTGTGCTGTTGTGCATGGCAGTACTACACCAAACTAGTATAAACAGTCATGCTTTCTTTTATTATAAAACCCCAAAATTGAATTTCGTCTAAATCAGACTATAAGCAGCAGTGCTTGAATTAATGACAGTTTACTGTTTGAAATCTGTGCATGTATGGAATGTCTAAAGGTACAGATAGTTTTTTTGTAAGTTTATTTTAATAACCATTCTAAATAGGCTTCAATATAAAATGTGACTGCTGCTAATTCTGAAACACCTAAATCAGTAAGATGCAGCAGTTGCAGAAACATTAGCCGCTACATAGTAAGTATATAGATTTGAATCACATGCGTGTTTCATGAGCATTCAAATAATGTTTAAAGTGAAAATAAATCTACTGAAAATTGTCTTACTTCTTTTCAGGAAAAGAATGGTGCTAGACATCTGGTGCTTACATACATACCTACATACATATATACATACATACAAACATTTCAAGCATGGGCATTAATGCCCTTCGAGGCTGACAATATACCAAAATAGCTATTCCCATAATAAGTGTCCAGGCTGCTCTTAAAAATATTTAAACTAGTACTTGTTTTACTGTAGTTTGGTAGTCTGTTCCATGTGTCAGCTGCTCTCTCATAAAATTAATAGGTACACTTCTCATTCCTACAGAATCTTCTACATAGGTTGTCTGATAATTCTCTACTTTTTGATAACCCCAAACATTTCCAGAAGTAGTTGTTTTTGAATTCACTATATACCTGAATAAGGTCTCTTAAATATCTATATGAGACACTGTACAAGTTCAGATATTTTAGTCTTTCATAATAACTTCAGTTTTCACATCCATGGATGCCCTTGATATATTTCCATTTTACTTCTTCCAGTTTACTTATGCTTGTTTTCTTACAAGGTTATTCCATATTCAAGTTTGGGTCAAATGTAACTAATGAACAATGACTTCATCTTTTCTGATTTCCTAGATTTTGTAAATTTTTTATATAACCATTTGGTTGACATGATTAGAAAAACTCAAAGCTGGATATACTCATACACCTAGGTCCTTAAATGAATCTATGGTTTCAGTCACTGTGTGCTGTATTAAATATTCACCTTTCAATTTATGTCTCCCAAATCTCATATACTTAGTTTTTGATTTATTTATTTATGCTCCTGTGCCCAAATGGTCAATTTAGCCAATTCTTTTGCAGATATGTGCTTGTGATCTGATAGAGTTTGAAGGAACCTATTTGATATACTCGCTTTCATTCATCATGTGTGTATTTATTTATTTATTTATTTGTTTATTTGTTTATTTATTTATTTTTGTAGAAAACTATAATGCTGATAATTAAAAAGATGTCCTTGCTGGTTTTAAAAATAATATTAGTTCAACAAGATATGTATATATATTTTTATTTTTAAAATCTTTATTGCATTATCACTTCAGACACAGGCAAACATGCATTTATATAAAAGAAAACCATACTGAGATATTCCCAGTTGCAAATATTATACACCACATATATTCTTTTCTATATTATCATCAGTTCAACATTACATAAATTGATTGATTCTTGCTTTCCTTTAAACCACATTTCTCCTGGAAAACATTATTTTGCATGTATTACTCCCACCCCTTTCTTCCCCATCACACTTCCAACATTTGTAGTCTACCTGAGGAAAAATTCGTTGGGAGTCTGCTTGAGGTATAAAAATACCCATGCAAACACTTCCAAGCAAAATTATTAAATCTTCTAGACTTTTCTACTTATTTGAAAGCCATACATACATATATCCTCCCATTGTTTCCTTGTGAATTGCTTATCCATTCCCTTTTCCCAATCTTTTCTAACCTATAATTGATTCCAATAGTTATTATGCAGTATTTTATATGTCCTAATAATTATACCTTTTTAACAGCAGTTTCTATTCTAAAGTCAATTAAAAATATACCAGACCAGGTCTTTCACTTAGGATTCCATTATCCCTTTCTCTTTGGCTAAACTCAGATATCAATTCCTGAAAGGGAAGGCAATCTCTAGCCTGCAGTCCAAATGTCTTCTTGGCTTCTTCCCATTCTGTTACCATTCCCTCTCTAGATATTTGCTCCCAATACCCTGTTTCTTTTTCCAATTATCTCCAGTAAATTCCAGCCCCTCTTGCCTATTCCTTTACCCCTAACTGCAGTCATCCCTATCAGCAAAATCTCCTTTCTCCAGTCTCCTGTTGGCTTAGTTCTTAGTACACTTTCTGCTACTTTATGAATATTATATTTCTGTCTTTAATTTCTCCAAATATTTTGGATTTTTAATACCACGATGGGAATGGACCCCATTCCTAAGTCAAAGTAAGTTTAAAGTTCATGAAATTTAATATTGTTTCAATCTTTGATGTAAGCCAAAAGTGCTCTTTGCAGCACCTGCAATGTGCCCAGTAATGACTCCTGCAATTCGTATGAGGTTACATGAACTGGTAACATCTAAATACGATTGCAGTTTCTTTTTTATAAGACCCCGTTGCACTTACTACTATTGGAACTGTCAGGGTATCTTTCTTCCACATTGCTCTCATTTCTGCCTGGAGATCCTGATATTTTATGACTTTGTGTCTCTCTGTATGCAACACACTGTAGTCACTGGGTGTGGTGATTTCAGTGATCAATGCTACTTTTGTCTTCTTTTCATGGACCACTATATCTGGTTTTCTAGCATCTATCTTTTGAACTGTTGGTAATGGGTGATCCCATGTGATATAAACTTCATCATTTTCTGTGATGCTTTCTGGCTCATGTTTCCAGTGTTTTTCTGCCACTTCAGTACCATAATCTTTGCACAATCCCCAGTGCAAGAGTCTTGCCACATTATTATACCTTTCAGTATACAGTCCTTCTGCCATTAGTATATCACAACCAGCAACTAGGTGTGCAACTGTTTCCAATTTGGTTTTACAAAACCTACATTTGCCTGTTTCTCCCACATGTTCAATGGACTTTGTAAACCACCGTGTACATAGCCAACTATCTTGGGCTGTCAATATTAACCTTTCATCTCTTG
Organism: Protopterus annectens; assembly: GCF_019279795.1. Taxonomy (NCBI): domain Eukaryota; kingdom Metazoa; phylum Chordata; order Ceratodontiformes; family Protopteridae; genus Protopterus; species Protopterus annectens. The sequence goes on along the minus strand of NC_056737.1, from coordinate 206,612,306 downwards.
GTTTGAATTCACCTCACCTTAGCCATTCTGGCATTCATTCCTGATCAACATGAGGTTCTTCCAGAAGTTTTCTATACTTGCAACTATATTCATGTATTTTCCACATTTCTTGCTTTCTCATCTGGTCCTTTACCTTATATTCTTCCTTTTGTTTTTTGGCATATTCAGTTGATGCCTGATTTTTATCTACTTCTGGTTTGATTTCCATTCATGCTTGACTCCGATATGCTTCTGCTAGATTAAGCAGAGAAGTCATCTTAGATTTATTCTCCTCATATTTCAAAACTTTCACTATGTTTGGGTCTTGCGAGGTCAGCAGATATGTGTGGAGTCCCACGATTGCAGATCTATACATGTAATCAACTTCAAGGAGGCCCATCCCTCCTTTGGAATAGGGAATATATAATCTTAGTATGCACTGATTTTTATAAATCATTTGGTGATCATGAAGCATGCTTCTTGTTTTCCTATCTAATCTATCCAACACATTTTGGAGCCAGTCAATTACTCCAAAACTGTAAGTTAGGACAGGAAGAACAAATTGGTTTATAGCTTCGATTTTTTTCCTAGATGTCAACATTGTTTTCAGGATTAATTTAAGTCTTCTAAAATAAGTTTTATTTGCATTTGTTCATGTTTTATTGTTGATCCTTCATCATTTCCCAAATATTTATACACTCCCTCTTGCTCAAGTTTTTTTTATATCGCATTGTTGTCCCAAACTGATGTTTTCCTGGGGCTGCTGTTTTCCTGCTTTAAAGGTTGCTTTTGCACATTTATCAAAACCAAATGACATTCTTATATCATCTGAAAAAATTTTGACAACCTGCAGTTGTGCTTTCAGTTCCTCATCTGATGAGCTATACAGTTTTAAATCATTGACAAAGACAAGATGAGAAGTCTTTATACTTTGTTGTTTTCTAGGTGCCCAATTATAGCCATGACCTAAGCTGTTACGTAAATAGCTTAATGGGTTAAGGGCAAGGTAGAATAGCAATAGTGACAGAAAGTCACCCTGGAATATCCCTCTTTGAATTGTTATCCTTGGGATAATAATTTGTCCTTTATCATGGCTTAATTGCAAAGTGGTCTGCTACTGTTTCATGGTCACTGTAATGTACTCGATCAGTGCAGGGTATATCTTATACATTTTTAAGCACTCTTTTATCCATGAATGTGGGATACTATCAAATGCTTTTTTTGTAGTCAGTCCATGCCATACTTAGATTCTTCTCCGTTTTACAGTTCTCCACTATGACTTTATTTAACAACAAATGGTATTCTGTAAGGCTGTTGTTATTCTCCTTAAGGATCTGCATCCAAAATCCTACTCTTTCCTTATTTTTTGAATTTCACCCCTGCTTCATCATCATCATCCCTATCCACTTTGAATTAAACATTTCTGCTTGTGCAATGTATATGAGCATTAACTGTGTAGTTCTAAAATATCCCTTCAAATCGGGTAAAACTAATCCACTTTGTTCTATTGGAAGGATCAGTTTATCCCACTTTACACTTGCCCATTTCCTATTCTGGATAAAATCCTTCAACTTTTTATTAATTACTGTTTGATAAAAATATGCATGACCTGTATATAAAAACTAAAGAGACTAAAACATTTTCACTGCTTGTAGCTTGCTATACATATCCATAAACAAGAGCTTCCAGTTTCTCATTTTGTATTATCTTTTGTTTAGTCTTTTCCCACATATCCTTAGCCGCAATAACATAATCCTTTTTAATCCATACTCCTAAATACTTAACTTTATAGGGACTCATAAATATAGGTATTGCTGGACCAACTTGTGTGGGCACATAGTTAACAGCTATAGCCTTTGTTTTATCTTTATTAATTTTATATCCCACGAAGACTTGAAACTGTCTAAAGATGTTCCACAACACTAAGAGGGAGCTGGAAGATATTGGGTGTAAAAAACTCGAGCAAGAAAGGTAATACAGTGAGCTGAGGGCAAGAAGACAAATGTCAGTTAACTGTTAACCTGGACTGCAGGCTAGAGGCTGACTCCCCTACTAGGGCTTGATCTCGGAGTATGGGCTAACAGGAAGGGCCAGGGGTATTTCAAGTGAAAGACCTGCTCTGGTAGAGTTTTTAGTTGAATCTATAACAGAAGCAGCTGGTAAAAAGGAAATAATTAGTGTGGCATATAAAATATATTGCATGATATCTATAAGAATCAATCAGAGAAAGTTAGAAAAGATTTGGGATTAGTTTAGATTAGTGTGGCATATAAAATATATTGCATGATATCTATAAGAATCAATCAGAGAAAGTTAGAAAAGATTTGGGAAGAGAGATTGGAAAAGCAATTTGCAAGAAAACAATGGCAATACATATAATGTATGGTTCCCAAGTATGTAGCCAAGTCCAGAAAATTTAGGATTTTTGCTTGGAAGTATCTGTATAGGTATTTTTATACCCCAAGCAGACTTCAAAGAATTTTTCCTCAGGTAAACAGCAAATATTGGAGTTGTAATGGAGACGAAAGAGGTAACTGGGAAAATATGTTTTGGGCATGTAATAGGTTGGCATATTTTAAAAATTTCCTACAGAGTGTTCTGTCTCATATTGGGTAAGCTAATGGCTGTAAGTAAGGAAATTATTATTTTTTGAGCTGGGATACAGAATCTGAATTGCCTAGAAATATTAATGCCTCATTAAGTTTAATTATCTTGGCTGCCAAAAAAGCAATTACTAGAAAATGGAAATCAAAGTCTACACTTACCGTATTTGAGATATTAAGTATTGTAAAAGAGATAAAAAGAAATGGAAGAGGGGTCTTTAGAAAAGGGAAGGAGCAAATCTCATAGAAGTTGATGGAAATGTTAGAAACACCACATGCATAATAACGTTCAGGAGGAAGAGGAGTGAGGTTTAAGGGAAGATAGGAATTCAGCCATTTTTTTATAATGTTAGACGGATGATAGTAGCAAAGATGTATATTGTATTTAAATGGAAACATGTTAAAATGTTTTTTCTTTTCTTTTCTGTTAATGCATGTTTATCTATGTCTTAAGTGATAATTTCATAAAGATGTTTTATAAATGTTCCATAGCAATGGAATGCCTTTTCCTGGTTTTATCAGGTACAAAATAATATTCTCTACAAATAAAGCCAACTTTTCTTGATTACCATACCAATTATATATTTTGAATTTCTGAGTCCCTTATTTTCTTTGCCAAAGGCTCTAAATATAAAGAAAATAACAAAGGGGAAGGAGGACAGCCCTGCCTTTTTCCTCTGTTCAGACACAACTTATCAGAGAGGAACTCCCCACTTTAATTTTGGCCTCAGATCTCTCATCATACCTCTCAACTGCCCAGATTTTTGCAGAATGTCCAGATTTTTGTCTCATATTTTTAGTCTGTTTCTCATAAAAATGCAGTTTTCTGGCTATTCACTGGCAAACCATTGAGGATTGAAGTCAGATAATAATGAAAGACATTTGACTTTCAGACTTCATACCTTTCAAAAAATGCTAATACAAAACCTGTTATTCAACTTTCTAAGTTTGTAAAAGCAATATTTAAAATGTGTCCCTATTTTAGGGCCTTTGTCCCTTCATTAATATCTTGTGCTAAGAGGTTGAGAGGTATGTCTCTCATATATCCTCCTAATTAACCTTATTACTGTATCAGGGAAGGCAAATACTTTCATTGCCCTACTCATAAAATCCCAACTTACTCTGCTGAATGCTTTCTCTGCAGCAATATTCTCAAAAATCAGCTGCATTTTCTTACACTCTGCTTCCATCTGGATCATCTCTGTTGTATTAATGTTGTCAAATCTTTGCCTCCCTCCACTAAGCTTCATTGATCCATATCAATCAATTTTGGCAACATCTTTGCCATTCTTTTAGCTATTATAAACATAAACACTTTAAAACAGTGATTTAAAATTGAACTAGGCCTATATGAAGCTGGGTCTGATAGGTCTTTACTGTCTTTAGGTATTACAGCAACCACAGCTTTCTTCCAAGATGCTGATGATCCCCCCCTTTCAAATACTGTTAAACAAAACCTTACAGATCTTTATCATTTTTACCCTCCTAGCTTTCAAACTTCTACATGTATACCATCTATTCTTGGAGACTTTCCTGCAAATTGATTGTACTTCACCGTTTGTATCTCATTTCTTCCTACTGTTAATTCTTGAGCTTCTTCTACCTCTGACCTAGGTATATTTAAGTCTTCCACAAATATTTCCATTTGTGCTCTTTCCTGATTTCCGCATTTTTCTGCATTATACAAATTTTCATAGAATTTACAAAACATCTCAATACCTCTACAAAATCTCTGGTTACTTTTTTTGTTATAGACTCCCAAAGTTTGCCAACAGCCCTTTCTACTTTCTGTTGCCTAAGTCACTGTGCTAAAAGTTTTTGCGCTCTGGAGTTATTATCAAAAATAGTTGCTTAACAGCAATCTTTCTAAACTCATGCATATTATCCAGATAGTCCCTTATTTTCTATTTAGCACTCTGCAATTGTACCTCTTCTTGTTCAGAGAGATTCGCCTTATTTTGAAATACTTTAACTTTTGTCCATATCTCCTTTTCTTTTGTTTCTACTCTATTTGTAAACTCCAGTTTTATTTTATCCCACTCACTAGATATAACTTCTGAAGAAATTTCTATCTTCCCTAATAACTTCTGAATAATTTCCACTACCAGTTCTTTAAATTCCTTCCTTTTTTAAAGGTTAAGAGGGGAAGAGCCAGTGTCTCATTTTTTACTTCAATAACCTTCATTTTTATCTTAGTTATCATTTGCACATAACCTGAAATATTTATTGGATATGTCTTAAAGCTTTGAATTAGATGCACATGTTCCTGTGAAATATAACTTCTGTGTATTCTAACGTAATTATTCTACCTTGGAGAATAATATGTAAATTCTCTAAAAGTTCATACTACTGAATTCATATGTTCCATACCAAATATTTTCATAAATATCTTCAGAATTCTATCTTCTGTTGTTATAGGTTCTACTCCAGGTCCCCCAAATACATTCTCACTGTTGTAAATTAAATTCCGGTCCCCACCTATAAGTAATATTCCCTACTGAAAGTTGATTTCTCCCAAAATTTTCTTAAGCTCCATAATAGCAGTTTTAAGTGCAATATAATTACAAGCCAATGTAATCCTTCTCCCTTACAAATAGCCCCTTGCTACCACAAATCTACCATTATTTATTTATTTATTTATTTATTTTACATTTGTTGACCGGGCTAGTCCAGCTCGATCAATGTCCATTTTCAGTGGAGGCCCGGGGAGAAAAGCTCCATTGGTTAAAACAAGTTTAGAGAATACAAATACACATAAAACAAAAGCTTTAAGCATTAAGGATAAGAAGATTTTAGTATAGGTAATACACATGTAAGAGTAAAAAAAAATAATATCCAAAACAAGAAAATATTTGAGTAAATGGTTAACGACTTTCAGTACAAAATTTGATAGTATCTAGTCATACAGTGTATCAATACATTATTTGAAAAAATGGTAGACAATAAATTTTTTTTTTTTTTATACAACATATGTGAGATCAGTAATATCTACAAAGATGTTATGTCAGAGGAAGTCTATCAGGATTTCATAGCAGAGAAGGAAGAATTGTGGTAGAGGAAATGAAGAAGGTAGGTTAGTCAGGGTTGGTACAAGAGCAAAGCCAGAATTTATTAAGATGTGTTTGTAGTTGTTTCTTAAAGAGGGGAAGAGTGGCCAAAGAGGAGATATCAGATGAAAGGTTATTCCATATTTTGCCAACTGAGTTGGAAAAAAGGCAATTACCTGCAGAATTAATAGTTTTGGTACTATTAACTAGTAGTTTGTCTGAAGAATGTAGTTGTTTCAGGTTGTTATAGGGAGTCAAGAGATTACTGAGAACTGGTGTTTTAGATGGTTGATATAGAATTTTGTGAGCTATTAAGAGTTGTTGATAAATGAGCTTGTTAGGAAGTTCAAGCCAGTCTAGTTGTTTTAAGTTTAGACAGTGGTGAGTTCTAAACTGAGATCCTGTGGCAAATCGAGCAATATTATGGTAAGATGTAGTAAGTTTCTTAAGGTTACTTTTAGAGATTAGTGTAAATAGGGGAAGCATATAGAAGGGTAGAGATAAGGTGTGTTTGGGCTAAGGTGGTCCGGGCTTCAGGTGTAAGAAAGGGTTTGATTCTGTACAGGGATCCAATCTTTTTATTAACTGCTTTTATTGTGTTGTTGATGTGACAATCATAGTTTAGATTATTGTCAATAGTAACACCTAGAAGTTTTGTTGAAGAATCAGGAGAAATTTGAGTGTTATTAGTGGAATTAATAGAGAAGTTTATAGAAGTAGATTTACGGGTAGGTGAAAATAGTAACAATTTGGTTTTCTTAGGGTTAAGGAGTAGACAGCGGTCAGAGAACCACTGTTCAACAGTTGAAAAGGCTTTTGTGTAAGAGACTGGAGTTCTGTTTGAGAGGAAGCAGTGCAAATTATAGTGGAATCATCTGCATATTGTATGCAGGTAGTGTTAGGGATAGCTGATTGGAGGTCATTAATAAAGATGGAAAATAGAAGTGGGCCTAGGATAGACCCTTGAGGTACTCCTAAAGAGATAGGAAGGAGAGCAGATAGTGAATTTTTCCAGAGTACTGCCTGGTGACGGTTTTCTAGATAAGAAGTAAACCAGGTTAAGGAAGAGGATCCAGTGCAAGAGATTTAAGTGTGTGCAGAAGAAGTATATGATTAACCATATCAAAGGCTTTTGATAGGTCTATGAATAGAGAAGATGTAAGTTTATTATTGTTACGGTTATAGTTGATGGTGTTGGTAAAGGAGAGTAAGGCTGTGGTAGTACTATGGGAAGGTCTAAATCCATGTTGAGTGTTAGCAAGTAGGTTATTATGGAGGAGATGGTTAAGTAGTTGTTTGTGTATACATTTTTCCATGATTTTGGCTAAGGGAGATAGAAGTGCTATGGGACAAAAGTTAGAGAAGTCATTAGACTTGCCTCCTTTGTGTAGGGGAATGATGTGGGATATCTTCCAGATCTCAGGGAAAATACCTTCTTTTATAGATCTATTTATTAGGATAGAGACAGGGTAAGCAATGGCTTTTGCTGCTATTTGCAGGAATTCTGCAGGAAGCTTGTCTGCAGATGGGGTGGTAGGTTTAAGTTTTTGGATTAGAGATTGGATATAGGAGGTAGATACAGGTTGTAGGTGAAGGGGAGGAAGAGTGTTTTTTAAAGTAGGTGAGAGTAGTTTAGAAGTGTCAGGAGATAGGTGGTTTGCTAGAGTTTGTATGGAATTGGTGAAGAAAGAATTAAAGTCATTGGCTTGTTGTGTGGGATTGTCAGAGTCAGAATCTTGAGGGTTGAGTGTAATTGCTTTGCCTGGGGTTAGAAGATTATTAATACTGTACCAAAATTTTTTTGGTTCCTTTTTGGTGGTTTTCTGTAGTTGAAAGTAATAGTTCTTTTTATCTGTCAGAATGGCTTTTTTGGTACTGTTTCTAAGCTCTCTAAAGTTTTGGTGGTCAGTTTGTTTTTTAGTAGATCGCCACTTATCCCATGCTTTATTTCTGAGGATGATTTTTTGCTTAGTATTCATGGTTAGCCAGGGCGCTGTTTTAGTTTTGGTTCTAATGGTACGACTTGGAGCATGTTGATCTAGGATAGATAGGAATGATTAATTGAAGTATTCAACTGCTTTGTTCAGTGGGAGATGTTTTAGTGGGGCCCAATTACATTGTGAAAGTTCAGCTTGAAACTGAACAGGGTTAAATTGTTTTTTTGAATGAAGTGTTCTGAAAGAGGTAGGTAAGGTTAGGTTAGTTTTGCATCTAATGATATAGGTTAGAGAGTGATCACTAAGGTCATCAGGAAGGGTGCCTGATTGGTAGGTTTGCAAGGGGGTATTAGTAAGAATCCAGTCTAATGTGGTTTCCGTATTGTTTGTTTTATTGGTTCTGGTGGGACTATTTATGAGTTGTTTGAAGCCAAAAAGGTTGATATGGGATGTGGGGTTAGCACTGTTACAGGAATGCCAATCTATGTTAAAGTCTCCTAAGACTAGTGTTTCTTGAGGGAGTTTGGTAGAGAGTTGGTTAAGGATATGTTCAAGGGTGTTGATATTATTTCCAGGAGGGAGATATGCACAAATGAGGTTTATGGATTTAGTAGTATTGACTTGACGTTTAGAGCTAATTACTTCAGCATTATCGGCTTGAGTAAGAGTCAAGTCTAGAGGAATAATTTGGAGTTTTGTTTTATATAGAATAGCTACCCCTCCTCCCTTTCTGGTAGTGCGATCTAGTCTAATAATGTTATAACCAGGTGGGGTAATTTCAATGTCTTTAATTGAAGGCTTCAGCCAAGTTTCTGTTAGGCATAAAATATCAAATTGCTGGGTTTCTAAAAGGGCATGGAGTTGACTAATTTTGTTACAAATACTACGTATATTGAGATGGGCAATGTAAAGTGAGTTGGAGGGTTTAGAGAATGAGAGAGATAAAGGTTTGGTTAGGTTTTGTTGTGTTTTGGTTTTATTATGATGTGGGCCTGGATTGGGGTGAATATTTCCATCTAGAAGTAAGTGGAGGAGTGTGAAATGTTTTTGTTGGGTAAGTTTATAGAGAGAGTCAAATGTTTTCTTGGATTTAATTTTTTGTAACTTGCAGTGAACTAGTCTGTGGTATTTAGCTAGTAGGTAGATGGGTTGTGAGGGTGTGTGTAAGAAGGCTGGGGATAAAGATGTTGCAGCTGCAGAGGTGTATTTTGAGGGAAGTGAAAGAGAAACATTCAGGGAGTATTCATAGGAGGTTAGGATGTGAGTAGTTACAAGAGAAGATAATAGTAAAAGGGAGATAAGTATTTTCAGTAGTGGATGGATGGTTAATATGGGCATCTTGGTTTGAATGGAGGTTTGCAGAGAAATGAGATATAGTTTGAAGGTGTGGTGTAGGGTAGTAGTACACTGGGAAGGTAGGGTATGATGTAGTAGGTATAGTGTTAAGATAGGGGAGGAGGTAGTTGTGTTACATTGGTGGGTGTGGTTTTGACAAAGAGGGTTGTTTAGTTTGAGATGTTAGGGATTTGATTGGAGTGTATTTGAAAGGGGTGTGCCTACATGTGAGATAAATGTAGGACCCCTGGGGGTGGGTGGGAATTGGGGGTAGGGTAGGGGAACTGAGTGAGCCCGAAGGGCGAACGGAGCGGGAAGAGCCAAAGAAGTAGAGATTCTGGTGAAACAATCAGTGAAGTGCTAATAGTACAGGTGAGTAAACCAATGGGATATTAGTTAGTTTGATGGCAAGAGTTAGGAGTGAGTTAATGCTAGAAGTAGTAGAGAAAGTAGATAGAGACGGTGGAGCATGAATGGACTAACAGAGGGTAAGATAAAGAGAGTTTACTGGGTAGAAATTGTTTACAGAGGGGAATATCCCTAAGAGAAGGGAGCCACCTAGTGGCCACAGCAGGTACTGCAACCGTGGCTACTTACAGGGCTTACAACTTACAGCGTGAGGCAGGTTGCTGGGGATACTAATGGGAGTCTTTGGTCCGTTGGTTGGGAGAAGTTAGGTTTGGCTGCTGGCTGACCTGGCTTTGGGTTTTACAGTTACACTGAGAGAGAAGCTTACAAATGTTATTTAAAAATCGCAGGAACTATAGAACGTACTTTCTTGTATCTTTACAGGAGAAGGCTGGGCTATTATCTTTTTTTCCCTTCTATCACTTTGGAGCTCCAGTCAACAGGATATATTGATATACAAATACCATATCATGTCAGTTCTTTACACAGAATCTACATTTTTTACATGGAGTTCATACATGAACTGAATAAGGATTTAGTATGAATAACTGCATCTCGCTGAGTCTGCATGCTGTACATTAAAACTAAAGTAAATCCAACAAAATTGTAGACCTACAAAATTATTGTAAAATACTAAACATTAATCATTTCTTATGGCCCCCTATAACTACAATGTGGAGCAGATCCCCACACCTCCAGTGTCTCCATATACTAATTACAAGGTTACATAATCCTGATAAAAGAATAACAAAGCAATCATAGAACTAACCTTTTCTCTTTCCTCTGACTCCTACGACCTCAGGACAAAGCACAGTATCTCCAACATTCATGCAATATTATGTTCATGACATTTCAAGATATTATAACATATGGCCCTTCCAACTATAGTCCTATCCTGGTTAAGCAACTGAGTAATGGATGGAATCATTGAAATTTAAAGGACTCTTTTCCTTGTGGTTCTTTGCCCAAACTGCTTATCACAAAATGAAAAGGACCTAGTAATAACAGATCTAGGAGTCTTATGAAGGTCATGGGTTTTTATACAACTTTCAATGCCAGATGATAAAGCCTCTGCATCACAGAAAATGTTCAAATGGAAAAGGAACCTTATTAAGTTCTAATCCTTATGGAAAACCATATACTAGTAACTGATTGCATCTGTTCTTTGGTTTCACAGGTAAATGCTAGGCTAGCTGCCTTGTGGGCCACTTTATGCCCTTCTAGTTTCCCTTTTTGTACTTGAAATAACACGTCCCATCTGGTTATAGATTAGCCTTACCCATCCCATGGTGAGTAATTATATATTATCCCTAATGAGAATAAGTGGGATCACACCATAAATAATTTAAGGGGATCCATGCATGGGATAAAGAATTTAGAACCTGCCTATGTCCATTAGTAGTAGAGGGAGCAGTACTGGGGTAAGTTTTTTGTTTCCCATCTATAGAGCTAAGTTGTACTTGAATATGGACAGGAATTAACTTTCTTTTATGTGACTGGGGAGTCCATTCTATATCAGCAGTATCTTCTGTGAGATATACCTGTCCTTCTAAACCATTCTGTTGATGTTGCGGAAGAGGCTTAGATCCCTAGACCAATTATTTCTGATGCCATTTGACTTGCTGATGTGCAGTAAATCCATTAGCAACAGGTCAGAGAATGCCTTGTATGCCAGACTGTAAAGTAAAATAAAGTATATATTAAGTTTCTCTGGTTAACAAACACATAAAATAAAATTAAAAAAATGCAGTTAGTAGCACTATACATTATTGATAGTCACTTTTCCTGTTTTAAGTTATCCGCACATTTTTTTTTCTGTATCCACATAGCATTTTAGCAAACATTTCAAGACTTTCAATCACTTTTGAGGTTTAGCATTAATTCACAGTGTTTTAAGTATGTTATCTAACCTTGTCTTGCGTGTTATGTTTTGTGTTGCTGTACTGCATCATTATATGTTATTAGAGTTTTCCATTTCTTTGCTTTTAACAGTCTTACTACCAAAATGTGTTATCTCTGTTTATACTAACTGACTAGCTCTCTCTTTACTGTGTCACATATAACTTTTGCAAACTTTTGGGAACAGGTAATACTTCTGAAGCACACAGTGTGGAATCACTGGATGTCAGTGTCTGAAACAACTCGGAATGTGAGAATTCTGTATTCTGAGGTGTCACATGTGGCTGTGATCAGTCAAGAGTAACAGTACCAGCAGCTGGTACAGGTATGCCAGGTTTGTTGATGGGATGTGTGAGTGTGAAGTATATATAATGATATTTTGTTTGAGACCATTAGATCATTAGGGAACAGGAATTATTATGTTTCCTTTATTTTGTGGATGACATAATGATCCTTTTTACCTAACTGTTTATGTTAAATTGATTATTTTCACATTCATTGTTTTGCTATTAGTGAGAGGTTGCTGCAGTTAGGGGAAGAGAGGATCCATGATTAATCATATTTTTTTACTGATATCAACATTTCCTTGGTGGAATTCCTTTGGCTGATAATGTACACTTCAAGCATAAGTCAAAAATCCCTGCCTTCATTTGAGACAAATATATGCAAACATATTTTGCTGTTAAATGTATTGTACTTTTCTTGGAATTCCTGAATAAGAGATAGTATTATTCTAGCAGAGATCAGACTATATATTCTAAGCACACAGATAAACCAGCAAGGAATCAAATGGGTTCAGGCACCTAGGCAGCGAGACATTTCCCTGTAGTACATTTGACTGGGAACACATGGCTGAAGTGACATTCAGCTGCAGAGAAATATAGCTGTTTGCAAGTTCCCTGTGGGCAAAGAGAAGTGCACACTGCCATGCTGACAGCTTTAATGACCAAATGCATGGTGGCAGAAGAAGTAATGAGTGTTGTGCTCAGTGTACAATACATACTTATGCAACTACAACATGTAGAAGTGTGCTACAGCATGGAGGAAATCCTGCAGGCTATTGTAGTCACATTTATACTCCAGTATGCGTTTTAGGTAATGTTGCCTAGACACTGTGAAGAGGGTAGTGGTCCACACACTCTAATTATAAAGACACTGCCCATTGTGCACTACATTTGCACTGCCACTGACATGCCCTCTGGCCAGCCTGCTGCTGATGCCTGCCATATTGCCTGCTGTCTCATGCTCCCTTGGGGACCATGGGCATTGGTCCCCCCATGCATTTGGTTATTGAAGTTGTGGGCATGGCAACATATTGTTCTCTTTGCCCATAGAGAATTTGCAAACAGCCATATTTCTCTGCAGCTGAATGTCACCAGTCATGTGTCCCCAGTTAAATGTACCACAGGGAAATGTCTTGCTGCCTAGGTGCCTGAACCCTGATGCAATACTTAAGAGATCTTCAGATATTAAAACAAGCCTTGACATAATATAGTTTCATTAAAAACCTTTCAAACCTTTCAGGATTTACACAACCCATAAGGTAGTGAACCCTTTGGCAGAAGCCTTCAATGATATTATTTTTTTCCGCTTGGTAGCAACCATTATAGCCATTTGACCAGTATGATACACTGCCACCGTTTGTCTCCTGAGCATAATCCATGTATTTTCTGTGTCCCTATTATCAGTAATATCAATAATAAACACATCTCTGGCCTGTACTATATTATCCGGAACAGATTATTTGAACAGCCCACCTGCTATTTGGAATGCCTGTTGGTTAGATTTTGTTGGTGCACATATTCTGATATTAATTATTCACCTACCCACAATTCTTAAGTATCAGTCATATTTTGAAATGTTAAGAAAGACAGAAGAAGGATCTATAATAGGCCATGGTAGGACCACACTTTCTACAACAACTGACCAAAAATACTTTCAGCCAAAACAACCTTATCAACAAAGGTCACCTTGGCTGAAAATTATACAAAGTTATAGATCAGCAGTTGTTACAGATTACAGCTGTCAGTTAAAATGGCTTTATAAAGCCTCCTCACATGATGTGGAAAGGGACAAATTTTCATATATTTTAAAAGGATTTTGCAAGCAGAAAATACTTGTGAACACTTGATTGAGGCTTTGTCGTAATGCAGCATCTTAACTAATACATTCTAAGTTGAAAAATTTCTAAGGTACGATGTTTTCAGATTGCCTTAGAAAGATTGGCTTTGATTGATTGAATGAGTGACTGACTGATAAACTGAGTAGGGAGACTCAATCATACCTCTCAACCTCTTTGTGCAAGAAATCTGGACAAGCCTGAATAAATGGGGGGACAAAAATAGGAATGTTTTAAATATTGCTCTTATTAATTTAGAACATTGCTAAAGTAACAGGGTTTGTTTTAACCTACTTCTTTCTGAAGGATTTGAAGTCTGAAACTCAAATGTAGGTCATTATTTAGTGACTTCAATCCTCACATCATCCCAGTGATTTGCCAGAAAACCACAAATTTTATCTGGAACAGACCAAAAATATGAGCCAAAAATCTGAACAGTTGAGAGGTGTGGACTCAGTACAAATGAGGTTTTCTATAATGCCTCAAATAAAAGACAACAGAGGTTTTGTTATAAAATCATATATCATATTCATACTCTAACCATGCAATCATATAAATGAAACAGAGGAAGAAGATATGCAGAACATAATATTCAACAGTCATAAATAAAATAATATTTGTATTACATAATGAACTCTTTAACACATGCCAGTATATTCTTCTTTTATGTGCTGAAACTGAGAATGATTTTAATAATGCACTTGGCATACACAAAAATATAGCTATGGACAAGTATATATATATATATATATATATATATATATATATATATATATATTTTTTTTTTTTTTTTTTTTTGGAAGATATGTCACTGTTCTCTTACTCCTGTTTCTTGTCTATGATTAGCCATGTCTACTTAGGTTCTTAAAAAGGCCTCACCATCTGCAGCTTTCAAGGTGACAACCAATGTCTTCAAAAGTTTCTGTTGCTTGCACATGCCTTAATGAGCCCATAAGGTGTTTGGTAAATCGTTTTCCAGTTACAGCCATTCTTCTCTACTGGCCTAGCACCCCTGAACATGAGCAGTCTCCTGCTAATCTGACATGAAGATTCATTAAGTAAATGTACGACTAAAGTTCTGGAGGATCAGATCATCACCTGGCCAGGTGTAACAGAGTGATATTAAAAGCAGGGTATTGTCAGTATTCTTACTAAAGGCATTTCACAACCTGTGTGTGTGTGTGCGTGTGTGTGTGTGTGTGTGTGTGTGTGTGTGTGTGTGTGTGTGTGTGTGTATGTGTGCGTATGTGTGTGTGTGTGTGTGTGTGTGTGTGTGTGTGTGTGTGCGTGTGTGTGTGTGCGCGCGAGCATATGTCCGCATGTGTGTGTGTGTGTGTGTGTGTGTGTGTGTGTGTGTGTGTGTGTGTGTGTGTGTGTGTGTGTGTGTGTCTGTGTGTGAATTCCACATATATGATTACGGAGTCATCATCCAAAGCTCTCTGTACACCTCATAGATCCAGTCTACCTACATCTAAACATGCTGGTCCCTACGTGAATCCTCACATCTGATACCTTTACTCTCATGCTCATAGTAAATACACTTCAGAATATTTTACAGCAGGGCTATGTCACCCTTAAGGATAGCTTATCCATTTAATCATTCAATTTCTTTAACAGAACACTACTTTCCTTGTTAATAATATTGCCTTAGTTAAAAAATACTACCCTAAATCCTTCTAATCCCCCCCCAGTTTATGTCATATCTCCCTTTATCATACCCTCAGGCACATAGTCCTTAGCCTCAGCACGTAAAATAAGATCATCTGCTGAGAATGCCAACCCCACACCATTACAAGTGTTGAACTTATAGACAACTTAATGTTATGACAGGCTACATCTACATCCTGTTCTACAAAGTACTTCTGAACTGTCTTCACCTATATGTTACAGACATACCCTCAAATGTCCGGATCTTAGCAGAATGTTCATATTTTTGTCTCGTACCTTTGGTCTCTTCCTTTTAAAATTCGTGATTTTTTGGCAAATCCCAGAGGATTAAAGTCACTAAATAAGGACATAACATTTGAGTTTTCAGACTTCATTTCCTTCTGAAAATGCATGTTAACACAAGACCTGTTATTCTAGCAACTTTCTAAGTTTGTAAGAGCAATATTTAAAAATTGGCCCTGATTTTAGGCCTTTACCCCACCATTATTTTTTGGCTTTGTCCAGATTGCTTGTACTTTGAGGCTGAAAGGTGTGGCTACACAATATCTAATAGCATTGCAGCACCTGAGTTTGAATGTTGCTCTTGCACATCAACCTGTTTGTCACAAAATCACCACCATATAATCACCTGTGCTCAATATCTTCCTAATCTTTACCTAAAATCCAAGTACTACCAATTCCATAACAGTAGCTGGATCACAAACATTTCTCAGATTAATCTGCTAATCATATATTTTTGCTCTCCTTGGTTTTGCATTTCAAAGAAGATAATGCTTGTAGACACTGGAATATCATCTTCCGCAATGATGTTGCAGGTAATGTAATCAGAATGGCATTCTGAAGGATCTGGGTTCAGGTCTCCTGCTAAGACATGTTTGCATGTTCTTCATAAATATGCAGTCCACATTCCATCATTCTTTAACTAAGAACTCAGTTATACATCCACTGCGATATAAATTTCAGAAGGAGGAACATGCTTAGTAACCCTACAGATTTCAAAGCCTTTATGATACAACGAGAAGCATAACTGGAACCATATCACTATGCAGGTTCTGAGTTCAAGTTTCAGCTGAGAAATTAACATTTTTATCACCCTGGTTTGTGCAAGTCCTATAAGTTGATATGCAATCACCATCCAGTTTTACTGCATAGAACCTGCAGTTTTGCTGACCTTATACCTGCTTTACTCTAGGACCTCCATCATTGCTCCTCTTGAGCCACTGATCGTGTATTAGAGTATAGAGGTATTGGATAAACTTTTCAGCAGAAGGGCTATATTTTTTGTGCTGCCCAGAGCTGTTCAGGATACCATACTATACCATATTTAGTCAGAAACAGATATACAGATCACAGCAAACATGCCCATTATTCAGTAATTATATTCTAACCTTTATACAGTGAGCATTAAATCCTAGCATTTCTTACTGAGACTCAGATTGCTATGAGATATGCAAGTACCAGCAGAAAAATTACAGTGAAATATAGTGGTGCACTTAATCAGAATGGATTATCTAAACCAGTTCTGTCAGAAAAATATTCTTAGCTTAAAATAAAGCAGATCATATACTAGTGATTCATAAATGCATATTGATTAGGAGTGGGCAGTAAAAAATCATTGGGTAAATTAAAGTAGATATCTCTAATGGAGAAAAATGCTTCAGGTTTAAATACGTTTTTACCCTGTGCATCAATATAAATCCATTAAGTAGGTAGACGTACTAGTTACATACAAACTAATAAACCATGCTTAATCTGAGATTGAATTTATCTGACATATTATCTTACTGATAAAAAAATATATACTAAGCATATGATTATGATTTAGAAAGTACATTTTTATATGAAATAATTTGAAATAAATGTGGAGTAGTTGTATACTTTTGAAAGGATGTTTGCTTTTATGAAATAAAACGGAATATATAAGAAAAAAGATACCATAAAGTGGGTCTCTTCAGTTCAGTAACACAACACTGTATCATCTATCTCGTTCCTCCCTTCTTTCTTTCTTTATTATATTCCATCTTTGCACCCTAGCTCTCTTCTTTTCTCTCCATATTTATATTCCACTCAACATACCATCTTAAACAATGTTATATGGTTCCCAAAATAGGTAATGTGCCAGTGCAGTTGTCAGTGTTATTGCTTCAAAGTGCTTTGTTCCCAAATTTGATTCTTGGCTGGTTTCCCTCCACATGCAATTTGTACGTTCTTCATAATTTTGCATGAGTTCTTACCAGACTGACTTTCTTCTCACATTTTCCAAAGACAACATGGCAAGTGAATCCATGATGAAAATTGGTTTTAAGTTTGTTTATGTTAGTGCTAATGTATAAGAATGTGTGTGCCCTGAGAGGGACTGGCTTGCTATACAGGGTTGACTTCTGCATCCCTTCTATTGATTGTTGGAATAAAGGTCATCTGTCCATACCCCTTAACAAGATGTCAGGTACAGAAAATGGAAGGATGCATAGAGCATTATTTATTTGATATTATAACCAGATATATCTGCTGATGTCTTTGAATAGTTGCCGTTTAAAGAGAAGCATAATTGTCATGTTCTGTATGAATTAGTTTTTCATATCACCAAACTGACTCCTTCTTGTAAATAGTTTTCTCAAAGATAGCGCGAGTGTGTTTAAATATTTTATGGGCAAGCAATTGTAATCTGATGTATAAATAAAATAATAAATACCAGCAATGAAATGCCTTGCAAGTCAAACTCCTTGTTACAAAGACATACAGTTTGCTATAGACTGTTTATAAACAGTTGGATAAATATTCCGATATTCCAAAGAAAGGACACCCAGGGAAGTGGAAACAACAAGTAAAAAATGGTTGCTATTTATAGATTAATTACCATCAGGTGTCCACTGCAAGAAACTAGAAAGCAGAGACTGGATATACAGTAATTTTTACCTGACTGCATTAGAAAATTAATTCCTGTTTCCTGCATGTAGAATATAGCCCCAAATTATTTGCAGCTACCTTCACACCTGTGAAGTTTGCTCAGTTTACTGTTTACTTCTCCTGAACAAGTGGGTTCTCTTGGGTACATCGAATTGTATGGTTATTCTCTCTACAAAGTCTCATAAGGTATTATGGAGTCATGCAATATTTTTTTGGAAGTTGTCAAATGTGTAATGGAGTTTAAAACTGATGACTACATCCTTAACTTAAATGATAAAAATGTCTTAAACATTAACCTTATTTTATGTTCAAATATTTAGTTTATTTCTTTGATAAAAAGAGCACTATTCAAAAAGGTAGAGCTTCAGCTTCCATGGGAAAATAAATTACATATTTTGCAAAGCAGGAATTGTACTGACTGTTGAGTATGCAACAATGTGAATAGCAAAGTAATACAAGGTTGAGCAGTTATGCTCTGGTTATATTCGACATGCCTGACTGAACTGTAACATATGCATGCTTTGATATTTTATGAGGTCTGAAGTTTTGGAATTATTTATTTATTTAATTTTCTTAACAGTGTAACAACTTACTGGATGAAACCTTTTACAGGAAAGATGCAAGAAGCCAAGTCAAAGTAATTCAATCTACAAGTCATGCAAATAGCTGCATTCATAGGTTCATAGGTTCATAGGTAGGTTCTAGGCTATTGGCCCTAGGGCCTATATAAGCCTATCCAAATGGTACCCTGGCTTTTGCCACCCAAGAAAATTATTTTCCTGTGCCCCTGTCGAGCAGTGCCACAGAAGTGATCACCGGGGTGAATTTCCTATCTCCCATCCAGTCATCAAGACTTTTCTTGAAGAGTGCTAATGAGGAGTTTTGTTTGATATAGATAAGTAGTTTGTTCCAGAGTATGGGAAGTCTTTGGGACAGGAATCTATCCCTCCAGCATGTTCTGTTTATTGTGGTGACAAGGTTTAGGGCCCTAGAGCGTGTAGCTCGGAGGGATTGGGATTTCTTTAAGTGGAGCATGTCCATCAGCTCTGGGGTTGACATAGCTTTGTATGTTAAGCAGAGATCGCCTCTGAGTAGGCGATATGCGACGGAGTAAAGCTGGAGTTTTTTGAGACGGTCTGCATAGGGCATCTGTTTGAGGCTGGTAATCCTCTTTGTGAGGTATTTCTGAGGCCTTTCCAGTTGTTGTAGATGTCTTGTGAGGTACATACCAAAAGGGGTGTTGTACTCTATAATGGGTCTAATGAGTGATGAGTAGAGGGGAACAATGACCACTTTTTTCCTGGATGAGAAATCTTTTGTGATGAGGTGTACCACATAGAAGGATTTCTAAAGAGATTAAGAATACTTTTAAGCAGGATATGCATGTTGATGTTACCATCACATAGATAAACGCTGATTCTGAAAAAGATAAGCTGGCTCACAGTCAAGGAATGATGCACTTTCTTATTCTGTGCTTTTCTCTACAAGCCTTAGGTCAAAGAATACTGTCCTTTTCTGGCTACTGGCCAGCAGACTTAGACCAAAACAAGGAGACCCGCTGTTTTAGATCAGAAATCAAATAACAGATATATCAATCTGAAGTGTCTGGTTTAGAAACTAAGGTCTTTTGACATGTATTCTTAATTATCCATCCTACCACCTGAGATTATTTGCTGGCATGTGATGTAAACTTGTGCAATTTTTCTCATGCACCTGACTACCACAACTGCCGACTCCAGATAGGAGGCATCCTCCATTCACTTGAGCTTCCTTCTGTCATAGAAATTCACATTAAACTTACATCCAAGTTTTTGGTAACTGCTGTCATTTAATATACTTTTCCTAGTGATAACCTCTTCTCCTTCTTCATTCTCACCTTGGAGTACCGCTCCTTCACTTCTCTTATCCTTCTTGATTCTCACCTTGGAGTACCGCTCCTTCACTTCTCTTATCCTTCTTCATTCTCACCTTGGAGTACCGCTCCTTCACTTCTCTTATCCTTCTTCATTCTCACCTTGGAGTACTGCTCCTTCACTTCTCTTATCCTTCTTCATTCTCACCTTGGAGTACCGCTCCTTCACTTCTCTTACCCTTCTTCATTCTCACCTTGGAGTACCACTCCTTCACTTCTCTTATCCTTCTTCATTCTCACCTTGGAGTACCGCTCCTTCACTTCTCTTATCATTCTTCATTCTCACCTTGGAGTACTGCTCCTTCAATTCTCTTATCCTTCTTCAGTCTCACCTTGGAGTACCGCTCCTTCATTTCCCTTATCCTTCTTCATTCTCACCTTGGAGTACCGCTCCTTCACTTCTCTTATCCTTCTTCATTCTCACCTTGGAGTACCGCTCCTTCACTTCTCTTATCCTTCTTCAGTCTCACCTTGGAGGACACTCCTTCACTTCTCTTATCCTTCTTCATTCTCACCTTGGAGTACCTCTCCTTCACTTCTCTTATCCTTCTTCATTCTCACCTTGGAGTACCACTCCTTCACTTCTCTTATCCTTCTTCATTCTCACCTTGGAGTACCTCTCCTTCACTTCTCTTATCCTTCTTCATTCTCACCTTGGAGTACTGCTCCTTCACTTCTCTTATCCGTCTTCTGTCTCATTTTGTAGTACCGCTCCTTCACTTCTCTTATCCTTCTTCATTCTCACCTTGGAGTACCGCTCCTTCACTTCTCTTATCATTCTTCATTCTCACCTTGGAGTACCGCTCCTTCAATTCTCTTATCCTTCTTCAGCCTCACCTTGGAGTACCGCTCCTTCACTTCCCTTATCCTTCTTCATTCTCACCTTGGAGTACCGCTCCTTCACTTCTCTTATCCTTCTTCATTTTCACCTTGGAGTACCACTCCTTCACTTCTCTTATCCTTCTTCATTCTCACCTTGGAGTACTGCTCCTTCACTTTTCTTATCCTTTTTCATTCTCACCTTGGAGTACTGCTACTTCACTTCTCTTATCCTTCTTCTGTCTCATTTTGTAGTACCGCTCCTTCACTTCTCTTATCCTTCTTCATTCTCACCTTGGAGTACCGCTCCTTCACTTCTCTTATCATTCTTCATTCTCACCTTGGAGTACCGCTCCTTCACTTCTCTTATCCTTCTTCAGTCTCACCTTGGAGTACTGCTCCTTCACTTCTCTTATCCTTCATCATTCTCACCTTGGAGTACCACTCCTTCACTTCTCTTATCCTTCTTCATTCTCACCTTGGAGTACCGCTCCTTCTCTTCTCTTATCCTTCTTCATTCTCAACTTGGAGTACCACTCCTTCACTTCTCTTATCCTTCTTCAGTCTCACCTTGGAGTACCGCTCCTTCACTTCTCTTATCCTTCTTCATTCTCACCTTGGAGTACCGCTCCTTCATTTCTCTTATACTTCTTCATTCTCACCTTGGATTACCACTCCTTCACTTCTCTTATCCTTCTTCAGTCTCACCTTGGAGTACCGCTCCTTCACTTTTCTTATCCTTTTTCATTCTCACCTTGGAATACCGCTCCTTCACTTCTCTTATCCTTCTTCATTCTCACCTTGGAGTACCGCTCCTTCACTTCTCTTATCCTTCTTCAGTCTCACCTTGGAGTCCTGCTCCTTCACTTCTCTTATCCTTCTTCATTCTCACCTTGGAGTACCGCTCCTTCACTTCTCTTATCCTTCTTCATTCTCACCTTGGAGTACCGTTCCTTCACTTCTCGTATCCTTCTTCATTCTCACCTTGGAGTACCGCTCCTTCACTTCTCTTATCCTTCTTCAGTCTTATTTTGTAGTACCGCTCCTTCACTTCTCTTATCCTTCTTCATTCTCACCTTGGAATACCGCTCCTTCACTTCTCTTATCCTTCTTCATTCTCACCTTGGAGTACTGCTCCTTCACTTCTCTTATCCTTCTTCATTCTCACCTTGGAGTACCGCTCCTTCACTTTTCTTATCCTTCTTCATTCTCACCTTGGAGTACCTCTCCTTCACTTCTCTTATCCTTATTCAGTCTTATTTTGTAGTACCGCTCCTTCACTTCTCTTATCCTTCTTCATTCTCACCTTGGAGTACCGCTCCTTCACTTCTCTTATCCTTCTTCATTCTCACCTTGGAGTACCGCTCCTTCACTTCTCTTATCCTTTTTCATTCTCACCTTGGAGTATCGCTCCTTCACTTCTCTTATCCTTCTTCAGTCTCACCTTGGAGTACCTCTCCTTCGCTTCTCTTATCCTTCTTCATTCTCACCTTGGAGTACCGCTCCTTCACTTCTCTTATCGTTCTTCATTCTCACCTTGGAGTACCGCTCCTTCACTTCTCTTATCCTTCTTCATTCTCACCTTGGAGTACCGCTCCTTCACTTCTCTTATCCTTCTTCAGTCTCAACTTGGAGTACCGCTCCTTCACTTCTCTTATCCTTCTTCATTCTCACCTGGGAGTACCTCTCTTTCACTTCTCTTATCCTTCTTCATTCTCACCTTGGAGTACCACTCCTTCACTTCCCTTATCCTTCTTCATTCTCACCTTGGAGTACCGCTCCTTCACTTCTCTTATCGTTCCTCATTCTCACCTTGGAGTACCTCTCCTTCACTTTTCTTATCCTTTTTCATTCTCACCTTGGAGTATCATTCCTTCACTTCTCTTATCCTTCTTCAGTCTCACCTTGGATTACCGCTCCTTCACTTCTCTTATCCTTCTTCATTCTCACCTTGGAGTACCGCTCCTTCACTTCTCTTATCCTTCTTCATTCTCACCTTGGAGTACCGCTCTTTCACTTCTCTTATCCTTCTTCATTCTCACCTTGGAGTACCGCTCCTTCACTTCTCTTATCCTTCTTCATTCTCACCTTGGAGTATCGCTCCTTCACTTCTCTTATCCTTCTTCATTCTCACCTTGGAGTACCGCTCCTTCACTTCTCTTATCCTTCTTCATTCTCACCTTGGAGTACCTCTCCTTCACTTCTCTTATCCTTCTTCATTCTCACCTTGGAGTACCGCTCCTTCACTTCTCTTATCCTTCTTCATTCTCACCTTGGAGTACCGCTCCTTCACTTCTCTTATCCTTCTTCATTCTCACCTTGGAGTACCTCTCCTTCACTTTTCTTATCCTTTTTCATTCTCACCTTGGAGTATCGTTCCTTCACTTCTCTTATCCTTCTTCAGTCTCACCTTGGATTACCGCTCCTTCACTTCTCTTATCCTTCTTCATTCTCACCTTGGAGTACCGCTCCTTCACTTCTCTTATCCTTCTTCATTCTCACCTTGGAGTACCGCTCCTTCACTTCTCTTATCCTTCTTCATTCTCACCTTGGAGTACCGCTCCTTCACTTCTCTTATCCTTCTTCATTCTCACCTTGGAGTACCGCTCCTTCACTTCTCTTATCCTTCTTCATTCTCTCCTTGGAGTACCTCTCCTTCACTTCTCTTATCCTTCTTCATTCTCACCTTGGAGTACCGCTCCTTCACTTCTCTTATCCTTCTTCATTCTCACCTTGGAGTACCGCTCCTTCACTTCTCTTATCCTTCTTCATTCTCACCTTTTAGTACCGCTCCTTCACTTCTCTTATCCTTCTTCATTCTCACCTTGGAGTACCACTCCTTCACTTCCTTTCCTCTCCACCACCTTCCATTTCCCTTTCCTTTCCTCATTTAAAAACAGACATTCAGTAGCTACTTTAAACTAGTTTTGATTTTAATTTAATTAGATCACTTTATCCTGTTTACCTGTTGAATTCTGCATTTAATGTGTTATTTTTTTATCATTTTATTTTATTTGCTGATTAACTGATTTGTTGTGTTTCTGCAATGGCTTGAATGATTCATTATGGCTGTGGTATGCCTCAGTGTTTAATCCATTTTTTCCCTATTTACACCAGTTTTGAATTAAATTTGAATTAAATATGAATTAAAGTTGTGGTCATTTCTGGTCACTCATAGCTCTCAACTGTACAGATTTTTGCAGAATGTCCAGATTTATGCCTCATATTTTTGGTCTGCTCCTCATAAAATGTGTACTTTTCTGGCAAATCACTGAAGACTGAAGTCACTAAATAATGGCATACAATTGAGTTTCAGACGTCATATCCTTCAGAAAATGTGTGCTAACACAAATCCTGCAAGTCGAACCACTTTCTAAGTTTGTAAGAGCAATAGTTATACTCTATCCCTATGTTTGGGCCTTTGTCCCCACATTATTTTTGGCTTTGGCCAGATGTTTTGTGCTAAGAGGTTGAGAGGTATGGGTCACATATGGGGGCTGTCAAGGAGCTGGTAATGATTACTCTGTGGCAGGGGGTGCGTCATTGCTGTTTCTGAGAATCTAATATAATTGGCTGAAACCATAATATGATTTTTCATTGTTTCATTTTATTTCTGCTTGGCTATACTGTGCTGAGAGGTGGTCCATGCAAACCTTTACTCAAAGGATGCAGGCACTTTCATTTTCAATTTTCATCCCAAAAACCCAGTTAGACTCACATTCAAAAAAAAGCTGTACAATGTACAACACTTCACATCTATGCCCACTTTGAACTCCTAAACTCCCACTGAACATGGGTTAGAGCTCATTACTGTTAGAATGAAGATCAGCAGGACTAAGATAGAATATATGTGTGTGAATGAGAGGGAGGATAGAGGAATGGTGAGGATGCAGGGAGTAGAGGTGGCGAAGGTGGATGAGTTTAAATACTTGGGATCAACAGTTCAGAGTAATGGTGAGTGTGGAAAAGAGGTGAAGAAGAGAGTACAGTCAGGATGGACTGATCGGAGAAGAGTGTCAGGAGTGATTTGTGACAGATGAGTACTAGTAAGAGTGAAAGGGAAGGCCTAGAAGTGGGTAGTGAGACCAGCTATGTTATATGGGTTGGAGACAGTGGCATTGACAAAAAGGCAGGAGTCAGAGCTGGACATAGCAGAGTTAAAGATGTTAAGATTTGCACTGGGTGTGACGAGGGTGGACAGGATTAGGAATACGTATATTAGACGGTCAGCCCAGGTTGGAAGGTTTGGAGACAAAACCAGAGAGGCAAGATTACATTGGTTTGGACATGTGCTGAGGAGGGATGCACAGTATATTGGGAAAAAGATGCAAAGGATGAAGCTGCCAGGTAACAGGAAAAGAGGAAGGCCTAAGATAAGGTTTATGGATGTGGTGAGAGAGGACATACAGGTGGTTGGTGTGACAGAGCAAGATGCAGAGGACAGGAAGAAATGAAAACAGATGATCCGCTGTGGCAACTCCTAATGGGAGCAGCCGAAAGAAGATAAAGAAGACTGTTAGAACCCATCATATTTAATTTTTCTATTACTTTCCACTAAATTAGGAACAAGCTGTTAATTGCTAGGGCAACATTACTGTGTAGTAGTGTTAGTGACTGTTTAACTGATAAAGCCATATTACAGTGTAGTAGTGTTAGCAATGGTTTAACTTATAGAGCCACATTACTGTATATTAGTGTTATTATCTGTTTTCTTTATATCTGTTGCAAAGAGATTATCAATGTCCTAAACATGTGTACTAAATACTCAACATTTTCTAAATTCACATATCAATATGCTAAACAAGTGTACTACATACTCAATATTCTCTAAACTCATGGAACAAAATAGAAGATCAGCACTCTTGTCTTCCTTTCAGCTGCCAGCCTCATAACACTTCCTATACTCAAGCAGTGTAGCAATGCCTGATGCTCACAGGCAATAAATTATTACTTAGCTTGTCTCTATCTGTTTGTCAGAGATGCAAGTATTTAACCAAAATGGAGGCCTTGTTTTGTAATCAAACACAGTCTGTGAGAAAAATACATTTCCAAAGCATCCCATACAAATGCCTAGTAACTTATCACAATGCTAAGGCTATAAAACTTACTTGCCCAAGCCTCTGAGACCCATAAAGATTGTGACTGATTGAAAAACAAAGAGCATAATACTTACTGGTGTAACCATAGCAAAGGATCTCCAAAATGTTAATCACCTCAAATCTAGCACAACAAAAAACTCTAATAATTGAAACATGGTAATGATTGGTAACTCCACAGTCAGATAAACTAATTCAACTCTTACAAGACTAGAGAAGAATAGAGTGACAGTAGACTGTCTTTCAGGTGCCAAGATATCTGATGTCTCAGGAGCCCTTAGCACCCCTAACCCAAACAAATATGATTATGGTATGGTGGTAGTCCATATGAGATTAACTGAGTTGGTGCACAAAACCCTGGAAGATACAGAGAGAGAGAGAGAGAGAGAGAAATATATCAGATGCTACATTCATGTCACAAATAAATGAAAATCCTTCACCAAGAATGATACTAAAATACATACAAAATACATTTGACTCATTAACTGGCTAAATAGTAGGTGTCAGTTTAGGGGAAAACAGAATATGCCAGCTTGGGATGAGATGCTTCATAGTCTTAATTGCTTTGGCAAGGATGGTTTGCACGTTTCATTCCAAGGTTTCTGCATGCTGGATAAAGCCACTGCTGCCCCCATTGTGCCTTTTTAAGAAGAGTCTAGCTAATGGATCTCCCAATTTAACTAACAAAAGTAATGAAGTGCAAGAACACATCATGGTTGTTCTGCTCAATGCTTGGATTCTAAATAATAAATTGCACAACCTTGAGGTCCTCGTGCACTGGGAAAACATTAATTTATGTGAAATCACCAACATGTGTTTTAAATGCTCAGAATGTACCCTCTCTATGCCTGGGTTTTGTGCTTACCTTGCCTTTAGACTCAATGGAGACTGTTGGTGCATCTCCATTTTTTGTTAAAAACCAGGTTACCTCAAGAAAGATGCCTAGAGACCCACAAACAAAACTCAGTGAGATCCAAATCACAAGAAACAGGATCAACTATCAAATCAAAGACTGTAACAGGACCCCCTCTATGTCTTCTTACAACCATTCTAAAACATACTGGATATGCTTTCTATAAACACAAACTCCATTATCATGGAAGACTTTAATTACTTATTGATTAACTGGACCTATACTTTAAATGTAGCATATGCCCCAAAATTCATAGATTTCATAAGAAAAGAACTCACTAGACCAAACTGTCAAAGAACTCAATAGAAAACAACATTTTCTTCCCCTGGTCCATACAAATATAGCCTCTGTATGCACTATTCTGCTGGTATCTCCTTCACCAGTTAAATCTGCTCACACACTGGTAGCCTTCACCTTTAAAATCTATAAACTTACAGATACAAATATCATGGAATTCAAGGACTTCAAATATATAAATCTTCTAAAATTAAATAATGAAATCTATAAATTTATGTGCACCAGTATTATCCAGGATGTCAGCACAGCAAACAGTTCATCATCATCATCAACAACCTCCTTTTTCTTATTTTCTATATGGGGCCAGAGTGCTGCATTAACTGTTGCCATCTCTCTCAATTCAATTCTATGCTCCTGCCTTCTTTGACACTCATGCCTGACTGTCACAGATCTTCTCTCACACAATACATCCACTTCTTTGTGGACTCCCTTGTTTCCTCTTACCTTCTTCCAGTCTGTCCCAAATCTTCTTTACCAGATTGCCTTCTGCTTTTCTGCACCTGTGCCTGAACCACCATAATCTGTTCTCTTTGATCTTGTCTGCAATTGGAGCTACTTTGGCTTCTGCTTTTATGTTATGATTTCTTTGTCTGTCCCACAGTGTGCACCCTAGCACTCCTCTCAGGCACTTCATTTCCATCACTTCTAGCTTCCCCAACTGCTCTGTCTTTACTGCCCAGGTTTCTGTACCATACAGTAGTACTGGTCACACCACTGTTTTGTACACCTTACTTTTCAGTTTCTTTGGCATTCTTCTGTCATACACTACACCTAACACTCTATGCCAGTGGGCTGCAGCCCCGCTCATTCTAGCTTTGACCTCTTCATTCAGACTTCCCTTCTACTCATCCAACCCTCCTAGAAACTTGAAGCTGTTTACCTGTTCCACTATATTCACTTCTATCTCTATTCCCAGTTTCTGATTTCCTCAATTTGCTGCCCTTACCAATGTCTTATCTGCACTTAGTTTCATCTCATGTGCCCAGCAACTTTGTTGATCTGCCCCATCTGACCTGTTTGCTAATGTAGTCCATCACCAGTATGAACATCAGTGGGCTCACAACTGAACCCTGATGTACACCCACTCTCACTTGGAACTCCTCTGTGAGCCCAAACACTCTTCGTGCGTAGCACTCTTCATGCTTAAGTTATTTGGTCCTTGAACATAGCCTGCACTAATTCTACCAATGTTTCTTGGAGTTTGAACCACTGCAGTATTGCCCAAATCAGCTTTCTTGGGACCCTGTCATATGTTTTCTCCAAGTCTAGGAATGCTCAACTGGACTTTTTCCTCATCTCTCACTTCTTCTCAACTATCTGTCTTACTGGGGAGATTGGGTCAGTTGTGTTGCCTTCTGATCTGAATCCAAGTTACTCCTCTCCCATCTTACTTTCTACTACTCTGCATCTGCACATTTATTTATCAATCACCCTCTCCAGAACTTCAGTGCAATGTGGCGAGAGTTTGATACCTCTGTACTGCGCACAGTTGTGGATGTCCCCTTTGTTCTTGGACACTGGCATGAGTATGCAAGCAATTGCACACATAAATTCTGAGCTCGACTAGATAAATTTATTAACCTAGCAGTCCTAACTAGATCTAACCATTATGGGAGGTTCAACAGCAAACCAGCCTGCTGGTCCACAAACAAAAATAAAATATAGAATAAAAGAATAAAATAATTTGTTTGTATTTCGGCTTTTCCCGGTTAGGGGTCGCCACAGCGGAATTCCGGTCCGCTAATGAGTGGCAGTAGAGTTTTACATGCTGGCTTGCCAGGCCTAATGCACAACCTTCAATGAAGGAACGCCCATTCATGCATGTCGCCCCACAGCAGATGCTCTAACTGAGAATCGAACGGGCAACGTCTAACTGTGAGGCGCCAACGCTACCGCAGCACCACCGCCGCAGTAAAAGAATAAAATAATAAAAGAAAGAAATCACTCTTTAAAGGCTCTCCAATCAAGATAAACTTCAAGAAGTTGTTAAAGAGCTTAAACGTACCACCAGGAAAACAAAAGCATCATATGAACTCAGGCTAATTTGGGAAGCTATGGACAAGTACTAATCATTCTTTAGTTACATCAAGAAAAAAAGAATAGCACTCAACATTGCTCATAACTTATTCAAAATGGCACTACCTACTCTGATCAAGTGCCAATAAGCTACCAAACAAATTCAGTGCTTCATGCCAAGCTTAGGGAGTCCATAATACAGAAAATACCACAGATCCTGTAGACGTATTAGATATTTTTAAGATAGTTTGTGAAAATCTGTACAAAGCTAAGAAATGCGAGAATCAAGAAAAAGTACAAATGGAAATGTTTATGGAAGAATTAAATATACCAAGCTTAGAACCAGATGAGGCTCAATTACCAACAGTAAGGACAGGAGGTGATGAGATAAAAATTGTGATATATAACCAATTTGCAGGAAGTTTGGAAGCTAGGAGGGAAGAAAGTGATAAAGATCTGGAAGATTTTGTTTAACTGTATTTTAAAAGGGGGAAAAGCACCAACATCTTGGAAGAAAGGTGTAATGGATGTAATACCCAAAGATGCTCAATACCCATCTGCTCCAGATTCATATAGGCCCATTTAGATTTTAAACCATGATTATAAAGTGTTTAGTTAGGTCTATAATGGCTAAAAGAATAGCAGAGGTGATGCCAACATTGATAGATAAGGATTGATTTGGATTTGTGGAAGGGAAGCAAACATTTGACAACATTAATAGAATGATAATGATCCAGAGGAAAGCAGAATGTAAGAAAATACCACTTTTGTTGGTAGGCCTTGATGCAGAAAAAATCATTTCACAGATTAAGCTGGGAGTTGATGAGCAGGACAATGGAAGCATTTCCATTCCCTGACCAAATAATAGGTTAATTAGGAGTATATATGAGGGATCAGGGGTGAAAATTAAAGTGTGTGTGGGGGTCATCTCTGATAAGTTCTGTTTGAGCAAAGGAACCAGGCAGGTATTCCCATTTGTTATTTGCATTGTATTTAAAACCACTGGCAAAAAAATAAAGAACTCAGAAATTCAAGGATATAATTGGTATTGGAATCAAGAAAAGATGGCTTTATATGCAGATGATATTATTTTGTACCAGATAAAACCAGAAAGGACATCTTAGTGTTGTGGAGCATTCTGAGACAGTTTCAAGTCTTTTCAGGATACAACATTACTGAAGATAAAGCAAAGGCAATAGCTGTGAACTCTGCACCCAGACGAGAACTGGTTCAG
Organism: Protopterus annectens; assembly: GCF_019279795.1. Taxonomy (NCBI): domain Eukaryota; kingdom Metazoa; phylum Chordata; order Ceratodontiformes; family Protopteridae; genus Protopterus; species Protopterus annectens. Next base: position 206,582,117 of record NC_056737.1, on the reverse strand, counting down.
CAATACCCATATTTATGGGAACATGCTAGAATTAAGTACTTTGGAGAATGGGCTAAAATGAATTATGTTATGGCAGCTAATGATATGTGGGAAGAGACTAAACAAAAGATATACAAAAACTGAGAATCTGGAAGCTCTTGTTTACGGATATGGATAGATAGTAAGAGACAAGCAGTGAAAATTGTTTAGTCCCTTTAGTTTTATACACAGGTAAGGCATATTTTTATCAACTAGAGGAGAAGTAGTGGATAACAATTAAGAAAGAGTTGAATGATTTTATCTGTGAGGGGAAGAGGGCAAGAGTCAAGTAAGATAATCTGAACCTTCCAATATAATAAGGTGGTTTGGGATTACCTGATTTGAAGGACTATTTCAGAGCTACACAATTACGGTTCCTTCCTATACATAGCACAAGCAAAAAGCTAGAATTCAAAGTGGAAAGATATGATGATGAAACAGAGGAAGCTCAAGAAATAAGGAGAGACTAGGATTTTGGATGCAGATATCTGAATAACAATAACCGTGCAGAATATTATATTCATAAAGTAACAAAAAGTATTCTAAGCACTAAGCCAAAAAAAAAAAGAAAGGAGAAAGGACATTATTCCAATAGAGATGACTGCAATTAGGGATACAGATAATAAGCAAGAGGGGGCTGGAATTTACTGAAGAAAACTGGCAAAGGAATGAAGGTATTTGGAACAAATAATTACAGAGGGAAAGGTAACAGAATGTGAAGAGGCCAAGAATGCATTTGGACAGCAGGCTAGAGATTGCCTTCCCTATTGTGCACTGATATCAGTATAGGCAAAAATAAAGGAATGGGGGATCCTAAATGAAAGACCACCACTGCTGCTAAAAAGGGATAATATGTAGGGCACATAAAATATTCCATGATAGCTATAGGAATCAGTCAGAGGAGGTTAGAAAGGATTGGGAAGGAAGACTGGACAAGCAATTCACAAAGAAATAATGGAAGGATATATGTATGGCTCCCAAATATGCAATGAATTCTAAAAGATTTAGAATTTTTGCTTGGAAGTATTTGCATAGGTATTTTTATATTACAGTCTCCAAACAATTTTCCTCAGGTAGATTGCAAATGTTGGATGTGTGATGGGGAAGAAAGAGGTAATTGGGAACTTATTTTTTTTTTGGAGTGTAATGAGTTGGCAGACTTTAACACTTCTATGTAGACTAATGTGTCAGAAATACTGGGTGAGAAAATAGATGTAGGAAATTATTTTTTTTGAGCTATTCTACAGAATTGGAATTGACTAGACATAGTCAGGCCTTGCTGAGTCTAATTTTGATGACTGCTGAAAAAGCAATTACTGGAAAATGGACGTCAGAGTCTAAACCAACTGTACTAGAAGTAGTGTATATAATAACAGACATAAAATAACTAGAAGTGGGCTCTTTAGAAAAGGGTAGGAGCAAATTATATAGAAAAAATAGAAATTGTAGGAAAATACATGCAGATTAATGTTTTAGAGAAGGAATGAGGTTTAAGGGAAGGTAGGAATCGAATGAGCTATTCAATGTTTGACTGACAATGACTTTATACTTGATTATATGTGATGTATAATGTTTGGAACTGAAAATATGTTAATATGTTTTGTTTTCATTCATATAAATGTATGATTGCCTATGTCATAAGTGATAAATCAATAAAGATGCTTCCTGTTAAAAAAATAAATAAAATCAGTGCCAATTTCACCAAGGAGACAACTATCCAAAGTCCACTTATCACTGAGGATATGCAGCCCCCAATCATCACTAACGAACATAAACTGAAGGTACTTTGCAAAACAAAAAAACACATCATCCATGGTCCCTGATAATATACCTGGTTGCCTGATAAACAGTACTAGACATGCACTTGCTAACCCACTCCTAAATCTATTCAACTTGAGCCTTGCTGTTGGCTATTGTTCCTGTGGTCTGGCACACAGCTCTTGTGGTGCAACTTCACAGGGATGGCCCCATCACTGACCCTGGAAATTACAGACCCATTAGTTTGACAAAGTGTCATCTTCAAAGCCACAAAACATACCAAAACAGGACTGATAAGCTATGATATTAAGATTCTTATTAGACTTGATCCTCAGCAGTCTGACTTTTTAATGGCTAGATCCTGTCTAATGAATCTGGTAAATGCCTTTGAAAAAGTAACACAAGCTGTTGACACTGGTCATGTTGTCCACACAACATATCTCGACCTTGCCAAGACATTTGACACCATCCCACAAGCAAGCATAATATACAAGCTGAATGCACCTACCATATTGATTCCTATGTGATGAAATGGATAGCAAACTGGATAAAACCCACACAATGCAGGAGGTTATTACATGCTCTGAGAGTATAACGGTGGCCAGTGGTATTCCACAGAGATTAGTACTAAGACCTCTGCTATACCTCTCAACCTGGAAACATCAAAAATCTGGACAATGACCCATGAAAAGTAGGTACAACTGGCCAAAAATGTGTATGCTGATTAACATACAATTTGCATGCATAATTGTGCAACCCCACCCACTCCAATAGTATTGTAGGATGCCAATATTCAAACTAAAACTGAAGAGACAAAATATTAAACACAAAATATAACCAGAAAAATAATGTTTTGTTTATATTAACATTTGAACTTGTATAAAACTTTGAACTCATATAAAATTAAAGTGCAATTTTCTTTTATAAAACTAAAATTAACTGCTACATAAATCTCCAAGAAAATGTTGGCAGTGTGAAGATAGACAGGAAACAGAACCCCAATGATGCAGTTCCTAGCAAAATCTCATAATGCAATGATATGAAAGAAGACATTCCTGATATTGATTGATTTCCCAGGAACTGGCAACTACTATTTGCGCAGTGTTATTCCTGAGCAGTGCCTGAAACTAAGAATACAGTTTCTTATATGCAACATTAACAGAAAATCCCATGGTATGAATGAAACACAAGAAAGGATTACAATCCTTAAGTTTTATTTGCTCATCATTTGAGTGACACTGAACTCTGTAGTCAATTTAGGTCAAACATTTTAAAATCATAACATTTTTTTAATGGACAAAGTTCCCTGCATCTTCCCATGTTGGGACTCTATGCCCTCAAACATCCCTTTAAACATCCAATTTTTAAATAACAGACCAATCTTTTGCCAGAGTCATGGTAAACTAGAAACAAAACATACCAAGCATTTGCAGTTCTTTCGCCGTGAAACAGCATTCAACACCGGTATTCAGTAGTCATCACCTTTGTCTATTAATCTGCCCTTAATGGTTCCTTCCTATTTCATTCCTTGTTTTAGCTAACAAATCATTTCCATTTTTAGCAGCTTGTATTTCTACAGCTCATCAAAGTTGTAACAATGCCCTATTACAATTCCATGCTCCATGTAACACTAAAGCCTTATCATCCAAAAATTCCAGCTAGCATGCTAAAGTAAGAATATTCCTACTATAGTACCAGCACAAGATTGACCTTCCAAAACATAATGCATATGGACTGATGTCATGTTTTGCTGTCAGATCCAGTTCTATACTTGTTAAAGAAAGCCCTTTCAAAAATTATGCCTATGTTGCTTGCCAAGCTTTTAGGCTTGAAGTTACTTTATTAAGAAAGACAACGACAAACAACACACCAAAAATACTTCCTCTCCAGCAAATGCAATGACCAGGATCCAAAGTGAAAATAAATTAACTCAACTGTTTCAAACTGCTATAGGAACAAACACGTAGTAAAACAGATATACTTTATTCTAGCGCCTTGGTGTCACCAGCTTCAAGGAATTAAAAAAAACACATAAAACAAGCTTTTTATACTTAATTATAAATCACATTCAATTAATAATTAAATATACTTCGGGTTTAAAGCAAACACTTCCAATTTAACTCGTTATTCAAACCTTTAGGAACCAAAGTTGTATATTTTAAAATATATATGCTTTCCTTATATAATAGCTTTTGTTTTAATATATTTTCATTTTCTTCAATACAAATAATTTGTTCCAATATAGTACCATACAACAATTTAACATCTGAAACACCTGAAACACCTGATGCTCATAAGGCCATCAATAAGAAAAATACTGTTTTTACTAACATTCTCAATGCACACCCTCTACAAATCCCTTATTTACTCCCCTACTAATATGTCCCTCTTCATATAGATTCCAGTGATACTCAGGACCCAACTGCCTTGGGCTGTGCAGGTAGGCTTGTAAGGGCCCTTCTGGTGGTTAGCCTAGTAACAACTTATGAACCTATGAACCTATAAAACACACTTGAAGAATGATTGCAAAGTTAAATTGAAGAGAGGAACAGTAAGCAGTACATGTGCAGAACTGGATAAAAGAGATAAAAAATCTGATAACAGAGATGAATACTCTGTTTAGTTTTTGTGGAAGGCAAGAATTCAAGACATTTGGTGTAGTAAAAGAGAACAGTTTATGGAATGGGTTACTCTATGGAAGGATAAAACATTTAGTGAATGAAAAGGACAGAAAGGATTAAGTAAGGAGTAACGATTAGGATGAAGAGGCATAGGATATAGAAGAGAGATTGAAGGGATAAATTAAGAGGATATAAGTAATAAAATTATAGGAAAAAAAGAGAGGCTAAAAAAAGCTAATTATACAATGACCCCCCCCATTAATATTCCAAAACGTGCACGCTGATTGGACAGCATGCACATTGTAAATCAAACTTATACTAATGGAAAAAGGCCCGGTCGCCCGGACTTTTTCCATTAGTATAAGTCTTTTTTTACACACTGTCTCACTATGTTAAAGGAGTTTAACATAGCGAGACAGCTTTAAAAAAAGCAACGGAGATTCTCCGTTGCTTTTTTTAAAGCTGTCTCGTTATGTTAATCTCCTTTAACATAGCGAGACAGTTTGTAAAAAGCAATGGAGAAAGTAAGATCTCTGTTGCTTTTTTTAAAGCTGTCTCACTATGTTAAACTCCTTTAACATAGTGAGACAGTTTGTAAAAAGCAACGGAGATCTTGCTTTCTCTGTTGCTTTCACCCACAGCTCTGATGTACTGCGTAAGCATACGCATGCGCAGTACATCAGAACTGCTGCAGAATACCAGATAGCTGCGGAAGGGCAGCAAGGAGGCATTATACAATGCCATTATTTAAGAAAAGTAATTATTTTTTTCTTAAATAATGTCATTGTATAATAGCAATAACCCACTTCTGGGTGTGGGTAATGCTGGATTTACCCACGGTTGTCTTTGTTTGGCCACTCGGGCTTCGCCCTCGTGACTAAACCACACCAACCGTGGGTAAATCCAGCATTACCCACTCCTAGGCATGGGTTATTGCTATATTAAAGAATGGCGAGAGGTATAAAGAGAATGAGGTGTGACAGGAAATGAGTCAGATGTGTGGAGAGGGCAAAAACTAAGACCAGTATCTTTTAATTCTGTTTATTCATGTATTTATTTATTTATTTATTTATTTATTTATTTATTTATTAACATATTTGCATTTGTTAACTCGATTATCAGACTGCTGCATGTCAAATACTTTTCAACCATGATTCTGTCCAGAAGTGTAAACAGAATATTTTTATTTTATGTATATGAATATTTTATATTATATATATATGTGTGTCTGTGTGTTTATATATATATATATATATATATATATATATATATATATAGAAGGGCGCCCGCAGGCAGGTGCAAGGGGGTGCACTTGCACCCCCCTGGAATCTGCTGAGTTAATCTTTTGATTTTAAAAAAAAAAGTTTTTTTTTTTTTTAAGGCATTCTTCTTTAAGAAGCCCAGTTGCAGGTGTGCTGACATCATCGCGCGAAGTTTGCGAGCGGGAACTAAAATGAACAGTTGTGAGTGACATCATCGCGCGGGAGCTGAAACGGGCAGTTTTGGACCTTACTGAAGATGGGATGGGACTCGTGCAAGCGAGCGGGAACGGACGGAAGATGGGACGCTTTAGTGGAGCTGAAACAGGCAGCTTTAGTAAGGTAAGTGTGTGTGTGTGTGTGTGTGTGTGTGTGTACGGAAAATGGGACGCTTTAGTGGAGCTGAAACAGGCAGCTTTAGTAAGGTAGGTGTGTGTGTGTGTGTGTGTGTGTGTGTGTGTGTGTGTGTGTGTGTGTGTGTGTGTGTGTGTGTAAAATGCCCTAGGTTCACAGCCCATTTCACAATTTGTACACAAGTGTTCAGGATAGTGCATATAGCCCATTTCACAATTTTTACACAAGTGCTCAGGACAGTAGTTGTAGTTGTAGGACAATGCTTAGCCCATTCCACAATTTACTCCACAAGTGTTCAGGATTATTAATGGCCTGAAACCATTTGGTTCAGCAGATGTTACTTCTTTGTGCAGTGCTGTAAGGTCTGCTTCCTTCATATGTGCTGAAATGCAGCTTTCCTTGTACTATTTTATTAGCAGTTTAAGGAATAGCCAAAAGAAAGAAGCAAATGAAATGAAATTAGACAGTATAGAATCAGCACCAGGTGATCTGGCATTTTAGTTTGAAATAAATTTCTGATGCAGCTAAAAGATATCTCAGAAACTTGAAATTATGATAGTTCATTTAGGTTGTATGGTAGCGGCAGCTATGGTGGGAGAGTTAAAATTTGGTACAGATTTTTAAACTAGCTTAGTTGGTTTAGTCATTATATTGTTTTTGACACAGACAAGGTACCATTTAGGCATATTTTCATAAAACTAGAGACACTTTCAGTCCTTTTGTGCAATATGTCTTGTTTAGGCATTATGTTTCTTGGGTCTCTAAAGAAGTGCAGTGTGGATCTTCAAATGTATGGTTGTGACGTCTGATAAGTGTTGACACCCATGCAAGACCTTGTGAGGCTGACATCTGTGCAACTCACTGTGGGCTGTAGAACAGTGGCTGCTGTTTTTTTTACCATTGCTACATTTATCTGCAAAAGCTCATTGACAGCTTTTGGTAGAACATTGTACTCATCGACATAAACATGATATAGTGATGTTGTGTCTATAGAACTGCTACACTGAGACAGACTCATGTTGTGCCATATAGATTTCTTGCTTTAATGACCTTTCATAAATCTTATGGAGAAAGTTCACTCTGCTGTCAACTGCCTGTGGTTCCATTCCTATCCATGCCTTAGTCAACACACTCCCTCAGAATCGGTGCCTGCTGTGTTACTCCATCAGCAGTAGTAATGTCTACTCGCACAGCAGCTACAGCTCCATATGTTGGGCATACAATGGGGATACTACAAGCTATCTAGCAGTGGGTACCAAAGCTGCAAAAGGCAAATCCCCACACACATAGGTATATTCTGTAGATGTGTCTAAAGGAGTAAAATTTGGACTCGGCTCATATGTTTCAAACCCAACTTCTCCTATATGGTCATTTACTCCAGTCACACCTATAACTTCTGCTGAGGGGACAATGTCCACATGGTGTGCTGTGTGTTGGCCCAATTGTGACAATGTTCTAATTTCACTAGGCACCTGCATCTGACCACCAACATCATCTTATGTTTTCACTGCTAACCAAAGTCTTGTGCTGGAGCAGGGTGCAAATCTACAGATGTAGCCACAGACTCAGTGATTAAAGCAGCAGCAGTGAGAGAATAAGGCTTGAACCCTGTACCTTGGGCCCAAGTGGCAAGAGCCTGAATTCCCTACCCACCACCATTTGCAAAAATGTTGCAGGCTTTTCCCTCATACTTTTTCTGTTCCTCATAAAATCTGTGGTTTCTGTCCTTGTTGCCTGACAGCTACATGTTCTCTCGTTTGATTCTTGGCTGTCTGGAGTGTTTCTCTCTGGGCCTCTGCTAAAAATTAGCTTATTTTCCAAGTCAGACTTTCCTGGTTAACAAATGTTAAAAAAAAAAATGGGCACTCATTTCAATATCAGACTTCATATTCTTCAGAAAGTGCATGGTAACAAAAGCTTTTATTCTAGCAATTTTTTAAGTGTACAAGATGGATATTTGAAATGTATCCCTATCTTTGGGACTATATCCTCCCCCCCCCCCATTATTGGTTTCATCCAGGTTTTGTACTAAGGTTGACAGCTATGGCAAGAACTGAATTCCCTGAATATGTTTGGGGGCTGTATTCACCCAGTATTGGCTTTGTTCAGGTATTTATTGGCTTCATCCAAATTTTGTGCTAAGGTTGAGAGCTACGGTAAGAACTGAAGTCACTGAATATGTTTGGGGGCTATATTCCCCCATTACTGGCTTTGTCCGGGTGTTCTTTGCTAAGAGGTTGAGAGCTATGGTGAGAACTGAATTCACTGAATGTTTGGGGGCTGTATTCACCCATTATTGGCTTTGTTCAGGTATTTTGTGCTAAGAGGTTGACAGCTGTGCTATGGTGAGAACTGAATTCACTAAATGGTAGCCATTTAAGTTTCAGTCTTCCTCTTTCACAAAACAGCTGAGTTGGTGTAGTGGTATGTTGCTCTGACTGTTTTGCACAGGGTCCCCTGGGTTCAAGACGTGGCAATGAAATGTATGGTGGTAACGCAACATTTTATTCTAGCAACTTTCCAACATTATACAAGCAATGTTTAAAATGTGTCCCTGGTTTTTGGCCTTTTCTCCCCCCCCCCCCCAATAAATTTTGGCTTTTTCCAGATTTCTTGTGCTGCAAAGTTCAGAGATACAGCTGAGTGTCGAGTAGATTGTACGAGCTGAGAGCTGCAGGGGAGCAAAAGTTTAGTGCTGCTTATGTTTAGTCTGCTTGCATTGTTAATAGCACAACAGATAGTGTCCTTGCTTTTGATGCTGAAGGCTGTGGGTTCTACTCCCACAGTAGGTAGATGCATTGCTGATACTGTACTGTGTTGTAAAGGGGTGGATGCTGCAGTCCTTTTGGTAAAGATACCTAGTAACAGGTGCATTGCTGATACTGTACTGTGTTGTAAAGGGGTGGATGCTGCAGTCCTTTTGGTAAAGATACCTAGTAACTATGAACCTGTTATCAGTTTGCTATCCATTCCCTATTGCAGTATTACTAGCTTATCACTTTTTTATTGCATGCAACAAAGGCAATTTATTCTTCAAGGGTAACAGGCACTTTATTTGTAGATTAAATAATGACATATAAAGCAGCAACCTCTTTATTAGTTACAAATTTCTTTAATGTGGATTTTACTACTTCAGAGATTGTGCATATTTTTACTGATACTGGTGGACTATAGAAGGTTATGTAGAATCTTTTATGATGGAAATGTTCTGAATTGGGCAGTTTTGTCAGTAGTGTATGCCTTTTGTTTCATTGTTTACTGGAAAAATGTTCAAAACAATAATTTTAAAATGCCGTCTAACAACTGTACTGTATTGTACAAGGAATATAATGTAATACAGTCAGGAAGGTGTATCAAAGAGCATGTGTATGTTATGTTTGAGGGGCCTATGATTTTGAAGACAGCCCAGAGTTAATATTTATCTGCCACTGGCAAAATGTATTTTCTTTGAATGTGGGTTTCAATGCATGTGAGTTTCAAGGGCAGAGAAGTTTTAATGTTAGTCTATTTTCATTGTAAGACTGCATTGCTTTGTTTAACAGATATGTATTAGGGTTTGTGCTGTAAAATGCAAAATAAAACTTTCAAATGAAATCCTAAATCATCGTAGAAGTAAAGCAGTATGCACATTACAGTGTTTATGGTAAATAGGACAAAATAACCAAGTAATGGGACATTGGAATGGCTGCAGGGGGAGGCTCCATTCGACCATGATTTTGTGAGGGGGGGTAGCGAACTCAGACAGCCCCGATTTGTGGTTTTCTAGCAAATCATTTAGGAATGAAGTCACTAAATGACACAGTTTCAGACATCATAACCTTCAGAAAAATGCATGCTAATGCAAGACTGTCTTAAGTTTATACAAGAGCAATTTTTAGTAGTGTTTGTATATTCCCCCAATATATTTGGCCTTGTCCAGATTTCCTGCATTAAGAGGTTGAGAGGTACGTGCAAATCACTGTAGATTAGGAATATCCAAACCTCTCAATTGTCCCCAATTTTGGCTCAAAATGTTGCTCTCCCCTAATAATCCCTCCTCCAAAATGGCAATTTTGGAAGAAAATGTGGAGGGTTTACAATTGTATATAACTAATGATCAGAGTTATAGATTACTTTTATTTCAGAAATGCATGTAGATGCTCTTATTTTGTTAGCTGCTCAAGTTAACAATGTTAATACTAAAAAGGTGTCCCTTTTTTGACAGGTATTTTTTGCATCACATTTTGGTCCGTTTTCATAAACTTGTGGTTTTCTGGCAAATTAGTGGCAAGTCATTAAAGATTGAAGTTAGAAAATAATGGCAGACATTTGAGTTTCAGATTTTATACCCTTCAGAAAATTTGTACTAATGCAAGATCTACTACTGTTCTATTATCTAAGTTAATAAGAGCAATATTTAAAAATTGGCCTTATTTTTGGGCCTGTGTCCCACTTCTAGTTCTATGTATGGCTTTGTCCAGATTTCTTGCTCTGAAGTTGAGAGGTATGAGTGTTACAGCCATCGCTGTCAGCCAGAGACATTTCAAATTATGACATACTTATTGCACCCCACTCTCCATTGTAGTGGCTCTGGATGTGTCCAAGGAAGGCAAGGAGCAGTTATGCAGTGTAAGTGTGCAGAGCATCCCCCCATCCAAGGTAGATCACAAATACGACCATGGCTTTTCATCTGTCCTTGATTTTGCAGAATGTTCTGGTTTTCTATCAGATTTTTATACTGTTGATTTATGCTTCTTATTATTCAGGAACTGCATGCTGTCACAGTGCCCTGTTGCTCTGTTTAGGTTTAAGTAGCCATGGTTTAATGAACATCAGGTAAGCTTGTCGGAGATTGTAAGATGCAAGTAAGCTTTAGTAAGCATATTGTTAAAGAATTACCAGCATTGAAAGCCTTTTCGTTGTTGCCATGCAGAGAATATTTACATAACTAGATAATGTATAAGCCTTGGGTATTAAATGCATATGACAGTATTTGTAATAAAAGGACAGGATTACAGTATTTTCAGAAGCTCATTACATTTTATTGGAGACCAGTGTCTTATAGTAGTGTCTGTGTGTTAGTACACTTAGTTGGGTGGCTTTAATGGTATATGGTAAATAAGCATTGCTACCTTACTTAAAAACCAAGCCCTGCAACAACTAGGTAAGCTTCACACTGAAGTCAAAACACAATAGCTCTGGTGGGTAAATGTACTCTGTAGTAATCAAAAAAGGCAAATGTTTGAAATAACTACAGCTTATGTGCAAACACAATAGGTAGTGATGAAACAATGCTCTGCTAAAAATGCTTTAATGCTCCACATTGCTGAGCTGCAGATCAGTTATCACTGGCTACCAGGATTTCACCCACTTCAGATCAAGCACGGTGCCGTTCAGTGCAACCTTCCCAGAACTAATTCAAGTCTGACCAGAATTATTTTGTGTGTGTGTGAGGGAGGTAGCATACCCCTCAGCTGTCCAGGTTTTTGCAGAATGTCCAGATTTTTGCCCCATATTCCTCCTAAAAAGGATTGAAGTTGCTAAATAATGAGAGATTTCAGTTTTAGATGTCATATCGTTTAGAAAAATGCATACTAACACAAATCCTGTTACTCTTGCAATTTTCTAAGTTTGAGAGCCATATTTATAATCTGTCCCTATTTATTTTAGGCTTTGTCCAGATTTCTTGCACTCAGGTTGAGGCCTTGAGGGGTATGGTATGTTTGTGAGGGAGAGAGAAAGTGAAATGCCCAAGTTAGAGTTAGCAGGTGGAATTTATTTTCAAGTGCTTTTTCAAGGAACTGAGTTTTAAGGGAAGCGAAGTTTACTGCTGCTCATGCCAAGTCTATTTACAATGTGCAACTGTTTTGTTTAGCAAGTGGTATCTCTATTGTGGTATAAAGTTTTAAAGCTATGTTAGTAGCACCACAAGTAGAATACTTGCACCTTAATGTAGAGGCTTGAGGTTCAATTCCTACAGCATGTATATTTGTATGCTGCAGTCCTGAGGATGTCCTCCTTTGGATGAGATGCCTAATAACTATGAACCTGTTTATCAGCTTGCCATCCATTTTCTATTGCAATATACCAGCTTACCATTTTTTTAATTTAACATAGGCAATTTATTCTTTGACGGCAGCAGGCACTGAATTTGTAGATGAAACACTGAAATATACAGTTGTTTTCTAGCAACAACATCTTCATTAGTTTCATATATCTTTAATGTGGAATTATTCAGATTACTTTTACTTCAGCAGAGACACTCAAACAAGTGTTGCTGAAGGGATATAATTCAATTATATATTATAATTAATACAATCAGGTAAATCAAAACTTTTGCATTGCCCTAACAGTGTGCAAGGAGCCTATTGCTTGAAAACAGTTCAAAGGTAAATAACCTGCCACTGGCCAGATGCATTTTCTTTGAATGTGGGTTTCAACGCTGTTTCATTGAATGCGAGTTTCAAAAGAAGAGAAGCTTTATTGCCAAGTCTGTTTTCATTGTAAGACTATTGCTTTGTTTAGGTTTAGTAAATGTCTCAGTGTTTGGGCTATAATGTTAGAAATAAAAGTTGTAAATTAAATCCAACTGCCTGTAATCATTGTAGAACTAAAGCATAAAACAGTATGCACACAGATTTGAACAGTGTCTACGGCAAATGGGGAGAAATAGCCAAGTAATGGGACACTGGAATGGCTGTGTGGGCGGGGCTTGGGGTGGGTGGGGCTGTTGGCAGGGGGCGGGGAGAGCTATGTGGGTGGGGCTCTGGGTTTGCACCCCCCTGCAAAAAATCCTGCGGGCTCCCTTGTATATATATATATATATATATATATATATATATATATATATATATATATATATATATATACATATATATTTTTTTTTTATAGAGAGAGAGATAGGCAAACAGATATATAGCTATATATTGCTCAGACACAGCTCCATATGGTCCTGTTGAGTCTTCCTGGCTACAGAGAACTGAAAAAAAGCGACTGCTTTCCTGATTAAGTATCCTGCTGTTTTTTATATTTGTTTTACCTTCTACTGCTTACCTAGAGCAAGCTTTAACTGTTTTCATAGTTATTTACTGCATTTTTTATTATCTGCACTTAAAAGTACATTTTAGTCGAAATTAGTCTAATTCAAGTCGAAAAGTGTTTGTTTGCTGTTTAATTTAATTGTTTGGCTGCCCACTAAAGTGTGTTAGCTTGTACTACTGACTTATTGCCTTTTCTGCATTTCTGTGTTTCTATTTAAAAACAAAAAAAACAAAAAAAATTCCTTGTTTTCCTGCCTCTCCTAAACTAGTTAAACCAGTTTACAGGCCTTGCTGTATCCTGGGCTGTGTTGTAGTTCCTGTGTTGTCCATTGCCTTACTTGGATAGAAGGAAGTTTCTTAGCTCACCAGTGGGAGTGGGGAGCCTTGAATAGCATACATGTCCTTGAGGGAAGTGACCTCAGCACAAGAAGCTGTAGTAATTGGTCATTTTGGACCATTTCTGGCTCTTTTGAAGTTCCCTGGTTAAAATCTGCCTCTGGCATTTCTTTGAAGCCATATTGCTCAGACACAGCTCCACGTGGTCCTGTTGAGTCTTCCTGGCTACAGAGAAGTGAAAAAAAGCGACTGCTTTCCTGATTAAGTATCCTGCTGTTTTTTATATTTGTTTTATCTTCTACTGCTTACCTAGAGCAAGCTTTAACTGTTTTCATAGTTATTTACTGCATTTTTTATTATCTGCACTTAAAAGTACATTTTAGTCGAAATTAGTCTAATTCAAGTCGAAAAGTGTTTGTTTGCTGTTTAAGTTAATTGTTTGGCTGCCCACTAAAGTGTGCTAGCCTGTACTACTGACTTATTGCCTTTTCTGCATTTAGCGCGGAGTTGCCACGGGAGCACCATCGGGCAGCGCCGGTTAAACAAGGTTAAACTATTTCTGGCTCCGTAAAGTCTGCTCTTCATTTTTTCCCCTTAGAACTGCTCTACTTGTAATCTAAACAGTCTATTCTCTATCTGTAAAGCACAGCACTTGTTCCTAAAGCATTTTTTAGTCGGGTAAAGCACTTCTATATTATACAAAGTACTTCACTAGCTTAAAACCCCCTTGAGTACCCACTTCCCTATAGGTCCTTTCTGATTCAGTTACACAGCAAACTTTTTCATTTCTTCTAGCATGTCAAAGGGTCAGTTGCTAGCATCCTCTCCTGCTCAGCTGGTGAATCTGGGAATATTGATGCAATGTTACAATTGCCTCATGTACACAGACAACCCTCTCCTCCTCCCACAAAACACAAATACATGCGAGAGATGCAACTATAGAGCCAAACTGGAGGCTGATCTCTCTCAACTCAGGACTGGCAAAACCAGACAGGAGGAGAAGGTAACCACACACACCATAAACCCAGTCTCACATAGAACTATCACAACTACAAATCAAACACATAAACACACAAAGACATACTCGGAGGCACTGATCAAAAATCTACCAAAACAGCAGAGGCCTCCAAAGCAGACACCCAAACAACTGCCACCTCATGACATAACACAAGCAACACATAGATCACAAAGTCAGTGTGCAAATCAGTCACAGCCCTTAAGGCCAAACACAATGCCAGACACACTTGTCATAGGTGACTCCATAGTCAGACACACTGACGTCCCACTCACCAGACTGAACAAGGAGAGGGTCACAGTAAGCTGCCTGTCGGGCGCTAGAATCCGACACATAACACAAGCACTCAGGTCACTCCACAGCAAGTACAAGTATGACTCAGTCATTGTCCATGCCGGTGTGAATGACCTGAGACGTACCTCCCTGGACTACATGAAAAGAGACATAAAGGAGCTCTCAGATTATGTAGCCCAGGCTGGTATGACCCTGACCCTGAGCAGTATCCTACCTTCACCAAGAATGATGCCACAATACAGAGACAAAATGATCAGTTTTAATAATTGGCTTAATTTCTGGTGTCATTCTAAGGGGATCCAGTGTCTGTCTGCCTGGAATGATATGCTTGACAAGCCACACTGCTTCACAAGGGACGGCTTGCACCTGTCACCCCTTAGTTTCCGGATATTGGCAAAGGCTCCTGCCACCCCCATAGTGCCTTTTTTAGACAAGGCTCAAATTCTAAACCCACTGCCCCAGAAAACAATAATGGAAAAAAACTAAGGGTAATGCTGCTCAATGCCAGAAGTCTAAATCTCAAGATGCACGCCCTCGAAGCCCTCCTCAGTATGGAGAACATCGATGTCTGTGCTGTGACTGAAACCTGGTTCAAGGCTCCTGAGAGCACCCCGGCACTATCAAGTTTTTACCTCATATCATGCGTTCCGGCCCCAAAACCCGGACCGTACCACAAAAGGAGGGGGTGTATCCATATTCATCAAGGATACCCACACCTCCAGGCTGGTGGCAACTCACGAAGCATCAGAGACCATTCAGGTGCAATTAACCATAGGCAAAACTGCTCTACAGTTTGTAGCATGTTACAGGCCACCCTCTCAAACTCAGGAACCCCACACAGCCTTCCTGAAGACACTGGAGAGTATAAATGTCTCTCCAAACACCATCATATTGGGTGACTTCAACTACCCAAACATAGACTGGGAACATTACTCAAGCCCCAATACCCTAGCCCAAAGGTTCCTGGAGTTCATAAACTCAAATGCTATGGAACAACTTGTCACCATTCCCACAAGAGGTGAAAATATACTAGACCTGATCATCACAAACATGGGGACAAAATGCTCCACACCGGAAGTATATCCCTCATTGGTGAGATCAGACCATAAACTAATCTCACTGGAGATCCACATCCCGCCCCTCCCCCAACAAAGAAGACCACAGTGAAGAACTTCTCAAAAGCCAACTTCACACTTCTTAAGACTGGTGTGGTATCCTTCAAGGCCCCTGAGCCATTGGAAACCACAACCCACGCTGCTGAATCCCTTACAAATGCTTTCTACGAGCACCTCCAGGATTGCATGGATCAAGCAATCCCAAATAAAATCAAGACCCTTACCACCAAAGGCAAGCATCCGATCTGGTGGACCCCAGCCATAAACAAACTTTACAACAAGAGGAGAAAGCTACTAAAAGATAGAGCAAAATCCCTAAAAGGGAAGACATCTCTGATCAATACTAGTAAAAAACTACGATCACTCATAAAATCATCCAAGGCCAACTTTGAGAGAAAAATCGCCAAGGACTCAAAAGACAATCATAAGGCCTTCTTTAGCTATGTTAGAAATCTGGGTGGAAACTCCCAGATATGCTCAGAATTAGTCCAAAATGATACAAAAATCACTGAACCCACAGACATTGCAAACATACTGGCAGACAGGTTCAGTGAAAATTTCTCCCCTCCCTCCCCCACAAAAGGAGAAATATCTATCCCAGCAGAGTGTAGCCTCCCAATCACCTCAAATGCCCAGGTGAGAGCTGCTCTCTCTAAAGCTAAAAACACAGCATCAATGGGATGGGATGGTGTCCCCGGCTGTGTGCTACACGAATTCAATGAGGAACTAAACCCACACATAAGGCTGCTGTTTAATCTTAGCCTTAGCACAGGATACGTACCCAAAGAGTGGCGTACGGCAACTGTGGTCCCACTCCACAAAGGCGGTGCTTCTACGGACCCTGGTAATTACCGCCCCATAAGCTTAACAAGCCTGGTCTCCAAAGCTATGGAGAGGATCATAATGGAACTCATAAATAAAGACATAGGGGACCTACAGACATTGGATCCTACCCAATTCGGCTTTTTCAAGGGCAGATCATGCCTCTTGAACTTGGTCGACTTTTTTGAAACAGTCACCAAGGCCATTGATGAGGGTAAGGAAGTTCACACAGCCTACCTTGACCTTGCAAAAGCTTTCGACACAATACCCCACTCGGGTATCATAGAAAAGCTCACCAGCTTAAATGTAAACCAATATGTCACAAGATGGGTTGCAAACTGGCTCAAGGACAGAACCCACAGGGTTAGAGTTGCTGGTGCCATGCCGGACTCCAAGCCGGTCACAAGCGGTGTCCCACAGGGCTCAGTCCTGGGCCCCCTCTTGTTCGGCATCTACTTTTCAGAAGTGCAGGCAAACATAGGAGGATTGTGGCTGACAGAGTTTGCAGATGACTGCAAACTGGGCACCATAGTTGAAAATCCATCAGACACAGATATCCTTCAGAGAGGTCTCATAGAAATGGATAACTGGTGCCAGAGCCATGGCCTTAAGCTAAACGCCAAAAATGTATAGTCATACCCTTTGGTAAAAACAAGGTAACCCCAAGTTACCACATAGGTGGCAATCCATTAAGCACAGAAGAGGTTATCAGGGACCTGGGGACCCAAGTTGACAGTAACCTTTCTTTTGACACTCACATTGCCAAAGTGGTTAGGAGGACCTTCTACATTGCCCACCTGATTATGAAGGGATTCACATCCAGATCAAGGGAGGCCATTGTTCCCCTGTACTCTTCACTTATCAGACCAATGATTGAGTACAATGCCCCATTCGGAATGTATCTTACCCGACACCTGCAGCAATTGGAAAGACCCCAAAAGTTCCTCACCAAAAGGATAAAGGGGCTCAAAAATATGCCATATGCTGCCCGACTGAAGAAACTCCAGCTCTATTCAGTCGCATACCGTCTGCTCAGAGGTGACCTGTGCCTGACATACAAGGCCATGTCCAACCCGGAATTAATGGACATGCTCCACCTCAAAAAATCCAAATCCACCAGATCCACAAGAGCAAGAGACTTAAACCTCAACACGGATATAAATAGGATGTACTGGAGGGACAGATTCATCACCCAGAGACTCCCTATGCTGTGGAACAGAATCCCGGTCCACGTGAGACAGAGCACCTCGCTGGCTCTGTTCAAGAGAAATCTTGACCAGTTGATGGGAGATCGTAGGTTTACCCTGGGGATCATCTCTGTATCACTGCTGGACAGAGGCACGGCAAACTAATGGGTATAGTATTCTTCAACCTAAGGGGTGGTGAAAGCCACACAACTCTGGCTAGGCTTATAAATGCCCTAGGGCAGATAGCCTAGTATGAACCTATGAACCTATGAACCTATTTATAGATATATGTAAATATGTATGTATAATATGTCCTGTTTAAGTGTAGCCAGTTAACCAATTTGGGTGGGGGGGGGGGGGGTTGGAGAAAAGTGGAGTATCCAGACAAAACATACATATATCACTATTAGGTCTCTCTGGGACTTTACATCACTGAAATTACAGTAGTGAAGAATAAAAGCAAGTAGTGAAAGAAGCTATAGGTTATTTAAATATGTGAAAGGGCATAGCACAGTCGGAGATTATGGAAGGAGGAAAAAAAGCTGGGAGAAGCATTTACTGCAGACACCTGCAGTAGCATTAGAAGATAAGGATATTTGGGATAAGAGAAGAAGGAAATGGCTAAACTAGGAAGGAAAGTGAGGTTGTTATGATACTGTTAGGATCGATCAAGAATGGGACAGCTGGCAGTGGAAAGGGTGGAAAGTTTGGGTGCTGTAAAGCAGAGATTCAGGAATTAGTTTATGAAAGGAGTGGTGTGAGAGAAGGTGGAGGAAACGGAAATGGTAAAAGGAATGAGACAGTTGGGAAGTGTGAAGAAGGGTGAGGTGACCAAGGACAAGGTATGATGATTAGTCTGGGGATATTGTAGGAGGGAAGGACCAGACCAAATGTTACAGAGGGCTGTTTATGCAACAGACAGTTATGTCAGCCATACTGCAACAGGTTCATTGTTGTCAGTCACATATTACTGTGAAATCAACTGATATTGTTACTAGGTTAATTGTTTCAGTACTGGTGATGATTTGTAGTACTGCCAGTGTCATTTTTGATCATAAAATTACAATAAAGTGATTTAGTACAAAAAAATAATAAATTGTGAATTCCTTCTTCCCTGTGCATAAGTATACACCCCATACGTTTTCTTTCCTGTTCTTTTTTATGTTTCATATAGTCTTGGTTCTAGTTTAAATTGGCAAATGGACATATGGCTAAAATCCGAAAAAGTAATATATTTTAAAAGTTCCTTTGAGCATCAAATGCAGAACTGGAGGCAGTAGCATGTTGAAAAAAGCTGCTATATGCCTTGACTATGCCCAAGTTAATGAGGAATTCATGAAGACCTTTCAGTTTAGTTGACTATGGAATAAAATTACTCCTTTATTCAAGCCTAGTCAAAGTCTATACCAGCTCACGTCCACATGCTCTTGCTTTAGTTCTACAAATGGTGTTGCCTGGAATACAAGTTCTCAAACTGCAGCATAATAAGCCTTCATCATCTCAAAACCCATTGCAATGAATCTTCATCAAACCACAGAAACGTCCTTCAGACCTTCCTAGATATCAAAATATTGTCTTGGCTGCTCCATACCAAGAAAAGCAAAAAAGTATATGCAGTGCAGTATGAATGCAATTATATCCCCCACTACCTATGCCATACCCATAAACACACATAGACACACACATGTGCACACACACATCCACATGCACAGATGTCCATTTAGTTTGTTCCCACATTAAACTATATAGAATAGTAACTATTTTGACGAATCTGTATTTTCATACCTGCTTGGGCCTCCAGTGACACAGGCCTAGCCTTCCCGAGGAGGAAGGGGAATGATGTCACCATTTGATAAAACGTTGGTCCAGGGGACTCTCCTGTACAGCATTCTGTTTTAACAGCACACCAGCTCTACTCTTTCTTTTTTTTTTACCAGTGTAATTCATAACTATAACACGTTTTCATTCTCTTTGGAATTGCCTAACATTCCTTATCTTTGTGGGACAAACTTGGCCTGTAGCATTAGCATTCATCATGTTTCTGCTCTCTTCTGTGTTTTTATTTCAGTTACATAAAACCTGGCAACATAATAGTTTCATATCAGATAAAGCTGTCTATGCATGTAATTATTCAGCCCAGTGCCTTGAAATATGAAACATTTTCAATTCAGTCATGCAAATGTGCTAATTTCTTCTATATTTTCTAATTACACCTTTAATTGCTTTAAAAGAGACAGCATTCCTTTTAACAGTGCAGTAAAACATTCTATATATTTGCTTTATAAGCACATATCAACTGTTCTAAATACACCCAAGACGTATAGTTACACTTATATTTCTAACAGGTCTGCAGTTTAAATAATGATCACCACAGTATGTATTAGTATTAAAAAAAAATCCTTCTATCTACTTAAATACGTTAGTTGTTTTAAACAGCTTCCATATAACCCTGTATGTGCAGTAAAATCTTCCATCTGTCTGCTTAATAAATAACTTTTAGTTGTTTTAAACATATTAAAAAGTAATTCTATTATATGTAGTAAAATATCCCTTCTGAATACTTAGTAAACACATTTAGTTGTTTCAACAGATTAAACAGCAGTCCTGTAAAATGAATTAAAATCTCCCATCTGTCTGCTTATTAAACATATTTTATTTGATTTAAATCTATTAACTAAAGATCCTATTTATTCAGGAAAAGCTCAGATCTGTATGCTTAATACACATACTTCAGTTGTTTTAAACAGACTAAATAGTAATCCTGTACATGTATTAAGCTTCCAGTCCATCTGTGTGATTTTAGTTGTTTTAAACAGCTGAAACTGAATCCTCTGTATAAAATACATCTCCCATATACTGCTTAATAAACATGCTTTTGTTGATTTAAGTACATTACATAGTAAGTGTGGACATGTAGCAAAACCATTCATTTATCTGTTTATTAACATGTTACTCATTTTAAACAAATTAAGTAGCATTACTGTCTATCCACTTACCTCTGTTTGCTTAATAAACATTCTTAAGTTGCTTTAAACAGATTAAATACTAATCCTGTAGAGCTAGTAAAATCCTTCATCTATCTACTGAATAAAGACATTTCAGTTGGATTAAATGTATTAAATAGTAACCATATATATACAATCTCCTATCTATTTGCTTAACAGACATGTTCTAGTGTTTTAAATTGATTCAATAGAATATGCCACAAATGTGTATACTAATTTAAGTTTCACCCTTAAAGTTCACCAGCATTCCAGTTAATCAGTGCCAGGCACAGACTCACATATTCTATATTCTATAGCCTTCCACTTAACTAGCAAACACATTTAATTGTTTTAAACACAAGTCTTCCTGCTAAAAATCAAATAAAGCATACCCTACATGTTGCATATTAAATAGACATACAATGAAATAGTAAATAAAAATATTTGTTTTGTGCACTTTGCCTTTTTCATACCAATTAATGCATGGAGCTTTTCTCACCAGGCGTTCACTGACAAGGGGTTTGCTTTTGCTGACACAGTTGGAGTATTCTGGTAAACAAATGTAAATAAATAAATAATGATGCAGGATATAGACTGAATTGCTGCATGTAGCCACTTAATTAAATATATATCAAATGCTTGCCTGGTTTGCCAATTTGTTTTTTCAATTGTAAAAGCAAATACTACAAAACTATGTAAGTAAACAGTCAGGGGTGCAGCCAGAATTTGGAGAATTCTTTTACTTCAAAAATGTAGTACCTTCCTCCTACAAGTGCTGTCCTGGCTATTGCCTATTGCTCCATCTTTCTAGATAGCTTACCTTTTTCAAAACTGGAAACTAATCTTTCTGAAATAACTGACTTAAGCAAAAAAAGAATTATATATATAACCTATGAAAATAAAAGCATAGTAAATATGGCAGGCTTTTCTATTCAAATTTTATCACATCTCATTACACAAAAATAAATACATGATTTTAAAATGTGTGCAATGTGTACATAGTGGTGTGCATGACATATGTCTGGTTATGCTCTTGTAATCAGCAAACTGATTAAATAATACAGGCTGCAATCCTCCATATATAGTAAATCTCTGTAGAACTAAGATCTCCCACTTAGCTCTTTAAAAACATATTTTAGCTGCTTTAAATGCAGCCAGCATTACTGATCAAACTGTGAAAAGAAAACAGAGCAAACTATACAAGTTAAACAGCTTCCCAATTAAACAATTCAGGCCATATTCTTGAATAATAAAATTGTGTATTTGTTTCTGCTTAATTAATGGAGCGGTTCATATCATCTTTGCTCAGCTTTATTGTGCTGACTGGGATTTGTTTGGCGTCTGCTACAAGACTCAGAGGGAAGATCACAATGCAGACATGGTGGAAAAGTAGTGTTTCAAACTCATTTTAAAGACAAACATCAGGAAAGTACCTTATTTTTTTCTCCATTTACTGTCATCTATTGATTTTTGCAGTTTTAGTTCAGCAGTGCTGTGAAAACCTGTACGCGATCAATGAAGGCACTTTAATTGAAGTTTTACTACTAGTAAGCCTAGCCAGAGCTGAACCCATTAGCTTGCTGCGCTAAAAGTGCCCCCTCATTATTTAGGACTAAGTTACATCACTGTAAGCTACTTCTTTCTTAGTAGAAAACTTCCGTTAGTTAGCTATTGCACTATAAGTGTCTTATAGTACCATTCAGATAAGTTTTGTTTACCCAAATTTCTGCACTTGAACTAAATGCAGTCAGTCAGATTGATGTCCTTTTATTGCCTTCCTCTTAACATTTGGTATATTTAGACCATATCATAACTGCCAGTTGCACAGATACAATGAACTATTAATTACCCTATTACAAACTACCTGTGAGAGATGCAAATATTTAATTGGGATGGAGGCAACACTCACAAAAATATTAATTTGCAGCACCTTGTAGCACTGTTACTCAAATATATGGAAAATAGTCATATGCAGAGGCAATAAAAAGTAATTCCCAAACACTTGCAGTTAAATATGATCATGTTTCAGTGGAAATTAAATACCACAACATATACTACTACATCCACAATTGAGAACCACCAGGAAAAAAAGTACTCTTTAATAACTCCACTAGTAGTATTGTACTGGTGACTGGTGACTCCATAGTAAGACACACAGACTCTACCCTTATGAGACTGGACAAAGGTGGGGTGACTGTGAGTTGTCTGTTTGTCTGATGCCAATATTTCTGACAGCTCAAGATCCCTCAAGACCCTTAAGATGAAAGTACAGTTGCATTAAGTCCTACTTACATTTCACACTCCATCACTGGCATATGGATTCTATGTCTGTAAATATATCTACACTGGCAACTTTCCAGAGCTCAGAATCCTCTCCTTTGACTCTCTGTGATAGTGGATTAGTTTATTGCTAAGTAGAAATAATCAAGAAGGGCCAGAAGCAACACTTGCCTGAAACTATCCAATTTACAGCCATAAGACACCATAAAACACCAACACAAATAACCAAAGCCAACCAAAAACACAGCACTGTTGGATACCATTGAACTATACACTAAATAAAGGGGATGATGGGAGGTTGCTGTCACTGAGGTAGTGTAAAATTCAAACATCTACTGTTACTGATAAGTAAGACTTAAGCAACTGCGCTTTGTTCATCATTCACAGTGCTTCAGTGGCATATGAGTAGATTCCCAAAGCCTACCCTACCTGGAAGGAGGAAAGATAAGGATCTGGGAGGTCCTGGAGAATAGAAATTACAAAGCCTTCTCCGGAACTTGAGAAGAAACAAGTTTGCAGGGCTTTGTAAAGGTAAAAATAGAGGATGAAGTTGCTGCTTCTAGAATTCTTCTAAAGTCCACTCCTTTCCAATATGCCACTGAAGAGAATAAGGCTGTGGTGGAATGTGCCTTAATCTTGCCTAGAATAGATTCACCATGCTGGGAGTAACAACAAATAATAGCAGAGGACAATGAACAAGCACTCATTTTCTTAGACTGGATGACCCTTCTTAAGCCCAGAATAGGAAATAAACAACTATTCAGCTTTACTGAAGGGTTTAGTTCTGCCAAGGTAGTACCTGAGCTGCCTGTGTTCTTTTAAGGTATGCAGAATCTTCTCTTCTTGTTTTTAGGCTCTGGAACAAAAACTGGAGATTGATGGCTTGATTTAGGGTAAATTCAGAAAACTTTTGGCATAAAAGAAGAAGAATTAGCGCATAAAACAACCCTGTCCTTGTGGAAAACAGAAAAAGTTGGCCCACTATGAGAGCTTGCTGTTCAGAGACTCTCCATGCAAATGTCAGAGCAATAAGCAAAACCATTTTCTAAGTGATTAGCCTTAAATCAGCTAAAAGGCAGCTTCAAAAGGGGATAAGGTCAATTTTTGAAGAACATAGAAGTTGAGATCCTAAGGAGGAATTCGATTTTGAGGTGGTCTCAAGTGCAACACTGTTCACAGAAAGATGAAAGAGGGGGACCTATGGGCAGACCAGCTGAGATGGCCGCAAGATGCACCTTGATAGATGCATGAGGTAAGCCATTGTTGAGTAGCTCACACAAATATTTCAAAACTAGAGGGGTAAGCACCATACTGGGCCCTCTAATATTGATTATGCACCACCTAGAAAAACTCTTGCTTTTCAAAACATAAGATTTTCTACTTGCAGGTTTTCTCCCCTCCTTCAATACCTGCTGCACATCCTCATGGAACAAGAATCTAAAAGGTATCAAGATAAAACCAACCAGGCTGTCATTAACAATTGCTCTTAAGTTGGAATGCATCAATCACCCCTGACACTGTGTGAACAAATCCAGAGTGTGAAGATACTTGTGGTAACTGCCTTTGGCGAGTTCCATTAAAGGGAGAATCAGCTTTGCCTGGGCCAAAAGGGGTCACCACAATTATCTTAGTAATTCTTTTTGAACCTTCAGAAGTATTTTGGGTATCTGTGGAAATGCACAGAGGAAATTTCTTGTCCAAGGGAATGAGCATGCTTTTGTCCTCCAAACATGCCTGCAAGGATATCTCAAACAGAATTTTTCCAAATGTCTGTTTTGAAATGAGGAAAACAGATATATTTGAAATATTCCCCACATCTGGGCCAAATGCATGCAGACCTCTGTCCTGAGTTTTCACTTGTGAGGGTCTGTCTGGGACCTGCTTAGTTTGTCTTTCACTATGTTTTGCTCTGATGGGAGGTAGGAGACCCAAAGCATCAAAGAATGTGTAAGGCTAACTCCCAGGCCATTGCTTTCAATCAGAAAAGAGGATATGATGTTGTACTCCCTTGTTTGATCAGGTACCACTTGACTATGATGTTGCCTATAACTAATAAATGGATACCTGCAGACCATAAGTGGTGGGAAATTTTAACATCTGAATCACTGCTATTTCTTTGATGTTTATGTGCTTTGTTTTATCTGAAGGGCCCCATTTGCCTTGTACTTAAACACCCCTGTACACTATTCCCCAGACAAAATCTGATCAGTACGCCTGGACTGATTCAGCTGGGGTCTATGCAGAGAACAGCAGGTCTGGATTGAGAAACATCTGATCCCTCCACCACTGTAACTCTTATTTCACAAAAGCACGCACTTGTACCTGGAAGACCCACGGAAACAGGTACCAGGTCCAACATTTTTTTCAAGTACCAGAGAATCGTTCTCATGTGGAAACTGGCCCATATTGTCATAGGTATCATTGATGTCATGTGACCTAGAATTTTGAGGTGGCTTCTCAAAGACAGAAATCCCTGAAAATGTTCTGAACAGTCAGTACTATGTCTTCTGGTGAAAAGGCCATACTTTTTTCTGTGTACATAATACACCCCAGAAAGACAGTTCTTTGTGAGGGTGTGAGATAAGACATGTGTAGGCTCAACTTGAAGTTGGGGGCAATTGACATGAAATAGTAAATATCCTTCAGATATAAAGTCACCATGGGAAATTTAATAAAGCCTACACTGTATTTATACCAGACATAAATTGCACCATGCTGCTTACATTAAAGTAAGAAGTTTTAGATTCAGTAAATACTGCTGAGTGGCACGAACACATGCACCAACATGGGAAGTTCTGTGGCATGCAGATCACCTCATAAGCAGGTGAATCTCATGCAAATGAGTCAGGTAGAGCGATCCAGCAAGCAGATAGCCAGCTCTTCAGATCCCGTGTCAGTGTCTGCAGTGTACATGGAAAAATTCCATGTACAGGAGTGTAGACAGACAAAAGGGGCTGTAAAAATGTAGATATATGGACAGAAATGACATACCACATACAGATATAAGCAAATCTATCCTCCTGTGTGTCTGAAAAATTAAAGGAAATAAGTGAAATTCATTGTATTTTTTTTATTAATAATCTGGTCATGTTTGTGCAGCATGCCATAGTGGACAAACATGCTTTATTAAAAAAAAATTGTAAGAAACAAAATTAATATTTTGTAACAGAAATGTATTACAGGACCTTGCATGGAGTATCTACAATGGTGCATTGGTGGTGTTGCTAACATGGCAGGGCTAGGAAGTGTGTATTTTCCAGGCTGTGAGCATGGATCCCTATGCAAATGAGGTGAAGTTACTGAATAGCTAAAAGGGGTAATTGTGTCCATATATCCCTTTCGTGTAGGCAGAGAAACGTGTAGGTGTTTACAGAGGAGGTAGCTGATGTCAGAAGAGGGTGTGTCCAGTGACTTCTAAGCTTATTTCAGCTTAGCTATGCCTGTTTGCATGGCATGTTGCCATGCTAAATGTGTCCTTTCAGAGGGTGTGTGCACCAAGTTCTAAGATTTGTTTAGCTATGGGGCGCGTGTTTCTGAGTGTTTGTGTGGCACACCACTGTACTGAGTGTGGAAGTCTGGGGGATGTGTACACTAAGTTCTAAGCTTTGTTTACCTATGGGACACTCTTTTGCATGGCACGCTGCAGTGCTGCATGTTTCTAAAAGCCAATGTCATATTAATTAGTTGTGACCCTTCTTTAACTTAATCTAGAGCCACTAAATGATGTTAATGATATGGTAGGCAGGTTGACTGCAACGTAGGTAGCCAAATCACACAGTCAGCACCTACAGCAGAGCACTATAAAGTATGCATACACCCTACAATCTGATTTTCCCCCCATACTCTGCACCATTGGAGTGCAGACTTGGGGATGTTAACTAAGAGAATGCTAGGGGATGCTGCACATCTGCTACATCTGTATGTGCAAGATGCTGAAGCCAGTGCTACTGCTGCTGCTGACAATAGGCCTAGACAGAGAAGGAGAAGAGTGTTCAGGCTCAGGGTAACCTTCCAGGAGTTACATGAGCTGGAGATTGTAGAGACCTACAAGGTGGACAGGGACATACTACAAAAACTCACTGAGCTCTGCTACCCTCAACTCAGACCCAGAGCCAACAGAGAGGAACCCATCCCAGTGGAAACAATGGTATGTGCAGCCCTTAAGATACTAGCTACAGGTACTTTCCAAAGACCAGCCTGGGACAAGTTGGGTTGTCTCAGAAGCATCTGCTTCCAGGGTACTCCACCAGTTCCTGGATGCCATGCTACCACATGACAGTGAGCACATTTCTTTTCCCCTCACCCCTGACATGAGGGCCAGCAATATGCAACACTACTACCATGTAGCACACTACACTGTGGTACTGGTTGCCATAAATTGCACTCATGTACACATGAAGTTACCACCCGGTGTGGAAGGTATAATCTACATCAACTGCAAGGGGTACCACTCCATCAACTGCCAGGTTGTGTGCAATGCCAAGGGGATTATCATGAATGTGTGTGCTGGTAGCTCTGGCAGTTATCATGACTCCCATATATGGCACACATCACACCTGTACCAGATGTTTGCTAGGGGAACATCCCACATGGCCATTTACTAGAGGATGCTGGCTATGCACTGGAACCATGGATGATGACACCTATCAGAAATGCACACGTATCCACAGAAGAACGTCATAATGAGGCACACACACAAACTAGGAATATCAGAGAGTGTGTGTTTGGACTTCTGAAGTCACGGGTTCAGTGCCTCAATATATCTGGTGGAGCCCTGCAGTACTTTCCAGCCACATGTGCAGATATGTTCACAGTATGTGCCATGATACACAATATGATCCTGCGGAAACAGCTGCAGCAGAATCAGCAAAGGGAAGGGATACACTGCCTCACACCACTGCTTAGGTCACCACAGCCACAGTCACAAGAGGACATGGAGGAGGAACCCCCTGATGATGCCCCTGTAGGTAGACGTAGGTGTGCCCAGTACACACTGGCTTTGGCTAAGAGACAACACATAGCACATTCACTGACAACCTAGGGCCCTAGGGGCTGACAACTTCCACCTACTCACATACATATAGTAAAATTGTTGATGCCCGGCAACCTGCACAACTGCTACCTATCCATGTATTGGCTGTGTTCTGCTTGCATCACACAGAGTCAGCCCTGAACTACAGTTCTGTCAACTGCTGCATTCGCAAGGTAAGTTGCTAACCTACATACATCTTGTAAGGATTACTATAATATGGTATCATATGTATGGATCTGCTGCATTTATGCAAGGAAATATAGTGGGCTATGTGGACAGAAGTAACAGCCACATGGGACTACAGATAACCAGTCCAATAGTACGTGTTCCCTAATAATCACTAGGCCTCATGGTTGGAATATTCACTACATCAGTCAAGGAAGATATTAAACAGTGGGATCACATGATATTTGGACTACTGTCTATCCCAGCAGATCATGTGCTGTTGTTCCCCCACCCTCAACACAGGAGTGTTCTCATATAACTGCTTTAACAGTAAGTCAGCAATGGTATATCAGCAGACCAGGCAATCTCAGTGCTGTAACATATAACTCAATCACACATTGTATGTCACATTTAACGCAGGAATAACAAAGTACATATTTATGTTGTTGATTGTGTCATGGCTGACTCCTTTCTGTCTGGTAGCCTGTGTGGCTCAGTGGACTAAAGTAGTTAGCATGGGTGATAGTGTTGATGGTTCTAATCTGGAAATAATTACATCTTTTGCATGTGAGGTATTATTATGCTGGTGTTTTCACAGACTGTCAGTCTGTGTGTGGTGTAACATTATGAACCTCTGTCATATATTAATTATAGCAGACAGCTGGGAGATGCCATGGACATTTTGAGTGAAGTGTGGTACTGTAGGAAACAGGGACAGACATCAGTATCTGTAACACAAAAAATCCAGGACTAGAGTACAGGTAAGTATGGCCTGGAGTCACTTTATAAGTACTGAGAGCCCCACTGGGCATGCCCATACAGTTAGTTAAAATGAGCACAATTATGTTGCCCCTTCATCAAAATGACCTGTTATGTATAGATATGTCTATACATACAGACATATACATATGCATATCCATCTGTCACTATCTCTCTCTCACCTACATAGTATGTCTAACTCTATGTAGTGTCAAATATATATATACTGATATATATAGCTGTTTATATTAAAATGATGCATAGACTCTTCCCACATATCTTCATAGCAGATAAACATATCATACACACACACAGCTACATTTATATATATATATATATATATATATATATATATATATATATATATATATATACACACACACACATCCCTGTTATATAAATAAATATGTGTGTGGATGTCTGTATTGTCCTACATACCCTAATAATGGTAAGTAAATACGCACAATCACACATCCATACAGTTGTTGAAAAGAGTCAAACAAAGGGTGCAACAGTACATAATCCACTTATCTACAGACACTTGTGCCTGCTGAATGTCACCACATAGACAGACATAGGTGAGCAGGTGGTGTAATGCATAATGTTACCAATGCACACATGGACAGGGCACATTGTTCCTGCCCACAAGTTTGCCTAAGTGCAGACAGCCATATATGGCCATATGGGTAACTGTACACACATAGCTAGGATAATAGTTATCTCACTGCTAGGATACTTGATGCAGATAACAGTACAAAGCAATATCACTCTGCTGGCCACAGATGCTGTTCAACACAAATCTAGTTTGTGTAATGCATAAGTGCTGTGCCTGCAATCACATATACAACAAACTTAAACTGTGGCATGTGTGATAAGTACTGTGATCTATAGTGTGTAACACTAGATAGGTACGGGTTCTAGTCTTATTCCAGAATACTTGGTGCACATGTGTACATGTGTGCATGTGCGTGTATCCCTGCAAAACAACTGCCATGCCCTCATGTGCTATCCACTTGCAATGGTTGTGCACTTTTGGGCACTGTAACTTGCTGCTGGCTTCCAAACTGCCTTCTTCTACAAGGCCTGATGATGTCATCTACCTTAAGACTACCAACTGACAGTCTAGTATCAAACTTAAGTCATGATGTGTGCAATAAGTATTGTGAGCTATAGTTTGTAAGACTACAGTGCGTGTGTATGTGTGTGTGTGTGTGTGTGTGTGTGTGTGTGTGTGTGTGTGTGTGTGTGTGTGTGTGTGTTTGTGTGTGTGTGTACCTGCAAAACAACTGCCATGCCCTCATGGGCTATCCACCTGAAGTGGTAATGCACCTTATGACCCTGTAACTTGCTGCTGGCTTCCAAACTGCCCTCTTCTAAAAGGCCTGATAATGTCATCCACCTTAAGACTACCAGCTGACAGTGCCATGGCATGTGCAAAAAGTACTGTGAGCTACAGTGTGTAAGACTAGATAAGTAGGAGCACTAATCACACTCCAAGCTACTTGGTGCATGTGTGTGTAGACCACTGCAA
The DNA here is from genome assembly GCF_019279795.1 of Protopterus annectens. Lineage (NCBI taxonomy): Eukaryota > Metazoa > Chordata > Ceratodontiformes > Protopteridae > Protopterus > Protopterus annectens. The sequence continues at coordinate 206,551,568 of NC_056737.1, read as the reverse complement.
AACAACTACCATGCCCCCATGGGCTATCCACCTGAAATGGCTATGCACCTTTTGGCCCTGTAACTTGCTGCTGGCTTCCAAACTGCCCTCTTCTACAAGGCCTGATGATGTCATCCACCTTAAGACTACCAGCTGACAGTGCTGTATCAGACTTAAGCCATGGCATGTGCAAAAAGTGTGTAAGACAAGACAAGTAGGAGTTATAATCTCACTCCAGGCTACATGGTGCGTATGTGTGTGTATAATCCTGCAAAACAACTGTCATTCCCTCATGAGCTATCCACCTGCAATGGTTATGCCCTTTTTGGCCCTGTAACTTGATTCTGGCTTGCAAACTGCCCTCTTCTAGAAGGCATGATGATGTCATCTACCTTAAGACTACCAGGTGACAGTGTAGTATCAGACTTAAGCTGTGGTGCTTGAGAAAAGTACTGTGAGCTATAGTGTGTAAGACTAGCTAAGTAGGGGTTCTAATCTCACTCCAGGTTACTTTGTGTGTGTCCATATGCCATAGATATGTTCATCTTGGTGGCTTAGAAATAGGTAGGGTTTTGCAGTATTTTATTTGTTGCATGTGATGTGGCCCTCCAAAGGACTGACCACAACAAGGACTGCTGATGTCATCAAGCATATGTCCTGAACGATAGGACTAGCTGACATGAAGTATGTTACTTACATCACGTACTGTGATCTTTAGTGTGTACCATTACATAGGTAAGTGTTCTCATCTACATACAGCTAACTTGGACTACATATGTGCCTTGGCATGTCCTGTACACAGTGATTGGAAGTGGTGCTAGCATCAATGTAGCCATGTTTGTGTATGAGTCTCTTAGAGCATTTTACATCATGTTGTGGAACCATACATTTGAACTTCATTAGCATAATGGTCATACAGCTCTCACAATCATAGACATCTTTATAGTCATAGTTACAAGATCAGCACATATTCCCCCAGTCCAAGAGGGACACAAGCAGATGCGCTGTGTTAAGATGATGATAGCCCAGCCAATCATACAGATGGCATGTGCTGAGATGCACTGAGGTGCTGTCTGTGCCATAAGGCAGGGTACTGTTTCAAGGGTGTGTTTAAGTCTGCTAGACAAATCTCTCCCACAAGCATGTAGTACTAGCATCACATATGAGGTTAATGTCCTTACAGTGAGTTATCCATCTACTATGCCTCCTACAGATAGGTAGCATATACAATCAGGCAGGGCACACATTGCCCTATATGCAAGACACAGATCACGTCTGAGTAGTCTATATGACACAGGCAACAATGACACTCATTGCAGATGATCCCCACTGAACACATATTGAATATGTGATGTGTCCTTGTGAGGGACCATACTTTTATGTGCAATTGCCAGTACTACTTGGAAAGGTACTTCACCAAATGGCCATTGCACTCAGATATTGGCATGCTGAGGGAAGAGTACTTGGAGGTTATAGGTATGTCACTTACAGGTGACCGTGGCCTCTGCTATGCCATATGATTCCTGCCATACCACTGTACAGACAGGGTGATCTGAGGCACTTTAGGTGGAAACCTGTGTGGCCAGGTCTGTGTGCCCAGCTTTGTTCACCCCTGAGTATGTACATCACATGTTGCGGCTATGCTATTTAGGTCTAACTGACGGAAATGATACTACATATATATTTGCATGGAGTTTATGGCCACGTGTATGTCACTAGGCATGTGTTCACAATACCCTTTTGAAGTATAGTGACATACCACAGAGACTCTATGAGTGCTCACAATTTACAGGCATCAGCCAACATTGTTAGCCACAGTCAGCCAGTAGTCATATGTATTGTGGTTGAATGGATTCCAAGCAGTAGAGGACCCAGGACTGCACCCTGTTGAGCACTGCTGCTTACACATCGGCTATTGGAGGTGGATGTCCCTATGTTGCATATGTGTGCCAGCAATGGGCCACAGTGATCATTACAATGACAGTACTGTGGATGCCTAAGTGGGTACTTTATAAATGCTGCCTCAGTGGACGATATAGTCAGAGGGCTTGGCTAAGTCTAGGGGATTGTACACCCTGATGTACACTCATCCAGGTCCTTGGTGACTGCCTTGGAAATGTCTACCACGTGTTAACAGTCATGCTAACCCTGTCACACATCCAAACTCTGTACAGTCAACTGTGTGTAGAACACATATATGTGTGCTGATCAGCTCCATGAAGAATGCCCATATAGGCATACAGCTATAGATACTTAGACAAAGAGGTGCATAGTTATTTTGGTCAGTGGATGCACCACCTCTGTGCAAGGCTATAACTGTTGCCATTGTCCACTCAGCTGGTGTGCAGCCAGTAGTGTCAGTATGATTGCAAGGGTTTCCTAATGCTGTTAGTAATCCTTGTCAGATCACATTGGAAATGCAGCCTGGAATGTTAGCATGTGCAATAGATGCTGTGTGTCTTCCAATGAAAGGCCAGTTATGAACTGCTCTGTAAATATGGAAGTTATGGATGGGTTGTAGGAATGTCATGTGTCACATGTGATGGTGACATGGGAATGTAGTTGATGCAGTAAGCACCAAAAGACAGAAAGAAACTACTGACCAAACTGCAGAAGTGTGTGAACCAAATACTCCACAATAAAACCACTGGTATATTGATGCTGTAGAAAATGCTGGTAGTCCAGAAAGTAAAGCAAAATTTATTGTAAGACAATAGAAAGCTGTTAAGCGCTTTCGTCCTCAACAAAAGAACTTCATCAGACAAATTAAAATCAAACACAGAACACATTTTAAAGACTCCCTTTGTGCTTCACATGATAGTAGCCACGCCCCCTAGGTAACAAAAATTTAAAAGGGCAATACAAACTGTGATATCAATGACAAAATGTTAAATAAATACATGTTAATAGATGTAAAAAATATAGAAAATATATAAAAAAGATCATCCACTTCACAATTTTTAAAAGAGCAATGAATAAATATATAAATAAATATATAAATAAATAATCATCTGTTTAAAGCTCTCAATTTTAAAAGGGAATTAATGGAGAGGGATTCATTTAAACCTGGTCAGTTGTTCGCATTTAATAACAATGGCCAGTATAATTATTTATTTTCTAGTAAGGCAGACCATGCACCTCCCCTGATATCCATTGTGACACCATCAATAACAAAAAAAATTAAAAGTGTGGTCACTGTTCTCTGAGGTATGTTCATACAAAGCATTTGTCTCTTTGCCTGTTCTTATTTCATACAAATGTTCATATATTATATTTTTAAATTTTCTAACAGTTTTTCCAATGTAAAAACATTCACATAAGTTACAGAGGGCACAATAAATAATACATTCAGAGTTACAGTTATACTTATTTTTGATATGAATCTTAGTATTGGTTATCATAAATACTGTTCCTTCCTTTATAAAGGGACAGTATCGACACATACCACACTTCAAGATACATCCATTCGAAAGATGATTCACAGCATGTCCTTTCTCAAAAAAATGTTTTAAAATTCTACCTTTTCTAAAAATAACAGTAGGTTATTCATCAATATGTGTTCTGATACTTCGGTCATGTGTTAGAATTGACCAATTTTTACTCAAAATATGTTTAATATCAGGACTATCAATCGTGTATGTAGAAATGAATGAAGTATTATAGTCTTTTCCTGTAAAAACAGAGTTTAGGGGTGCAACATTCAATGTGTGTGCTACATCCAATGAAACCTCGGATAAAAGAGGTATATAAAAATTTTTTTCTCTCTTATTTACTACCTCTAAAAAGACATCATTAACAAGTCTCAATGGGTAGCCCCTCTTTAAAAACATATCTTTTAAGGTATTACATTCATCTATAAAATCTTCTGAAAGTGATAACCATACGGGCAGCCCATAAAAACTGTCCCTTAATAATAGCTTTTTTCTGTTTCTGAGGGTGGATGCTACTATAATGGAGTAGTGAATTTGAATATGTGTCCTTTTGATATATTTTAGATATAAACCTCTGATAACCCTTAATTAATTTAATATCAAGGAATGCTATCTCATGTAAGTTAAATGAATATGTAAATCTTAAAAATGAAGTGGTGGAATCTAAATATCTAATCACTAATAAGGGCATAGGGACCATCCCATAAAATAAAAAGGTCGTCCACGAATTGTGTATAATATTTAACATGCTTGTAAAAGTCAGAAGGAAACAAATATTTCTTCTCCCACTGTAAAACCACTATGTTAGCATAAAGACCACCACACGCAGAACCCATAGATACCCCTTCCTGTTGTAAACAAATCTCCTTATTAAATAAAATAAAATTGTTCTTAAGGACCGTCTCCATCAACTGGGTATACATTATTACATCAAAATATTTTATTTTATTTTCATATAAAAATTCATTAAACCATTCTAACCCCTCCTGGTGAGGAATTACTGAATATAGATCCTTTATATCAACCGTTACTAACATGTAGGAGCCTTCATAGGGTATGTGAGTAATATCTTTTAAGAAGCTCCATGAGTCTTCACATATATGTGACTCTTGCTGCATAAATTTCTTTAACTTAAAATCTGAGTATTTTGCCAGGGGTTGCGGAATTGACCCCTTAGAGTCAACTATGTCGCATGGGTGGTTGTGATATGTTCTTATGTAGTTTCGGGAGACCAAATATTACTGCTAGTTTAGGATACATAACAGTCAAATAATTCAAAATGTCCATATCAATAAAACCATCAATAAATAGGTCCTGTAATTCATTTTTAATTTTTGAATAGGCACCATTTACCTCACTGATGGATGATCTTCTGTATGCTTTTTCTTCCAATATGAACAACATTTTTCTATTATAGTCATCCAGGTTCATAATAGTAACCCCCCCACCCTTATCGGGTTTCATAATTCTGATTGTGTCAAGCAATCCATTAATTTCCTTTATAAGAATACCTTCTTGGATATCGTAACCCTCCCCATTACAATAGGTGGAAAGTGCACTCATAATATCTAATTCACATATTTTCTCAAATAGGGTGATCATAGGGTGCAAGGGGGGGTTATATGTGCTAGATATAATTAATGAGCTGGTGGGTTGAATAGGGAAGGAATTCTGAAATAAAACCTTAAAATTTATTTTACGGGTATACAATTTCAGGTCCATCAAGGTGTCAGGCTGGCAACTCGACACCATAAAAAACAACTGCCAATCTTTAGCGGACCGGAGTTCCGCTGTAGCGACCCCTAACTGGGAAAAGCCAAAAGACAAACAACAACAACAATTTCAGGTCCATCAGGGTTTGTGATATGTTACTACATTGCCATGGGACATAAGTAAACCCTTTAGAAAAAACATCACATTGTTCTTTATTAAATTCCAGGTTTGAAAAATTATAAACCTTAAACTCACCCATGCTGTTAGTTAAAATACAGCAAGTGGGTAAAAACTGGTCTCCACTATCAACTTCTTGTACATCATCAATCACTGTATTGTTCAGCATAAAACTTATTTCCTGTTCGACCATTTCCTGTTGCGGAAGTTCCCTCCACCTTTGTGGTTGTTCAAACCCCCCCCCTCTGTTCCATTGGTTGTTGTTGTAGGGATGGGCTACATAATTCACCCCCCTCAAGTTGTTCACTTGGAGGGTCTTGTTTCTCAGACATTCTGAACGTCTTAAAGGAGGGTATTCTTCCACGTCTAAAAAATATTCATCATCATCTTGGTCGTGTGAAAAATGCGTCTGGGGAACATCCTTAGTATTTACCATCCCAGTTTCAGATACATTATATTTGTTACCCCATTCCTGGGATGGTGGAGGTTTAGGGTATGCAATGCCCTTACTATACTCCATTTTGTCCCTGTTTAACTTTTTCATCTTACGGTATTTTATATTGATACTCAAATCATCTATACTTTTAAAAATTCTAAAATGCTCACATCTAAAATCTGCATACTGTCTGTGTGTAGAAATTGCTGTATCCAGTTCAGTCGCTCTGTCCATTAATTCATTAATAACTTTTTCATTGTTAGATACAATCAATTTCATATAGTCAAAGCCATGTTTATCAAATAACGCAGTTAATTCAAGAAAAAAATCAGAATCAGATTTTAAGCCACTAGGATACCTCCACATTTGTAACCCTTTTGGTACAATTTTTTCTTTGAGACATTCTATAAAATAAGCATTGTCCATTTGTAAATGTTTTATCTTAGATAAATAATATTCAAACTCTTCTAAAAGTAAATGTAAGCTTTTATTACCAGTCTCATTTTGGTTTACTTGTCCATTTTGTAGGGAAATAGCGGCAGAAATCCAGTCTTTTAACTGTGGTACTGTATTCAAGCCTTGTGTACCAAAAAAAATGTCAGCAGTTTGTTGCCCACAAGGAATAAAGCTTGTGGGACTCGTAGCTAAGTTAGGCATAAAAGTAGAAGACAAATTAACGTTGCTAAGACCAGTTGCTCCAGCAGTACAAATTTTTAAGCTAGAGAGATGGTTCAAGGAGCTCAGTGAGTTGGAAGATGCCATTTCTCCACCTTCCAACGTAGTTGAAGAGTATTTTACCTCATTTGGGGGCTTGGCAGTCAGGGAATCCACTTTGTGAGAAAGAGACAAAACAATGTTAGTTAAATCCGCTACAGCACATTGTAAAGTACTGAAATCAGTACTTTTCACAGGAGATTTATTGGAGTTGATGGACGTATGTTGAAGTGTGGTATGTGTCAAAACTGTCCCTTTATAAAGGAAGGAACAGTATTTATGATCAACAACACTAAGATTCATATAAAAAATAAGTATAACTGTAACTCTGAATGTATTATTTATTGTGCCCTCTGTAACCTATGTGATTGTTTTTACTTTGGAAAAACTGATAGAAAATTTAAAAATAGAATATATGAACATTTGTATGAAATAAGAACAGGCAAAGAGACAAATGCTTTGTATAAACATATCTCAGAGAACAGTGACCACACTTTTAATTATTTTGTTATTGATGGTGTCACGATGGATATCAGGGGAGGTGCATGGTCTGCCTTACTAGAAAAGAGAGAATTATACTGACAGTGTTATTAAATGCAAACAACTGGCCAGGTTTAAATGGATCTCCATTAATTCCCTTTTAAAATTGAGAGCTTTAAACAGATGATGATTTATTTATATATTTATATATTTATTTATATATTTATTCATTGCTCTTTAAAAAATCGTGAAGTGGATGATCTTTTATATATTTTCTATATTTTTTTACATCTATTAACATGTATTTATTTAACATTTTGTCATTGACATCACAGTTTGTATTGCCCTTTTTGTTACTTAGGGGAGTGGCTACTATCACGTAAAGCACAAAGGGTGTCTTTAAAATGTGTTCTCTGTTTGATTTTAATTTGTCTGATGAATTTCTTTTGTTGAGGACGAAAGCGCTTACCAGCTTTCTATTGTCTTACAATAAACTTTTTTGCTTTACTTTGTGTACTTCCAGCATTTTCTACAGCATCAATATACCAGTGGTTTTATTGTGAAGTATTTGGTTTGCACACTTCTGCAGTTTGGTAATGTAGTTGATGCAAACAGTGTGGGAGTATAGGTTATGTATGAGTACAGACACATCATATGTAGCATCATGACGTATGAGGTCACTGACAATCTGGGCCTGTCCTTTGAGGTCACACATGTAACTACACTGTGCGTAGTGGTTCTGCTTTGTGTGGGTGGCTACTTTTGTTACTTACTATGTCTACTCAACATCACAATAACACTATGTGCTTCTTTTAGCTGAGGAGGTAGTGCCTCCATGTTAGGGGGGCACCCTCACCACAACTGTCACACAGCACTGTTCACCTGTCATTGTACAGCCTGCTAATGGCAGTTGACCACCAGCCAGGTTTACTGAGCTATGATGAGCCTGTGTCCCTCCTGTCATGTACAGCTGAGTTAATGCAGTTGTAATGCTGCTGACATAATGCAGGGGTGTAGAGCTCAGCATACTTGCCTGTCCCATCTGAAGGGGGAGGTGCAGTCATGCTATGTCAACCATCCCACAGGAGGTAATAAATGGCTTTCTTGACATATATGCATGTATTGTCTACAGGGGGGGGTGGTACATGCTGGTAGTTCTAAGGAGACTGATCTGTGACAAGATATCACCAGTGTGGACCTCACATTAGGGGGGATGTACTGGTCACCCATATTGGTAAACAAATAATGCAATACATTGGTTCCCCATCTGGGGATGTCACAGCATTGCTGCAAGGCAGTGTAGGTAAGGACTTGGACCATCCTTGGTGGCAAGTGAGTTGCATCATAACAAAGCAACACAGTGTGCACATATTACACTTCCCTAACATGTTTGTCTGTGCTCTGTACAGACACCTTGCATGACTCTTGTTTTGCAACATCCTGGAAGTAACTGCAATACTTACTTGCACAGAGGACAACTAGCATGGAGTGCCAAGCGGTGTCCCCAGATCTCTGAGTCATGTCACCTGAAATGCCATGATATGAGTTAGCAAGGATATGAGCACTAACACTGTTGTACACCTACTGACACTGGACCAAACACTGTTACTTTTTTTCAAGGCCAGATCATGCCTGCCAACTGTAACCGGCAGAGTCCATTCACTGTTATACTATGCAATGGATATCGGACATATGTCTCACTACACTAACTATGGCCTGACAAGGTTTATGACAAGCAGGCCTTGCTGGAAACTGTGTATGTCATGTACAGAATGTTATGTCAGCTGGTGGATAGGCAAGTGTCTGGCAGACATAGTCTGGGAACATAGCATTGGGAGACCTATGCAACAATGACGCCAGTCACCAGTGGGGTTCACCATCATCCATTATTGGTATACCCCATCTACCCATTCCCTCTTTGCAGTCACAGCCACTGTCAGTGACTTCTGACTAAATACATTAATAGATGATTGCATACTGGGAACTGTCACAGGCTCCCACACAGAACTAACAGTTATCCAGAATGGCCTAAGACACAGTCAGTTGTTCTCTGAGCCACTGACAAAGACTAACTGCCCTTGACTGCACAATACTATCCTGTGGGAAATCATCTTCCCCTGCAAAATATGATAGTATCCACACACTGCACACATTTGAGCCACTAAACATGGAATTATGGACACAGATAGTAATGTAGCCTTTGACTTTCACCAGTCGGTAAGATGGGGGGATGAATTCACTGTTGTACAACCTATACCAACAGGTTTGGGATGTAATTCCCAGACTGTCACTGCTATACTGAAAGTAGCAGTCATCACACCTATCATTGTGTGCAGTGGCACCCTTGCTATGTACTACAAAGGCATATCGTACAACTGCAGCAGCCACACAGATTCCATGGTACACCAATACACAGTGTAGATACTAGATAACCTGTCCTGTAGAGTTCATGTCATGACCGTACATGTGTAGTCTGTCTCCTAAATGATTTAGAGGGGATGTGTATGGCTCCATACAGGGAGATGTCGGATCCCACTGTGTAGCTCCTATGTATCCATGACAGGACTAACACATATCTCCCCTGTTCTATATGAATACAACATCAATGAGATATACATAGTACATGCTGGAGAGACAGGCATGTATCACAGACAGTACACCCTACATGAAACAGGCCCACCATGCATGTGAAGCACACATCTGCTGTGACACACATCATGTGCAGGTTACAAAATGGGATGCAGAATATGACAATCATAACTGGTGTTGGGCGACTGTCTGGGAACAGGATATTTGTAGATGGGTCATCTCCATCACCACAGCTTGTAGATGTGTGAGTTCACAAAACTTTAGTGACACTTATCAAGGGTTCGAGGGTAGCAGACCTGTTCACTGATTAGGGCTGCATGAGTATGCTGAATGCCGCCATTGTCCTTGTTAGTCTGTTATACACATATGAACCTCTTGAGCCATGCACTTATAGTGATGTACCCTGCTGAATACATATTTCTGCTGTGCTGACATGTCATACTGTGCTGCATTATTGCTGCTGTGTATCCATAGGTTATCTCAACAGACTCCTGAAACAGAAACAGTTCCATGACACACCTGTCATTGTGTAACTATATAGCCATTACAACATCAAACAACATAAGGTACACAATATGTGGCGTACTTATGAAAAATGCCAGTATACAGTATCTGTTGTTAACCACTACAAGTGACATGGCAGAACAACACTGCATTACACAAGTACATTTTAACTAATACAGTCACTCTGTGCATCAGACACATAGCTTCATTTCCCTGCATAGATGGTGAGGATGACAGGGATGTGGCACAGGCATCATCACTTGCACAGGGTGTTGTGTGGGGATGCAGAAGGCCTAGACTGACCCAAATGGTTGACAGCATGTGTGTGAGTCAGGAAGGGAAGCAGGTAAGGTGGACCATGGAAAGGTGCCATGTGTGTCTGTAGGTGACCTGCATTTGGCAGTGGTGTGTGAATGTATGCATGTACATAGTCAAGCTCAGTGCTAGCCCTACATGTGTGTATGTTGGGCAGCTTTGGACCATATACGGTAGAGTTGACAGTTCACTATCTCTGGTCCCAAACACGGAAAATGGTTTTGCAAGGAGTTGCACTGGCACCTCCATGCCCAAGGTAAAAAACAGTGCTAATACCTGACAGTGCCTGCTGTTTGCTGGGATTGTGTCCCCCATGGGAACACCCAGGACCATGAGCCCATGGTCTGCCACATCATGGTGTGGACACCACACTCCCCCTCTGTAGCATTGGATGTACAGCCACTACAGGAGTGTGATTGTGCATGCTCACATGGACACTCAGCAGATAGGGTTGCTGAACTATATCCACGAATCCAACACTCATCTCCAACCACACGTTCCAGCACAGACAGTGTGCGGTCCAAGACAGACACTGTCTCAGGCCACCTTCTGTCCACTGCATCAGTGAGCTTATCCAGGATCTCCCCAATGCAGTCAAGGCTGTCACAGCTCTCAGACTGTGCTGCATCCATAACCCTAAGCATACATCTGGTGTTCCATTCAGAATGTACCTGTGTCTCCATGACAGCCTGAAACATGCACCAATTGACCCATGATGTGACACCTGCAACAGGTGGTGAACTGACAGCAGGCCTCCTACAAGCACCCCTGTCAATCTGCTTCCTCACCAGGTCTCTGGCTATGACCAGTGTCTACACTCACTGGAGCCATAGTTGCCACACTTTCCTCTTCAATGTCCCTACCCTCTGACTGTCCAATATCTGTGGTCTCTGGGGACAGGGTATGTGTCACATCATTAGTCAATCGGTGCATGTTTCAGGCTGTCATGGAGACACAGACACATTCTGAATGGAACACCAGATGTATGCTTAGGGTTATGGATGCAGTACAGTCTGATAGCCGTGACTGTCTCGACTACATTGGGGAGATCCTGGATCAGCTCACTGATGCAGAGGCAGTGTCTGTCTTGGACTGCATACTGTCTGTGCTGGAACGTGTGGTTGGAGATAAGCGTTGGATTTGTGGATATAGGTCACAACCCCAGCTGCTGAGAGTCCATGTGAGCATGCACAATCATGCTCCTGTAGTGGCTGTACATCTAATGCTACAGAGGGGGAGTGTGGTGTCCACACCATGATGTGGCAGACCATGGGCTCATGGTCCTGGGTGTTCCCATTGGGGACACAGTCCCAGCAGACAGCAGGCACTGTCGGGTATTAGCACCATTTTTGATCTTGGACATGGAGGTGCCAGTGCAACTCCTTGCAAAGCCAGTTCCCATGTTTGGGGCCAGAGACAGTGAACTGTCAACTCTACCGTATATGGTCCAAAGCTGCCCAACATACACACATGTAGGGCTAGCACTGAGCTTGACTATGTACATGCATACACTCACACACCACTGCCAAATGCAGGTCACCTACAGACACACATGACACATGGCACCTTTCCATGGTCCACCTTACCTGCTTCCCTTCCTGACTCACACACATGCTGTCATCCATTTGGGTCAGTCTAGGCCTTCTGCATCCCCACACAACACCCTGTGCAAGTGATGATGCCTGTGCCACATCCCTGTCATCCTCACCATCTATGCAGGGAAATGAAGCTATGTGTCTGATGCACAGAGTGACTGTATTAGTTAAAATGTACTTGTGTAATACAGTGTTGTTCTGCCATGCCACTTGTAGTGATTAACAACAGATACTGTATACTGGCATTTATCATAAGTACGCCACATATTGTGTACCTTATACTGACTGTATGTGGTGACAATGAGGGCAGAAGATGGATGTCAACCTCTGGGGCAGATTCAGCCCCCTGAAACCCCTACCTGTGCCACACTGTGGCCACCATCATCATCAGAGTCTGAGGAGACACTGACATCATGTTGCGTATGGGACAGAGACCAACCCCCTCGGTCACCTGTGATAAGAAAGGAAAAAGCAGTACATTAATACCTGCACTATTATGCTCTGCAGTACTATGTTTTGATATATGCAAGGCTCTATACACTTCATCACTATGACAGACTTGTTGAAAACCCAACCTCATACAGTAGGACATGAGGGCAGTACACTTCCCACTAACAGCTGTACTTACTTGAAAATAACATCTCATTGCAATGCAATTTCATCAGCAACAGTGAGATATACTGTTGATATTTGTGTAGATTGCACAGTTGACACATATGACACTCTGTTGTGTCCTGATAATACTATCACATCTGTCAGTGTGCTCACACCCACAAGGCATAACCATGAGTCTAACATGTGTACAGTCAGAATATATGTGTGTAGTTGGCAATCATGCTGACAGTACAGCAATGCAGGCAGCAGACCTAGGATGACAGTCTAGGGATTACAATGCTGTAAACCTACATCTATAACAAAACAGTGTCATGCTTACCAGCAACAGAACAAACTTGGCCAATACCTGATGGACATGTGAAAAGCTGAGGGAGAAGTAATGTCAGTACCACTGCATGTTCCACCACCACAGGGTAATACCTCCATATATCTGACATTTACTGTAGTTACTGTGCTAATTGCTATATTGGTAAAAGCCTGAGCATGAGAGTCAAACTGCAGTGAAACCCTTCTCCCCCCTAAAAGCAGACAGACCTGACACCCATGTAAGAGTATGTATGTATGCCCTGACACACTGAATGTTACAGTATTGCAATGCTGATCAAACTAGGCTTACCTGCACACTCCTCTGCAGTGGACACTTTGGCACCCACATCCATGATGTAGAGTGTGATGGATGCCTGGCAGCTGTTGTGTGTGCCTAGATTTGCTAGGAATTCCTCAGTAGATAAGAGTGGTTGTTCCACTGCAGACCCACCACCACTGGTGGCACCACAATCCTTGGCTACATCTGCTGCTCTTGTGCATGTGGCATTGATCATGTCCATTGCAGTGTGTCAAACCAGCTCATATGTCCTGCCCTGATGATCAGCAGAATTTACATCATGGACAAGGTCAGCCCACACTGCCTCCCACTGTTCCATGTTGTGCCTCCCCATGGGCAGTAGGACTTCATGGTGTTGATGGAACGCTTCCACTATTAACTGATTTTCTGCATCTGTGAAAGCTGCACGGTGTCTTGCATACATATTCCCTGAAAGACAACAACATGGGAACACATGTCAGGATCACATATGAGGAAATACACCATGTAGCAATACAGCAAGGACAGAATGGCTGGAAATATCCACTGTTTGATCACACATGTCATATTCCACAGTGTACAAACATACTAAGCATGTGTTTACAACTATGATACTATACTGGCAATAGTGAGGTATTCTCATGTGTGCCATGACATATACTGCTGTATGTTCATACAGCTGACAATAGAGTCTAGTGTAGTGTGTCCCCAAGGGGCAACCCCCTGATAATATGTCAAACCAACTGTGCCAAACAAATAGCAGCGTGCTATTACAGCCACTGTAAAGGGAGAGTTCCATGAGCCAATTGGGGTCATATTGACAATATACATTCCACCCTTGATGTCTTGCACATCCTCTATATGTGTAACAAATCTAGAGATCATTGACATGTCATTATCACAATTCTAAGAAAGTCTTAATGCTGCAATCCCTATTCCCCTATAAGTATCTGCATCCTGATGTAAACAAGATGGTTACATACTTGATGGAGTGCAGTACTCCTCTGCTGATATGTGCTGATAGTTAATACTTTTCATATGCATGGTCTGTGTAAGGAAAGTCTCATACAGAATGGTTCTCCATATCCAGCTTTTTAACATGCTTCTCATCAGCAGGTGATTTCTTCCTACCTAATCTGTGGTTCTGAAATGTTAATTGCAGCCAACACAGCTGATTTGCACTATCATCAGCCAATCACATGCAACCACAGTACAATATATAAGGTCTTCATGTAGATTAGGGGCCCTTTCTGATATGTTATGCTGAACATTACTGGGGTGAGTTGACTACTTCATCACAGAGGGTAGATCTGTAGCAGCAACTTTTACATAGAGATGGGTGTGCTACAGGCTGCAACTGCTGCTGCAGGTAATAGGTATAGGCAGAGAATGTGAACACTTTGGAGGACAACAAACCATAGGAATAACTGTGGGAGCTGTGTCAGCCTTGTTGTAGAGGTAGAGCCAGAGTGAGGCTACCCTTTCCGGTCCAATTAAGGCATGTGTTTAAGGAAAGTATGTTAGGCAAAGGAATCAATAACTTATTACTAGGCCACATGTTTGTTGTGTCCTTGAGCAACATGGAGGATTAATATAACAATATGTCCACCACTTGGGTGACTGTCAGGCCATGTGCTACAGTCTGGTAGCAGTTTGGAGTGTGTATGAGGTCGCTTAGGTATGCAGCTTTGCCTAACTGGCACTGTGAGTTTGAAAGGATCATGTCATGCAGTCTGATATTAGTGGGCCTCATTTGCAACACCTGAGCTGAATTTGTCTGTGAATGCATATTAATGCATGATGTGACGCTTTATGCACTTATACTTTTGCTATAGGGATTTGTGAAATATGTTTCTATCTGCAGGCTAGTGACTTCCATCAGTGAAATGCAGATATTATATGCATTGTGTGGATAATGAGTGCATGACTCAGTCATTAATTGCTGGCCTCACAATACTGTAATTCCAGTGCTACACACCACTGGATTTGAACCCAAGACTGTGGTGTGACAAAATGTACTGTTTGCAACTCATTTAACAGACTGAGCTACTGCTACAGTAGGTGTATTTGCAAGACACGTGCACACATACAGGCTGTGACAAACATATTCTACATCCATCAGTATGTGCATGATTTTATATGGATGTATTTCTGTACCAGGGTCCCAGTTAAACATGTATTTTGTCATTAATGCCATAGCAGGTGTCTTTCTACATGTTGCTGATGAATGGCACATTTACCTGCTATCACAGGCCTCAGTTACATCCATTAACATGTCTTTGGCTGTCTAGTGGTGTACTATTGTACCAGAGTCTAAGGTATCCTCCCATTTTTTCCATGACTTTTTAATCAAGTTTGCATGGTGTGGTGAGCAGCTCTGCTGAACCACGCTTAATGACTTTAACCAGCAATTGCTATGTTTTGTTTAAACCACCTATTTTTAATGAAAAAAGTTGTGTGCCATGGCAGGTTAATGCAGTGGTCTACAGGTGCGATAGTCTTGGGTTTGAAATATGGGACGTGTTTATTTTGTAACTGTGTATTACAATTTTAAAACACATATAGTCAATATAGCTCTATTTAGTTCAGCTTACCGAAGCTGCATGACAAGTTGCACAGTGTTATGCTAAAAAAATATAAAGAAAAGAAAAAATGGGGAGATAGGAAAGTGGTGAAATGGGGAGCAAGCAGGGGGGGAAACATAGTGAAAGGCAGGTAGGGATGTGCAGGAAGGGTATAGGAAAGAACCATAGCTATTGATTTCTTATACAGCAATAACTGTGCACTTTGACACAATTTGTACATGACTTTGAACTCTCACCCCCAGAGAGAGGGGTGAGGACAACATAACTGCATTATCAAGCCAATTGGACCATATTACATGTGTCCAGTGGACACGTGTGTGCAATGGAGATCTATGTATGGGACAATATTTTTTTTTTGGGGGGGGTACCCATTTTTTTTAAGGTGAGAGTGGAACGTTGGGGAAGGGACACAGGTACATGTGAAGGCAGTAAGTTGTGTAGGTGAGGATGCATTTGCAGACAGACAAGACAAACAAGACAGCAAACAGGGGCAGTGTGTGAGACATGAGGGGATAAACACCTAGGATAGGGAGGGTGTTTTGAAATTTAAGAACTATGTACCTCCACAAGCCAGCAGCATGACTCACATCCCCACCCATGGGACTGTTTGCACTGCTATGTCACTGCTCCAGGGGGTGGCAGTGATGGATGCTGGGGACCAGGGTGAGGCTGCTCCACCAGTTTGGCCAGCATATCCTCAATCCAGAGCAGGTGGCAGTCAAACCAATGGTAGACTATCCTGCGCACCAAAACTGGCAGCTCAGCTGGGGTGACAACTCACCCTCCACCAACGCCCTCAGAGGGCATCCCATCCCATGGGGTGGTACTACCCAACACTGTAAGTAGTGCAGGGGCAACAGAGGGGGCACCACCAGTCTGTGCCACAGCCGAATGAGGCAAGATAAGCGGGTCATCCGGAACTGGCCTACCTTGGCATGCTGTGGTAAATAAGGTATAGCAATAAGTTAAGGTTAGCAATAACCAAACCATTGTTAGTATTAACAGAATGGAACATCATATTTTTCAATCCAAATACATATTAATGTATATTATGTGCAACACAATATTAAGTAACATAACTGTCAGTATGTTAACAGCATGCCAGTAAGAATTAAACCATAAGGCCAACAAAACAGTTAGTTTAACAAAATATGTTAATATTGAATCATATTAAAACATAAAAATAATAAATCACAGTTTACCAAAATATAGTTAGTTTAACAAAATATGTTAATATTAAATCATAATGATAAATAACAATAATAAATAAATAAATGAAAATAAGGGGTGGGGAGCGAGAGAGAGAAACATTCCATTAATGACAATGCAGACTATATCCTTGAAAACACTGATAATAAATACTCTACCGGTGTGTAGTGTCAGCTTTGAGTACAGTGACTACAATTATCCTATAGCTGATGTAGCACATATGTACCTCTTAAGCTGTTAGCATAGGTCAGTATGGGCCAAACAATAACAAATGCAGTTACACAACTACACAGAACACTTTCACATAATGTGGACTTATATAACTACCAAGGTGTTTTCTAAACGGATTTGGTAATACATTGCATTCCAGGTAATCATTTTTCTGGTAATCCTGTGACAGACCTATTAGGCAGTTTTAATTACATTACCAGAAATCATGACACTTCAGAGGCATGTTTGTGTACAGTACATAAACTAGACATCTGTCATGCCTTAGTTGACAGGCATGGGAATAGAACCCATTCACTGTGACGGCAGGGGACATTTGCAAAAAATGTAACAATTGACTGCAGTAACTTAGTACACACATGCAAGGAATACAGCCATACTGGAAATATTTAGGCAGATGTATTTAAGAGATGAGGTAGCATAATGGTTAAGGTTTTCCCCTCCCATGCACAAGGTACAAGGTTCGGACATCTGCAAAAAATGTAACAATTGGCTGCGGTAACTTAGTACACACATAGGAATACAGCCATACTGGAAATATTTAGACAGATTTATTTAAGAGGCCAGTTGGCATAATGGTTAAGGTCTTTGCCTTCCATGCACGATCTCCCTGTGTCTCCGTGGGGTTTCTCCCATGACAGAAAAACATGCTGAGTGTTTCTATCTCAAACTCACCAATGAATGGAGCTGTGGACAGCATGGTGCCCTATAGGGGAAGAGTTGTACAGACCAGTCACTATGGGCTTCTACTGTGGTGTGCAGTATCTTCAAGAAAAGAGAACATGGATCACAGGCTGTGTGCCATGGCAGGGCTAGCCACTCGACAGTGTAAAATATGGCTCTAGGTGATTTGACTAATGTTGCTAAAATGGGCATGGGTAGTTACCTGACCTGAGCCAGGGACCCTTGCTAATAAAGGGAGGGGTATATGTGCCCCTAGCCAGTGTGCCTGCTACTGGCTGGTGTCTAGTTGCCCATCTTGGGTTACCTGGGAAAGCTCTATTGACCAAATGAATTGCTACACTTAATGTAGATTCACTGTTCACTGACAGGATGCAGCTTGGAAGTGATACAGAGGAGGCTGGACATCCTATGTACCCAAGAGATGAGATGGAAAGTGCAGCAAAGCCACTTGGCTTTAGATCCAGACTACTAATCAGGAGGGGACAAGCTAGAAATGTTGTAGGAATTGTGGTGAGAGAGAGGCTTCATCATAATTAATGACAGACTCATGGCAATCAGACTCCAGTGTAATGATAGGGCAATATTCATAATCTCAAAGGTTCAAGGAATTACTCAGGGTTCTAGCACCCCAAGAAGAGGAGGAAATAGGTGGAGCTGAACAAGAATGGCAGTCCCTAAAAACAGCATGTGTTAGAACTACAAAGAAGATATGTGGCCGAGACAGGTATGGAAATAAGGTACGTAAGGAAAGTTGGTGGTGGAATGCAGAAATCCAGGAAGTCATCAAAAGGAGTGCAGAAAGAAGTGGGAGATAGAAAAGACTGACCAGGCTAGGAAGGACTACTGGGTGGCTAACAAAGAAGCTAAGACAGAAGTTGCAATAGCAAAGAATAGGGCATCAGAGGCACTCTACCAGCTTAGTAAGTGGTACAAAGAAATTATATCAGGTTGCAAGGCAAAGACAGAAAGATAAAGAAGATAGTCAGACACCCTTCATAAGGGATGCCAGCAACAACCTACTCACCAGTCCATAGGACATCAAAGGCAAATGCAAAGAGTATTTCCAGCAGCTTCTGAATGAAGAAAACCCCACAGAAGCTGTATTGCCCCAGAAACAAACTATGATGAGAGAATAAGAGGAGCACACCCTAGAAGAAGTAAGAAAAGCACTAAGGAAAATGAAGCCAGGGAAAGTAGCAGGCTCAGATGAGGTCACCGCAGATATAATAAAGATGCTGGGCAAGATAGGGGCAAAATGGCTCCTGAGGGTACTAATAGCAGTGTGGAGAGAACAGCATATCCCAGATGACTGGAGAAAAAGCATACTGGTGCCAATGTGGAAGAACAAAGGGACATCCACAACTGTGGGCAGTACAGAGGCATCAAACTCCTATCACACTACATGAAAGTTCTGGAGAGGGTGACTGATAAACGGATATGCAGACTAGTAGAAAATAAGATGGGAAATGAGCAGTTTGGATTCAGATCAGGATGCAACATAATTGAACTGATATAACAAATAACATCTGGTGTAAGAGCGACACAAAGCCAGGACAGGTAAAGTACATCAAAGCTCAGCAAATCCAATCTCGAACTCCAGTTCAGGGTAAAAAACAGATTTATTCCATATAATCGCAATATAAACAATAAGGAATGAATATTATTGCACAGAATAACAATAAGCGCTTTCACCCATAAGGGCTTCCTCAGACCATAATAATCTCTGGTTAAGCTGTTAAACTTTTAAAAGGAAAAAAGGCGCCAAAACAAATGCTTCTTAAAGAAACAACCCCATGATAAAATTCATCCATGAATTACAATATCTAATCCATATGGGAATAATAACATACATATAGACACGTTTAAAAATAAAATAAAAGAGAGATAAAAAAATCTCTTTTACATAAAAACATCAGATTAGGACTGGGTCTATTGTTAATGCTTTGTCCAAACCATGTTCTAGCCACGGATGATACACATAGGTTTAGTTTTAGGGTCATTGAGGAATTGTCCGTGAACACTAGGAGTGGTGATGTGAGAAAAAAGACTGAAGCCCAAGAGTCTAGATGGATCATTAGAATTAGGGCAGACCAGCACCCAGGACTCAACGACAAGGTACCACTTAGGCCCTTTTTAAAGTCTAGAGGGCTCAGATAGTTAATTAATTAGTAGTCAGTATGTATATGACCTATTGTCTGTGACATTGGCCATGTGTTTTTATGTAAAAGAGATTTTTTATCTCTCTTTTATTTCATTTTTAAACGTGTCTATTTGTTTGTTATTATTCCCATGTTGTTGTGTCTTTCGGCTTTGCCCAGTTAGGAGGTCGCCACAGCGGAACTCCAGTCTGCTAATGATTGGCAGCAGATTTTTATGTGCTGAGTTGCCAGTTCTGATGCACTACCTTCAATGAAGGTATACCCATTCACGCATATCTCCAAACAGCAGACACTTTAGTTGAGAATTGAACGGGGCAACATCTTACTATGAGGCGACAACGCTACCACAGCACCACCACCGCAGTACTGTATGTTATTATTCCCATATGAATTAGATATTGTAATTCATGGATGAATTTTATCATGGGGTTGTTTCTTTAAGTAGCATTTGTTTTGTCACCTTTTTTCCTTTTAAAAGTTTAAGAGCTTAACCAGAGATTATTATGGTCTGAGAAAGCCCTTATGGGTAAAAGCGCTTACCATTATTCTGTGCAATAATATTCATTCCTTATCATTTATATTGCAACTATATGGAATAAATCTGTTTTTTACCCTGAACTGGAGTTTGAGATTGGATTTGCTGAGCTTTGATGTACTTTACTTGTCCTGTCCTTGTGTCGCTCTTACACCAAGTGTTATTTGTTATATTTGTATTTGGATTGCTGGTGGTGTTTAGAGTGTTTACTCTCTGGGAACTGTTTGTTTTTGGACTTACATTTATCTATTGCTTTTTACACTCCCAGGGAGACATGGCTGGATGTGATGAGAGCTCTGTTGAGCTTCCCTACGTGATAGGGAATAAAACTGAATGTCCTATTGATCGTTTTGTGGTTTGTGTCTCTGGAGCAAACAATCCTCTAATGTTGTATGAGGGAGCAGGCATCGATGTTGTGGAAACGCCTACTGAATCGTTTGATAGAGTTGAGCTACGTTTAGCTGTGGATAAATTGGAGGCTTACTTTTTGAAGTTAAAGAGACAGCAGACTCAACGGCAGCATTTTGAGGTGTGTATACACCACAAGATTGTTCCGAGAGGCTTGAGGCTACTGAAGATGCCCACTACAGGAACCTCGTACCCTGAGCTGCTTTATAAGTGGCAGCAGTTGAATATAGAGGTAAGCCTCAAATATATGACTTTGTTGAATGAGTTTTTTATAACGGAGGAGTTGGGGCTACATGAGGAAGTTAAGAGACAACAGAGACTGTTGATTGAGCGTTATCCAAAGGCGGTGGTTGAGAGAGCTATTGAAAATGTGTTGGACAATGTGCAGCTGTTTGAAAAACGTTTACTTGCTCAAAAATGACACAAACTGCATAGAGACATTGAGGATTTCCAAATGGGCCATGTTTTCACTTGGCCCAGGTCGAATTCCTTGAGGCAGAACAATATTGCTGCTACTCTAAATGATCAGTTGAATGTATTTAATGGGCAACTGGGGGTTACGTCGGGTGATGTTGATACTATACCAGCTGTTGTAAGTGATGTTGGGAGCGTCAGTAGTGTTGAACGCCATATTAATGTTGAAACAGTACGACAAGATTTACATCTGTTAAATGCTAGCAATGTGTTGAAGGAGGTACGTGATTGTCGTTTCAGTCCTGGTGTTGTTGGCGATGTGCCCAAACACTCCATGCATGAGCCTACTGTTAGAAGGAAGGAACTTAACTCGAAAGTAGTTAATCATACAGTTACTGAGCCACATGGGAGTGGTAGTGTTCAGCTCCCTTTCCCCATACAAGTTGCTCACAGGGGGGGAGAATGAGATCTATGAGCAGGGGCAGACAGAAAAGGAAATTGCCTGCCGAATCTCAGAGCAACCACAACCTGAAGAGGATGTGGGAGAGGGCAGGGACACGTTAGTTCATGATATCTCTTCCCAGGGTCTTACAAGAGAAAAGATGAATGTTTTATCTAAGGGGTTGACCTTTATCCCCACGAGTGAAAGTGACCCCTCAGAAACGTTAGTTGATTTTAAACTGTTTAATAGAAATCTTTGTCTTAAATTAGAATTTAAGGATAAGACTCAGTTATCGAATGTTAAACAGTTTAAGAGACCAAGTCTATATGTTCCCAGTGTACCACCGTTGGTAGCTGCATTCAGTAAGATGGTAGAGAATGATCTGTACAGTATGGGAAAACAGAGTAGGTGTTCCAATATGAAGGGGAATTTGACCTTTGCACAAAGGAAGGCTTTGACAGAATTGAGACATGACACTTCCATTGTGATCTGACCAGCTGATAAGGGGGGGGGGGGGTGGTAGCCATGGATCAAGGGTTTTATTATGAGTCGATGAGGAACATGCTAGATGATCAGAGGTTCTATCGAGCTATCGATTATAAGATAGTTGAGTCGCATGTTCAAATGATTAATTGGATGTTAGAAGACCTCTTCAAGGCCATGTTATAACAGATGAATTATTTGAGTACTTGACGGTCAGTGGCCCCCTCATACCGCTGATACAAGGCCTCCCAAAAATACATAAGAATAGTCGTTGTCCACCTATGAGGCCTTGTCCACCTATGAGGCCTATAGTTGCAGGTAGGGGGTGGTCCATTGAAACATTTTCGATTTATGTGGAGAGGTTCTTGCGTCCTGTAGTTTATGCCAATAGATATGTTCTGAGAGATACGAAACAGTTCCTATTGGATTTATATGAGTGTATGAAACAGGTGTCCACTGACTTCCCTTACATCATGGTCATGATGGATGTTCAATCATTGTTTACAGTTATTCCCAATGAAGTAGGAATTCATATGGTCCATGACTACCTTAAATCCCACTCTGAACTTAGTGATTCTATTTTGGATTTACTGGTCTTGCTCACAGAAGTGGTTCTGGAGAATAATGTGTTTTACTTTGACTCCCAATGTTATCTGCAGTAGGATGGCATGGCTATGGGCACTTCATGTGCCAATAGCTACGCCAACCTTTTTATGGCTGCATGGGAGATTGATCATTTGTTTGTTCTTGATGAGTTTCCCCTTAACGTTTTGTTTTACAGACATTTTGTGGACAACTTGTTTTTCATTTGGCAAGGGTCAGTTGATGAGCTAGCCACATTTATTGACAAGGTGAATGGTTTATCCCCTTTTTTGAAGTTCATTCATGAGTTCTCTGATACCTGGATTTCCTTCCTGGATGTATATGTGGAAAGGCTGGGTAGTGGCATGTTGAATACAGGGGTGTACAGGAAGTCATGTCATCGTAATGCTTTACTACACAGACATAGCATGCACCCTGGCTATATCTTTGGTAATATTGTGAGAGGCCAGGCCCTTAGGACATCCCATTATAACCCTAAACAGGAAGGTTTTGAGTAGGAGTTGAGGGATTTATGTAAAAGGTTGAAGGATAGAGATTATAAGCATGTTGATCTTGAGAGAGGGTTATGTGGGCTTACTGGCCCAAGAGTTGGTACAGCTACGCCCTATTTTTCAGACATGTCAGGAGCCAATCCAGGTGATGGAATTGTTGAATTGAAGAATTTGGATCATGGCCGTGATGGGGTTAGTGTGAGGCTGTTTTCCACAAGAGATGTGGGTAAGATCAAGGACATGATTAGGTCTCACTGGGATATCTTGATGGTGGACGAGAGGATGGGGGAATTGATAGGTAGTGCACCCCGGTTTGTATACAAGAACAAACCTAATTTTAAGAAGATGTCATATTATTCAAGGTATGACTGGGAAGAGGGCGCTGCACAGGGGACCACTCCCTGTGGCCAGTGTAATTTCTGTGGTCGCATTAACTCAGAAGACTGCTTTATACATCCAGCTCAGGGCAGTATGTTTAGGTTTAAAGTCTCTGCTGGCTGCATGTCCATGCATGTAGTGTATCTCGCCTCCTGTTCCTCTTGTCCTGTGTTTTACGTGGGCAAGACTGACAGGAGATTGAGGGATAGGATCAGGGACCATGTCTGTCAGATTAAGACTGAGTCTGTTGTTAATGCTTTGTCCAAACATGTTCTAGCCACGGATGATACACATAGGTTTAGTTTTATGGTAATTGAGGAATTGTCCGTGAACCCTACGGGTGGTAATGTGAGAAATAGGACTGAAGCCTAAGAGTCTAGATGGATCATTGGACTTAGGGCAGACTAGCACCCAGGACTCAATGACAAGGTACCAGTTAAGCCCTTTTTAAAGTCTAGAGGGCTCAGATAGTTAATTAATTAGTAGTCAGTATGTATATGATCTATTGTCCATGACATTGGCCATGTGTTTTTATGTAAAAGAGATTTTTTATCTCTCTTTTATTTCATTTTTAAACGTGTCTATATGTATGTTATTATTCCCGTATGGATTAGATATTGTAATTCATGGATGAATTTTATCATGGGGTTGTTTCTTTAAGAAGCGTTTGTTTTGGTGCCTTTTTTCCTTTTAAAAGTTTAACAGCTTAACCAGAGATTATTATGGTCTGAGGAAGCCCTTATGGGTGAAAGCGCTTATTGTTATTCTGTGCAATAATATTCATTCCTTATCGTTTATATTGCGATTATATGGAATAAATCTGTTTTTTACCCTGAACTGGAGTTCGAGATTGGATTTGCTGAGCTTTGATGTACTTTACCTGTCCTGGCCTTGTGTTGCTCTTACACCAGGTGTTATTTGTTATACTCGTATTTGGATTGCTGGTGGTGTTTAGAGCATTTACTCTCTGAGAAGTGTTTGTTTTTGGACTTATAATTGAACTGATGTTTGCAGTGAGACAGATACTTGGGAAGAATCTAGATATGAAGAGAGAGTCCAAATGGGCATTCCTAGACTTGGAGAAAGCATATGACAAGGTCCCAAGAAAGCTGATCTGGGCAGTACTGTGGTGGTTTGAAGTCCCAGAAACATGGGTAGAATTAGTACAGGCTATGTAGAAGGACCCAATGAATCAAGTAAGAACAGTGTTCAGCCTTACAGAAGGGGTCCCAGTGTGAATGGGTGTACACCAGGGTTCAGATCTCACTCCACTACTGTTCATACTGGTGATGGACTACATTAGCAAACAGGTTGGAGGGGACAGGTCAACAAAGTTGCTGTATGCAGATGATGTGGCATTACAGGCTGACTCTGAGCTAGAACTTCAGCAAAGGATCGAAGAATGGAATGCAAAACTAAAGGCACATGGGATGAAACTAAGCACAGATAAGACAGTGGTAATGGCAGCAAATTGGGGAAGCATCTTGGCCCACCATGCGAACATGCTTAAATAGACCCAGAAATACATATTTAATTACATCCGGTTTCTATTTTTAGATGTCTGGCAGCTGTCAGCTATGTATGTATAAGTGCCACTCGGCTCTGCTGCACTCCAGGCCATGCTGCACAAACGACAAATAAAAAAAATATGTAATTATGATTATTAGTTACATCTGGTTTCTATTTTTAGATGTGTAGCAGGTGTCAGCTGTCTATATGTGAGCACAGCTTGGCATTGTTGTGCTCTGTGTCATGCCGCGCAAACATATAGAAACGAAAAAAAAATTGATAAAAATAAAATATTACACATTTAAAACAATTCACAGCATTTCAACAGTAGTGGGGAGCATTACAGGGAGCCTCACCCTGTACTAACATCTAACCAGGCATCCACAACCACAAGTAACCTCTACATTTCCTCCTACACGGTTTCAATATCCCTGTCCCTCTGCTTTCCCTCGGCAGTGCACCATGATTAATATGCATGGCACGCTGCCAAGGGGCCATGTACATCAATGGGTCTACGTGATAACACCGACATGCCAAAACACCGACAACGAAATAACCGACACGACAAAACCGAAAGTTCAAAAACATGAAACTTCACATGCCCGACAAACCACAATCCTGACAATCAACAAAACAAATACCTTTCCCAAAAAAACACACACAACACAAGCACACCAAAAACCTTACAAACCTACACCAAACCTTACATACACAACAATCTATGCACTAACCTTAACCCAAACCTTAACCCTAAAGTCCATCACTATTGCACAGTTACCTGACCCGTACCCTACCCTAACGTCTGTCACTATCACACACTTACCTTACCCACACCCTGACCCTAACATCCGTCCCTATCGCACACTTACCTTAACATGCCAGTGTTCTCAGCATCGGGATTCTCAACTTTCAGTCTTCTCCGTTGTCGATCTCCCAGTGTCGGTGTTCTCATTGTTGGCATTGTGGACTTTCGGCGTTTTCAGGTAGACCCACATGAATACATTCTATGTAGGCTCTACATGGTGCCGACACAGATTTTGTTAAATACTGGGGACCATGTGTTAGTGACTTAAAAGAAATTAGGGCAGGGCCATCTGCAGAATGAGTATTTTGAATATGAGTATTTTCAGAAAAGTATTTAGCTATGCCAAATCTAACACTAGTATCTACGATAGCTCCTTTTTGGGTAACAAACGATTTTGGTGTAAAATCTTTTTCCTTTTTGCAGTTAAGAAATTGGTTCTATACCCTGCTAGCAACTTGTGAAAGAGTACCAGAGATTGAGAGCAGGCTTGTCTGGTCTGGAGGATGTGGGAGGATTACCTGTCCACTGCCAAGAGTATCCTCACTGAATTATTCTCAGAACCCACTTGTCTAAGACTACTTGTGGACAGGCTGCTTGGATGAGCTAAAGGCTGGAGTAAGGGGTAAGGTGAAAGGGGAGGCAGGACAGGAGGAAGGTACTGGATGCCCTGAGACTTATCATAGTCATTCTTTAGCAGGGGAAAGATCTTTTTTGGGAAAAGGCCCCCTTTTATTTGGCTTGGAAGCTTTATCCTCCTGCCATTTCCTCTTGTTACCCTGACTCTTGTTGGATGCCTTCTTAAGGGGGAAACTGGGAATATTAAATATTCTAGACACCCCATGTATCAAATTATCTCTGTTATCCCACTGTTTGAGAAAATGAGTGGCAATCTTAGAAAATTCTGATTATGCAGCCAAGTATACTTCAATACAACAGACATGGCTATATTTCTAGAATAGTGTCCATGCCTTCCAAGGCACTCCTCAAAGCATGTTTTGAAACCTGAGCCTCATTACAAACAATTTCATTCATATAGCACTTTGATTCAGCAAGCAAAGATACAGGAAAGTCACCTAAACTGTAAGCACATTGCAAAATAAATTTCCACATGAAGCCCTGATAATTCACAATTCTAAAGTATAAATTACTAGATTAAACCAACCTTTTCCCCTGAGATTTTAACCACTTGCCAAGTTTATCCAGCAGTGTAGGGTTAGAATAATCCAAGAGTCTCTTGTAAGGCAGTTGGAGAGTACACCTTGTATTTCTTCATAGCCTTTTTAGGAATCCATTCACTAGACAAAGGGGTTTAATATGCAGTTTTATAGACATAATGTAAGGCCAGTAACAGAACAGGAGCAGCCAAAACATTTGGAATCTCATCCTCAACAAGATCATAAACTGCCAATTTCTGACATAGCTCCAGACTGCTTCCAGTCAAATACATGACTAAACCTAGCTAGCATCTGTCGAAAAGTGAACATTTGTTAGGGTTTTTGAATCAGATTCCATGGACTTAAAATACTGCCTGCATCAGAGTTCCCACTGAAATCTGTGACACTAAATTGATTTCTAGAGAAGGTAGCTCCACACCCATTCTGAATAAGATCATAGCCTCAGAGATTAGTTGACTGTAAAACAATCTTAGCTAAGGAAACCGCATCAGCCCTATACATGATAATAACCTGATTGTCTTTTGTGGGATGAAGATTCTGTTTCTTCTTACTATGAACTATACTAGAGGACAAAATACCTGGGGACAGCATATTATGTCTGGCAAGTGGTCTCTTACCCTACACCTCTCCTGTACCTAAAGGGTTTGGTTCTTTCATACCTGGACTATATACTGGAACAGTCCTAGAGGATGTGTCTGACCCCTGTGCTATAGAGAGTTGTGGTATCACAACAGAGGATGATGGGGGAAAGGTAAGAGGTGTGCAGGCTGGCTTAAGGCAACAACAGATTCACAAACTGTAGGCTGCGGCAAGTTTTTGTTGATTTTTTTTTTCCTTTTTAGGTGCATCTGGATTTGATGGGGGACAGCTGTATCAGGATCCATTACGTCAGGGGAAAACTCCCAGCCAGAAGAAAGCACTGACACTGTTAAGGGCTGACTAATGGCAGCAATAATAGAAAATTTAAGCTATGTTCCCACACATCAGATAGGACTAAACTGCATAAAATATAGCAGAAACAATTTAAATTGTGCTAAGCCGTGTTCTAAAATCTGCACTGTGTAGTAAACAGCATTCACAGTCAGAGCATCAAGCAAACTTCACTTGTCCAAATAATGGGAAAAAAATATGATCTTAAAGCAGATAGAAACCTTTTAAAACAGCTTAAATAAGCACTTGGTGGAGGTAAGATGGTGGCTGACCTGTAGACTCAGTGTTAGCTAAGCTCCGATACAACTGCAACAATTTTAACCCACCTAGTATATAATCCCAGTCCTTTAAAAGCAAAAATGTAATATATAACATTGTTCTTCTATGAGCCATATACAAAATTGTAAAATTTACCATGAACTGACCTAAGAAAAGAGTTTTTAACTCAGTAGTTGCAGACATCTGAGTGTTCCGCTACTCTGAACTGAGAGAGAGAGAAAAGAAAAAGGAATTATATAAGCAGAGTCTTTGCAAAAATGTTTAAAGGATAATCTTTTCTTCGGGATGGATGCAGCAATAGTAGGAATCTTCTTTTCTTACCTTTGTTTTGCCTTGGGATTGTCACCATTAACTAGCCTGAAGGGAGAGCTTCGTTTTGACTGTAAGTCCACAAGTGAACTGTGTCTCTCGAACTATATAAAGAAAAATAAAAGGGGAAGAAAAACTTAAGAACTGTTGAAACAAGTCAAAGTTAAGTAAAGTCTTTTATTTGATGGAGCTGAAATGGTATTAAAAAAGTTTGACTCAGTGGTTGCAGACGTCTGTGTGTTCTGCTGTTCTCCGAACTGAGTGGAAGAAAAGAAGAAAGGAAATGCATAAGCCAAGAAGAGTTTTTGCAAAATGCTTAAAGGATAATCTTGATTCAAGAAGGCTGCTGTGACAACAGAAATCTCTTTTCTTTCCTTTATGTTACCATGGGATTGTCAACATTAACTGGCATGAAGGGAGAGCTTTGTTTCAACCATAAGTCCCCATGTGAACTGTGACTGTCGAACTATATAAAGAAAAATAAAAGGAGAAGAAAATTTTAAAAGACTGTTGAAACAAATCATAGTTAAGTAAATTCTTTTATTTGATAGATCTGCAGTGGTATTAATCATTACCTATTATATTTTTTCTATTAAAAAAAGTGCTGGACCTTGTTTGAAAAAAGGGATCTGAACTGAGGCTGAGATATACAAGCTTCATATATTCTCCACTGTAAGGGGAAATAAATAGCAATAAGGAAAACATAAATTAAAAAAGGAGGCTTTGAAATATACTAGTGCTGAATTTGGACAAAGCAAAACTGTATCACTGGAAAATAGATCAACACTAAGACAAAAGACGTATGCATCCTCCATTATTCTCCAAACTGTGTGGGAGACAAGGAAAAAAGAAATAAATAAGGAAAGAAGAGACTTTAGAATAGTGTTATAAGGATAATTTCTATTCAATAAGATGGCAATGACAACAGGAATCTTCTTTTCTTTCCTTTGCTTTACCTTGGAGCTGTCACTGTTAAATGGCCTGATGGAAGAGCTTCAGTTCAGCTGTAGGTTCCCACGTGAACTGTGACTCTCAGTCTATATAAAGAAAAATAAAAGGGGAAGAAAAATAAGAATTGTCAAAATAAGTCAAAGTTAAATTTAGACTTTCATTTGATGGATCTGAAGTGTTAATAAAAACTACCCAATGTATATTGTTTTAAGAAAGTGTGGGGAGCTTGTTTGAAAGGAGGGATTCAACTCTTAGACCAAATTATTCAAGCTTGGAATATTTTATACTACAAGGGGAAAGAACTAGCAATAAGCTGAATATAAAGTAATAAAAGAAAGGTTTTTAAATAAACCAGAGTTGATTACTGGACTACATAAAATTGCATCTACAATAAAGTAAAATTGCAAATAAAAATGAACATATGGACATTCAAACAACCAAAG
Source organism: Protopterus annectens (assembly GCF_019279795.1). Lineage (NCBI taxonomy): Eukaryota > Metazoa > Chordata > Ceratodontiformes > Protopteridae > Protopterus > Protopterus annectens. Next base: position 206,521,417 of record NC_056737.1, on the reverse strand, counting down.
CAAAACTGTCAATGCTTTTCTCACCAGAAAGAGAAACTGTCTTGAAAAGAGCAAGGATAGCCAAATAGCAGGAGGATAAAAAATCAGTTAATAAAGGAAAAACGGACCAACCTCCCGTTTTAGAAGAATTAAGACTGGCATTGCAACCTCTTCAATCAGCCATACAACAATGTTCTGATCAGATTTCGACACTCAACAATACGATAAATCATATTTCTAATAGACTTGAAGCTACAGAAGCAAAAGTTATGGAAAATTAAGTAAAACATGAAAAACCAGAAAAGGATTTCAACTCTGATCTTAAATCTATTCAAGATATTAATGAAAAATTATTGGACTTGGAAGCCAGAAGCAAACATAATAACATATTGGCACATGGTGTTCTTGAGTTGTATGATCAACCAAAATTAATTTAAACTTTACACAAAATCTTTGATCATTTACTAGAAAATCAGGCGGAAGCTGATCAGATTATCATACAAACGGCATATCGAGCAACTAGGAAATCATCTACTCTCGACAAACCAAGACAAATTTATGTTAACCTGTTAAACTACCAAGATGTGAGCAAGATCCTTGTAGCCTCCAGAAAGAAGAAAGTATTTAACGGGAACAGCAACAGAATTACATTTGCACATGATCTTGCTTTACAGATAAAACAGGGTAGACAGAAGCTGGCTCCATACTGTGCTTTTCTAATAAACAGAAAAACTAAACTTTGGAAGAACTATCCATCCATGCTAATCTTCCAACATAAATAAGAGAAGAACTCAATTTCTTCAATAAAAGTGGTGAAACAGATCTTTCGACATATTTTCAATTTTTCTCTCAAATAAGATCTGTTATGGTCTATCGGGTTTAATATTATTTATTTCTACCTGTTATAGATTTATAATGACTCCATAGTGTTTGGAAATTGTAACTGGTACAAGTCAAGGTCCTGTCATGTAATGTTTGAAGCACCCTTTATGTACTAGAAAATTCACTGTTGTGAAACATTCTTTTTGCTTAAGCTCTAACTTAAAGCTTTAACTTTATCAACTATAATTCTAATGCTCTTTACATTTTCTGTTTATCTCTAGATGAGAGTGATGTAATATACAGCTGTATAGTACTACTGCAATTCTTTTGAAAATCAAACACTGGATTGGTGTGTGTGTGTGTGTGTGTGTGTGTGTGTGTGTGTGTGTGTGTGTGTGTGTGTGTGTGTCTGTATATATATATATAGATATATATATATATATATATATGTGTGTGTGTGTGTGTGTGTGTGTGTATACAGTCTGAGTTTTATAAGACAATATTTTTTTTCTTTTTCCCTTTTATTCAGTTTGATTAATAATGATTAAAACTAAAAAAATATATACAGTAGAATCCCTCTTATCTGGTCTCGCTGGGAATGGACCTTAGGCTGGATAAACAAATGTCTGGTTAATCCAACAAAGCATACAAAATAGCATTTATAGGTTGTAAATTAGACTAACAAATGTGTATATATGTTGTATTGATTACCAGTGCTCTTATTTAACTTTATTTTCTGGATGAAGTAATATGTTATCTCTGAGTAAAGTGCATTATACTTTTTCCTAGAATTGGCAAAGAAAATTTGATTCATGGAAAAAATCTTTAAGAAAATATGGTCAGTTAAAGAGGAGTCTGGTTAAATGGAGACCAGATAAGAGGGATTCTACTTTATATTTAGTTTAAGAAGAATGATTACATTGATGTGAGCTTACAATAACTACTCACTCCATTTTACTTTTATCAATATAATTATTTACAACGTGTAAAGAAACAGCAAACTAAATAACCAGTATTAGAAGAAGCAAGCCAGGATCCACGAACCAATACTTATTGAGCGCTTTCATTTTTTGGAATAAAAAACTACATTAGAATAAGACAATTACAAATGAACAGTGACTGACCCAACTTATATAGCAATCTTGCTTACAAAAATGTTAATTAGCAATCAGCTTAAAGGTGTAGTCTCTAAAACACAAATACAATAAATACATACCTTGAAATACATAAAATGCATAATATATATAAAATACATGATCTGTTAAAAACATATATGTAAACTCACAGGAAACATTTCATTATAAATTATATATTTATATATAAAAATTATAAAAATTAATTCCTGATGCACATTTTGTATGTAATGAAGTAGTGAGTGAGGGCTTTCATAACACATGCAACATTTTAAAAAATACTTGTTGTGATTTTAGTATTTATAATTATACTGACTCTATTTTTGACCAGAAATTGGCAGATGTATTTGATAAAGGGCTTTCTTTTGTCCCATGTAGAAATGCAGTACTAGATGAAGTATTAATTAATGTAAAGCTTTATACAAGGAAGTTAAACTTACAGTTTTTATTCAAAGGAATGTCTTTTAATTCTATAGATCATGAACTGTGTAAAAAAACTAGCTTATTTACCCCCCCTTGAACCCTTTAATACAAATATTTGAGAGAATGTGTGAACATGACATATGTAAGCTCCTTAAAAACAAGAGAAAGTGTTCAGATTTGGACAATAATTTAACTATATATGAGAGTGAACTAGTCAGAGATGTATGCAACAATAGGGCAATCAGAGTCATGAAACCTGACAAATTGTGAGATTAGCTTGAATGAGAAAAACATACTGTATAGGAAAGTTGATGTAATTCTAGATGAATTATTGTTAAACAGGGAAATTAGTTTAGATGACTATAACTTCATGGCAGTCAAGTCCCCAAAAATTCCTACCATTTTTGGCATACCAAAGCTACATAAATATATAAGTAACCCACCCCTTAGGCCTATTGTTGATGCAAAGGCATCTAAAACATAATTTATTGCCAAATTTATAGATACTCAATTAAAATCAACATTAAATAATTGTGGTTGTGTTTTAAAGGATTCATGGGACCTCCTAAAGAAAATAAATAAGGACATGTATGACAACATGTATGACAACGGTCTCATTTTTGTGACAATTGATGTCAGGGATTTGTTCTCTGTTATCCCACATGAACTGGGTGTGGAGTGGTTTTACCTATTTTTATGTAGATATACCAATATCAGACATGAGGTTGTTAGGACTATTAGAACCTTAATGGAATTGGTTCTAGACACCAATGTCATAGTATTTGAAGCCCAGCTCTTCAAACAATGCAATGGTGTAGCAATGGGGACTATATGTGCCCCTAAATTTGCAAATATTGTTCTGGCCTTTTGGGAGCTAGAATTATTTTTTAACAGCCAATATGCTCAATATTGGAAGGATTATGGCAGATATTTGGATGACATCATTATCCTGTGGCATGGTAGTATGGAAGAGCTTAATAGCTTTTTGTCGTATATAAAGCAAAGTACAGATTTTTTAGATTTTACGTATACAGTAGGGAAAGATGCAATAGACTATTTGGATATTACCATCAAGAAAAATGAGCATAAAAAAGACTTTACAACAACACTATTTAGAAAACCTACTTCCTCTAATACCTTCCTGCACTTTAACAGTTTCCATCCACTACACCAGAAGAAATCCTTGGTAAAGGGCCAAGTTGTTCATTTGGCCCATATGACTTCTGAATGGGAGGATTTCTTACAGCAAATTGAAGTATTGAAGAACATGCTTTTGCAAAGAGGCTACCCTGAACCGTTTTCAAAACCTATTTTACAGGAAGTTATAGATAAAAGGCATAGGGGGTATTATTTTCCTTTACTTGGTAAAGGTATTATTCAAAATGAAAGTTTACCCAAGGAAGGAATTGATTCAAAAGGTCAGCTATCTTTAAGTTTAACAGACAATTCCCTGACATTACCCAGATTATTCAGCATAACAGGAATTTATTTCATACCAGTCAAGATTATCTTGAAATAGTGGGAAAGGCCCCAAAAATTTGTCTATCAGAAGGATATTTCCTTCAAAAACATGTTAGAGAGAAACAACCTTATTGACACCAAAGTAGGGGGTATGTCAAAATGTGGATGTTGCCTTCAATGTAAACACATCATGGAGTGCACTGAGATTGATATTCTTAATTATGGAAAATATTTCTATAAGAAGAAATGTTGTTGCAGCAGCAAATTTGTAGTTTATCTTGCCCTTTGCTAGTTATGTCCATGTTTTTACATTGGCAAGACTACCAATGCCCTTAGAAGTAGCGTCTATCAGCACTGCTATGACATCAGGAAGCAGGACATTAAAAATGCCTTGGCAGCCCACATCAATAATAATGAAGAACACAATTTTAAGTTCACAGTTTTAGAGCAAGTATCAATGGGGGATGGGGGGGTCCAGTTAATGACTATTTAGAGTTTTATGAATTAAGGTGGCAGATGAGGACTAATGCTACCGAATACCCAGGCCTTAATAGTAACATTTCCATCAGCCCTATACTTAGACTAAGGGCTGAAGGATATATGTAAATAATATGCAGTTCATAATATATAATTATTTTTATATATAAATATATAATTTATAATGAAATGTTTCCTGTGAGTTTACATATATGTTTTTAACAGATCATGTATTTTATATATTATACATTTTATGTATTTCAAGGTATGTATTTATTGTATTTGTGTTTTAGAGACTACACCTTTAAGCTGATTGCTAATTAACATTTTTGTAAGCAAGCTTGCTATATAAGTTGGGTCAGTCACTGTTCATTTGTAATTGTCTTATTCTGATGAAGTTTTTTATTCCAAAAAATGAAAGCGCTCAATAAATATTGGTTCATGGATCCTTGCTTCTTCTAATACTGTTTATTTAATATAATTATTTACTATTCACATATTTCTCTTCATAGTGGAGCTAAATAACTGGGTACAATGATGCTACAGGATAGCTATGATTTACTTGCCTTTTGCTGCTAAAAGTACTTTCATTCTACACTTCAGTTCAAATATGTGTAAATGTAAAGGTTGTATAATAAGCTTATGTTACTGGAACCTCTACTTATTTAACCCTTTACAGGTTGTTAATTTAATATATTCCTAGTATTGTGGGGTCATGGTAAGACACGGGGATCTTCCAGGAAGAGTTAGGTGCTGGCTGCCTTTTCCAATAAGTCCAATTTTAAATTTTTGGAGAATGACTCTTGAAACTTATACTATCAGAATCCCTATAATTTTCTTTTAGTGGAGAATGATGTGGAGAATAGATTCTTGGAATGTTAAAGGGATTTAAATGGCTAAAAAACAATTTTTTTCCTGAAATTTAACATTTACATCAAAAGCTGAAATTGTTTATGTCCAAGAAACTCATATGACATCTATGCAGTGGTCTCAGGTGAAGGGGAAGAAATGGATTAAAACAATAGCTGAATCATGCAATAATTCAAATAGCACTGGACATCTCTGCAGCGGTCTCAGGTGAAGCGGAAAAAATGGATTAAAACAATTGTTGAATCAGGCAATAATTCAAATAGCACTGGCATTGCAATCATTATCAGAGTCTTTTAAAGATCTACTATTAAGGCAAGACTCAAATAAGGAGGGAAGATGATGCCACGTGGTTATTAAAAGTATATTCCTTTTATAAACCAGTTTTGTTACTAAATTTCTATGCACCTTATTCTAAACGATATGATTTTTTCATGACAATATACAAACTTTTATATTCCTTTCCAAACCATTACTACATTCGTGATCAGGGCTAGACTGCCATTACTGATCAAATCAATGACAGAGCAAGCAAAAGAAAATCATATAATTTCTATGCATCTGATGTCATATCAGAACTTAAATGACATATTAGTCTTTTTGACCCTTCTAATCTTCAAAATAATAAAACTACCCTGACAAAATATACCTACTATTCCCATTGCTATAAAGCATGGGCCAGTCTAGACTTCTTTCCAATAGCTGGTATAGTTCTAACTGCTGATATTACTTGTCAAGTTGAACTCAGATTTTTCTCTGATCACTCTAGAATTTCTCTTAATATAAACTAGTCTAATACTTGTAAACTAGGAACTAACAATTATAACTGGTCTTTAAATCATAACCTACTCCAGAAAGAAGACATTAAGACATAACTCATTTTATTTGATAATTTCCTGAATAACTTCTCTTATTCTCAAATTCCTCTTGACATTCAGTGGGCTGCTATCAAAACTCAGATTGTAAGAATATTTAAAAGTAAAGGATACAAAAAAATGAATAAATCAAAAAAGAACTTAATAAAAACAAGAGTTATAAAATAGAACAAGAACTACATATAAAACATAACTCTGACTTAACGGAACAATTAACTGAACTACAGAAAGAACTGTATTTACTTCATGCATCACAACAAACACTCTATAATGCAAAAACTGTGGCTAAATATTTGGAATGGGGCCAAGTTCCTTCCAAATTTCTCATAAAGATAATAAATGTAAATAAAACCTTTCCCTTAATAACTGAAATGTCATCTCAAGATAAATCTTATAACACTAGAGAAGAGATTTTACAAATATTTACACATCTCTATGCCCAGATATATGGAAAACACAACCCCTCCTGTGACCCTCAGGAAAGAGATATATTTTTTAAATACCTTAGCTTTTCCAAAACTTATGCATGATCAGCAGAACTGTCTTACTTTATGGATTACACAACAAGAAAGTCTACAAACAATCAACAGCCTTAAAGAAGGGAATTCATCTAGTCTGGATGGCATTATTGCTGAATTTTATAAAATGTTTGCTCAAGTAGTTTCAAAAGTACTATTGCACTTATTCAAATACATTAAGGAAAATTGTATTAAATATTTATACTTAAATAACTCTAAAACAATATTCATTCCTAAGAGCAAATCTGATACTAAAAATCCTTGAAATTATAGGCCGATCTCCATTGTAAATATAGATATTAACATTTATGAACCTTTATTAGCAAACAGAATGAAAAGTATACTTCCAAATATAACCTCTTCTTACCAATCTGGTTTTATTCAAAACAGGCAAACCTATGACCATACACTTATAGTGGATACTTTAATCATACCATCCAAACATCATAACAATTCAGATTAAATATTAGCTTTGGATGCCACTAAGGCCTTTGATTATCTTAATTTGGACTTTCTTTTCTTTGTTATGCTAGAATTTAATATTCCAAATCTTTTTTTATTGAATGGATCAAAACTCTATACACTAATGCACATACAACATTATACATGAATAAAGCTTCTTCCTCGACAATAAAAATTGTCAATGGAACAAGACAACAGTGTCCATTATCTCTTCATCTATTCAAAAAAAAAAAAATATATATATATATATATATATATATATATATATATATATATATAAATCCTTTATTTCCTTTAATACTTCAAAAACATTTCACCATATCCCCAAAATTTTCAGTACTCAGATATCACTAACAGCTTTAGCTGATTATCTAAATCTCTATTTTCTTTGCCTATACTGACTTACCAAATATCTTGCAATCTATTGATACCTTCTCAAAATTCACCAATTATAAAGTGAAATATGATTAGCCCCGGGATTCAGCAAGCTCTGCATGGCGTGCAGGAATAGTGCAAGAGCTGCTGCATGCAATATGGCTGACGAGTGATCCAGGAACGAGCTCCCAGGACGTCCACGAGCACTCTTACACTATTCCTGCATGGACACAGCTCCTGTATGCTAATTACCCCATTTGCTGGTGAAAACCATGCAAATGAGGTGAATTAGTGATCCAGGAAGCAGGCAGGCGTCTGTGCAGGTATAGGGTAACTTGCAGAAATGTATTCGGTTACTAACTGAATACATTTCTGCAAATTACAAAACAGAGGCATGACAACTCCAAAGAAAGCATGTATTCAATGTAGTAGCCATGCCAATGGCCAAATATATGGGCATTGGCATGGGAAATAGTTGCAAAATTATAAAAAATTACTTTTATTTTTTTTGGCCGGTTTCGGCCGTTTAAGCATACGGCAGCGGTGCACAAACGGGATCAGCCCAAAAATAATGAAAAAAGTTGGAAATAAGCTTTTAAACCAAAATCAGCATTCTGCCATAATAGTTAATGGCATGCATAAGACAACAATACCATGGAATAGTGGTTGCTAAGGGGGAAGTCTGAGTGTCAATTTTGTAACCATCCATTAGCAGTCAGTTTTATGCAAATGAGGGGACTGATACTGAATGAAAGATTTCCCCTCAGTGTTAGCTTGCACCCAACTGTGTAGGTGCAGCAACACCATGGTATAAGCATAAGAGGTAGATGACCTCATAAGGGGGAGTGTCATGAATGCTGTAAGCTTACTGAAGCTCTGTGGCCCATGTTTGCCCTTAGCTAAGCACAGCTAAGGAAGGGAGTGTGTCTGAGGCAGCCTAGCAGTGTTTACATTGCCTAAATGGGTGTGCACACCGCGCACCAGGTTTTAAACAAAAAAAAAAAACACAGGAAATAGCAGCTCTGTTCACATCTGAGTAATGGGTATGTGCAGCGTGCCTTGGGGCTTAAACAGGAAGGCAATGGGAAGGGAAAACAGCAGTACAAAGGCAATCAAGGAGAACTAGCATAGCTGGCAGGTGAAATTTATCAGAATTAGCCAATTACACAGGCAGCAGCCCAGCCCAGCACACTACTATAAACTATGCAAACACCTTTCACTCTGGTTTTCCCACAAACTCTACACCATCAGTGTACACAGATGGGGAAATTTTACCTGAGAAAACTAAAAAAATGATAGTGGCTGCTGTCACTCTCATACATCAATATGTGGAAGAGGCTGAGGGTGGTGAGGATAAGAATGCTGACGACCAACCCACAGTGAGGAGAAAGAGAAGAGTGTACAGACCCAGTGTAACCTACCGGGGGCTACATAAGCTGGAGACAGTGGAGTGTTATAGGGTGGACAGGGACATCCTACAGCAAATTGTTGAGCTGTGTCGGCCACGCCTCACACACAGAACCAACAGAGGGGAACCTATCCCAGTGGATACCAAGGTAAGTGTAAGCTTAAGAATACTAGCCATGGGTACCTTCCAAAGGCCAACTGGGGAGATCATGGGGATCTCATAGACATCAGCATCCAGGGTACTCCACCAGTTCCTGGATGCCATGTCAGCACATGCTGGTGATCACATATATTTCCTCAACACCCGTGAGGCGTTCACCAGCAATATGCATCTCTTCCACACAATAGCAGAATACCCTGAGGTAGTGGGTGCTATAGACTGCACGCACATACACATCAAATCACCACCTGGTGAGTGGGGTAGGGTCTACATAAACAACAAGGGCTTCCCCTCCATCAACTGCCAGGTCGTGTGTGATTCCCAGGGCATTATCATGAATGTGTGTGCTGGCAGCCCAGGAAACTATCATGTCTCCCACATCTGGCATATGAGACAGCTGTACCAGAAATTTGCCAGTGGGGACATCCCATATGACCACCTAGTGGGAGATGCTGGTTACATACTGGAGCCGTGGCTGATGACACCCATCAGAAATGCACACACACTCAAACAAGAACTCCATAATGAGGCACAGGCACAAACCAGAATCATAATAGAGTGTGTGTTTGAGATGCTTAAGTCATGGTTCTGGTGCATGGACATATCCGGTGAAGCCTTGTAGTACTCTCCAGCTACATGTACACAAATTTTCATTGTATGTGCCATGCTACACAATATGATCCTGTGGAAACAGCTACAGCAGGAACACCACAGGGCAGGGCCACACAGCCCGCCACCATTGCCAAGGCCAGCACAGGCACAGAGTGACTTGGAGGAGGAACAACCTCAGCCTGCCCCTATAGGCAGAAGGAGACATGCCCATAATGCCCAGGATTTGGCAAAGAGGCAACGCATAGCACATATGCTGACATGGTAGGGACCCTGGGAATAACACCTCTCTCTTACTCACACATACAGTAAAAGGGATGCCAAACATGACACTGCCTGTGCTTTACCATGTATAGGGAGTGTACTATATGCATCCGACATAGTCAGCCCTCCAGCACCATTCTCCGTACTGGCACAACCTCAAGGTAAGTCACTCTTCCTATCAATCGCTGAATGGAGTAGTATGTTCTGCTAGTTGTATCTATGTTATGGATGTGAGCATGCAAGGGAATCGGATGGCTGAATGGGATGGCAGCAGATAGTAGGCACCTATATGTGCAGCATGAAATCCATAACAAATACTGGTGTCAACAAAGTAGGCAGTACTAGATAAGGTGACAAATCCCACTGCAGTACATGTGGTGGCCCAAATGTGTTTCCATAGGACACACACATGCATGTCAGTGAGGCTCACATATGCAACAACAGCCTCAGCCAGCAGGACAGGTGTAGATGACCATAAAGAAGGGCTGTGCTAAGGCCTCCAACTGATGGCAATGGAGAACAGCCCCCCTCCTGACCTACACAGACAGACTACAACAGGTCCGGCAGTTGTATGTTAGTTCTGAAGGGTAAGAAGTCTGAAACTGAAATATAGGTCAATAAAACCTAAGGTCTGTACTGTAATGATATGCCTCTAGTCTGCATGATAGGTCAGAATACAAAACAAAGTGGAAGCCAACAGAGTACCTGAAATACCGGTACAGTCATATCAAATGTTTACAGTTGTCAGGTGTGCCCCCCCCCTCACAATGCTATGTAGAAATGCAGTTAACATGTACGTGTGGGTTTAATAACAGTGGAGCATAGATTACTTGAACTGGCCCAGTTTACAGGATAGACTGTTGCATGTGTACTATATGCAGGGGTCTGTGTGTTAGGTTGTTGTGTGTTGTATATTGTGTGGAAGTGGTCAGCATGTAGGCATGGAGGGTTGTGTCTCGGTGGCCTATGGCCAGTACTGTTGATGACAGGGCCATATTCTGACAACTGCACTGCCAACCACAATGCATCCCAGCAAGACCCATTTCAGCAGTCATCCATTACTCACTGTTCAGATGTCAGTATCTGTCACCATCTGAAAAATAGACATGACATGAATGTGGGCCCAGACATACACACAGTACACAGGTGGAAGTACCCTAGACAAGAGTGCGTAAAATGTAACTGTCAACTGCACACACCTTTGGAATTGTACAGACAGGTTAGCAGCACATTAGTTGTCTGTGTAGTATGGAATACTGATGTAGTCTGGCCAGCAACTGGCAGATCACAAAAGGCACAGTTATGAAGTAATAAGAGACTGCCTATGTACCCGCACAAGCCAGCATAAGTGGAATGTCCCAGGTATATCTGTGAGTCAGCTGTAAGAAGATTGCATATCACACATGCACTCAGCTCACCCCACCATCAGCCACAGGTTTATCACAGCTCATATCTCTGCTGTTGGGAATGAGTACAGTATGACCCCCACGTCTGTATGGGAATACCCACAGAATGCAGCATGCTGAAGAGGTGTCCCATGCAGGTGTGTCCATAGCTGTAAGCAGCACCCTGCCAGCATCCAGAACAATGGATTAATATGGACAGGAACTATTACCATTAACACCTTGCACACTTACCCTGTCACCCCAGGGGAATCCAGTGACTTGCAGCCTGGGACGGTAGGAGTGACAGAATGCACTGGCTTGCTACAGATGGCCTGCATCACTGCCAAATGCCCTACAGTCCTCTGTCAAAGGCCTGTGCCTCACCCGTACTGCCATTGTAGGTTATCTCATGGGGTCCCAACTAACAACATAACACAGTCCACAGAACACAAATGCAAGGCCATGTTGACAAATCCCAGTAGCATGCCCACCATGTCCTATTGCATGAACTGTGGACCAACTCCTAAATGCCACTGGGATGAAGGGACAACTATACGGATACGTCTCAGATATCGCTCACATAATGTTAGGAAGAGGATAGAATAACAGAGTGGGGGGTGTAGAAGCATGGATGCCATGGAGCGTGTGAAATCTGAAACTCTGATGTGTGCCCATGCTACTCCTGCATGCAAAACCAGTAATGGGTGGTTACAAACCTGCTCTTAAACTACAATGTGAAGGGGACCTGACCAGACATAAGAGCCCTGCCTCTGGGTAACCTGGGTGAATCTGTACAGCTGAGAGAAATGGCCACAGCAGGATATGGCCATTCTGTTATGTCAACAGATGTACAAGCAGGGGATCCTCAACCACCACAGTACCAAGGTGCTAGACCATTTACACAGACCCATCAACAAGTGTCTGCAGCTACCCCTCCAGAATGGCATGAGTGCACAAGAATATGTAGGTTGCAGACCAATATATTGGACACAGCATCATTCAACTTGTATTTCCTAGGAAATAACTGTGAGCAAATAAGTATACCTGTCAGTAGTTGATGACATAATACATCACAGTGTAAAACAGTACATATGTCTGAATATCTCTGCTAGCACCAACCATGTAACACAAGCAGCACAGACACAATAATTACAGTATCCCACTATCTTTCTCCCATTGTGACTCCATATTGTCAACCTATCCACAGATATCCTGCAGAAACAGGTTGCTAGCTGTAGGTGTAGAACACAAAATCCTGCACTAGAGTACAACCAACCTGGAATGGATTTTCACACTCAATACAGAAGGTTATATTGGGCATGCTCCTACACTTAGAGAAATGAAGCCCATGTCTGACAACAAAATACAGAAGGTCATACTAGGCATCCTCCTACACTTAGAGAAATTAAGCCCATGTCTGACAACAACAGTGGACTACACATATCTGTCAGTTGCAGATGTCTGTGCACACACACCACATTGCACACCATTCATGCTTTGCACACAAATTGGATAGATATACTCAGACATATCCAAGGCTAACACACTATAATAGGTCAAACATGCACATACAAAGATATGGGGAAGAGAGAGACAGACAGTGACAGAGAGATTTCCATCATGAGGCCTGTCCCATCCACCACACATCCAATTGGCCAATATCACATGATGTGCCAATGTCGATCACTGTAGACATTTGCTTTTGGTAACCCTCAGCCCTATAGTGTCTGTGTTGCATGTGATAACTGTGTAATATAACAGTACAAATCAGTATTCATCTAGCATTTTTATACCCAGTCCTGTCAAATATAAAGTGTGTGACTGAGCATTGTGTGTGTGTTTCCAGAGGAATGGTTTATGGCACATTCACACACACTGCATTTCCCATTGCCCATGTTAGCACTCATGCTGATTTCAGTCACCTTGAAATAACCCTCCGGCCAAGAGTCAGCTCCATAATCTCTGTGGCACTTGCGATAACTGTGTAATGCTATAGTGTAACATACTAGTTAGGTATGGGTTTTAATCCCAGATATGGCAGCTGTAAAACTGTGTGTGTATGTGTGTGTGTGTGTGTGTGTGTGTGTGTGTGTGTGTGTGTGTGTGTGTGCGTGGAGATTAATGATTTTGAGGCCATTCACAGTCACTATACCTCCCATTGCCCTACTTTAGCAAGCCTGCTGATGTCAGTCACCTTGAAATACCCCTTTGGAGAAGAGCCAGTCATGTGAGCTCCGTGGCATGTGCAATAACTGTGTAATGCTATAGTGTAACATACTAGTTAGGTAGGAGTTCTAATACCAGATGTGGCAACTGTAAAACTGTGTGTGTGTGTGCGTGTGTGTGTGTGTGTGTGTGTGTGTGTGTGTGTGTGTGTGTGTGTGTGGGTGGAAATTAATGATTTTAAGGCCATTCACAGTCACTATACTTCCATTGCCCTACTTTAGCAAGCCTGCTGATATCAGTCACCTTGAAATATCCCTTTGGACAAGGGCCAGACCTCTAAGCTATGTGGAGTGTGCGATAACTGCATAATACTACAGTACAATATACTAGTTAGATAGGAGTTCTAATCTGAGACATGGCAACTGTGAAATTGAGAGAGTGTGTGTGTCCTTGATAATAACTGATATTATGGACATTCACACTTACTACTCTCCCCTTACCCCTCCTTTACCACTGCTGCTGATGTTAGTCACCTTCAGAGATACCTGTGGAAAGCTCTCTAACATGTAAGCTCCATGGTGTGCACCATAAATGTGGAACAATATAGTAGCAGTAAATGCACAGCTATGGGTTTGAATCTCATCTGTGGCAAGTGTTTCTGTATGTACCTCAAAGATTTTGGCCCCATTTACACCCAGTACACATCTCAGCACCTGACTTTAGCTGTCCTGCAGATATCATCCACCTTAGAAGTACCTGTTGCCAACTCTAAACCATGTCAGTTCAGTGGTGCATGTGGTAAATGCGTAACATGATGGTTCATAAAGATTGTTAGATAGAGGTTTAAACATCAACCCTAGCAAATGTAAATGTGTGCTTAGGGCAATATTATTTTTGGGATTTCTCACCCACTACATGACCTAATGTCAGTATTTACAAGGGCTGGTGATGTTCCTCACCTTAGAAGTACCTTGGGACAACAGCCATCCTATAAGCTCTGTGGCGCATGAGATAAATACGACACACTGGAGTAGTAATATATAGCTAGGTAGGGGTTTGAGTCTGAGTACTGGCAAGTGTGTGTCTGTCATCACTATCCTGTGTTGAGGTTGCTGTGATTGTGTAATAACAGGATGCATTGTGGGTTGGGTTTTGCCTAATTATTATTTTGGAGGTTAATGATATATGTCATAATGTCCACCTTACAAGGACAACAGATGCCAAACACCAGAAAGGCTGGTGTAGGCAATCCATAGCCCTACATGTCACATTATGGATTGGTGAACAATATAGGCAACCCTTCTATTACTCAGAGGACACTCTCCACCTATGTCTCATACACAAACACATTTGGATAGGCAACAACCACTATATTGGTAGTTCCTTGCATATTGCCTCACAGATAGTAACCAAGGTGTGATTTCAGTGGACTACATGCCTGTTGACCACAACAGTGCCACTGACATCAGAAAGTACTGTTATGTGTTACATCTGCTGACTGAGTGTGTGTTATCCAGCAAGTAAAAGGACATGGCACCCTGTTCCATCCCCGCAGTAGGCAAATAAATGCTTACAGTGGCCCTTTTGCTATGTTTCCCACTTGAAGCCTGCAACAACTGTAGAGTCTGCAAATGTAATCCACAAAGGGAATACCATGCCTTATACACATGCCACATATGGACAGATGCCATTAACTCCACTGAATACCTGTATCATGCTGTCAATGTAGCTGCAAGCATGACCTCAATTCCATAGCAAGGTCTCACCGAATGAGGTCAGGAATGTTATATCAGAATATAACAATCTGTCCACACAACATGCCCCAGAGACCTCAAGTACACTTCCACACGTCAAAGTATATGCATGTGGGACATGTGCACAACCCAGACACTGTCCATGTTATGGAATATAGATCACATACATGGGAAGCAGTGCACATCACTGACCACCCATAATAGTAACCCAGATGAATGGATGGTGAATACAATACCAACCCATGGGTCTACACCAGGGACTATACCCCTGAGCCACACTGGAAACTATTGTCATGTGGCCTGATGCCAAGGTATTCCCTTTGCCTAGCCTTGTACAGCCTTCAGGACCATTGACCTACTACACAGCTATGAACCAATGAACCTATGCATCTCAGTAATGGCAAGTGTATATGTGTGTGTGTGTGTGTGTGTGTGTGTGTGTGTGTGTGTGTGTGTGTGTGTGTGTGTGTGTGTGTGTGTGTGGAGGTAACACTTTGGCCACATCTCAACCATATAAGCTCTGTCATGCTTGTGATAACTGCATAATACTGTAATGTAGCCAGCTAGTTAGGTAGGAGTTCTAATCCTGATCCTGTCAGCTATATTAATGTGTGTGTTTCCCTGAGAAAGTGTGTGTGTGTCTTCATTAACACCTGCTTTTGTGGGCATTCACAATTACTACACATCTCTTACCCCTCCTTTAGCACTGTTGCTGATGTCACTCACCTTCAAAGATACCTTTGGACACCACTCCAAAATGTAAGCTCCGTGGCACGTACTATAACTGCGTAACAGTGTAATAGCAATACATACTCATGTAGGGGGTTGAACCTCAGGACTGGTAAGTGTGTGTCATCAGTATCCTGTGTGGGTGTTAGCGTGATTGTGTAATGACAGGATCCATTGCAGTGTTGGTTTTGCTACATCATTATTTTGATGACCTATATGTCCCATTGTCCACAATACAAGGCCAACAGTTTTCAAACACTGTAGAGGTTGTTGTAGATAATCCTCAGCCATAAATGTGCACAGCCATGTGAATTACTATGTGACTGTACGGATTAGTAAACAATATAGGCTACCATTATAATACCCAGATACCACTCTCCACCCACGGATCATACACAAACACACTTGACTCTTACTCTCTTACTCCCTTCATTTCTTACTTTGTCTCTGTCTCTGTATTTCTCTCTCTCTCTCTCTCTCTGCCCCCCCCCCTCTGGTTGATGTGGGAAAGTACATCTGTTTTGCATAGGCAGCAGCATGAGTTTTGTAAGTAATTCTCATGATCAGCTGATGGCCTATGCATGAATTGCAGTCCCCCACATGCTAATTGCATGTGGAACAGCTGTGGTATCACTCCTATAGCCAATTGCATGGAAACACACTCCTATAATTAAGTGCTTCATGTGGGTGTTGGCACTTTTCCTTCACTGTGAGCAGGACTTCATGTGGGTGTTTGACAAACAGCATCACAGAGGGTAGTTGGAAATACCTCTTACAACATACACTGTGGAGACAGGCCAACAAACAGGAGGGGGATGTTCCAGACATGGGGACAGAACGTAAGTATTTCTGTTCTGCATTTGAAGTAATGTTGGGTTAACAGGGTTTGTGTGGATATGGCTGTTCTACATGATGTAAAGTCTGGCATGGCAGTGTTATGTGGTTGAGGAAACTCTCACCTGTAGGGCTATCTGCAGACTGGCCAGAGTTTGGAGTCTTACATGTATTGTGTTACTCACACATTTCCTAACTTTAGATATGCAGTAGCATACTCTGATGATTGCAGTCAGTACATGGTGACATCAATGTGAGTTACTGACTTCATATCCCTCAGAAGAGATATGTCACAACAAACCCTGTTACACCAGGAATGTTCTCAGTTTATCACAGCAATATGTCAATATTGGCCCTGTGTTTCTACCTCTGTCCCCCAAGTCTGTCACCCTTTGTCCATATGTCATGCAGTAAGAGGTGCATATGTACAGTACATTATTTACTGACATCATACCTGATAGCAAGCCAGTGAGATATCAAACTATTACCCCTTACCCTTACCCCTCCTTTACCACTGCTGCTGATGTTAGTCACCTTCAAAGATACCTGTGGAAAGCTCTCTAACATGTAAGCTCCATGGTGTGCACCATAAATGTGGAACAATATAGTAGCAGTAAATACACAGCTATGGGTTTGAATCTCATCTGTGGCAAGTGTTTCTGTATGTACCTCAAAGATTTTGGCCCCATTTACACCCAGTACACATCTCAGCACCTGACTTTAGCTGTCCTGCAGATATCATCCACCTTAGAAGTACCTGTTGCCAACTCTAAACCATGTCAGTTCAGTGGTGCATGTGGTAAATGCGTAACATGATGGTTCGTAAAGATTGTTAGATAGAGGTTTAAACATCAACCCTAGCAAATGTAAATGTGTGCTTAGGGCAATATTATTTTTGGGATCTCTCACCCACTACATGACCTAATGTCAGTATTTACAAGGGCTGGTGATGTTCCTCACCTTAGAAGTACCTTGGGACAACAGCCATCCTATAAGCTCTGTGGCGCATGAGATAAATACGACACACTGGAGTAGTAATATATAGCTAGGTAGGGGTTTGAGTCTGAGTACTGGCAAGTGTGTGTCTGTCATCACTATCCTGTGTTGAGGTTGCTGTGATTGTGTAATAACAGGATGCATTGTGGGTTGGGTTTTGCCTAATTATTATTTTGGAGGTTAATGATATATGTCATAATGTCCACCTTACAAGGACAACAGATGCCAAACACCAGAAAGGCTGGTGTAGGCAATCCATAGCCCTACATGTCACATTATGGATTGGTGAACAATATAGGCAACCCTTCTATTACTCAGAGGACACTCTCCACCTATGTCTCATACACAAACACATTTGGATAGGCAACAACCACTATATTGGTAGTTCCTTGCATATTGCCTCACAGATAGTAACCAAGGTGTGATTTCAGTGGACTACATGCCTGTTGACCACAACAGTGCCACTGACATCAGAAAGTACTGTTATGTGTTACATCTGCTGACTGAGTGTGTGTTATCCAGCAAGTAAAAGGACATGGCACCCTGTTCCATCCCCGCAGTAGGCAAATAAATGCTTACAGTGGCCCTTTTGCTATGTTTCCCACTTGAAGCCTGCAACAACTGTAGAGTCTGCAAATGTAATCCACAAAGGGAATACCATGCCTTATACACATGCCACATATGGACAGACGCCA